>NC_140996.1:28771180-29371180 GCF_052327205.1 Somniosus microcephalus | reverse complement strand
AGGTTTGGAGGCAGGACTGCCGCGAAAATGGCAGAATCTGGGGGTAGTTAACAGGCAGATAAGAGGTTTATCCCCATTTTACCCACACAAGTGCGGGCTTCCCGAAGGCTACGAACCCTGCCAGGGTCAGCGAGGTGAGTAGTGGGGTCGGAGGGGTGCAAAAGCGCACTGTGGAGGTGAGTGATGGGTGCAAGTGTGGAGAGGTAAGTATGTGAGGTGAATGGAAAGTGATAAAAAATGTTTACTTACCTTTGTTTCTTCCTGCAGGCTTCAAACGTTGGGGATGCGGAGAGTCTCACATCTCACCAGCAGAGGTGACAGATGGCTGCTGCATTCTCCAATGCAACAACCATCTAATTTCTGCTCACAAAAGAGGTTTGATGAGTCTTGAATACAGAGAATGTCAGTGTTTGACAGCTTCACAGAGTTGTCAAATGATGACAATTCAGCTATCAAAAACACTGACGTTCTCTGTAACCGGCTTCCCCTTAATTGGCTTGCTAGGCCCGCTGGTCAAGGTCAATCAAGGGAAAATAGTGCAGGTTGGCCAGAAGTCGATGGAGGCAGGACTAAAACCTGACAAGTGGGAGTCCCGCCTCCAAAAGCTCCCCATTGGCAAAATCCAGCCCAGAAAGACAAAACTTTTGTTCCTGGTTTTTGAGGAGGAGGGGGAAGTTTGGTGGAATGGGACCTTATAAGAAAAGGAACAAATTATTATAAAGCATTTAAGTTTGATTTAACCAGGGATAGTTCCATATTTCAACTGTAATTCTTTGCATTTTGAACTACACATATTCCTACTCAAAATGAAACAAGCAGCCCACTTAATTGGCACCCCATCCACCACCTTAAACATTCACTCCCTCCACCACCGGTGCACCGTGGCTGCAGTGTGTACCATCTACAAGATGCACTGCAGCAACTCGCCAAGGCTTCTTCGGCAGCACCTCCCAAGCCCACGACCTCTACCATCGAGATGGACAAGGGCAGCAGGCGCATGGGAACACCATCACCTGCAAGTTCCCCTCCAAGTCACACGTAATCCTGACTTGGAACTATATCGCCATTCCTTCATCGTTGCTGTGTCAAAATCCTAGAACTCCCTAGTTAACAGCACTGTGGGAGCACCTTCACCTCTCGGGCTGCAGCGGTTCAAGAAGGTGGCTCACCACCACCTTCTCAAGGGCAATTAGGGATGGGCAATAAATGCCAGCCTTGCCAGTGATGCCCACATCCCATGAACAAATAAAAAGAAAAAATGTCTGCTTTCTCTCTTAGCTCCATTAATTTATTCCATATTTATTATTCGGTTTCTCATCCAAGTGCTTCCAAAGCTGAAAACAACCCCAAAGGATGCAATATTTCTCATTTTGGTAGAAATTTTGACTTTGGGCAATAGTGTTAAACAGGCAATGTCAATTAGGCCGCCCGTTATTTCTATTGACATGAATCATTATCGTCCATTTTACATCATCGCCCAACGTCAAAATTATCCCCATTGAGTTTTAACATTTGGCTAAATTATATACAACTCCTCGCCCATGGTGAGGTATCTTGACTTTGTGGGCACTGGGCCTAGAATTTTCCAATGGACCTTCATGGTGTGCACGCATTTCACCACAGGCAACAACTCTGCAAATCTACCTTATTGCTTTATATAGAAAACCGATTCTTTTACCCATCATAAGCAATCTCCAGTTTTATGGCAGAAACAGACAGAATTATGCTGCTCCATAAATTATTGTATCACATTCTGGATGAATGAGATCAAATAACTCAAAGGGCCATCTTCATCCAAACCTGTCTTCTGATTTTGTGAAGGAACAACAAACAGGACTAACTAAACAGCCTGGTTGCCATGAGCTCTGTATGATATTGCTCGCATGACACTATTGTGCACATAGTTTTAGACTATATACACACATGCACACATACATTGTGGCGTGTCTATGGCCTAGAAATTCGGAGATTTAGCCCCACCCATTACCGCCAAATTCGACCGAAAAAATGGCGGCCGCTGCTCTTTCGCCCCATGCCGGTGGATCCCAGGGTGGCCGCAATTTTCAGATGGCCGGCAGCGCTGCCGATGTCTGCGCTCGCTAGAGATATGTATATTATACAGATCGTGACGTCAGTGCGTGTGCAAGCTCACTTGACGCCCAATCTACGAGTTTCGACTTCGCCGCTCCACTTGCATGCCTTAAGTGCGACGAGCTGAGCAAGCATTGACGAGCAGTAAGGCGGCTCCAGCAGCGGTATTTAAAGGGATCATCAGCAACTGCTTGCAGCTGACATGTTTCTTCAGTTTGACTGGCTCTGTGCAAATTTCTGCAACTCCAGAAGCTTTATTAACTTCTTTCAAGGTTTTAAGGTAACAGGGAGTGTTGTTGCAAGCGGAGAACAGCTTCCTTCTTATTTAAAGGCTTCTGCTCACACCACTTGCTCGCCGTCTTGGGGACTCTACTAGCAGTCCCCCTCGCACTCGACTACCTTTGGGAGAGGGAGCAGAGGCAGCGAAGAAGAGGAGAAGATGCGTGCAGAGGGAGGAGGAGGAGGGCCAGGAGGGCTCTCAACAGGAGGCTTTACCCACCTAGGGTCTTCCGAGTGCATTTCTTTCAGATCCACTTAAGCGAGGAGCAGTGTATTAGGAGGCTACGCTTCACCAAGGAGGTGGTCACAGAACTCTGTCACCTCCTGCAACCTGAGAGCAGGGCAACCACAGCTCTCCCAGTGGCAGTCAAGGTCACCATGGCCCTCAATTTCCTTGCCAGTGGACCCTTCCAGTCTGCCACAGGAGACATAGCTAACATCTCACATTTTGCCGTCCATCGCTGCATCCGGGAGGTCACTGAGGCTCTGTACCAGGAGAAGGGACTACGTTTTCTTCTCTGAGCAGAGAGAAGCAGGAGGAGCATGCATAGCGGGGTTCCCCATGGTGTAGGACGCATCAGTCTGGTGTGCCAGCACTCTTCCAGCCACCACATGAAACGCGAGGGTGGCTGCTCGGCGACAAGGGCTATCCACTCTGCACTTAGCTCATGACTCCCCTCTGCAACCCCACTACTCCTGCCCAGCACTTATATAATGAGAGCCATGCTTCCACCAGGAACATCATCGAGCAGACCATCAGTCTGCTGATGCAATGGTTCCGCTGCCTTGACCGCTCGGGAGGAGCCCTCCAGTACACACCGGAGCGGGTGTCCCATTTCGTGGTGCTCTGCTGCATGCTTCACAACTTGGCCATCATGGGGTATGAGTCTCAAGAACTAACTCCTGCTGTTCTCAAATGTACAGGGACCATTCTAGCTTAATGAGCCTAGGTGCATTGACTCCCATTGGCTCAGTTGGAAGTAAGCTATGAGCCACGACATTGCACAAAGTGGCTTGTCTATCTTTAATACCCAGCTTCAGTGCATGTCCCATTAATAAGTAAATGTATTGTCACAGTGGTCACAACTTGTGGCTTTTTATACCTGAGCAAAATCACATTTTTTTTAAAAACACACTTAAACGTAATCTTTTCTGTGAAGAAAAAGTAATAGTGCATAACAATAATCAATGAATATCTTTCCCTTTCATTCTACTATAGAACCATCCTGTTTATCCATATCTATATTCCTAATTTTACATACATTATAAGTCTACTTAAAATTATTGCTAGCACAGGGGGAATTGGAGGGACATTAACTCCAAAATGAATGTGGGTCAAATAAATGCAAGTACTTTTATTTTAGCTAAATAAATATCAGTGTAACACTGAATGATTCCACAACCTTGCATATATAATAATGATTAAGGAAGTTTTATTGCAATTGTACAGGGCTTTGGTGAGTCCACACCTGGAGTACTGTGTACAGTTTTGGTCTCCTTACCTGAGGAAGGACACACTTGTCTTGGAGGCGATGCAACAAAGGTTCACTAGATTGATTCCTGGGATGAGGAGAAATTTTTTTTCACAGACGGTCATGAGTCTTTGGAACTCTCTTCCTCAGAGGGCGGTGGAAGCAGAGCCTTTGAATATTTTTAAGGCAGAGGTAGATAGATTCTTGGTAAGCGAGGGGGTGAAAGGTTATCGGGGGTAGGCGGGAATGTGGCGTAATCAGATCAGCCATGATCTTATTGAATGGTGGAGCAGACTCGAGGGGCCGAGTGGCCTACTCCTGCTCCTAATTCGTATGTTCATATGAGAGGGCTGTCCTATGAAGAGAGATTGAGTAGATTGGGCCTATACTCTCTGGAGTTTAGAAGAATGAGAGGTGATCTCATTGAAACATATAAAATACTGAGGGGGATTGACAGGGTAGATGCTGAGAGGTTGTTTCTCCTGGCTGGAGAGTCCAGAACTAGGGGGCATAGTCTCAGGATAAAGGGTCAGCCATTTAAGACCGAGATGAAGAGGAATTTCTTCACTCAGAGGGTTGTGAATTTTTGGAATTCTCTACCCCAAAGGGCTGTGGATGCTGAGTCATTGAGTATATTCAAGGCTGAGATAGATAGATTTTTAGACTCTAGGGGAATCAAGCGATATGGGGCTCAGATTGGAAAGTGGAGTTGAGGTAGATGATCTTATTGAATGGCGGAGCAGGCTCGAGGAGGCATATGGCCTACTCCTGCTCCTAATTCTTATGTTCTTATGTTATAATTCATGGTCATTCAATACTTTGGTGCTTAAATCCTGACTAGGGTTCAATCTGGATCAGTGTAAATGGAGATAAAGTAAATGCAGTTTGAGGCTAATATATGTTCCTGGTATGTGCTCTTACTGACAGAACCACTCCCAAGTTAGACTGGAAGTAAAATTCAGCAGTCAACTGCCGCTAGCAAGTCGATAATTACCTAATACCTGAAGGTCTGTTGGCATGGAATGCCTTATTATTTCTTCCCTGACAAAAGTCATCTGGTTAATGGTAAGCAAAACATTTGTGATTGGTTGCAAAACTAGACAGGTAGCAATCGGGTTTAAGGAAGTTACTTTTAAAAAAGACTCTGTTTTGCAATCTGCAAATGTCACTGGGTCCAATAAGTTCTGAATTGTCTGTGTACACTCATAAACAGAAAAGCAAAGGCTTCATGGGCCTGTCAGCAAAAAGAATGTGCAGCTTAGTATTTGCTTTTGTAACCGGCACACATAAGACCAGAAAAAGTAGAGTTGCTTATTCAGCAAGGAAAAAGAGAACGGTCTCTCTACTGACAATAACTGTAACATTTTCAATAGCCTGTATTACCTTGGTTGACCTGCAAAATGTCTTACAAAACTGGCACAAATTGGTTGTCCAGACAGGAGAGATTAGCAAGGTCAAAGCACCACAGTGGACACACAGTTTCAGCGAGAATGCCACAGGCTAAAATATACCACATAATGCTGGCTCTTTGAAATTCAGAGAAATAACCAATTTACTGATACCCCGTAGAAAGAAAAACAAATTTATTAAATAAAAGTTGTGTATTAATATTACACATTTTGCAGAAGAAATTGCTGCTCTAAGATGCCACAGAGAAAAGTCACGTCAGCCAATGCTGGACAGTGGCAATCACATCTAGGAAGTGGAATGGAGGTGAGCACTGAAATGATCGGAGAACCTGAAACAATCAAATGAGAGTACTTTGAATGAATGTGCAAATAGTTGAATTTGGAATGAAACTGTCTCTTTAAACAAATTGCCCCAAGGACACAATGGGGTTCATTTTGACTTTGTGCGTTAGTATAAAACGGATGATAGCAAATCGGCAGCCCATTTTACATCTCTCTCCCGATTTTTATTCCGATTGGCTCCAATGGAAATAATTATCGAGAGAGATGTAAAACGGGCTGCTGATTTGCTATCACCCATTTTACACCATCACACAAAGTCAAAATTATCCCCAATATCTCTGTGTGCATGAATAATGGCTCTTTTTTTGCTGTCCCACCAGAGAAGCATCCATGCTAAAGTGGACAAAATTTCCTCCTAATGATGGGAAATATACTTTTCATAGTGCTACCTTTAACCGTCAGACCATACAATAATCAGCAACTGTAAGTAGAATTAAAGGTATACATATACACACCTATTTTACATACAGGATGTAACTGTGTCATATAGACCAGAGGGTGCCAGTTTAAATTCACAGCCTGTTCTAAGTCACCTATCACAGCTAGCGTTGTAGCTGGGGTGCTCCAAATGCCCTCAGCAGCCATGGGCTAGGGAGGGAGAAAATATTATCCGTGGTTTTTACTCTGGAGTTTTGCCAGAAATCGCAGATGGGAGGACGGGATGGGGCTGAGCTATGGTACACCCACAGTCGAATAGCCTGTCTGCATTCTAGCCTCATACAAGGAGGACGGCCACTTACGTGGGGTACCTGCAATAAAAACAGAAAATGCTGGAAACACTCAGCAGGTCAGGCAGCCTCCAACCTTATAATCTCCCTAATCCCGCACAGCCCGCTTCTACCTCCTTCCCAAGATCCACAAACCGGACTGCCCTGGTAGACCCATCGCTTCAGCCTGTTCTTGCCCCATGGAACTGATTTCTTCCTATCCTGACTCTATTTATTCTCCCCCCATCCAGTCTCTTCCCACCTACATCTGCAACTCTTCCGACGCCTTCCGCCACTTTAACAGTTTCCAGTTTCCTGGCCCTAACTGTCTCCTTTTCACCATGGATGTCCAATCCCTCTACACCTCCATCCCCCACCAGGATGGCCTGAGGGCACTCCGCTTCTTCCTTGAACAGAGGCCCAACCAGTCCCCATCCACCACCACACTCCTCCACCTGGCTAAACTTGTTCTCACATTGAACAACTTCTCCTTTGACTCCACTCACTTCCTCCAAATAAAAGGTGGGAACCCGCATGGGTCCGAGCTATGCCTGCCTTTTCGTGGGACATATGGAACATTCTTTGTTCCAGTCCTACTAAGGTCCCCTCCCTCACCTCTTTTTTCATTACATTGATGACTGTATCGGTACCATTTCAAGCTCTCGCCCCAAACTGGAAAATATCATCAACTTTGCTGACAATTTCCACCCTTCCCTCACCTTCACATGGTTCATCTATGACTCCTCCCTTCCCTTCCACGACTTCTCTGTCTCCATTTCTGAGGATAGGCTATCGACCAACATCCACTATAAGCCTACTTATTCCCATAGCTACCTTGACTACACTTCATCCCACCCTGCTTCCTGTAAGGAGTCTATTCAATCTCCGTCGCATCTGTTCTGACAATGCCACCTTACATACCAGTGTCTTCCCTTTTCCTCAACTGAGGATTTCCTTCCACCGTGGTTGACATCGCCCTCGACCGTGTCCATCCCATTACCCGCACTTTCGCTCTCACCGCTTCCCCTCCCTCCCAGAACCACGATAGGGTTCCCCTTGTCCTCTAATTCCACCCCACAAGCCTCAACATTCAATGGATCATCCTCCATCATTTCCGTCACCTACAGCGTGATGCCGCCGCCAAACACATCTTCCCCTCCTCTCCTCTTTGGAGATTTGGGTGTCCTCGTGCAAGAAACACAGAAAGCTAGCATGTAGGTACAGCAAGCAATAAGGAAGGCAAATGGCATGTTGGCCTTTATTGCAAGGGAGTTGGAGTATAAGAGTAAGGAAGTCTTGCTACAATTGTACAGGGCCTTGGTGAGACCACACCTGGAGTACCATGCACAGTTTTTGGTCTCCTTATCTAAGGAAAGGATATACAGAGGCAGTGCAACGAAGGTTCATTAGATTGATTCCTAGGATGAGAGGTCTGTCCTATAAGAGATTGTGTAGAATGGACATATACTCTATGGAGTTTAGAAGAATGAGAGGTGATCTCATTGAAACATACAAGATTCTGAAGGAAATTGACAGGGTAGATGCTGAGAGGTTGTTTCCCCTGGCTGGAGTGTCGAGAACTACGGGGCATAGTCTCAGGATAAGGGGTAGGCCATTTAAGAATGAGATGAGGAGGAATCTCTTCACTCAGAGGGTTGTGAATCTTTGGAATTCTCTGCCCCAGAGGGCTGTGAATGCTGAGTCTTTGAGTATATTCAAGGCTGAGATAGTTAGATTTTTGGACTCATGGGGAATCAAGGGATATGGAGATCAGGTGGAAAAGTGGAGTTGAGGTCGATAATCAGCCATGATCTTATTGAATGGCGGAGCAGGCTCGAGGGGCCGTATGGCCTACTCCTACTCCTATTTCTTATGTTCTTATGTTCCTTCCAGATTCTGAAGTGACCGTTCCCTCTGCGACATCCTGGTCCATTCTTCAATCTCCTCCAACACCCCCTCCCCTTCCCACGGCACCTTCCCGTGCAAACACAAGAGATGCAACACCTGCCCTTTCACCTCCTCCCTTCCCACCATCCAGAGCCCCAAACACTCCTTCCAGGTGAAACAGCGATTTACTTGTACTTTTAATTTAGTATACCGTATTCGCTGCTCAGAATGAGGTCTCCTCTACATTGGGGAGACCAAACGCAGATTGGGTGACCGCTTTACGGAACACCTCCGTTCAGTCCGCAAGCGCGGCCCCGAGCTTCTGGTCGCCTGTCATTTTAATTCTCCACCCCTCTCCCACTCTCACTTCTCTGTCCTCATCCTCCTGCACTATTCCAATGAAGTTCAATGTAAGCTTGAGAAACAGCACCTCATCTTTCAATTAGGCACTTTACAGCCTTCTGGACTCAACACTGAATTCAACAATTTCAAATCATAACCACAGCCCCCATTTTTTCGGACAGCAGCTGTTAGTAATGATTCTATTATTCCCATTTACACCTCTTCTAGAATCATCTTTTGTTTCTTTACTTGTCCCATTACCATCCCCTTTTGCCTTGCACCATCATCCCTTTTATCATTTAATCTCTCCTGCCTTCCACCCTATCACAGAACTTCCCTTTTGTTCTCTCCTCCCCTCCGTCCTTTCCCTGCCTCTGTACTTGCTTAAAATATGTTATATCTCTACATTTTTTCCAGTTCTGATGAAAGGTCACAGGCCTGAAACATTGAGCTGGATTTTGTGAATGGAGACATGCTGGAGGTGGGACTGCTGCTTGTTGGGTCTCAGTCCCGCCTCCATTATGTTCTGGCCAACCAGAGGGATTTTACCCTGATTGACCTTTTTAAGCCCGCCCTGTGGGCTCAGCAGGCCAATTAGGGCGAAGTCACTGACAGAGCACGTCAATGTCTGACGTGCTATCTGTCAAGACTTCTTGAAAGAAGAAATGTCAGCGTTTGACAGGCTCTGTGAAGCTGTCAAACACTGACATTCTGTGTAGTTTGATGAGTCCTTGTGTTCAGGACTCATCAAACCTTTCAACTTTGTAGAAAGCAGATGACTGTTGGTTCAGAGGATCCAACAGCCAGTCTGTGAAATCTACAATGAAGATGTTGGGGCTCCGGAACCACCGCGGCTGAAGGCTGTAGGGAGAAACAAAGATAAGTGAACATTTTCTAACACTTTACACTCACCTCACATACTTACCACTCCACACTTGCACCCATCACTCACCTCTACATCTCACTTCCAGGTGCCTCCGACCCCCGAAGACCTCCTACTCGACTCCTCCAACCCGGCGGGGTTCTCCGAGGTCGGGAAGCCTTCACCTGAGAAGGTAAAATGGCACTAATCCTTTTTTTTTGCCTGTTAACTACCTGTTAACAGGCAGGTAAAAGGATTGAATCCCTTTTATCGCCTCGAGGAGACGGGACCCAAAGCAGGACATCGTCCCACCTCCTGGCAAAAGAGCACGGAGGCAGGATGGGGGCAGGTTTGCCAACCGCCCCCACTTTCTGCAACTTTACCAGCTGTTCCGCCTCCATACCCGCCTCCTCGGGGCTTGGAAAATCCAGCCCGTTAACTCTGTTTCTCTCTCCATAGATGTTGCCTGGCCTGCTGAGTATTTCCAGCATTTTCTGGTTTTTATTTCAGATTTTCAGCATCAGCAGTATTTTGCTTTTCAGGTATCAACAGTTACCTAAAGCCCAAGAAACTGAACGTTACCATGATTGATGTTTTCAGGAGACGAGAAGGGGAGAAAATTGCTGAAAAAGGGAGCAGGAGCTGGCCCAGGATTGGACACAACTGTACTCTTAAGTGGTAAGTGCACATCTGATGCCTGACAGCCTTATGGGGAGGGTGTGAACTATCATTCATATGCGCCATCACTGAAGGGTACTATTATTTGGGGTGAGGAAAGGGGTAGAATGCATTTGTATTCCCTGAAAAATCAATGGTGTGTATGTATCTAATCCTGGCAGTCTAGTAAATAATACACCATAGCAGTACAGTGTAGGTAGAGGTTGCACTTTTACTTCCTAGGGACTTAGTGGTTATGCTGTGTCTAATTTCTGTCAGTCCAGCGATAGAGAGGCATACATTTATGATCCTTGACATACAAGTGGTGGTATGCTTATTCATTGGTGTCCCTGGCAGTTTAAAGGTAGAACTCAATATGGTAGAAAACATGAACAGATGTTACATACGTTAAAATTGGCACCCCATCCACCACCTTAAACATTCACTCCCTCCACCACTGACGTACTGTGGCTGCAGTGTGTACCATCTACAAGATGCACTGCAGGAAGTCACCAAGGCTTCTTTGTCAGCACCTCCCAAACCCGCGACCTCTGCCACCTGGAAGGACATGGACAGCAGGCGCATGATAACATCATCACCTGCAAGTTCCCCTCCAAGTTACATGCCATCCTGGCTTGGAAATATATCGCCGATCCTTCATCGTCGTTGGGTCAAAATTCTGGGACTTCCTCCCTAACAGCTCTGTGGGAGTACCTTCACCACACGGACTGCAGCGGTTCAAGAAGGCGGCTCACCACCACCTTCTCAAGGGCAATTAGGGATGGGCAATAAATGCTGGCCTTGCCAGCGATGTCCTCATCCCATGAATGAATTTTTTAAAAAGCGATCTTGCAAAGAATGTTTGGGAATGTGTGAGTGTTCTGTCATATTTGATTAACGGTACAGCTATGTGTATATATTATATTGTATAATATATATATATATATTTGATGTAGTATAGATTATAATACAATACATAGTTGTAGAATAGTGTGTATTATTAAAATATACACATTTCCACAACATGTTTATTTACTTGTGAGTGATGAAGTATATCACTTGCGATCTGACTGGACAAGTAATTTGTGACAAAGGTGAGTTATTAGGTCAGATCATGTGTAGTGATATAATTCATATCTGACCACTCCATATATCATATTCTCATATTCTCAAATTATTACAAGGTTTACTGTATAAGCATTGAGCAGAAGAAGTCATCAGTATCACGTCAGTGTCTAAGAGTAACATACAATATGCAATGCGAAAACAAGGTTCCTGAATCCAGATTGCTTTAATCTCTGTATAGTCTTTCTCTGAATGGAAAAAAAAATTAGTTTCAGTCCAGTTCCTGTCATCCACCCATATGCATAAGTAAACAATGATGATAAGTAACTGTGCACATTTTAAGCTTTCCTTGTCTGTGTACTTGGAAGGGATGTTTGCACACACTTACCTGTGTAGTCACATATCAGAGGTCCCTCAATATCCGCCCCAAAGCAAATAGCCTTTTTATGATTTTTTGTCACATCATTGCAATTGTGCATGCAGTCACCATGGAGTTTCTGGGCCTGCCGGATATGAACAGCCTCTGTAGCTACTTGGGAAAGAATGTACCAGGGAGAGATATATACCTTGGCAAACACAGCCCAAAGAGTAATCTTAGAGGAGGAGGAAGATGGAAATGCAGTCACCATTATTGTGTACTGTGAAACCAGTCAATCTAAAAACAAATAGAATGAGCATTAGGGCCTTGACAAAGTAATAATTAAAAATATATATAATTAGTAATCCTTACTGTTCATAACTTTTAGCCCTTTATAATCTCAGCACTAATATATCAGAGATCACAAATAAAGAGTCAAACTGTATATGCAGCATTTTGTTAGAGGTGTTTAGCAATCCTTTCAATACGTCCATTTGAATTTAATGTTAAAATCTGGTTTTTAACACTCAGGTGCTAAAATCAGTTCCTGTAGCAAGACTTGTGTGTTTATATTTGCTGACT
This sequence comes from Somniosus microcephalus, assembly GCF_052327205.1. Classification (NCBI taxonomy): domain Eukaryota; kingdom Metazoa; phylum Chordata; class Chondrichthyes; order Squaliformes; family Somniosidae; genus Somniosus; species Somniosus microcephalus. The sequence goes on along the minus strand of NC_140996.1, from coordinate 29,359,127 downwards.
GTTGTTTTATTGCCTTCATTAATCATTATTTTCTGACTTATTGATATTTTGATATTGCTTACTAATTTTTAAAATGGAAACTAGTCAGAAGACGAAACGTCACTGAGCATAGGCAATGTTAACATCAGATGTCACTCAGTTCAATGCATCATAGACAGAGGTGCGTTGCCCATCCACCATCTTGGTCCATGAGTGATGAATGTACACGTTTTCCTGTGTGGGACTTTCTCTCTCACTATATACACGTATCTCTCTGTTTTTGTATTTGTGTGAGTATGCCTCTTTCTGTTTTTAGGTTTGTTTGACTTTTTCACAATGAACCAGGATGAAAAACCAAGGGCCTGATTAGCATGCAAGATAGTACCAAGGTTTAAAAGAGAAAAACAGAAGATAAGGTAAATCAAGAAGTAACAGTGTGGTGCCCGCCTGTCAGACCCCTCGAATGCCTGCACATATGGCAGAAAGCAGCCAGAATTAAGCTGGCCTCTGCAGCAGCAGGTGAAACACAGACTGCAGCAGGCCCCTCTGGGATCGCTCCTGTCCTGACATATGGCCCACAACAATCCCAGAAGGATCCTGAAGAAAAACACCTCACACCCTGCTGCCATGGTGAAATCACCGAGGAGCACCAGGATTTGGATTGGAGCTTCCACTGCTGACCTCACTTGGGGCAGAAAGTCACACGTCATGTTGCTAGGGGTGGGAGGTGGCACTGTTGGATTTTCTGACTCCGCCCACCCCAAAACAAGTTAGCAAAAAAGCAGGCTCCTTGACTCCTGTGTAATTTTCTGTATTAGTGGCTGATCCGCCTGCTTCTGTCAGTTTGATCCTAGAAACAGTCCAAGTTATCTTTAATTCCAATGGCTTTGTATTAGTTTATCCACCTTCTCACCTTTAGTCCCAACCTTTGCTAATGGCAGACAATTCTTTTACGATAGGAAGAACGGTCCATATATTATACCTTTAAACTTCCGAGTACCATTACCCTCCCTTATCCTTTTTCAAGCACTGTTTTCTCCCTAATCGACATTGTTTTGTTTCATCTTCCTATCTGAAATTTGTTCAACCCTTCTATTCTCTGCAGTGCTGTATTGATCTTTCCATGTTGCTGCTTCTTTGTACTGTTCCTCACTCACTGCTTCTTCTTCCTTTGTCATTTCACAAACAGGAACTTTGTGCCGCTCATTGAAGTAGTCCACCCCTCTCATCTGTCTCACCTACTGCATCCAACAAAAGCCATGCCTCGTTAACGAATAGTTCACATTCACTCATCCCCCTACACATATCAACCCCGCTGTGTAATAATACCGTCTGTCTCTTCAGAACTTTAATTTGAAGACACTGCTTACAACAAAAATTGCGTCTGACCTCTGCAGTTCTAGCTACAAGAAACACACCACAACCCACCAAAACCAATTTCATGCTCCACCTCCTATGTTACGAAGCGTGAATTGCAGTCCTAAGGACAACGTTCACCTCTTTCAGTCGTGAGTGGAGGAACGCCAGTGGGGAAGGATAATCCAATAATGGATCTGTTGGACATTTAGGAAAGAAAGAATTTGGCAGCTACCTGTGCTCATCTTCGCTCAGGGTAACATCAACAAATATATGTAAATTAAGTACTATCTCCTTATATTGGGAAGTAGAATTCAGAGTGGATTCAATGACTTCTGAAATCTAAACTTCAATTACCAGTGTAAACTTGACAAATTCTACACTCTCAATCTGTCCTGGTGTAATGCAAACTCACACAAGTCGCAAAGTGTAAACAGGGACAATATTTACCCCCACATCTGCTCGATCCTCCCTTCTAATTTACTCCCACTGCACCTGCACCTTTTCAGCTGCCATGTGTGGAATATATGTCCGGTTATGAAGATGCACTTGGTGCACTTTGTCTATCAGCACAGATTTGGCTACTGATCCTAGATCAAATGTAATGACTCACTACAAGCAAGAGGTATAAATTCTGGTTGAACTTTAATTACCTTTGCCTGCTCACTGTAGCTGATAATTAAGCAATCATTTCTGGTTTTTAAGGCATTTGAGCCAATAAGCAGCCTCCATGTTGATTGAGTGCCAAGGGTGCAGAATGTCACACAACTAAGGGTGAATATACTCTCCACACAAATATTCAACCCCACTTAAAATCTCCCTCCTCTCCCAGTGCAAAAGAGTAAAACAGAAGATAAGGAAAAAATATTTTTCCCAGTTTTATTTTAGAGCAACTTCAGATTATTATCTGCCCTCCAGACACTGATTTAAAAACAGTCACAAATATACAAAAGCATTAGACAGATAAAGATCAACTAGCCTGTCCCGTACAGTTGTGATGCCTTAAGCATCAGGTCAAGAAACTCCCTACCCCTAGTCTCCTGGAAGAGGAGAAAACAGTCCCAGGGAACTATAGGCCTATTAGTTTGATGAATTAGCCTATTAGCAAAACAAAATTTAGAAAATTCCTCTCAAATCCCTCTAGATAATCAAAACTAGTCCAGGAGACCAAATTGACCATGACATATTAATTGGCACCTACATCTTTTATTATGCAATCTCTGCCCTACCCAGGAATGGGTCCAGCTCTCTCTTGAAGGTACACAGTAAATCAGCATTCACCGCAATGTTCCACAGGTCCACTATTATCTGGGAAAAGAAGAATCACTTATCATCTAATCTATTTCTTCTCTTGCAGAATTTATATGCATGACCCTTGGTCCTCCCCAACCTATGAAATTGAAATAATTTGTCAGTGTGCACACATTCATTATCTTACTGACCTCAATCAAATCACTCTGAGTGTGCGCTTCTCTGAAGTATATTGACCCAGCTCCTTAAGCTTATCTGGGTAAGTAAGGGGTTTTAAACTGGAAATCATTCTTGTGACCCTCCTCTGAGTCTTTTCCAAAGCCTCAATATCACGCATCATGTGAGAGGACCAAAACTAGACACAGTATTCTAAATGAGGCTTTGCCAAGGTCTTGTGCAAGTACAAAATGGGATGTTTAATTTTGTAATGGATAGCCCTAGTGACTTCTTTAAAAAACTCAATCAAATTAGTAAGACATGACCTTCTTTACCAGAAGCCATGTTGGGTGACCCTAATGGATCCTTTTCTGTCTAGTTGATCATATAGAGCATCACTCATGATTCCTTTGAGCATTTTTCCTGTAACTGAAGTCAAACTAATAGGCCTATAGTTCCCAGGGACTGCTTTGCCTCCTTTTTGAAAATTGGTGCTACATGATAATGGGTGAAACTAGAACTAGGGGGCATAGTCTTAAAATAAGGGGCTGCTCTTTCAAAACTGAGATGAGGAGGAACTACTTCACTCAGAGGGTGGTAGGTCCATGGAATATGCTGCCCCAAAAAGCTGTAGAAGCTACATCATTACATAAATTTAAAACAGAAATAGACAGTTTCCTAGAAGTAAAGGGAATTAAGGGTTACGGGGAGCGGGCAGGAATTTGGACATGAGTCTAGGTTCGGAGCGGTCATGGCCCTGTGGGTAGCGGAGCGGGCCCAGGGGCCGTGTAGCCTGATCCTACTCCTATTTCGTGTGTCTAATTCTGTTAGATTCAGGAGATGGTTCTGTGATAGTGGATTGGCGGTTAGGATCAGATCAGCCATGATCTTATTGAATGGCAGAGCAGGCTCGAGGGGCCGATTGGCCTACTCCTGCTCCTATTTCTTCTGTTCTTATATGTTCTTATGAGCATCCTTCTAGGTTTTACAGTACTTTGACAATTCTGATTGGCTAGCCCAGTGCATTAAGCAGCTTTTCCACATGGCCTTCGTATTTTCAATTTTGACACTCCAGCCACTATAGCATCAAACAAGTTTATGAAGGAGTACAGTTGGCCCTGGGTAAGGCCTCACCCCAACCACACAGGTTTGGATGCATTCACATATACAACCCTTATTCTTATCCTAACTCACACCAAGTCCCACTTGCCCATTACCCCTTTGCTCGCTGACCTATATTGGCTCCCTGCTTCAATTTCTAAATTCTCATTCTCGAGTTCAAATCCCTTTATGGCCTTGTCCCTGCCTATATTTGTAACCTCCTCCAGTGCTACAATCCTCCAAGAACTCTGCATTCCTCTAGCTCTGGCCTCGTGTGCATCCCGCACTTTCTTTGCCCCACCATTGGCTGCTGTTGCTTCAGCTATCTAGACCTTAAGCTCTAGAATTCCCTCCCTTAACCTATCCTCCTTTCTACCTCTCTCTCCTCCAGCATTGAAGTTCTGCAAACACTGACAATGACTGAGGCAGAGAGCTGCACCCAGGTTCTCCCACAACTCCCCCCATATGTTTATAGAGGGAGTCAGAGTACGCATGGAGGTCCTCTTCCCTTCCCATGGGCGGAAGACGCCGCCCCAGGAGACCAACACAGACTCGTTGCACATTGCCGAGGAGATCACAAGCAGGGATGTTGTCAGGAGGACCTGGGTGCAGTGGCACAAACCTTTCGATGATCTCATTAGATCACGAAACGTTAGTACAAAGCCACACTTACCTTCATCCTGCTGTGCCACTCATCAGATCCCCATCACTCTGCCTTCCCGACCCTACTCCTGCACATCCTTACCCAACTTACCTTGCACCTCCACCCATCCCTCTCTGTCTATCCACATTATCACATCTCTATCTCACTAACCACCCCTCACACTCCCTCTCATCCTAGTGCAATCATACCAACTAACAACACACAAGGGTAGCCACTTGGGTGTTTTATCCAATATTTATGTAACGTTTCTGTTAATGTGCTGTCAAACATTGAAGCCTTTATTTTCAACACTTTTCATTCTTGGACAGATTTGTGTGCACCTTTGGAAGTGGCTTAGTGAGTTGCAGTGAATGGTGAAACATAACTACTCTCCACCATGGTGTTGAGTGTGAAAGGAATGGCTTGGGCATTGCAGGGATGCTTTATGGTGTTGGTGTGGGGTGGTGCCAACCTGGCGCATCATGTGACAGCCAGGGTGTACAGCATCAAGTGAAGTAAATCTGACCATGGTGAGGCCATCCCGCGCCTCCCGGGCAACAATGTGGTCGGGTGCTGATGCCCTGTGTCCTGTGCAGCACCAGCTGATTGTGGAGAAGGTTGGTGTTGTTGTTGGTGCTGCTGGTGTTGGGGCTGATCGTGGTCAGATTCTGAGGGCCAAGGTGAGACAGTATAAAGGGCAAATAAAAACAGAAAATGCTGGAAATACTCAGCGGGTCAGGCAGCATCTGTGGAGAGAGAAACAGAGTTAACGTTTCAGGTCGATGACCCTTCGTCAGAACTGGAAAAAGCTGGAGATGTAACAGGTTTTTAAGCAAGTGTAGGGGCAGGGAAAGGGGGGAGGGGAGGAAAGAACAAAAGGGAAGATCTGTGATAGGATGGAAGGCAGAAGAGATTAAGAAACATTAAGAGATGGTGCAAGGCAAAAGGCGATGGTAATGGGACAAGTTAAAAAGCAAAAGATGGCTCTAGATGAGTGTAAACGGCACTGGCAGAATGATCGACAGCTGCCATGTGGGAGAGAGAAAAAAATTAAAATAAAATAAAATAAATGGGGAAAAAAGGATAGGGGCAGAGGTTATGGTCCGAAATTGTTGAACTCTATGTTGAGTCCCGAAGACTGTAAAGTGCCTAATCGAAAGATGATGCTGTTCCTCGAGTTTACGTTGAGCTTCAGTGGAACAGTGTAAGAGGCCGAGGATGGTGAGGTCTGAGTGGGAGTGGAGCGAAGAATTAAAGTGACAGGCGACCGGAAACTCGGGGTCATGCTTACGGACTGAACAGAGGTGTTCCGTAAAGCGGTCACCCAATCTGCGTTTGGTCTCCCCAATGTAGAGGAGACCGCATCGTGAGCAGTGAATACAGTATACTAAATTGCAAGAAGTACAAGTAAATCGCTGTTTCACCTGGAAGGGGTGTTTGGGGCCCTGGACAGTGGGAAGGGAGGAGGTAAAAGGTCATGTGTTGCATCTAAATGGCACCCATGTTGATGGAATAGATGGCAGCTGAAGTAGAGATGACAGTAGAATTCTATCAATGGTGAGAGAGTTCTTCCAATGAGGTAAGAGTGGATGGAGAGTGGGAAGTGGAAAGCCTGCAGAATCTCTGCTGGAAATGGACTGAGAAACAACTTGTGGCTGAGGAAAGTGATGATCTGTCAGGTGGGAGCTTTTACCGTACATTTGAAGCTGTCAAGTAATCAGTTGGAGCAATGGCCTCTGAATTCCCACCTCAGGTTGACAGCCGTGGTCCCCGAACAGCGTGGTTCCCGTGGCCATAAAGTTAAAGTGAAAAGGTAAGTTAAAAATGCCTGTTAATGACCTGTCAACTAGATGCTAATGAGTTTAATTGGGTCCCTGCCACTGCCTGTTGGGTCTGCTCAGCGCTGACAGACCCGACATTGGGAAAGGCGTGTTGCAACGGATTGACAGCGGGGTCCCGACCCACTGTCAAAAAATTCAAATTTCCCACCTGACCCGCCACCAATCCTGCCCACTGACCCCCTGGAAAATTCCGGCCAATGTCTTCTGTCTTCACAATATTTAATTGGACAAAATTGCGGCTTATCCAGGAAGTTGGACAAGCAGGCTGACAATACAGTAGGAATGGAAGGTTCGAGAGAGGTGCTGGTGCGGTAGTTTGTTGTCGTCAGCGTATATGTAGTACCTGACTTCATGTCTTCGGCTGATATCACCGGGGTGAAGTATGTAGATGAGAAATAGGAGGGGGGACCAGGATAAATCCTGGAGACCTCCTGAGGTAATAGTGCGGGGGTGGGAAAAGAAGCCATTACAGGAGAATTGTCTGGCTATGACTGGATAGGTACGAGTGGAGCCAAGTGAGGGCAATCCCTCTTACCTGGACAACAGAGGAGAGGCATTGGAGGAAGATAATGTGGTCAACCATCTCAAAGGCTGCCGAGAGGTCGAAAGAATGAAGAGTGATAGTGCACCAGGGTCACAGTTACAAAGCATGTTATTTGTAACTTTGATTCGGGCCATTTCTGTTCTGTGGCACGGGCGGAAACCTGATTGGAGAGGTTCAAACATGGAGTTATGGGAAAGATGGGCACGGATTTGGGAGGTGACAACATGTTCAAGGGGTTTGGAGAGGAAAGGGAGATGGGGTGGCAATTTTCAGGACACAGGGGTCAAGGGTGGCTTTTTATGAGTGGGTGCTGAGGATGGCAGAAATTAAGGGGAGGGGGGCAGTACCTGAAGAGGGGGGAACCGTTTACAACTTTGCTAGCCGGGAAGGGAAGTTGAGTCGTCAGCGGTTTTGTGGGAATAGGGTCGAGAGAGCAGGAGCCAGTAGGTGGCTTCTTCTTTTTGCTGTTACCTTTAAGATTCTCAATGTATGGATAGGGTTTGCACAGGATCCACAGCTACCAGGAAATGGATTGAGATGGCCCAAAATTATTTTGTATAGGACCCCTACATCCAGCGGACAAAAAAGAGTTTTATGCAATCAGGTTCAAAAGGTAGAGCTGAAAGGGCAGTGTCCCTAGTTCGCTGCATCACCGAATCCCCCTTTAGAATAGAATTCAGCCCTAAATATCTTGAAAAGAGAGTTCAAATGAAATGTGGTTGTTGGTGCATGAGCAATTATAATTATGAACTTTAAAAACCACAAACAGTTGATTATGGAGTGGAGCCGCTTTAAACATGGAAGCATCTGCCCGGAAAGATTTGAAAATGTATACACATTGTGCGACTTTTTACAGCAATTACTTTTGATGTCAGAAGAAATATTTTAAATATTTGACACTTCAAAAAGACGCAACTATTAACTAGCATTCAGAGCTATAATTGTGTAATTTGATGAGACCTGCAAGCAAATTTAAAAGCAATAATTTTCATGTGAATGGAGGAGTTTGAAACTATTACGCCGGTCTCCACTATAATTTAATATTCGGCTGCGCCAAGGATATTAAATCAAAGAAAGCACAATGAGGAGAATGGTTGCTCACTGGGATAGCTGGCATTTAGATCTAAAGAAAACTGTAACACGCTAATTGTTATTTTTGGTTTCCGGCAACACTGTGTGATCTTAAGGATAAGTAGCATACAGCTGTCATTCAATTCATATTTTCATCCAAATTTTAATAAAACACAATACTGTAATTTAGGGCAATATAGGCCAGTAAATTATATCAAGACAAATATTAGAATCAAAGTGATTGTTATCGGTATTCTTTTCTGATGTTTCAGGAATAGTTAATTTTAGTTCTGCCTGTTTCTCAGCTTTTACACTGTTTTTCCTTTTTCCATACAAATTACTGGAGCCCAGTACTGTGCAATGTTAACATTCTACCACAGGCTATATAAACCTCGCCAGTATAATACCGTCCCTGTGCTGTAGAGTTAATCAATACCAATGTGAATAAATTACTTTCTAATGCATGTGAATATATTATTTCTTACAACCAACACTAACGCAGTCAAATTTAGCAAAGATTTGTTGAACGATATTTGATACCCTCCCACTCTAGTTTTGCCCTTTTCAGATGTACTTTGCTTTTGTTGCTTCATTTGCTTGTTATTTGATAGGCGATCAACTCTGACCTCCGACCTTTCACTCTGTTGTAATCCTTCTTGTCTTTCCCTATTTTATTGCTATTACCCTGACCATTGCCCTTATGACCCTTCCTTTTTTGTTCCTCTGAAGCAAAAATTCACCTTTTGCACAATACTTCACACTCTTCCTTCTCCCTCCATCTGTACCTTGTTGAAATCAAGATTCACCAGGGGATAAATTGGTTCCTGCCCGTTTTCAGGCGTGAACTGGGTGGCGCACACCCTACACACGCCTGAAGAGACCACCCGAAATTGGTCCTCAGGCCTCGTTTTAATATAAGAACATGAGTAATAGGAGCAGCAGCAGGCCATGTGGCCCCTTGAGCCTGCTCCATCATTCAGTAAGATCATGGCTGAACTTTTACATCAACTTCACTGTCCTACCCTATCCCCATATCCCTGGACTCCCTGAGTGCCCAAAAATCTATCGATCTCAGCCTTGAATATACTCAACGGGCTCGATTTTCATTCTGCTGTGGAGTCGAGATTGGAGGCGTGCGGGGGGTTAAAATCCCGAAATCGGGGGTCCCGACCCCATCCCGCCTTCATGCCAGTTTCAAAGGAGGCGGGTACCCACCCCGCACTGGGACCTGCCTACCCGAGGCGGGAAGGGATTAGTGCCAATTACAGGAAACTTTGGTTTATCCAGAGGTTAACTGTCCGGAATGCTCGAGCCACCGGCAAAAATCAGGAGCCGTTTCGTTAGGTTTTTTTTCTTTTCGTTGCTTTTTTTTCACCAGTCAGGCTCTGCAAGGTCTCGCTGAAGCTGTTGCTAAGCTACAGAGACGCTTGCAAGGTACGGCCGACTGTTTAGAAGCTGCAACAGGGTTTGTTGCCAGATATGGAGCTCAAAATCTCCGTATGTTTCAACATTAGCGCTGGTTTGTCCGGCAGTTTTGATGGGACGGCAACAGCTCGGTCCCGTCGGTGCCAGGTAGCACAAAGTTTCCTGTAACTGCCTGTTAACAGGTAGTTAACAGGCAGTTTTTAGCCTAATCCATATTTTTAAGGTTGAACTGTGGGATTCCCAACAGCTCCAAACCACGCCAAGTTAGAGGAGTCGGGCCATCGGGTTGAAGGGCTTAGAGGAGTCGAGATGTCAGTGTTCAGGTGAGTGATGTGTGCATGAGTGCAAAGGTAAGTGTGTTTGGTGTGTCTAAAGTGATTAAAGAAGTGTAAATTACCTGTTTTTACCTTTTCAGCCTTCCTTCCTTTAGGTTCCGGGAGTCCCTCATCTCACCGGCACAGAAAGCAGAATGGCTGCGAACTGTCAAACGTGACAGCCTGCAGCTTTCTGTGCAGGAGATATTTCTATCTGAGTCTGCGGAGAAGGACTCAGGTTAGAAGTAAGACTGTCAGTGTTTGACAGCTTCAAATAGCTGTGAAACGCTGATATTTCATCTGTCAAAATCTCTTGACAGATGAAATTTCAGTCTGTGACATCACCTGTTGCCGGGTGATCCTTAATTGGCCTGCTGAGCCCGCTGAGCGGGCTCAACAAGGTCAATTAAGTTAAAATCGCGTGGATTGGCCGCATCTCAGTGGAGGCGGGACTAAAACCCCGAAAGTTGTAGTCCCGCCTCCAACCCGACTCCTGAATGAAAATCCTGCCCAACGACTCAGCATCCACAGCCCTCTGGGGTAGAGAATTCCAAAAATTCACAACCTGCTGAGTGAATAAATTTCCTCATCTCAGTGTTAAATGGCCGAGCCCTTATCCTAAGACTATGCCCCCTCGTTCGAGATTCCCCAGCCAGGGGAAAACAGCCTCTCAGCGTCTACCCTGTCAAGCCCTCTAAGAATTTTATATGTTTCAGTGAGATCACCTCTCATTCTTCTAAACTCCAGAGAACATAGACCCATTCTACTCAATCTCTCCTCATAGAACAACTCTCTCATCCCAGGAATCAATCCAGTGAACCTTTGTTGCACTCCCTCCAAGCCAAATATAACCTTCCTTAGATAAGGAGACCAAAACTGTGCACGGTATTCCAGGTGTGGTCTCATCAAAGCCCTATATAATTGCAGCAAGACTTCCTTACTCTTATACTCCAATCCCCTTGCAATAAAGGTTAACATACCATTTGCCTTTCCTAATTGCTTGCTGTACCTGCATGTTAACTTTCTGTGATTCATGCTCAAGGACACTCAAATCCCACTGAATACCAACATTTACTAGTTTCTCAACTTTAAAAAAAATTCTGCTTTTCCGTTCTTCCTACCAAAGTGGATAATTTTGCACTTCCCCACATTGTACTCCATCTGCCACCTTCTTGCCCAATCATTATATCCCTTTGCAGGCTCTTTGCGTCCTCCTCACAGCTTGCGGGTGAGCTGCGGCCACCTGCCACACCTCCAGAGGCAGCTTGCCCACGTTGAGGGATCCCATTTCGGGCCGCCTGCCTCACCAGGAGCAGCCCTGGGGTAAGTGCTGGGGGGAGGGGGAAGAAGAACGGGAAGGAGGTGATCGCAGGATGGCAGAGGCCCTCAGGAGTGCAGTGGAGCTGGGAGGAGCACTCCTGCTCCCCGTGGCTCCACATTAAACTTAATTTTTTTTTTACTTACCTTTTTGGTGGAGGCCGCTTTCTAGGATGTAGGCCCCAGAAATTGGTCTTTATTGCGCCCTTTTACATCCATAAAACAGGCGCAGGAGTTCCAAGTTCTGCCCCACCACACTGATTCCTACTCTAACTTATTTTTTCCCCAGTCAAAACTATGGAACTCCTTACCTGCAACAGTCTTCTCCTCATCCTACAACCTATAAAGTTTGAAAACCCAAGCTTAAGATCACCTAATAACTACGTTTTGATTTGCCTTGTCTTCTCTGCTACTCTTGCAGTCTTAGTGATGTCCTACACAATGGAGCTCAGCCCTTCACCTTGATTTCGCAACAGAAAGATTTGTCGTGTTTTCTGGCTACACATTGTTCCCCAATCAAGATGGTGGAAAGCAAGCTGATTCCACGCCTGCACCAATAAAGCTGTTGGGCTGATTGCTCGGAGATGACTCTAGCACGAGTCACCTTCTGGATTCCCTTCCTCCTCCGGCCTCTATTCTGTATCTCCATCTGAGCATGTGTCTGATATCAGGAACACTCTATGTGGAAATCACAGGCTCAAACGTACACTCTTTTCATCCAGTCATGGTCCAGTCTGTTGAAGCACCAACAGCCTGTACCACCAAGGGACATTTCATGTAGCACACCAGAAGAAATTTATACAGCGCTATTTTTATACCACTAATTTAATATTTAAAACTACAACATCCTCATATAAAACAGAAACAAATATTTACCTTTCTAAATAACACAGATGTATCACACAAACTCAAACTAAATCATAAATAGGTTAATCAGTGCTTCGTCATGACGTATCAGCTTTATTTGCACAGGTGAGGCTGACTGGATAACATAGGTGGAACCAAAAAGACTTACCACACAGGGAAGGCCATGCATATTCTGTTCCACACACGCAATATTTCTTTCCCAGACTGTAAACACTAATTTTATTATTAAGAAATCAAAATGAAGACAATCATCACAGGTATAAACAGAAAATGCACAAGTCTGCTAGCAACTGAACGAGAAAGTTTCAAGTGGCAACCTTCATTAGAACTCACAAGCTTTCTATTTTTCTTTCAGGTTTCCAGCATTCATGGTTTTTTTCCTCTGATAATCATTCGAAACCATCAGAACGATCTCAGCGTAATGCGAAAATAACAGAGAATACTTCTACAGCTCCCAGCTGACATAGGTGTGGTAAGCGGAGGACAATGCATGATCAGTGTCATGTCTTGCTTCACAAGTGAGTTCTTTCAATTGAATGAAGTCAAAATTTGTGTTGTCACAACATATTACTCCCATTTAATATTCTGGTGAAATTGAATTAACATAACAAACAGCGTGTTAGGTCTCAGCTTCATTTTATTCAATGTTTTTTCAACATCAAGTACATTTATTTAAGATTACACCCCTGTAAAACTGGTTCAAGCTTTTGGGTGGATTCTTTCTTATATCCCCAACTAAATTTGTGTCATTTTTCACTGGAGCATAGGTAGAGGGTTACTGGAATGGATGGGAGCGTGGGAAGTTTAAATGGCTTACAGCTGTGGCACACACTATAGTGAAATTAAATCAATATGTTCACTTAGTAAGTTTCACTGAAGGAAAGTACTGATTTTTGACATTCAAAATTGCAAAAACCACAGAGAAAATATTTTAGCTGAAAGCATTTAATATTTTCTGGTTTAACTGGGAAACTTACATAATTATTACTAATAGTACATAAACAAAAATAAATTGGAAGCAGTTTCTAATAATTACATTCATATTTTTCCTTGGGGCAGATAAGAAATTAAAATAACAATTATAATCTGTACTGAGAAGTTTCTTTGGTTGATAGTCTTGCCATTGATTCTAGCCGCCTCCCTGGGTACTGTCTTAGGTTGACCCAGACTGCTCGCAACCTTGGAGTCCCATTCGACCCTGAGCTAAGATTCTGACCCCATATCCTCTCCATCACAAAGATCGCCTGCTTCTGCCTCCGTAACATTGCTCGTTTCTGCCCGTGCCTCAGCTCATCTCCAGCTGAAACACTCGCCCATGCCGTTGTCACCTTTAGTCTCGAAAATTCCAATACTCTCCTGATTGGCCTCACATCCTCCACCCAATGTCTGTGGGAAGAGTGCCTGATCCTACAGCATTTTTTAGGTCAAGAAATTTACATAAAATAGGTGAACACCTATGCCAGTATAGATGCATCTTGGGCACCTGTTGGGGGTAGCAGAATGCAATGCTTAAAAGCTGCATGAGGGCAAGGCTGGCAAGTCTAGTTTAAAATTGAATAAGGGGTGTAAATCAGCTCCCACTGCTTAGGAACGTAGGAACAAGTGTCGGCCATTCAGCCCCTTGAGCCTGTTCCGGCATTCAATGAGATCATGGCTGATCTGCAGCCTAACTCCATATACCCGCCTTTGGCCCATATCCCTTAATGCCTTTGGTTAACAGAAAGCTATCAATCTCAGATTTAAATCAGCTCCCGCTGCAAGAGGACTGATTTCATTGTGGCTGCCTATAGTGTGTTGATGTGTTGATGGCCTGGAACATCCCAATCCCAACTATGTTGCTGCTTTGACCTGGACAATGGGAATTTCCTGCTATCCAGTTCACTTCAGGCAGAAGCATCGGGACCTCTGATGGGTGTTGCAATCCCACCAGCCCTGCCTTCTTCTTGAAGCTCGGCAATCAATGGGGTGCTCAAAATTTCCACCCACCCAAAACCACCAGCAGGAATTCCCATACTTTGTGTTGTGGGGCAGAGACCTGATGTTTCCAAGTCCCACCTGATTTCCTGTCCCCGGTCTGTCTTCTTCCCCCCTCTCACCGTCACCCCCCACCCCCCGCCACACCCCACCTTCACACCGCAATCCGCCCCAGGCCCCAAGAAAATTCAGGGCTGTGGTTATTATTCTATGATAATTGTTATTTAGAGGCTCAAAAATGCAGGTTATTTTCTCATGGTTAGATAATTAACACTGAAATAAAAGAACTGAATACAGTACTTTTTAAATGGACTGGCAATTTTCCTTTGGCATTGCTCATGGTGAGTCCTCTGCCCTCAATCTTCGTATCTCTCCCTTTCCGTCTCTCTATATCTCTGTCTCTCTCTCTCTCCTCTCTCTCTCTCACTTACCCCATCTCTCCCTCTCTCTCTGCCCCAATCTCTTTCATTGTCCTTTAATCTCTCCATACAACCTTACCCCATTGTCAATTTTGCTCTCTCTCCCTGATCTCTCTTTGTTTGCTCAGATCATTCTCTTCCCAACCTCTCTCACCAATCTCCTGCCATGATCGCTTCTGCACTTTTGTCTCTCCCCTGATCTCTTCGCTCCATCTCTCCCTTTCAATTTCTGTCCTCAACTCTCCCTGCCTCTGTTTCTCCCTCTGCCTCACCTCCCAACACCTCACAATACAAAACGCATCGACCTGAAAGGTTAACTCGCTTTCTCTCTCAACACCTGCTGAGTGTTTCCACCATTTTCTATTTTTATTACAAAACACACAGGTATGATCACAGCAGGTTTAATTACCCAGGTGAGACATCTGGAGAACATTTGCTGGAGGAGGATTGTTGAAGATAACTGCTATGCAAGCCTCCGGAGGCTGCCATGTTGGAGACACACAGCAGATCTATGTTCCCCAGGGGACAGTCACAACAGAACAGCAAAAATAAATTAAGTGCCCAGGATGGTGGCTGGGACAAGCCAGGAGAATAGGAAGTGAGGGTAGAGTTGAGCAGGTCAGGACAGCCAAGGCAGATGGTGAGACAAAAGTTGAAATGGCCAGTACAGCTGAACAAAGGAGTAGCAGACCAACATGAAGTGGGCCTCTGGTTTGGAAACAAAAAACCGAGAGATGCACAGTGCCACCCACTGTTGGGAGGCCTGCACTGCAAGGTACATTATCATTTTGAACTTGGAAAAGTAACATACCCAGACACGAACCGAGGTGTTGCACTCCAGCCCACTATTCAGGCAAGAGAAAGTGTCACATAGGTATGACAAAATCATGACACAGGTATTAAGGAAGCATGGCAACGGGAAGTACATGTATGTAGAAGACTCTTAGTATAATGTAACCTTCAGGCGAAGCAAGGTTAGAGGGTGAGAGATAATTTAACCAGAGCTCACAGATGTAATCCACTCCACATTTTAAAGTCATACATTCTGTCTTTATTTTAATATACTTTGATTTTATATGATTATTTATAATTAAGTAGCAAAGCATAGAAACATAGAAGATAGGAGCAGGAGTAGGCCATTCGGCCCTGCGAGCCTGTTCCACCATTCAATGAGATCATGGCTGATCATCCAAATTCAGTACCCTGTCCCTGCTTTCTCCCCATATCCCTTGATCCCTTTAGCCTTAAGAAATATATCTAACTCCTTCTTGAATATATTTAATGAATTGGCCTCAACTGCCTTGTGTGGTAGAGAATTCCACAGGTTCACCACTCTCTGGGTGAAGAAATTCCTCCTCATCTCATTCCTAAATGGCTTACCCCTTATCCTTAGACCCTGGTTCTGGACTCCCCGACCATCGGGAACATCCTTCCTGCATCTAGTCTGTCTAGTCCTGTCAGAATTTTATAAGTTTCGATGAGACCCCCTCTCATCCTTCTAAACTCCAGCGAATGATATGGTAATTTGGGAAATTGAGAACTGGAATTGGATGGAGCATGTGAGTTTCCCTGTAGTACAGTGGAGGAACTGGGAGAACCAACACTGAGGCTTCCCTGGCAGAGGGTGCAATGACAACGTGACAAGTTTACATGAACAGTTTTCATTATAAATTGCACATAAGAATTTATAATGGGAAAATTTGACAAATAAAATTGTCATGATAACAGCAAGTAAGATTTTATACAGGAGGCTATTAATAAACTTGCAGAATGGGCATATAATTGGCAAATGAAGTTCAACACAGATAAATGTGAGGTATTACATTTGGTAGGAAGAATAGGGAGGTCACGTATTACTTGGAGGGTGCGAGTCTAGGTGGGGTAGAGGAACAAAGAGATCTCGGAGTACAAATACACAAATCACTAAAAGTTGCGACACAGGTTAGGAAGGCCATAAAAAAAACAAGAACTAGGGTTTATTTCTAGAGGGATAGAATTGAAAAGTAGGGAAGTTATGCTAAACCTGTAACGAACCTTGGTTAGACCACACTTGGAGTACTGCGTACAGTTCTGGTTGCCATATTATAAAGAGAATGTAGAGGCACTGGAGAGGGTGCAGAGAAGATTTACAAGGATGATATCAGAAATGCGAGGGTATACCTATCAGGAAAGGATGAACAGGCTGGGTCTACTTTCTCTTGAAAAAAGAAGGCTGAGTGGTGACCTAATAGAGGTTTTTAAAATTATGAAAGGTTTTGATAGAGTGGATACAGAGAGAGTGTTTCCACTTGTGGGGAAGAGCATAACTAGAGGCCATCAATATAAGATAGTCACCAAGAAATCCAATAGGGAATTCAGAAGAAACTTCTTTACCCAAAGAGTGGTGAGAATGTGGAACTCGCTACCACAGGGAGTGGTTGAAGTGAATAGTATAGATGCATTTAAGGGGAGGCTGGACAAACATATGAGGGAGAAGGGAATAGAGGGTTATGCTGATAGATTTAGATGAGGAAAGACGGGAGGAGGCTTGAGTGGAGCATAAACGCCGGCATGGACTGGTTGGGCCGAATGGCCTGTTTCTGTGCTGTTCCTATGTAATCCTATCTATAGGCAGGAAGTGCATGCGGATATAAGTTATTTAATATATTATAGGTACAATGATCAATCAATAAAGGCACAGAAAAAGTGATCCTTACACTTTGAAAGCAAATGCTAAAGTGTGCATATAAAGTACAAATCCATGTACCAACAAACTCAGCTAATAAGGACCTCAAACCCTCACACAGGGTGGACTTTACATTTTTAACATAGCCATGGAAAATTGTTATTGCATGGCACATGTAGGGAGCCTGCACAAACATCCAGTTCTTATAGGTTAAGTGAGATAAATTAGCATACTGGAGACTCACTGTTCTCAGCAAGGAGCCTGGAGCACACCACAGACTGGCAGCTGCAACAGCCGTCAGAACTGGATCCACTCAGTAATTACCAGTTCGGAAATGTCTTTGCCTTGATTGTGACAGACAGAAACCAACTGTGCTTTGATAGTGAGGAGGAACGGGCAAGCTGGGCCTCGGAGAGTAAAACTTAGGTACAACCAGCTGCAGCCTGCAGGTCACACTTCCATTTTAGCAAAATGATGTTATTCAATATTTGCCAAACATTGAAGTGATTCATCACCGCGCATAAGTGGATCTAAAATTTCTGTAATGGCCAGCGCAAGATTAACAGTAGGTATCGAGTTCCCACTGCGCTGACCCAGTTGGGAAACAAAACAGCGTGAGGCCAGTTGGAAAGGCACACACAGCAGTGGCTACTTTCAAATGTCAGCTCCCCACACAAGTATGAGAATGGAAACTGTATTCGCAGAAGTTGGTGAACTCCTTAGAAATCCCATAACATCAGTTTGTACCATAAAGTGGTGACATATACTGAGTGCAGGTCAGGGTGCCTCTACTAAGAAGGATGACTAACAATAAATATTTTGCTCTGGAATTGCTCAGTAGTTTGGTCCCATTAAGTGTCGTGTTCTGTGGGGGAAAAAAGAACTAAAGCTTCGGGTGTACTGTGTAAACAATACATTGCAATTTTATATTGCTTTGTCGCAAAAGCATGCAATGATTTACACATAAATAATAAAAGAAAACGACCTATTTGTATTGCGTTAATGCATTATACTTTAGCTTCTTTAATATGTCAACATATTCTATGAGGCAGATCAAATAAAACTAATCCATTTTTGGAAAATAAAAGTATTTTAATCAACTAGGTTTACATCATGTAATCCTTCTATTATTGTATTAGGTGACATCAAATTTACAAGTGGCGCCTCTCAAACAAAACATTTTCCTCACTGCTTTTTCTGATGTTTTATGACTTCTGATCCAAATATTACTGCCACTATTATACCATAAAGTGAAACATTTATTGGCCAGCGTCATTTAGAAAGTGCAAGTGGGTAATCGCAGTATTCTTGAGCTAAACATGAATTAGATGACATTTCTTCCAGACAGTGAGGCCAGAATTCACAACTAAATGACAGCCTCCATTTCCAGCTCTCCTTCTCAGGCTCAGCACTAAGGCAACCCTCTTTGGCAGATTCGGTAACCCAATACCTGACCCAGGCAGGTCTGCAGTACTCCAGGGCAATGTCAATGATTGACCAGTCAGTCTGGCTCGTTAATGAAACATGGAGCGACAGACCTGTCACTGGCAGCCAGCACTCTTCCCACTCGACTCCAGACAACCCTGCGAGTCATTACTTCAATGGGTAGGATTGCCCTAGCTGGACAAACAAGGCGAAGCAGCTTCTTGCTGTCTCTGGTCAGGGTTATCTCTGCTAGATGGGCTACGTGGATTTTTTAGTTGAGGCTTTCCTCCACTGCTAACTTTGATTCTGTTGTAGCGATTCGTGTGCATCGCCACTAAATAATCGAGTTCGACTTCGACGAACTATAAATAAGTTGTTTATATACAGGAACTGGTTAAATACAACAGGTAAGGTAGCAGGTAAGATGGCTGACTGTAGGAGCACCGTGGTGTAGGTCTTTCCCCAGCGGGGACACCACGAGGACTGACTAGAAGTTTCCGAGCTCAACTGCCAGCAGGATCCGAGCTCAACTGCCAGCAGGTTCCAAGCTCTGACGTAATGACGTCATCACGCAGAGTACAGGAATGAAGCCTGAGTGCAGTAACAGATACATTTAAAGGTGAGTTAAAGGGAATTATGTATCTCAATGTAAGGGACAACCGGTGGTACCGCCACACTGTTTTCTTCCAATTTTTCTAATTAGTAAGGCCATTTTGTCCCTTCAAATAAAAAATATCAAATACTAAGATAACGTTAAACCAAACACCCTATAAACATGACTAAATCAAACCTTTCTGTGACCAAAAAAAAAATTATTATTTGTGAATCTTGAGAGTATAGTGGCAGTGCCCCAGGATGCTGAAGGTAATTAATGGCAAATTAATTACCAGACTGAAAATCTTGGTAATAGAGAAATCATAGGCTGAAAGTAAATATAGAAGGCTTTGTTTGGAAGGGATGATGATAGAATATTTCTATTAATAATGGAAGAAAGTTATGTAACTGGTTGATGAGTGTAAATTGATTGACATTGAAACAATGGATGAAATATAAGAGCTAATTACCTATTTCTGGGGCAAATGACCCAGAGATTGCTGTGTGTGAAAGCACATGAACTGGAACTGGAACATGGAGCTAGACTTGGCAGGCCAGGTAACTTTAATAATTTATCTGTGCTGTCTGCTCCCTTGCATATGGAGTGTAATGAAGATGAGGGGGTGGGGCACTGTTTTGGAACATACAGTCCTTAAAGGGCTTCTGCGCAAGATTAAAGGGATGCAGCCAGTTAAATGTGAATAGTCGTATATAGGGGATAAAAATATTGGAGCCTTTTCAAGTTTCAAAAATGATCACAACAATTTTCAGTCTTTGAGAAGGCTGTTTGGGGGAGGGGGAAGAGCTGAAGAGCAATAGTTGAAAAGACAAACAGCACAATAAGGAGGCACAAACGTCTGAGTGGCACTGCTCCCAAACAGTCTGGCAAGGTAAAACTAACCAGTAGTATTAGGCACTAAGGAGATGATACATGCTACAAAGTGTAGCCTGTCAGCCTCTTCCATGTTTACTGTTCACACATGCCAAGCCTTCAAACGCCTGTAGAACTCTTTCAGTGCATCTCATTTTTACCCATATCTCAGCAGACACACAGCCAAGATGGTACCAACAATTGAAAGCCTTGTCACACTCGCATCTTCCGAGGACTGGAGGGTGGTCACAGTCAGTGATGTCTGCACTTTTAGAATTCACCAGTGTGGTGGCAGTAGACATGCATGACATAATATTCAGTTTTAAAGGAATTAAAAGTGCAGGCCACGTTGTTTAAAGCATCAGTCACCTTTGTGATCCATACAGTACGTGATATTGCAGTGCTAGCAAGGATAAGACAAAGGCATAAAACCTGAGAGCAGTAGTGACCTTGCCAACCACTGGTAGTGCTGTCCCTATGTAGCTGGTGACAAAACTTTGTCCTGGTAACCTGTAGCAAATTACAGAGGCTGTCCAGATTGGTTGGCAGATAACTCAGGAGTCTGCTGATCTCTCTGGCATTCCTTCTTTCATCTCAACCACAAAATATTGTATTTGAGCACTGTTCCAATGAAGTTCAACGTAAGCTCGAGGAACAGCACCTTATCTTTCAATTAGGCACTTTACAACCTTCCAGACTGAACACTGAGTTCAACAATTTCAGATCATAACCTCTGCCCCCATTTTTTCGGACAGCTGCTGCTGCTGATGATTCTGATATTCCCATTTACACCTCCTCTAGACCTATCTTTTGTTTCTTCACTTTGTCCCATTACCATTTCCTTTCGCCTCGCACCATCATCCCTTTTGTCATTTAATCTCTCCTGCCTTCCGCCCTATCACAGACCTTCCCTTTGGTTCTTTCCTCCCCTCCCCGCTTTCCCTGTCTCTGCACTTGCTTCAAACCTGTTCAATCTCTAACCTTTTTCCAGTTCTGACTCTGTTTCTCTCTTCACAGATGCTGCCTGACCTGCTGAGTATTTGCAGCATTTTCTGTTTTTATTTCAGATTTCCAGCATCCGCAGTATCTTGCTTTAATGTTATATTTGAGAAGCTTCAAAAAAAATTATGGGGTGAATGAAGATTTTTTTTTAATTACATGAATAAAAATGTCAGAAATCCAGAAACAAATGTCTAACAAAGAACACCACAATAAATAGATACTTTACAAAAAACGGCAAAGGCTATTTAAGAGCTCCTGCACCCATGAATCTTCCCCTTGTTCCTATTCAAAGTGGGTGTACAAAGAAAAAAAAGAGCAAGCCTAGCACAAATAATAATAATAATTCAACTTTATCATCATTGTACAATGCACAAGTACATGAACAACGAAATGGGATCTTGCAAGCTCCCATGAGTCCAGTACAAATAACATTAACATTAAACGTAAATAGCACCGTCCTGGGAGAAGCAAAGCCGCTGCGTCTGTGCGCACCGCCATTCCATTTCCACCATTCCTCCTGTCCGACAATCTTCAGCCCAACGCCCGGGCCTGCTCACCAGCCGCCCCTCCCGGGGCTCCTTCCGTGACCTTCTCACCAGCCGCCCCTCCCGGGGCTCCTTCCGTGACCTTCTCACCAACCGCCCCTCCTCGGGGCTCCTTCCGTGACCTTCTGCACCTGGTCTTCCCTGATGGTCACTCCTCCAGGTACTAACCAGGCCTGGTCTCTGCTTAGCTTCCAAGCCTTGACCAGTGACCCTGTCCCTAGTCCCAGGAACAGGGCATTGTGCTGGGTAATCATCTAAATATTTTTGCATTTGCATGGGCCATCAAGGAGGCTTTTGAAAGAAAAAGGGACAAGCACTTCAAGCACACTAATAATAGAAAAGTGCAGCATTGAATGCCAGAAAGAAGTTGGCACGAAGCTTGTTGTGTCAACTAGGCACTTCCTCTGCACCGGCAGCTCACCTGCTCTGCCAGTGCACCAGACTGCGGAAATGGCCCTGTGGTGGGGATCAACGTAATGTTATGCATGCTGGAGCAGGGAACATAGATTATGTGTACATAATGGATAGGTGTTCATTGGCAAAGCTTATGAAAGGGAAAAGATTTGGGTATGATTATGAACCGTACATTGAAATCATCAAGTCAATTTGAAGTGGTTGTCAAGAAGACTAATGAAATATTGGGATGGATTTCAAAAACATTTGAGTGTAAATCAAAATGGGTTACTTAATCTAGTTTCCACAGCACAAAAGGGTTCTAATTTCACATCGATTCACACAAAACCAACAAATCACCCAGAGGAGACTCAAGGTGGCGAGTGTAGAAAACGGGAATGGCTGGAAGCGCTTGCTGCTGATACCTTGTGCCCAAAATGGAAAGTGTTCCCCATTCCGCAGCACCAACATCCCTCACCTTGATGAGCATAAAGTTCACCAAATAAAAGTCAAATATATGAATAAATAAGTTAGGGACTGCACATAGTCTGTAGAAATGAATGGCGTAATGGGCCAAATACCCTTTTCTCATTCCATGTCTTCTTAAGGTTTAGAGAGTTACCATTTACAGACATGATTCTGACTCTCTGGGCGCGATCTTGCCAGCCCTGGGGAGGCGGGTTTGGAGGCGGGACTGCTGGGAAAATGGCAGAATCTGGCGGCGGGTACCCATCCCGTCCCCAACCTGCCTCCGTGCCATCTTCCCAGGAGGCGAGTAGCGGGACGGGGATTACAGCCACTTAACTGCCTGTTAACAGGTAGTTAACAGGCAGACAAGAGGATTATCCCCATTTCACCCACACAAGTGCAGGCTTCCCGAAGGCTGCGAACCCCGCCAGGGTCACCGAGGCAAGCAGTGGATCTGCGGGGGTCGGAGGGGTGCAAAAGTGCGCTGTGAAGGTAAGTGATGGGTGCAAGTGTGGAGAGGTGAGTATGTGAGGTGAGTGGAAAGTGTTAGAAAAAGTTTACTTACCTTTGTTTCTTCCTGCAGGCTTCAATCGTTGGGGATGCGGAGAGTCTCGCATCTCCGCAGCAGAGATGACAGATGGCTGCTGCATTCTCCAATGCAACAACCGTCTAATTTCTGCTAAAGAAAGAGGTTTGATGAGTCTTGAATACAAGAACTCATCAAACTACAGAGAATGTCCGTGTTTGACAGCTTCACAGAGCTGATGTTCTCTGTAACCGGCTTCCCCTTAATTGGCCTGCTAAGCCCGCTGGGTGGGCTTAACAAGGTCAATAAAGGGAAAATAGCATGGGTTGGCCAGAAGTCAATGGAGGCGGAACTAAAACCTGACAAGTGGGAGTCCCGCCTCCAAAAGCTCCCCATTGGCAAGATCGTGCCCTATGACTCTACGTAAGTTCCCCTAATACCTGAAATACTTTCCCCTGATATTCTGCAGAAAGCCTGAATTTGAGCTTTTTCTTCCATTGAAACCTTATTTGAGTCTTCTTGGCCTCAACTCTAACCAGTCATGCTATATTATTTTTTTCCCGCACAGAATTCCCCTAATATATTGGGGCAGTAATTCCTCCCCAAATGCGTGAGTACGGAAGGGGTACTCACGCGTCTGGCCGGAGGAAATGCCGGTTTTCAGCACGCACAGCGCATGCGCTGAAAACCGGCATTTCCTCTCCTCTAACCCAAGAGGTGAAGAGGCTAGCGCGTGCGCTGTAGGGGGCAGCGCGTGCGTCTTGGATTTCCTCTGTTTTGGGGGATTTGCGCATGTGTAAAGGCCTCCGGTCTTTACGCTTGTAAAAAGCACACGTAAGTATTTATTTTTACAGGTAAGTGGTGTTTTAGTGCAATTTAGAATTTTTTTTCCCACAGGTTTATTATTTTAAAGAATCTACAATCAGGTAAGTTTAGTTTTAGACCCTTTTTATTAAAAATTTATTTTTTTCAAAAAAAAAAAATTATTGTTTAAATTATTTTTTTAAACTTATTTATACTTAATTTAATGATTGGGATGTTTTTTAAATTTTTATTTAAAGTTTAAATAGTGTTTTGGGCGCCCGTAGTCTTCATGAGTTTGACAGCTATTACTATCAAACTCATGAATGAACCTTCCCCTCCCCTGATTGGTTGTACAGTGCTCACCTAATCCCAGCTGGCACATCGCACTAACTACGCCGCTGGATCAGGTAAGCACAGCGCGCCGACATCTGAACCGGGCCTGTGACAGGAAATGCGAGCAGGCCCGGGCTTCAGATGTCAGCGCGCAGGGTGAGTGCAGATCGGGGGCTTGCACGCGCAGCAAGCCCCCGATCCTAATTTCAGGGCCAATATCTTCCTTTTGTAAATGCAAGATTCAAATTCACGTTCTGTCTAATCTGTAATTCCCTGTCTTCTCTCTTCAAGACTCTTAATAAATTATCCTTTATTCACATGTAAAGAGATTTTAAAACCAGGTATTTCCTTTGGATTTAGTTACAGACTCACCAACTTTCATTTAGTCCACATATGATACATTTTTCTTTAGGCCAATTCATTATTCCTATTGGAGTTCTGCCCAATTGACTGACACCTGCAAACATTTCAACTTGGATTGGAATTTCTAGAATAGGTTGTTTGGTAACCCATCACTAACATGGCTACAGTTTCCTTTATTGTTAGCCAGCGAGGATTTTCCCATATATAACAGTTGTGAATGTATAGCATGATTTGAAATCCAGTAAAACTGTGGAAGACGACTTAGGACAATGAGTCAATGCATTCTTAAAAGATATCTTTACAGCCCTGAAGTCAAGAGTAAGGTAGAAACTTGACTTTATTTCAAACCGCCCCTTCATCATCTACATATATATCAAAATGTCTACTGCATTTTTGCACTAATTTATCATACAAGTAGCTACATATCAGATGATACATAATATACTGTACGTTGGGTTTCCCATAGTAACAGAAGCAACAAGAACCAAAAAGAACAAACAACAAGAGCAGTAGTCCAACCCAGGCAACATTCCTGAGGCAGGGACACCATCACTCTATACTCTGTCAACATTAAAAAAAAAGGTAAAAACATAAAACACCATTCATGCCTATACCTTAAAAAATGTGACCCATAATAAGTTCGAATCTGCCTGTTAGGTACTTAGGTTCTGCCACACACAGTAAATGATAAGCCGCCATTCAAATCAGAAAAGATATTTTGCACTTACATTCAAGTCGTTTTTTTTCTATATGAAGAATAAAGTTGGTACCACAGGCTGTATACTGCCTATTGCCACCCCAAATGCAGAGAGGTCACATTATCTCTGATAAGAACAAAAGAACTGAAAAGGATGGAAATGATGTGGCTGATGAGTCCTTCCACCCCAGTGTATCAGTTCAATTCCTGTTCAGAATCTGAACAGACCAATTTTATTTCATTCCTGCCTCTGTGTCCAGGGCCACACTTCTCAACTGTTGAATCCAAAATCTGTCCAATTTCTTTTGAACAGTTCAAATACATCAAATTAGAATACGGAAACAGGCCATTCGGTCCTACAATTCAGTACTGTTGTTTATCCTCTCTATGAGCAATAGTTCTAATTCATATACCGGGCCTGTTCCCATATCCCTTTATTCCTCAAATCGCTCCATAATCTCCTCTGTTGTAACAAAAACATCCCCAATTTTTCCAAGTCTTTCTTTGTATTTGCATTCCCTCATGCCAGGCAACATCCTAATAAATCTGCGCTGTACCCTCTCTATTGCCTCAACATCCCTCCTATAGTATGGAGCCCAAAACTGCACATGGTACTCCAACTATGGGCCTACTGTACTAAGGTTTTATATAGATTCACCATTACATCTCTACTTTTTGTATTCTACACCTCTTGTCATAGAACCCGGCATTCCATTAGATTTTTTTTAATGGCCTTATCCACTTGAGGTGCTGCTTTTAATATCTTGTGAACCTGAACTCCAGAATACCTTCCACATTACCCAGCCTGTCCCCATCAAAGTAGAATTACTTTTTTGTTTTGTTTTGCCATGTACTACCTCACACTTACTGACATTGAATTCCACCCCCACCCCCCCCCATTCTCCATCTTATTAATATCTCCTTGCAGCTTTCTTTGGTCCTTAGATTTATTTTCTATGCCCCCTGTTTTATTATTATCTGCAAATTTGGACACCACTGTCTCTAGCCCATATCCAAAACATTTACGTACACAGAGAACAGAAGTGGTCCCAGAACAGAACCCTGTGGGACACTGCCATCATCTTCCATCCACTCCGAGAAACTATCCTTAACTCCTATTCTCTGCTTCCTCCCTTCTAACCAGTTTTTAATTTAATTTGTTACCATTCCCCTAATTCCATACCCTTTAATCTTCTCCAGTAGTCTCCTATGTGGTATCTTGTCAAAGACTTACTAAAAGTTCATGTACACCACATCCACTGCATTTCCCCAAATTACCATATTCATAACCTCCTCAAAGAACCAAAGCAGGTTTATCAAGCATGATATTCCTTTCTGAAATTCAAGTTAGCTGTCTCTAATTACTTTTTCTTCATCCAGATATTTAGCAATTTCATCTAAATTCCAAAATGTTCCCCAACACAGATGTTAAACTAACTGGCTTGTAATTACCTGGGGTTAGTTCTGTCTCCCTTTTTAAAAATGGATATTAGATTGGCCACTTTCCAGTCCTCCCGCACACATCCACTCTCACTAGAACCTTGAAATATAATTTCCAGGGCCTCTGTTATTTTAGCCCTCATTTTCTGCAGGATTCTTGGATGTATCAGCACTTTGTTCTCCTTTAGTTTAGCTAGCTTCTCTAATATTTTTATTTATTATGATATTTCTTATCCTGTTTTTAACCAATTCAGGGTTTACGTCTCCCAATAGCTGATGTGAAGTACCACCAATTTCCAGTTATCCTGTCCTAACATTATTCTCTCCTGTCAGAGGTCCCACCTCACATTTAACAACTTGCAGAACACTTTACTGTTCCACTTAATAACCTTTGAGAATCTTTTCACACACTCCCTTTGCTTTCCTTCTCTCTCTCTTAACCTCTTTCCTTATTTTCCTATATTCTCATCATACTTTTATCATACCCCATATGCCTTCGTCATCAATTTTAGTTTATTTCTAATCTCTTTATTTGTTAACAGCACCCTGAAATTGAAGTGTATTCCTGTTTTAATTATATCT
This sequence comes from Somniosus microcephalus, assembly GCF_052327205.1. Lineage (NCBI taxonomy): Eukaryota > Metazoa > Chordata > Chondrichthyes > Squaliformes > Somniosidae > Somniosus > Somniosus microcephalus. Next base: position 29,332,161 of record NC_140996.1, on the reverse strand, counting down.
ATTCTGCACTTTTGCCCATGAAAAACCATAGAGCCCTACTTATTAAGTTACAGTCATTTCATTCCTTCATTAGCTTTCAATCATGTGGCCTTGCATGATCTTTGCCGCTGTCATGGGAAATTGAGAGCAGGCTGCACCGACCTCCACAGGGAAGGAACAACGGGGATGTGGGATGATCGGATAGGCACTGGACACTGAAGTCATACATGTGCAAAGACTTGAAAGGCTGCACATGTGTTGATGTACAAAAAAACATCAGGAAGCAAGGCACAGCTGAACAAGGCAAGCTCCAAGTAAGGAGTAAAACCTAATCCCTAAACCCTGAGGGAGCATGGATCTCTTGAAGGAAACATATTGGATGAATTTCCAACAGGACATAACAATTTTATGGGTGAGTTTAAAGACTTTTGTAAGTGATTAAAAAAATTTATGTGTTTATGTTATGAATTTTATGGTTATCTGGCTGAAGAAACAAAATGGCACTCAAAGAAATGAGAAAGAAACTGAGTGATTTGATTGTTCGGTTTTGTATTAGTTGTTGATTCCAGATTGGTGGATTTAGGGGGGGAAATGAGCAATTCAATTGGTTGGTTTTGTGCAGATTGCTGGTTCCTGATTGGTACTGCTTATGTTCCTGCCTAGCAACAACTGGACATTGGGCAAAAGAGCATGGTTAACGAACAGAAGAATGTAGTATGAGTACGTTAATCATTTGTCCACTAATATCTTAAATAGTAATTTGCAAGCTTGGAACACTAATAATAGGAGATTTCCGATTATCCAGAGAGGAAGGAAAAGAGCAGTGGAAAAACTAAGGAGAAATGCGTGTAACTGTAGGTAGTGCAGGATTGCTTCTTCACTCAATTTGTAAAACAGCCAATGTGGGCAGAGGCTATTCTGTTCTATTCTATTCCAGTTCTAGTTTTGATTTAGTAGCTGTTTCTTTAAATCCATCATTGTGCATGAGCAGTTAACAAAATTGTCTGCAGTTCAAACTCTTGCACCGAGCTTATCTCAATAAAATGGGCCAGATTTTGCTGTCAAAATAACGGTGAGGGTAATGGCGCTCACCGTTATTTATGCGTAAATGGTGCAGCAACTTCAGGCGAGGGGCAGATGCACAGTTAAATGCCAAAAGTTGCTCTCCGAGTTGCGCCACTCCACTGTTAGTTTTGCGAAAACTACATTGTGTTGTCCGCCTCACCATGGACATGTATTGAATGTCGTGAAGTTGCTGTATTTGCACGGTAGATGTGAACTAAACCCACTGCAGATATTTAGGGCCAGTACCAATAAGTACCGATTTAACAACATGATAAGTGTTAATGACTGCTCAGTAATCACTCGGGAACCAAAAATTAACTATTATAAGTATGGAATCTCATTCCTTCAGGTTGTGACTTGTTTTAGGAAATTATTAAAAATGTCAAATTTTACATTTTTACAGTTTGTTTCTTACTTTTCCTTTCTGTCTTTTTTTCCTCTCTCTCTTAATCTAATCTTTCTTTCCCTCTAATTATTTCTTTCTGTACCTAATTTAATATTGGATTCACCCTTTTTAATTCACCCTCCTTCTCAGTCCCTCCTGTGTTTATTTTCCAATCCTTAAATCTCATTGGTTGAGGAGATACCCTAATGATTGTCCTGCTCACTCAGGTCCCAGATGCCGTTTCCCCCACTGTGACATTATCAGCTCACACTTTCAGCAACTTAGTGGGCAAAAATGTTTTGAGCTGAATGGCGCCGGGGCAAGTCCAGCTATTGGCAGATGCCATTAGATGCCTGCTGCAGCAAAATCTGGCCCAATGTTTCAAGCTTTGGCTGTTATAGGGTTGAGAGGGGAATAATTAAAACTTAAACACTGATGTGTAGTTAGCTTGGTTCTTTTTTAGATGTGAGCGATCAGATATTCAAAATCCAGCAGTCCTGATAATTCTTTTCTGGGATGTTTCAATCTGAAAATCGTTGAGAAAAGGAACAAGTTGTAAACGTGGGATCGGTTTTACAAATGTGCTCCTGGCACAGAGCCAACGTCCCCACCGACACCTGGGAATCCCTGGCCCAAGACCGCACAAAGTGGAGGAGAAGCATTCGGGAAGGCGCCGAACACCTCGAGTCTCTTTGCCGGGAGCAAGCGGAAGCTAAGTGCAAGCACGTCAACCCAAGCACCCCACCCACCCGCCCCTTCAACCACCGTCTGCCCCACCTGTGACAGAGACCGTAGGTCCCACTTTGGACTCATCAGTCACCTAAGAACTCATTTTTAATGTGGAAGCAAGTCATCCTCGGTCCCGAGGGACTGCCTAAGAAGTAGATGCGTGCCGGGAGTGCACATTGGGAATTTGAGCATGGAGGTCAGCAGGCCCCGCAAGATTTTTCAGACAGAGAAATATTGCTGGCCTCCTGTAAATTCCCAATATGCAGTCCTGGTGCACAAAGCACAAATTCAGAAAATCGATCTTCACATCTTTCTTTATTCAGAAAGGAGGGAAATTCAAGTGAAATGCCGGGGTAGAATTACTGCAGAGGTTCTACTGATCTCCCGTCATTTCTTCAGGGGAATGTTGGCGGAATCCCCGGAGAAACGGCCAATTGCCCCATTTCTCTGGGGTATCTGCTGAAGTTAAGGCGTCAGATCGGGACAGCAGAGGGCTGCTAGACAATGTGCAAATAATGAGTAGTATAATTAGTAGGTCTCCCGTGGCATTCCACATAAGCCAGAGGATTTGTTGTTTTCCAATAATAGAAGCTTTTATGCTACGTAGGTGATAACAGCAAGACCCATTGGTTTCCTGTGACAGCGTCAAATTCCATTTTTTTTGAGGATTGAATTCCATGGCTCTGTTCATTATTTAGAGAAAACTGTAAATGAGTGGCCTTTATTTTATGTACATTCCATTACCTATGTATTTAATGTTTAGCCCTTACCAATTTAATACTGAGAATACACTGCAAGATGGTATCCAAGGTGCACCAACTGGAAGTAGCTATCTGCTATCTAGCAGTAATGGTGATAGGGAATGGGGTTTAGCTGCACTTGCGGCAGTCCTGCATTTTGGTAGCACTGGAGATAGTCCTGGGCATGATCCTAAAACTTGACAGAATGAGGGGTGGGGAGTCCTGGATTTGGCAGTACTGCAGGGGGCTGCTGGAGGTTGACAGCAAGGGGGATCATTGGGGCGGGGGGTGGGGGGGACCTGAGTTTGCCAGAACTGTGCAAGGTGAACCTGACATTTGGCATAACTGAGAGCAGAATTTGAGTTTTGATTCATATTGAATTCCTGATGTTTGACAACACTAGATGAGGGTTCCCACATCTGGCAACACTGATTTGTCATTTTCTAAGGGATCTCTGTAAACATTGAATTTGTTGATTAATCCCTGAACATGTCTCTCTCCTGATCTCTCTCTTTCTCTTTGTCACACTGCTATAAGAGTTTGTGCACATTCTAATTATGGACTATCAGCAAGACACAAGTGATAATAACAGCCTTCTAAGTTCAACTCATTTGTCTTTCAATGTTTCAAAAATTCAAAATAAGATGAGGTAAGTCACCCTGTGTATCTCTCTTTCTTTCTGTTTCTCTGTTCCTGACAGCTAATAAAAATTTAGAATGGTTACATTTTCTAATTATCAACAAAACCCAGGTGAAAAGCAACTGATAAATAGAGGTGTTCTAACTACCACCATAACAGATGATAAACAGAGATAATTAGAAATTGCTTGCTTCAATATTAATTTTTTTTTAATGAACTGTCTCTCTTAGTTTAATGTGCTTTATGAAGATTATGGAACACAAACCAAAAGCTACAACACGCATGTACTCAGTGTTCTGTCCATTTGCTTTATCTCATACACATGCTCAGCCACTGTTTTTTAAAAAATCATTCTCTCTGTTATGAAATGCACAGTATATCCTTTACATGAATAATGTTTTTGATATTGTCCTCTAGTTTCTCTTCAAATAATTTTGAACAACTAAGCAAATACTGCTAGAAGCTACAGTAAATATTCCATCAGTATAGGTGGCTGTACAGAACTGGTTCTGGGAAATTAGGTACCCTGCAAACTGTATGATCCAAGTTCAGCTCACAGCTTCACCACTCTGGACACAAATATTATGTCCAAGCCCAGCGTGATGAAACGTTTTCAGAAAATATTTTGAGCAATTATGGAAGACAAGATGATACGCCGCCACCTAGTGGTCAGATAATACAATTACTAGGTGATAAGTTTCCAATATAAATGTGGATGTAGGTTTTTTATAATGTGAAAAGATGACACAAAAGTGAGACAAAAAAATGTGACAACAGGATGTCATGATATTTAGACCGGAAATGCACATAAGTGTTAAAATTTTAATAAAATATCATTGGCTCTCTCGTGACATTGCACAGCAGAGCTTGTAAGTAAAGATTACATTTCAGATGGGGCATTTGAACCAATGTGCTAGAGGCAATGCAAGATAGTTTGACATTCCAGTGATTGTTATTGCTGCAGTGACAACTCTATTCATTTAAACACCTGACACCAGTCATTTCAAAAGTTTGACCAAAACGTGACACTGAAGTCAGAGATTCTAAAGCTAGAGAGAGGCAGGCAGAAAATGGCTGCAAGATGGATGGAACACAGCAGGGAGGAGTTAGAAAATTAGTTTCAAGTCAAGCAAAATAACACTGAAGTGGGGTAGCATGGCATATTTATTATTTTTATGTTATTGTAAGTTGTATTGATGGAAATAAATGAATCTGATTACAACAGTAGTTCTGTATGTTCATCTGATGGGAAATAAAGCAGCTTAACAGTCGTATCAAGTCTCATCCCACCAAATGGTCCACGTTCAGAGAGATTGAAGAAATACAATGAGAAAGACATGATTATCCAGTCCAGATGATAAGGGGAGCCCATTGTTACATCCCTAAGTTATGCTATCATACATGGAGATATAGGGCAGTGTGTCAACTCCCATAAAAGTAACACGCACAGACCGCTTACAAGAGCGACTGGCGCCAATGAACCTGAGAAGTTATCTATGGCAGACTGGAATTTGTAAAGCATTTTGAGAGATCTGTTGGATGACCACTGGGAAAAGCACATGTCGTTAAAAAACAGTCAGCATGGATTCAGGAATGGAATGTCCTTCTGGAATTTTTCATAGACATTACTGGCATGGTAAACATAGAAATGCAGTTTAATATTATACACTTGAGCTCTGAATGTCTAAATTTGTTTACCTAAATTCCCTCACTATTTTAGTAGAAACATTAACCCATTTTAACTAAGTGAGCTAATGCCTCCACTAAAATAGTGGAGAAGGGAATTTAAGAAAAGCACATTACATTAGGTGTCCTATATTATGATTTTAGGGTCTTGGATTCGCAGAAAGCTTTTGACAAGGTTCCAGATTGGCAAGCAGTGGCTGAGGCAGGGAGACAGGAGATAAACTATGATTCCAGATCGGATACCAAAACAGGAGGCAGATAAAATAAAAAGAAACAATATAAGCACATTCAAGGAGCTTTTGGTCTTTTAACTAACTTGGCAAATCAGTAGTAAGTGTAATACAATGTGAATAATTGTAAATAAATTAGTACAACAGCAAGGAACCAGCAAGAGAGTATGCATTAAATGGAAGAGTGATACAGTATGCTGATTAGAAGGAAAAGCTATACAATAAAAGTGAAAAGACAGGACTGGTTGGATTAGCAGAGGAATACTGCTTAAATCTAAGGAGGTTTAATTGACAGATTCCACCTGGAATACTGTGTTCAGTTCTGGTCGTGTAATCATAGAAAACAATGTTATTGTCATTGAGAGGGTTCACAGCAAAGAAATGAAAATAATCCCAGGAATCGGGAATTTAAATTATGAGGAAAACTAATGGAAGCTGGCATTGTGTTGTTTGGAAAAGAGAAAACTTCAAGGTTACCGAGCTGAAGTTTTCATGATTATGAAGGGAATTGACTAAACTGATTCAGGTAAATTATTAACCATGGTGAAGGGTTCAGGTATCAGGGGACACTAATTAAAAATTAGGAATTTAGGAATAAAAAGGAAAGTCACTGGAACATATTCATGTAAAGGATAAAAGACTTATACAATAAGGAAAGCAATTGAAGCATAAATGGATTCAAGAAACATTTGTACATCTGACTGGAGGAGAAGGATTGAGGGATAGAATGAGAAGGTGGGTAAATGTAAATAAACTGTCAGAAATGTGACAGGCTTTCAGGGTTTAATGGTCATTTCCTGCCTCTAAAAGTGTTTATGTTCCTACATACTCAGCTAAGCTACATTATTGTTTGTTTTGGCATATCTATTCTTCTATGTTCAACATGATCAACCACTGCACCCTCCTTCACTTCTCTATGATCCACCTCTGCAAGATGGCCCTCACATGATCCTACTCCAACTTGTCCGAACGTGATCAGCATATTGCCAGCAATGGTATCTCCCCTTGTATAGCATGCACCTGCACAGTACTACTGTTGTGTATGTCCCCTTAAGGGAATAACTGGTCTTAGACTGCAGTACCGGCAGTGGCCACCCCTGTATAAAAGTCCCTAGCAGGCTTCTGCAGTTTCAGTTTCAAGCTGCCTCTTGTTCAGTAAAGTACCTGTTAAACTGTTCTCCCGAAGTCCGTGTATTATTGAGGCGCAGACTTTACAGTGGCGATGAGTAAGTTCGAACTCACCTGCAGTGTGGCATCATTTCACGGGGATCTCGCCTGAAAGGAAGGTCCTGGAAGGTCGTAATCTGAGCAACGGGCGTCGACCGAGGGCAACCGCCCAAAGAATCCATCGGTGTTTGGAGAATTGCGGGAGAGACTGTGGTTCCAGCAAATCATGCTGGTAGCAGGTAGCGCGCTGACCCTTCCGGACTGCGGCGGGCTCAAGCTCGATCGAGCGGCTCTACAAATCGGGCCACGCAGCGTCACCGGGAAAAGAAAAGAGAGAGAGGGTGGAGCGCACAGGGCGTGGTCGGTGCTCGAGAACAGGACAGCGGAGAGAAACTAAACGGGGGGGAAGGAAAGCGAGACGCGCCGAAGCTGCGGGTCGCCGCCATTACCCTGTAGAATGCTAGGAGCAGCGTGGCAGTAAGGGGAAGAAGCAAAAGCACAGGAGGCGCCATTTTATCCCATTGGGGAAGAAGCAGAAGCGTGGGAGGCGCCATTTTAAATCGCCCAAGATGCCGAAAAGTGGCAGTATCACTGCTTTCGACAATGAGGTAGAAGACTGGACCACGTATGTGGAAAGAATTGAAGTGTACTGCAAGGCAAATGAGGTGGCTGATGGAAAGAGGGCGTCGGTATTATTAAATCTGATGGGTGCGAGTACGTACGGCCTATTGCGGAATTTAATTATCCCAGCTAAACCAATGGAGAAAAGTTTTGAGGAGATTGTTCATATCTTACAGGAACATCTAAGCCCTACACCACTGCTGATAGCAAAAAGGTTCAAGTTCCATAAAAGAAACCAGCACAGAGATGAGAGCAATGCTGACTATCTTACGGAACTACACAAGTTATCGAAGCACTGCCAGTTCGGAGCAGGACTGGCAGACACCTTACGGGATAAGTTTGTCTGCGGGCTCCAGAGTGAAGGGACCCAGAAACGACTACTTTCAAAAAAGGATCTGATGCTAGAACAGGCTTTCAGCGTGGCAGTATCCTACGAAGCAGCAGCACGGGGAGCTGCGGAAATACAACAGAAACCACAAGAATACAGCGCTAACGAAATGGCGTATGGAGCAGAAAAGTGCTATCGCTGCAGCAGAACAACCCATGAGCAGAAGGACTGCTGGTTTAAAGACAAAATATGCAGGCGATGCGGGAAAATGGGACATACAGCAAGAGTCTGCAGGTCGGGAAAGAAGACCAACACGACAAGAACTACTAAGGAACAGTACAGGAAAGTAAAGAAACTGACAGATAGTAGTTCAGAAGATCAGGAGAGTGATAAGGACTCCGGGAGCAGGCGACTAAGTTGCTTAAAGTTACACAACGTGATCGCAAAAGAAGATCACCGAACCATTTGGGTAACCCTCATGATAGCAGGGTCCCCAGTGAAGATGGAATTGGACACAGGATCAGCCCTAACTGTCATGAATCGAGGAGACTATGAGCGGCTATTCTCGCACATACCCTTAAAGGACACGTCCATTGTATTGAAGACATACACGGGGCAAAAGGTCTACCCCAGAGGAAAAATAAGGGTGCCAGTTGAATATAACGGAAAGGAAACACAGAAACTATACATGTATATACTACGAGATGGAGGACCACCATTATTGGGACGTGAATGGATCCGAAGATTACAATTGGATTGGCATTCCATTCTGGCACTAACTGTGACTGACAAAAAAAATGATGACGTCGCACCTGGACATCTGTCACAAATCCTATCTGACGCGGAAGAGGTGTTCCAACAAGGACTTGGGACTCTAAAAGGAGTAAAGGCAACCATAAAGATTGAGGATAATGCAACCCCAAAATTTTTCAAGGCCAGACCGGTGCCATACGCGATATGCCCAGCTGTGGAAGCTGAACTGGAGAGTCTGGAGCGTTCGGGGGTGCTGTCGAAGGTGGACTGGAGCGAGTGGGCCACACCCATCATTCCTGTAATGAAGAAAGCATTGAGCAGCACACCTGGGGAGCCAAGGAAGGTTCGCATCTGTGGGGACTTCAAGGTGACTGTGAACCCAGTCCTGCGGATAGAAGATATTTTCGCCTCACTATCTGGAGGGAAACGTTCTACAAAGATTGACCTGGCTCAAGCGTATCTACAAATGGAGGTGGAAGAAGCATCTAGGAAATACCTCATGATAAACACTCACAAAGGCCTTTACCAGTACAATTGACTGGTATTCGGGGTAGCATCGGCCCCAGCTATGTGGCAGAGGGCAATGGAACATGTCCTGCAAGGGATCCCGGGGACCCAGAGTTATTTGGATGACACCCTGGTTATGGGCGAAAATGACAATGAACACCTTGCCAACCTGGAACAGGTACTCACGAGATTGCAGGAATATGGGCTACGAGCCAACCGTCCCAAATGCGAGTTCTTCAGGAGACAAATCTCGTATTGTGGCCACATGATTGATGAGGAAGGGTTGCATAAGTCGCCAGACAAGATTGAGGCTGTAGTCAAGGCTGCTGCACCAGAAAATGTGTCGCAACTGAGGTCGTTCCTCGGGTTGGTGAACTACTACCATAAGTTCTTGCCGAATTTATCTACAATTCTGCACCCACTGAACACCCTCCTTCAAACTGGTGTAACATGGAAATGAAGTGATGAGTGTAAGCGTGCCTTTCAGGAATGTAAATGCCAAATCACTTCAAAAGAAGTATTGGCCCACTACAACCCAACACTACCGATTCGGTTGGCATGTGATGCGTCACCTTATGGCATTGTAGCGGTGCTGTCACACAAATTCCGTGACGGTTCAGAGAGGCCAATAGCCTTTGCATCGCGCTCGCTAACCTCAGCCGAGCGTAACTACGCTCAGATTGACAGGGAGGCCCTCAGCCTGGTGTGGGGGGTGAAGAAGTTCAATCACTATCTGCACGGGCAGAAATTCACCCTACTGACTGATCATCAACCCCTGGTCTCAATTTTTAACCCAAAGAAGGGCGTTCCGGTGATGACAGCGCAACGGCTGCAAAGATGGTCACTTTCTCTAGGAGCACATCAGTATGACATAGAGTACAAAGGTACGAAACAACATGGAAACGCTGATGGGCTGTCGCGCCTACCGTTGCCTATGGTGGAAGAAGCACCTGCAGTGGACCCGGTGGAGATATTCCATGCGACCATAGTCGAATGTTTGCCTGTTACAAACGCAAGTATTGAGAAGGAAACCCGAAATGACCCGACACACTCTCGGGTCTATGATTTGATGGTGAAGGGATGGCCAGCATATGGCGACTCACTGTTGCCAGCATTCTCGCCAAGGAGGGAACAGCTGTCAGTGCGGGGAACCTTGATGTGTGGATCTCGAGTGGTAATTCCACCCAAGTTGAGAGATAGAGTACTCAATGAGCTTCATGAGGGTCATCTGGGAGGGGTAAAGATGAAGAGCCTAGCCAGGGCATTTGTGTGGTGGCCAGGAATCGATAAAGAAATCGAGGATATGACCAAGAGATGCACAGGATGCCAGAAGGTCCAAAACGCTCCACCACAGGCCCCGCTACATCCATGGGAGTGGCCCTCATCTCCATGGCAACGGGTACACATTGATTTCGCTGTTCCATTTATGGACTCAATGTTTCTAATCGCTGTGGACGCCCATTCGAAATGGCCAGAGGTCATTTAAATGTCCTCCACCACCACGGAGAAAACTATTGCAGTCCTAAGGACCATCTTCGCCAGGAATGGGTTGCCAGAACAGGTCTGTTCCGACAATGGCCCACAGTTTGTGTCTGAGGATTTCCGGAGGTTCCTGAAGAATAATGGGGTGAAACATTACACATCTGCCCCATATCATCCAGCCACAAATGGATTGGCTGAGAGGTTTGTTCAGACCTTTAAAAAGGCCATAAAGGCAATGTATAATGACGACATACCACTGCAACACAAGGTGGATAACTTCCTGTTTGCTTACCGGAATGCGACACATGCAGTAACCAACCAAACTCCAGCCGTACTGTTTTTCAACCGGAGACTAAGATGTCGCTTGGATTTGCTCAAACCAAACATAAGACGAGATGTTGATGATAAGCAGTTCCAGCACATAAATGAGAAGCCAACCAGGAGCTTCAAGATAGGGCAACCAGTCTTGGCCCGCGACTACCAAACAGAAAAATGGCAGCCAGGCACGATATGCACACAGCAGGGACCACTAATGTACACAGTGGACGTTGGAGAGAGCATCGTGAGACACCATGCTGACCAGATTCTAGAGTCACAGAAACAAGCCAAACCTGTACCACAAGCATGTGCACCTGGTAATGAGCCCAAAGTACAGATTGCGTCTACCTCAGAAGCAGGGGTATTGGAAGCTGACGAACCAACCAATGACAATGAGCCAGAATTGACTCCACCACCAGAACAGGATACTCGAGAAAGGCGCTATCCAGTCCGGATCGGGAAGCCTCCTCAAAGACTGAACTTATAAATGACTATTCCAGTTGATGTATATATTACTGAGAAAATTGTAATTGTAATTAGTTATTATTTAGTTGTTAAATGAATGTTATGTACTGTTTATCTAAAAGGGGAGGAATTGTTGTGTATGTCATTTTAAGAGAATAACTGGTCTTAGACTGCAATACCGGCAGTGACCACCCCTGTATAAAAGGCCCTAGCAGGCTTCTGTAGTTTCAGTTTCAAGCTGCCTTTTGTTCAGTAAAGTACCTGTTAAACTGTTCTCCCGAAGTCCGTGTATTATTGAGGCGCCGACTTTACAACTACCAGGTTCCATTCTTCGTCCCATCTATTTCCTCATTTACATATTGCCCCTCAGTGATAGACCGAGCCTCCATTTCCATGTCTATGCTGATGATGCCCTATTTTACCTCTTCACCAGGACCCTAGACTCCCTGATTGTAACAAGGCAGATGGGGGAGAGGGGAAATGAGCCACAGGGCCATACTACAGCTCTAGTGTTTGCTGCCACATTTCCTCTCCATATTTGGACAGGTATATTTAAATTAGAGATTAATGATGGGGGAAAAAATCAACTAACTGATGAACACTCTGGTGAGGCGAGGTCAAAGAAAGATGACGTGATTGAACAGAGTAGTAAATCCAAAATTTTTATGCGCTTCCTTTATGTTCCCCATAACATATAAAATAACAAAGCATACCATTCCTGTTAACAGGCTAACGTAACTTTTTCTGGTCAGCCTGTTCTCTGTATTAGACCTAGCCTTGCTCTGGGACGAAGCAGCTCTTTTCTTAACCTATCCTGACCTCCTACCTGTCTCCCTAAGTACACTTTCTAGAACTTACCGAGAACACGTGTTTTCCTGTCCCCTTTGTCTCCTCGTTGGACAGGAAATTGGCATTGTGACTACTGACTCCAATCCCAGGGGTTGACAGGTTGAGATGCTGATGAAACCAGCTCCCGTCTGGGCGGAATTCCCCAGAAACTATCCGTGGCTGCTCTCAAAATGAATATGTTCATCCGCAATGTGTCTGGATGGTTCACAGGAAGGTGTTGATGGCTTTCCATTGTCTCAGCTGAAGACAGGCAATATTTCACCGTCTGCCTGGGGCTGAATACACATCTCCTCCTCACTCCCCCTCCCTCTCAGCTTTTGGATGCAGTGAGGGTTTTAAACCCTTGGAGAGCTAAATTTAATCTACATGTAACACTTCGACATATATCATATCCAGATCCTTCTGTTGCAAAAATCAATAGAAATTGCAGAACGTGACATTCACCATGAGCAAGGACTCAGAAAATCTACCTTAAAAACTGAATACTTAACCCCACTGCCACAAGATTACCCGCCTCTGCCCTTACTTACTTCACTGCAGTTAAAACCTTATGTATGTTTTCTTTACCTCCAGATTCAGCGTTTCCACCACAGTAAGTTGGCCTCCTGAGCTCCACCCTAAACAAACTCCCATCCAAATGCTATCCTGCATTAAGTCCCGCTTGCCCATCAACCTCATACTCGCCAACCTCCATTAATCCCCTATCCCCCAGCGCATTCAATTCAAAATCCTCATCCGCATTTACAACACCTGTCCATGGCCCCATCCCACCATTTCCTTTGAAACCTCGTGCATGCCTAAGTCCCAGCCTCCGACTTTGACCTTCTGCCCTTCCTCTGCTGCACCAGCCTTTAATCATCTCAGCACTACTGTCTGGAACTCCTTTCCTAAACCCCTCCATCTCCTTACTTCTCTCCCCACCTTTCTAAGCCTCCTTAAAATGTATCTTCAGTCAATTTTCCCAAAATCTTCCACGATTGCTCAGCAACCATTTCTCCTCTATGAAGTTCCTTGGGACATTTTCTATATTAAAGGTGCTATATAATTGTAAGTAGTTGTTGTTGTGTATGTACCTTTAAGAGAAGAACTGATTTTTATACTGCAGTACCGGCAGTGACCACACCTGTATAAAAAGCCCTAGCAGGCTTCTGTACTTTAGTCTGATGTTACTCTCTGTTCAGTAAAATACCTGTTTTATTGTTCTCCCGCAGTCCGTGTATTATTAAGGCGCGGACTCTACAGTGGCGACGAGCAGGTTCGAACTCACCTGCAGTACTGCATCACCTCACGGGGATCTTTCCCTGAGAAGAAGTTTCTTGGAGATCGAAGTCAGAGCAACGGGCGTCGACAGCGGGCAACCGCCCAAGGATCCATCGGAGTTCGGAGAATTGCGGGAGAGGCTGTGGAGAGCTGGGCTTGGCTCCCCAGTCAAGGTGTTCCAGCAAATCGTGCTGGTAGCAGGTAGTGCGCTGACCCTTCCGGACTGCGGCGGGCTCGAGCTCGATCAAGCGGCTCTGCAAAGGGGCCACGCAGCGTCGCCGGGAGGAAAGAGAGAGAGAGAGGGTAGAGCGCACAGGGCGCGGTCGGTGCTCAAGAACTGGGCAGCGGAGAGAAAATAAACGAGGGGAAGGAAAAGTGAGACGCGCCGAAGCCGCGGGTCACCACCATTACCCTGTAGAACGCCAAGAGCAGCGTGGCAGCAAGGAGAAGAAGGAAAAGCGCGGGAGGCGCAATTTTATTCCATTGGGGAAGAAGGAAAAGCACAGGAGGCGCCATTTTATTCCATTGGGGAAGAAGAGAAAGCGCGGGAGGCGACATTTTAAATCACCCAAGATGCCGAAGAGTGGCAGTATCACTGCTTTCGACAACGAGGTAGAAGACTGGACCACGTATGTGGAAAGAATTGAAGTGTACTGCAAGGCAAATGAGGTGGCCGATGGAAAGAAGGCGTCGGTATTATTAAATTTGATGGGCGCGAGAACGTACGGCCTATTGCAGAATTTAATTACCCCAGCTAAACCAATGGAGAAAAGTTTTGAAGAGATTGTTAATATCTTACAGGAACACCTAAACCCTACACCACTGCTGATAGCAGAAAGGTTCAAGTTCCATAAAAGAAACCAGTACAAAGATGAGAGCAATGCTGACTACCTTACGGAACTACGCAAGTTATCGAAGCACTGCCAGTTCGGAGCAGGACTGGCAGACACCTTACAGGATAAGTTTGTCTGCGGACTCCAGAGTGAAGGAACCCAGAAACGACTACTTTCGGAAAAGGACCTGACGCTAGAACAGGCTTTCAGCGTGGCAGTATCCTACGAAGCAGCAGCACGGGGAGCTGCGGAAATACAACAGAAACCACAAGAATACAGCACTAACGAAATGGCGTATGGAGCAGAAAAGTGCTATCGCTGCGGCAGAACAACCCATGATCAGAAGGACTGCTGGTTTAAGGACAAAGTATGCAGGCAATGTGGGAAAATGGGACACATAGCAAGAGTCTGCAGGTCGGGAAAGAAAACCAACACTACAAGAACTACTAAGGAAAAGTACAAGAAAGTAAAAAAAATGACAGACAGTAGTTCGGAAGATCAGGAGAGTGATAATGACTCCGGGAGCAGGAGACTAAGTTGTCTAAAGTTACACAACGTGATCGCAAAGGAGGCTCACCGAACCATTTGGGTCACCCTCATGATAGCAGGGTCCCAAGTAAAGATGGAATTGGACACAGGATCAGCCCTAACTCTCATGAATCGACGAGACTATGAGCGGCTATTCTCACACATACCCTTGAAAGACACGTCCATTGTATTGAAGACATACACGGGGCAAAAAGTCTACCCCAGAGGAAAAATAAGGGTGCCAGTTAAATACAACGGCAAGGAAACACAGAAACTGTATCTATATATACTACAAGATGGAGGACCACCATTATTGGGACGTGAATGGATCCGAAAAATACAATTGGATTGGCATTCCATTCAGGCGCTAACTGTGACTGACAAAAAGGATGATGACGTCACACCTGGACGACTGTCACAAATTCTAACTGACGCGAAAGAGGTGTTCCAACAAGGACTTGGGACTCTAAAAGGAGTAAAGGCAATGATAAAAATCGAAGATAACGCAAACCCAAAATTTTTTAAGGCCAGGCCGGTGCCGTACGCGATCCGCCCAGCCATTGAAGCAGAACTGGAGAGTCTGGAGCATTTGGGTGTGCTGTCCAAGGTGGACTGGAGCGAGTGGGCCACACCCATCATTCCTGTAATGAAGAAATCATTGAGCAGCACGCCTGGGGAGCCGAAGAAGGTTCGCATCTGTGGGGACTTCAAGGTAACTGTGAACCCAGTCCTGCACACAGTACAATATCCACTTCCACGGATAGAAGATATTTTCGCCTCACTATCTGGAGGGAAACGCTTTACAAAGATTGATCTGGCACAAGCGTATCTACAAATGGAGGTGGAAGAAGCATCTAGGAAATACCTCACGATAAACACTCACAAAGGCCTTTACCAGTACAATCGACTGGCATTCGGGGTAGCATCAGCTCCGGCTATTTGGCAGAGGGCGATGGAACAAGTCCTGCAAGGGATCCCGGGGACCCAGTGTTATTTGGACGACATCCTGGTTACGGGCGAAAATGACAGTGAACACCTTGCCAACCTGGAGCAGGTGCTCACTAGATTGCAGGAATATGGGCTACGAGCCAACCGCCCCAAATGCGAGTTCTTCAGGAAACAAATCTCGTATTGTGGCCACATGATTGATGAGGAAGGGTTGCATAAGTCGCCAGACAAGATTGAGGCTGTAATCAAGGCTCCAGCACCAGAAAATGTGTCGCAACTGAGGTCGTTTCTCGGGCTGGTGAACTACTACCATAAGTTCTTGCCGAATTTATCTACAATTCTGCACCCACTGAACGCCCTGCTGCAAACTGGAGTAACATGGAAATGGAGTGATGAGTGTAAGCGTGCCTTTCAGAAATGTAAATGCCTAATCACTTCAAAAGTAGTATTGGCCCACTACAACCCAACACTACCGATTCGGTTGGCATGTGATGCGTCTCGCTACGGCATTGGAGCGGTGCTGTCACACAAATTCTTGATGGTTCAGAGAGGCCAATAGCCTTTGCGTCGCACTCGTTAACCTCAGCCGAGCGTAACTACGCCCAGATTGACAGGGAGGCCCTCAGCCTGGTGTGGGGTGTGAAGAAGTTCAATCACTATCTGCACGGGCAGAAATTCACCCTACTGACTGATCATCAGCCCCTGGTCTCCATTTTTAACCCAAAGAAGGGCGTTCCGGTGATGACGGCGTAACGGCTGCAAAGATGGTCACTTTTTCTAGGGGCACATCAGTACGACATAGAGTACAAGGGTATGAAGCAGCATGGAAACGCTGATGGGCTGTCGCGTCTACCGTTGCCTATGGTAGAGGAAGCACCTGCAGTGGACCCTGTTGAGATATTCCATGCGACCATAGTCGAATGTCTGCCTGTTACAAACTCAAGCATAGAGAAGGAAACCCGAAATGACCCGACACTCTCTCGGGTCTATGATTTGACGGTGAAGGGATGGCCAGCACATGGTGACTCACTGTTGCCAGCATTCTCGCCAAGGAAAGAACAGCTGTCAGTGTGCTGGGGGACCCTGATGTGTGGATCCCGAGTGGTAATTCCACCCAAGTTGAGAGACAGAGTGCTCAATGAGCTTCATGAGGGTCATCTGGGAGGGGTATAAATGAAAAGCCTAGCCAGGGCTTATGTGTGGTGGCCGGGAATCGATAAACAAATCGAGGACCTGACCAAGAGCAACTCAGGATGCCAGAAAGTCCAAAATGCACCACCACAGGCCCCTTTGCACCCATGGGAGTGGCACTCATCTCCATGGCAATGGGTACACATTGATTTTGCTGGTCCATTTATGGACTCAATGTTTCTAATCGCCGTGGATGCCCATTCGAAATGGCCAGAGGTCATCAAAATGTCCTCCACCACCACGGAGAAAACTATTGCAGTCCTACGGACCATCTTCACCAGGAATGGCTTGCCAGAAAAGATTTGCTCCGACAATGGGCCACAGTTTGTGTCCGAGGATTTCCGGAGGTTTCTGAGGAATAATGGGGTGAAACATTACACATCTGCCCCATATCATCCAGCCACAAATGGATTGGCTGAGAGGTTTGTTCAGACCTTTAAAAAGGCAATAAAGGCGATGTATAATAACGACCTACCACTACAACACAAGGTAGATAATTTCTTGTTTACTTACCGGAATGCGACACATGCAGTCACCAACCAAGCTCCAGCCATAATGTTCTTCAACCGAAGGCTAAGATGTCACCTGGATTTGCTCAAACCAAACATAAGACGAGATGTTGAGGATAAGCAATTCCAGCACATCAACGAGAAGCCAACCAGGAGCTTCAAGATAGGACAACCAGTCTTGGCCCGCGACTACCGAACAGAAAAATGGCAGCCAGGCACGATATGCACACAGCAAGGACCACTAATGTACACAGTGGACGTTGGAGAGAGCATCATGAGACGCCATGCTGACCAGATTCTAGAGTCACAGGAACAAGCCAAACCTATACCACGAGCATGTGCACCTGGTGATGAACCCGAAGTACAGATTGCGTCTACCTCAGAAGCAGTGGTATTGGAAGCTGACGAACCAACCAATGACAATGAGCCAGAATCGACTCCACCGCAAGAACAGGATACTCAAGAAAGGCGCTATCCAGTCAGGATCAGGAAGCCTCCTCAAAGACTGAACTTATAAATAATTATTTCAGTTGATGTATATAGTACCGAGAAAATTGTAATTGTAATTAGTTATTATTTAGTTGTTAAATGAATGTTATGTACTGTTTATCTAAAGGGGGAGGAATTGTTGTACATGTACCTTTAAGAGAAGAACTGATTTTATACTGCAGTACCGGCAGTGACCACACCTGTATAAAAAGCCCGAGCAGGCTTCTGTACTTCAGTCTGACGTTACTCTCTGCTCAGTAAAATACCTGTTTTATTGTTCTCCCGCAGTCCGTGTATTATTAAGGCACGGACTCTACAGTTGTTATACATGCAAAATGTTCACTTACACTCTACAGTCATTGCTTAATACCGTATCAGTATTAATAACTACTGCTTCCATCTCTCATATAAATTCCCACTTCAAAACCTGATTCCAAAAGATTTTCATAAATATGTCCGATACAATTTGGCCCCGATTTTAACTCCGGGTGGATTCCCCGCTCAAGCCTGAGTTAAAATTACAGTCTGGTCTCAATGATGTCAACGGGCCACTTCAGGCATATGTAAAGAAGGACCCTGTTGACTCCGGGCGAGTGTCCTTGCTGCCCGCTCAGGAGAGCAGGTTAAAATTTCAGATGTTGCGATCATGGTGGCTTTCGGGCAGGTAAGCACATAAGAAGAACATAAGAAATAGGAGCAGGAGTAGGCCATTCGGCCCTTCAAGCCTGCTCCACCATTCAATAAGATCATGGCTGATCTTCTACCTCAACTCCACTTTCCTGCACTATCCCCATATCCCTTGATTCCCTTAATATCCAAAAATCTATCGACCTCCACCTTGAATATGCTCAATCACTGAACATTCACAGCCCTCTGGGGTAGAGAATTCCAAAGATTCACCACCCTCTGAATGAAGAAATTTCTCCTCATTATAGGGGGTTTTGCACAGGCGTGTTCGGGTCAGTCAGCTTTACCTCTGACTACCTTCCTTGAGCGGTTCGAATCGCTCGCCCCCTGGGTTCTGGACACCAGACTTAGATACAGGCAGCGATACAGAGAAGACTCGAGTAGACAGGTGGTTGGATGCAAACAAAACCTTGATTTTATTGAAGAGGAAAACTCGATACAATATTATGGAAAATTATTAGTGTACACTTCTACAGGCAAACATTACAAGAGAGTCATAATAATACTATATACTTATACAGGAAATGGGGAACACACGGCACATCGAGGGAAAACAACTATCTTAACAATCCCCTTATTACTTCTTCACTCAGAGGGTAGTAGGTCTGTGATATTTGCTGCCCCAGAAAGCTGTGGAAGCTACATCATTAAATAAATTTAAAACAGAAATAGACAGTTTCCTAGAAGTAAAGGGAATTAGGGGTTACGGGGAGCGGGCAGGAAATTGGACATGAGTCTAGGTTCGGAACGGCCATGGCCCTGTGGGTAGCGGAGCGGGCCCAGGGGCCGTGTAGTCTGGTCCTGCTCCTACTTCTTGTGTTCTAATTCTGTGTTAGATTTCAGGAGATGGTTCTATTCACAGGGATTAGTGGAGACATCGAACAGGCTGCCAGCTAGGTGTCCTTCAAGAGTAAATTGGGCCTGTTCCTGGCTGGGGTGGAGATCACCTTTTACAGAAGGTAAGTACTGTAGGAAATACAGGGACAGAGTGATCTCCTGGACGAGTTTCGATCGCCTAGATGGGTCGGAGAGGAATTTCCCAGATTTTTTCTCCCAAATTGGCCATTGGGTTTTTTATCTGGTTTTTCACCTCTCCCGGGAGATCACATGGGTTCGGGTGGGATGGAGAGTGATAGTAGATTTGAGGTTAGGATCAGATCAGCCATGATCTTATTGAATGGTGGAGCAGGCTCGAGGGGCCGATTGGCCTACTCCTGCTCCTATGTCTTATGGTCTTATGTTCTTATCCTTAACGCACCCCCTATACCTAACTAGGTTAATCTATGAGGGGTCAGAATTCATGCTCACTAATCAAAAGGGTTTGTTAGACTCAAAACAGCGGTTGGGTTCGGGGTTCGTTCTTGGTGCTCTCTGGAGCATACCGTCGTCATGTGGGCTCCGGGTGCTGCAAGGGCGTTGTCCAGGTTCAAGTACCCCAAAGTTACAGTCTCTGCTTGGGTACTTTACCTTGCAGGGATGATTCTTTGCCGACAACCTGAGTTTGCATGAAGATACTCGCAGGTCGGCTGAGGCTGAAGGCCCGATGATTCGAAGCCTACCTTCAGTTGGCCTTCCCCGGGTGGTCTTCCTCCTCCCCTCATCACGTCCCGCTTCACCTGGCCTGAATTGCCCGTGTTCGCCCAACCCGGTGTCGGGGTGAGTCCAGATGGAGTTGGAGAGGGCACGGGCAAAGGCCAGGGGGTAAGCGCGGGACGGGGGAAGAGCGGCAGCCACGAGGGCGAGGGGCCGAAGAACTGGGGAGCGGCAGTACCGACAGCAGCAGAGCAGCAGAACAGGAGTTCCTTCTTCTTCCGATTGCTACCTAGGGGCCTTCAGTTATACCTTCGTCGAAAAACCCTTATCTGCCCGCCAAATCAGGTTAGTTTTTTTTTTATTTTTGGCGGGCTAGTTAAAATAATGGTAGCAATCTATACTGACGGTTTTTAGATGGCCGGTAATTGCATCTACCGGCCTGATAATTGACTCGTATTGTCCTGAAAGTCCTTGATGGGCTGGTCCAGCCTCGATGGATGTGTTTAATCTGTTTCCGATTATGTATGCAGACTGTTTGATGGCTTTACCTGTAGGCCTCATTGAATTTAGATCTGCCTCTAATTCGGCCTAATACATAATTCACAGTTGTCTGGGTCCCGAAACACAAAGTTCTTTTCACAGGAAACCTGCAGCCTTAGTTTCAATTTACCTCAAACTGCCTGGGCTGCAGAATCCATTTTGGAGACCCATAGGCTTTCTGCCACGAGGCACGGATGCCATCTTGGGTACCCTTTTTCATTTCAAAGGAAATGTCCACGCAGGGTCCCTTTTATCGATAATAACCTTCGGGGAAATGCACAATTTTTGCAAATCTTACATCATCTCAGTCCTAAATGGCTGACCCCTTATTCTGATACTGTGACCCCTGGTTCTAGACTCCCCAGCCAGGGGAAACATCCTCCCTGCATCTACCCTGTCAAGTCCTGTAAGAATTTTGTACGTTTCAATGAGATCACCTCTCATTCTTCTGAACTCTAGAGAATATGGGCCTAGTGTATTCAATCTCTCCTCATAGGGCAATCCCCCCATCCCAGGAATCAGTCTGGTGAACCTTTGTTGCACTCCCTCTATGGCAAGTATATCCTTCCCTAGGTAAGGAGACCAATACTGTGCACAGTACTCCAGGTGTGGTCTCACCAAGGCCCTATATCATTGCAGTAAGACATATTTACTTTTATACTCAAATCCTTTTGTAATAAAGGCCAACATACCATTTGCTTTCCTAATTGCTTGCTGTACCTGCGTAGGACACCTAGGTCCCTCTGAACACCAACATTTCCCAATCTCTCACCATTTAAAAAATACTCTGCTTTTCTATTTTTCCTACCAAAGTGGATAACTTCACATTTCTCCACATTATATTCCATTTGCCATGTTCTTGCCCACTCGCTTAAGCTGTCTATATCTCGTTGCAGCCTCTTTGCATCCTCCTCACAACTTACAGTCCCACCTAGCTTTGTATCATCAGCAAACTTGGATATATTACATTTGGTCCCCTCATCCAAATCATTGATATAGATTGTAAATAGCTGAGGCCCAAGCACTGATCCTTGTGGTACCCGACTAGTTACAGCCTGCCAACCCAAAAATGATCCGTTTATTCCTACTCTCTGTTTTCTGTCCATTAACCAATCCTCAATCCATTCTAGTATATTACCCCCAATCCCATGAGCCCTAATTTTGTGTAATAACCTTTTGTGTGGCACCTTATCAAATGCCTTCTGAAAATCCAAATTCACCACATCTACTGGTTCCCCTTATCTCTTCTGCTAGTTACAACCACAAAAAACTTTAAAAGATTTGCCAAACACGATTTCCCTTTCATAAATCTGTGTTGACTCTGCCCAATCCTATTATTACTTTCTAAGTGCCCTGTTACTACGTCCTTAATAATAGATTCTAGCATTTTCCCGACTACTGATATCAGTCTAACTGGTCTATAGTTCCCTGTTTTCGCTCTCCCTCCTCTCTTAAATAGTGGGGTTACATTTGGTACCTTCCAAGCCATGGGAACCATTCCAGAATCTATGGAATTTTGTAAGATGACAACCAATTCATCCACTATCTCCACAGCCACCTCTTTTAAAACCCTAGGATATAGGCCTTCACGTCCAGGGGATTTATCGGCTTTCAGTCCCATTAATTTCTCCAGTACTATTTCCTTACTAATACTAATTTCTTTCAGTTCCTCATTCTCACTAGAGCCTTGGTTCTCCACTATTTTCGGAATCTTTTTGTGTCTTCTTCCGTGAAGACAGACACAGAGGCTGGATTTTCCCAGTGGAGGCGGGTTCGCGTCGGGTTCGCTGGTCGGCGGGTTCCAGTCCTGCTGCCGGTTTCAGCCGCACTGAGATAGGGATTTTCATTTAACTGGGCTCGCTGTGCGCTTTACCCGACCCAATTAGTGGGTTCGGGTCTACGACTCACCTCTGCTGACATCTTCGATTTAGCTGCATTTAAGGGGCCCATGCAGCCTTTGGGTTTTATTCACTTTCTGATGCTCCTCAGTGGTATTGTTTGTGAGATGACTGCTGCAAGAACCAAGGCTTCTCCCCGCTTTGATGATGACTCCCTCCATGCTCTTGTGGAGGGAGTAAGAGGGTGCAAGGAGGTTCTGTTCCCCTCCAATGGACAGAGGAAGCCTCTTCAGCAAACCAAGGCAGCCTGGCTACAAATTGCTGAGGAGGTTAGCGCCAGGTCGTTGTGTGGTCGCACCTGGGTTCAGTGCAGGAAAAGGTTCAATGATCTGCTACGCACAGCAAAAGTGAGTATAACATCACACTTACCTTCAATCTGCTCCCCATCTCCTCTCATCACCAGCACTCTGCATTGTCAACCTACTCCTGCACATCCCACTTTACCCTTAAATCACTTGCACCCTTAACCATCCCTCTCTCTATGTACAGAATCACTTCACCATTCTACGATGCACCCCTCACACTCGCTATCACTGTCATGCAATGACAACAACTAACAACACACAGGACTGTCAGTACAGAGACGGGTCCTCATGGCCCCACTGATGTGCAGCAAGGTGCTCTCCAGTCACTTGCTAGCAGTGAAGTGCGGGTGGCCCATGAGAGGGGTGTTGGTGGTCGATAACAAGGAAGTGTGGGTTCCTCTCCAAGCGCTCACACTCCCATGCCACTGCGGAGCCCTCAGTCAGAGCCCCAGCTTCCTCATCCAATTGAGATGGCCGTTTGAGCCCCTGCACAGCCGCAGGAGGAGCAGACTGTGGAGGAGCCCTTCCAGGCTCCCAAACCCAGAGGACGCCCGCCAAAGGCGTCTAAGCAGGCACAGCATCAAAGTGAGCAAGGTGCCTCTACATCTGCTGAAGCCACAGGGGAAGCACCACATAGAAGCACGCATAAGAGGAAGTTAACACACAAATAGTCATAAGGGTAGTCACTTGGGTGTTTTGATATCATACAAAGTTACGTTTGTCATTGTTATTTCAATTGTATTAAAGAAATGCCATGTCAAAGATTCAAAGAGTTGGCCCATGTGTGCTCAGAAATGGAAGTTGCACAGTGAGGGGTCAGGGCGCCTTTCATCTGTAGTGATGGTGGGAAGAGTGATAGGAAACCACAGTTTATTGTACAGATGCTGTATGGTGTGTTAAGAAGGTCGTGCAAACACTCATTTCCATGTGCCAGCCACATGTGTTTGCTGCGTAAAGTTACATGAATCTGACATGGATTAGTGTATCCCTTGCCTCACAGCCAGCAATGTGCGCGCATGCTGTTAGCACTGGCACAGCCGCCTTCGCAAGGTCTTCCTTATCTGCCGCCTCATTCGGCTCCTCCTCTGAGGAGGAGGCTGTGCGCTGAGCCACTTGTTCCTCAGGCAGCGGTAAGCCACGCTGCTGTGCGATGTTGTGCAGGGCACAGCAGCCCACAATGATTCTGGACACCCTGGCTGGTGCATGCTGTAGGGCTCCACCAGATCTTCGAGGCATCTGAATCGCATTTTGAGCAATCCGATGGTTTGCTCTATGGTGCTTCTGGTGGAAATGTGGCTGTCATTGTAGCGCTCCTCAGCTTCGTTTGATGGCCTCCTCATCGATGTCATTAGCCACATCTTCAGGGGGTAGCCCTTGTCTCCAAGTAGCCATCCGGAAATTTGGGTTGGCGGATTGAAGAGCTGAGGCACAGTAGACTGCCGCAGGATGAACGAGTCATGGCAACTGCCAGGGTACGTTGCGCAAACATGCATAATGTTCTTCCTGTGGTTACACACCAGCTGGACGTTAAGGGAGTGGAGGCCCTTGTGGTTCACAAATACAGCTGGGTTGTGATGGGGTGCCCCAATGGCCACATGTGTGCAGTCTACAACGGCCTGCACCCTTGGGAAGCCTGCCATCTTTGTAAAGCCAACTGCACGCAAGGTTACATTTGCTTCATCCGTGGAGATGTGGATTTAATTGTACAACTTGGTAAAGAGAGCATCGGTAACCTGCGTGATGCAACTATATGCGGCCGACTGGGAAATGCTTCTGATGTCTGCTGCTGATCCCTGGAAGGACCCTGAAGCAAAGAAGTTGAGGGCGTTGATGACTTTGACAGCCACTGGTAAGGAGTGTCCACCCGCTCCTCTGGGCTCCAGGTCTTGGTGCAGCATTGTGCAGATGTCAGCAACTACGTCTCGCGAAAGTCTCAGCCTCCTTTGGCACTGCTGCTGTAGGATTTCGCAATAATTTTGAAATTTCCTACAGTTCTGAAGATTAATTTTTGATTAAAGAATACCTGGGTAATATGCCTTTAAAATTCCAGGGATCAAAATGGCCGTCAGACCGCATGGCCGAAGACAAAAGGACTTGGAAAGAGCAGCCTGTGTCTGTGGAAAAAGGTCCCAATCTGCCAATCAAAGGGGAGTTCCCACCCCCCTGCAGCAGACAATCGATGTGTTTAAAGAAACTGATACTATGTTTACAAACCACTTAGGCTGCAGTTTCAGCCTGACCACAAAGGACAATGGCTTTGTGTATACTAGCCTCCAAAGCTGTTTACTCAGCAATCACAGAAAGACATGTCTTTTTTTCAAACCAAGACAGCTCCATTCAAACCCATCATGATGAATGGAAATACATTCAAAGCCAATCACAGAAAATTGAAGAGACATTTAAACTGAGAAAGGGAACAGTTTAAACGAATGGGTGATTCATCCAAACCCATTACAAGACAATGGGGCAGCTTGGATCCCTTTTGTTTTAGCCCAGATACATCCGGATCTGGGCGGGAACATTTTGGCCCCAAATTGGGGTATAAAAGATAGCTTCTCAGAAGCCATCTCTCTCTCTGTGGCCTCGCCTCCATGCTCTCTACAATGTGGGAGCCTGCCTGAAGAGTGGAACACCAGCAGTTTACTTTTAAGATACTGAGGTGTTTTTACTTCGGGGCAGTGAAGATCAAAGATCGCAGGGCACGAGGAAGGCATTTTCATTGGTGAGCATATATTTTTCTGGCCTTTTACAAGGCAACTTAGAATAGGTATAGGGGTGGGAATTAAGTGGGAATTTTGTTAGAACTGTGATTTTAGTTGATCTTCCCTCGTTGTGTCTGTTCTCTCCTCCCCTATTTAAGTAACAGTGTTGCACTAGCAGATAAGGCTGTAGTGAACACTGAGAGTAGCTGTACTAAAGTGCTGTTTTAAGTAAAAGCCACTAAGCAAAGGAGCTGTAGTGAGCAAGGTGTTTCTATATTTAAAACTGTATTAAAAAGGGGTGTTGCACCTAGCAGAGAAGTGCTGTGGTAAACACTGTGTAGCTGTTTTTAAAGTGCTGTATTTAAAGGAGTTTTGCACTGAGCAGAGAAGTGCTCCAGTGGACACTGAGTGGCTGTATTTAAAAGTGCTGTATTTAAAAGGGAGTGTTGCACTGAGCAAAGAGCGCTCTAGTGGACACTAAGTGTACTGCGTTAAGCAAAAGTGCTGTACCAGGCATAGCTGTGCTGTATCGATTTGTAAGTTGTTTCTTTCTTTTGTTTCAATAAATACTGATCTGTTTTGCACCCAAACCACGAGTCACATTTTTCTGCCTACATCGCTACTGAATAAGTCCGGCGGTCAGAACCAGGAATAGGGGAGCGCTTCGAAACTGCACGGGGGTCCTTGGAGCAGCTCAGAGGCTTCTAGCTGGCCAGAGACAATAACCCCAACCCCGCTAGCGTGTGCTAATTCCTTACACTGCTCACTTATGTTGAGGAAGCTCATCCTCTGCCTGTAAACCAGGTGTTGGGGGTATCTCCTGTGGCGTGGTGCAGCCCTGCGCTGACGCCCTCTGTCCTGTGCAGCATCAGGTGGGTGAGCAGGAGGTTGGATCTCCTACTGTTGGTGCTGCTTTTGTGCCTGATTCTGCTGCTGCTGCAGCTGCTCTTCCTCCAATTCTGAGGACCAGGGTGAGAGGGTATAAATGGTTCCCATTCTGCTGGTATATATCTCAGTTGAGGAAAAGATGTTATAAGCGCTCAGACAATGTGGGGAGAGGTTATTCCAAGGAGGTCACAGTGCATATGGATCTCAGAATAAACACTTACAACCTCAATACACCTGCAAAAATGTGTTCCAAAACCTCAAAACACAAAGTTCGGTATCTGAAAGTGAACTCATGTTGCAGGTCAGCTTTTATGCTGCAGGTGCAGCTGTCAAGAATTCAGCGAGTTCTGAACCCGGCACATCAGCTGACGTGTTTGTCGCACGACGTGGAACACGCTAAAAATGTTGCAAAATGGGAAGAGCCTCTCAAAATCGGATTATCCAGGCAGTTAACAAGCTGTTAATCGCCTTAAGTGGCTCTCCCGCCGCTTGGTGTCGGGTCTGATCGGAACTCGCAGACCTGACACTTTGTAAAGGTGCGTGGAGGCGGGTTGGTGGTGGGTTGCGAACCAGCCGTCAATCATTTTGATTTTAACTCCGGACCCGCCACCAAACCCGCCCTTTGAGTGCCGGCAAAATCGTGGCCAAAGTATTTGTTTAATTTCTCTGCCATTTCCTAATTTCCCATGATAATTTCTCCTGTCTCAGCCTGTACGGGACCCATCTTTTCCTTTTTACATATCTATAGAAGCTTATACAGTCTGTTTTTATGTCTCTCGCTAGTTTACTCTCATTTTTTTTCCATTTCTTTATCAATTTCTTGGTCCTCCTTTGCTGAATTCTAAAATCCTCCCAATCCTCAGGCTTACTACTCTTTTTGGCAACATTATAGACCTCTTCCTTTCATCTAATACTATCTTTAATTTCTCTTGTTAGCCACAGGTGGACCATTTTTCCCGTGGTGTTTTAATTCCTTAAGGGAATGCATATTCCTTGCGAATTATGAATTAGCTCTTTGAATGTTTGCAAGAGTCAGGATGATTTTAACTGCCCACCCACCTTGTTTCTGCTGAATGAGGAGGATTAAAATCACCCTCCCCTCACCCCTGTTTAATCGCGAAGCCTAACCCTCCAGGAGTGCATACTGGGGAATCAGACACAAACTCCGCATGATTATCCTTCCTAAAAAAAAATGAATGGACAGAACTTCATGGAGAACATGCCTGTGATTTACCCATATACCCTCGTGGAGAGGGAGGCTCCAGGCTTGGAGCTCACCTCCAGAAAATTAGCCCTTCTCAGTCCAATGAGTAAATTCTACATTCTAACTTTAAATTGAACAAACTGTAAATTCAATGGCCTAGAAATTCGGTTGGTAGCGCCAGTGATTAGCATCTAAAGAGCCCGAGAATTGGGGCATTACCCAATTTTCAGGCGGGCGCAGTGAATATAGCGCCACTTCCCATATTGAGTATCCTTTTAGCGCCGGTGCTAACTCTTTGCGCACGCCCGTGGGCGCAGGCAGATCATGACATCATTTCAGTGTGCAACGCCTTTTTGGCGCCCCGGACCGGATATTCGGTGGCGCCTGCAACCTTTCCACCTGGCGCTATTAGTGACAGTTGGATGGAGCGTTCCCAGGCCCTTCTCAGACTCGGGGGGCGCTATTTAAAGGGGACAGCACTAGTATAAAAGCTGCAGCCATTTGGGCTGGCCATTCTGATCGTTGCTGGAGAGAGTTGCTGACCTTCTGTTGGACAGTACTTTTCTCATTGAGCCTTTGGAGGCACTGGCACTGGCAGCTTGAGGGCCCAGCTCCCGAGCTGGTGATGCAGCATCTGAAAGCAGGGAGGTGGAAGAGTGGCTTTAGCAAAAGGACAGCTTGGCAGCAAGGGATGCCAGATTGCGGCAAGGCTATGACATGGGTCCACAGTGAGAAAGCATGCTGGCAGGGGGAACAAGTGGAAGGAGACAGTTGTAAAAGGTGAGAACCTTACCATCGCTGTCAACAATGGGGTCGGCAGCTGCAGTGGTTACAGGACCACTCAGACGTCCTCCAAGAATCTGGTGGACTCTCTCCTCGAGATCCGTGAGAGTGACCACTTGTGGAGGTCCTCCACCGGTGCGAAGCTGGTCTTTGCCAATCCTCGCCAGCTTGGACTGCAGGGGAAAGGAGGGGAAGTTATGTTACCTGATGCCCTGAGTGATCATCTCATGCCCCCATGGTGGAAGAGCCCTTACATGATGCCCTGAGTGATCATCTCATGCCCCCCATGGTGGAAGAGCCCTTACATGATGCCCTGAGTGATCATCTCATGCCCCCCATGGTGGAAGAGCCCTTACATGATGCCCTGAGTGATCATCTCATGGCCATCATGGTGCAAGAGTCCTTACATGACACCTTGAGTCAAATGTGCATGTGTGTACCCAGAAAG
Organism: Somniosus microcephalus; assembly: GCF_052327205.1. Classification (NCBI taxonomy): domain Eukaryota; kingdom Metazoa; phylum Chordata; class Chondrichthyes; order Squaliformes; family Somniosidae; genus Somniosus; species Somniosus microcephalus. The sequence continues at coordinate 29,303,472 of NC_140996.1, read as the reverse complement.
GGCCATGGGTGCTTGCTGGCAGATGGCCAATGGGGCACAGGCCACCCTGTAGCCATAAGGTCAGGTGCAAATGAAGGGATGCAGAAGTTTGCAGAAACAACACCCACCCTCACGACCCGAGTGAGGTCGTTGAATTTCTTTCTTCATTGGACAGGGCTCCTGGTCACCATGCTGCTGGAGTTGACCCTCTGGCATACATCCCTCCAAGCTCGTCGGTAGTCCTTATGATTCGGCCTCCTGCCATTGTCTGGGTAGAGAACATCTCGCCGGCGCTCCACTGCGGCCACCAATTGCTCCAGAGCCTCATTGGTGAAGCGCTCTGCTCTCTGTCTCACCTTCTCCATCTGGTCCAAGTTTTTAGCGCCAGAGAAGGGCCTGCGCCGATTCTGAGGCCTGCAAGGTGTAGAGTGTGGATGCTGAAGCTGACTGACCCACCCCTTTAAGAGCTGGCCGGCGCCTGGAAGTCTCGTGGTCATCGGTAATTGAGAGCACCTGCGCTGCGCCCGTCCGCTCCGATATTGGGTTGCGCCGGAAGTTTAGTGCCTTAGGAGTCCCATGTAACGCCTGAATTCGCGCCTCAATCACCTTTAGGGGTGATGCAACCCAATATCGCGCCAGGTGGCGATAAGTTGCGTCTGGCTATAAGCTTTGCACTGTGCCAATTCTAATGCCCCAAGCGGGGCTATACCCAATTTATAGGCCAATGTGTCTTTCCTAAATATCATTTGCAACGTCAGGTTATTTAGCAAATTGCATCTGTTCTAAGAAATAAGAGCAGGAGTAGGCCCTACGGCCCCTCGAGCCTGCTCTGCCATTCAATAAGATCGTGGCTGATCATCGACCTCAACTCTACTTTCCCACCCGACCTCCATATCACTTGATTCCCCTAGAGTCCAAAAATCTATCGATCTCAGCCTTGAATATACTCAAAGAACATATTCTGAAAATATTGAGCTAATATAATGAATGGGGAAATCTTGCTTCACTTATCATGTGGGGATATCGAGGGCTTCCTGATATCCATGAACAGCAGGCATGAGCCACCACATGTAGTACACATTTGGAATATTAGGGGGCGACATCAGTCTTAGGCGGTAACGCAAAAATGGCCGATAGTGAACCGGCCTCCCGTTTCACACTCGCCTGATTTTCTTTTCTACTGAAGTCAATCTGGTTGCCAATTCACTATCGGCCATTTTGCTCTACTGTCGAAGACCAATTTCAACCGCACTGTCTCTTACACATTTGGGAAATTGTCTCATATGTTCTACAGTTATTCTTTTCATTTTTAATTAATTATATGTGAACAAAAAGTGGTATTTATCCAATGCAGATGTACTGACACCTGCACAGAACTTATGTAAAAAAAAATTAAAATATGCAATCGTTGAGAGTTTCTTCATTTGTTCAAAATAGCACAGGTATTCACCAACAAACATATTGCCAATTCTGTAAGTTCCCTTATAATGCCACAGTTTCTAAACATTTACTATTTCATTTCCCATGGTGTCACTTGGTGGTGGTGGGGGGGGAAACATTTTTTTAATTATTCACCACCCATTTAGACATCTGGCACAAACCAAAGGGGAGATGAAACAGCAGTTTGGAATTTCAATTGTAATATCTTCATTAATCCCATAATGTTTTCACTGTTTCCACATTAAAAGACATTTTGAATAATGAATTTGGGCTGTTTTCTTCCCACATGGGAAGATTCTTCAACTCTAATTATCTTGTTGTAGAGTCTTCTCAGATTGCTTCGTCTGTGGTATAGCTGATGGCTCATCCTCTGACTATTTTTCTATTAACTCTGAGATCCCCAAGGCCATGTCCTCTCCCCATTCTGTTCTTGCTTCGTGACAAACACCTTCTCCACTCATCGCCCACTATACATTGTTTTGCTGATGATTCCTCATCACCAAAACACGCAATCTCTGTTTCTCACACAGTGTAATAACTGTTACTTCATCTTCATCTCTTCAATTGACACAACAAAAACCTTGATTTCTATAATTCCTGAAAAAACATAGGCCCTGAAATTATTCAATGGGTTACTAGAAGAGGCACACTAAATGATTTAACACCTCCACTAAAATAGCGGTTAGGAATTTCAGATGAACACATTATTGTGATTTCACAGTCATTTGTTAATTCATGTTCCTTACAAGCTTAACCAACATCCACCACTTGTTACCTTTGATCTCAAAGAGAATTCCCACATCTCCTCCATTGCTAAAACTGCCCCCAAGAATCTTAGTTTCCTCTTTCACACCAAATGGTTCTTTCTCAGCTCTTAACTCTACATCAAGTCCAGTGCCATCAAAGACTTGAATTCTGTTCCTATATTTGGGAAGCTCATCTTCTCATTGCACCTCAGATTCACCAGCTTTGTATCTTGCATTATACGTTGGTAACTCGGCTTACAAGAATATCTTTCATTCAGAGGCTTAAGCACCCTTCCTCCACTTAAACAGGGAGGTACCAGCAGATCTCTTAAATCAGCTGTCTGCTGCCACTTGGGAGATATCCCTCAAATTTAGGTGAAGAAATTGCAGATGCATTAGTCATCATTTCCAATGCTCTCTAGATAGAGGAATTATGACTTTGGATTCGAAAACTGCGAAAGTCAGTCTTCAGCCAATTTCATTCACTCCATGTGATATCAATGGCTGAGCACACTGGACACAGCAAAGGCATGGGATCCCGACAACATCCCAGCTGTAGTGCTGAAGACCAGTGCTCGAGAACCAGCCAAGCTGTTCCAGTATAGCTACAACACTGATATCTACCCGACAATGTGGAAAATTGCTCAGGTATGTCCTGTCCACAAAAAACAGGACAAATCCAGCACAGCCAATTACCACCCCAACAACCTACTCTCAATCATCAACAAAGTGATGGAAGGAGTCATCAACAGTGCTATCAAGCAGTACTTACTCACAAATAACCTGCTCACTGATATCTACCCGATAAGTGTGTCACATTCGTTCAAGTGTGACACAAAGGAGCCCTAGTAAAACTGAAGTCAATGGGGATCAGGGGGAAAGCTCTCCAGTGATTGGAGTCATACCTAGAACAAAAGAAGATGATTGTGGTTGTTGGAGGCCAATCATCGCAGCTCCACGACATCGCTGCAGGAGTTCCTCAGGACCTAGGCCCAATTATCTTCAGCCGCTTCATCAATGTCCTTCCCTACACCATAAGGTCAGAAGTGGGGCTGTTTGCACAGTGTTCAGTTCCATTCCCAATTCGTAAGATAATGAAGCAGTCCATATCTGCATGCAGCAAGACCTGGACAATATCCAGACTTAGGCTGAAAAGTGCAAGTAACATTCACACCACACAACTGCCAGGCAATGACCATCTCCAACAAGAGAGAATTTAACCACCTCCCCTTGGCATTACCATCACCAAATCATTCACTGCCAGTAACCTGGGGTCACCACTGACTAGAAACTCAACTGGACCAGCCACATAAATGTTATGGTTACTAGAGCAGGTTAAATGCTGGATACTCTGCAGTGAATGGCTCACTGCTTGACTACCCAAAGCCCCTCCACTACCTACAGGGCACAAGTCAGGAGTGTGATGGAATACTCTCCACTTATCTGGATAGGTGCAGCTGCAAAAATACTCAAGGAGCTCAACATTATCCAGGATAAAGCAGTCCGCTTGATCAGCAGCCTATCCACCACCTTAAATATCCACTCCCTCCACCACCAGCATACCATGGCTGCAGTGTGCACTATCTATAGGATGCACTGCAGCAATTCGCCAAGGCTTCTTCAAAAGCAACTCCCAAACCAGCAACTTCCACCACCTAAAAGGAAAAGTGCAACAGGCACATACGAATACCATTGCTTCCAGGTTCCCCTCCAGGTCACACACCATCCTGACTTGGTCGTGTATTGACATTCCTTCATCATAGCTGGGTCAAAATCCTGGGACTCCCTCCCTAACACCTTCACCTCATGGATTGCACTGGTTTAAGAAGGCAGCGCACCACCACCTTCTCAAGGGTGTAGGGGGTGGCGTGTGGTGGTGTTTGGCGCGTGCGTACGCCCAGTCAGTTATGCCCCTGACTGTTTTGTGAGCAGTTCAAAGCGCTCCCACACCCCTGGGTTCTAGACACCGGACTTAGGTACAAGCCGGCGGTACAGAGAAGACTCGAGTAGACAGGTGGTTGAATGCAAAAAGAACCAAGATTTTATTGAAGAGGAAAAACTTACTTAATACAATCTCATGGAAAAGAATTACTAGTGTACACTTCTACAGGCAAAAGTTACAAGAGAATCATAAGAATACTTATACTTATGCAGGGAATGGGGAACACACGGCACATCAAGGGAAAACAACTATTGTAACAATCCCCTTATCCTTGTCCCACCCCCTATACCTAACTAGATTAAGCTATGAGGGGTCAGAACTTCATGCTCACCAATCAAAAGGTATGTTAGACTCAAAACAGCGGTAGGGTTCAGGGTTCGCTCTTGGTGCTCTCTGGAGCTTGTCGTCGTCACATGGTCTCCAGGCGCTACAAAGGCGTTGTCCGGGTTCGTGTACCCCAAAGTTAAAGTCTCTGTTTGGGTACTTTACCTTGCAGGGATGGTTCTTCGTCGACAGCGGCCAGTTTGAGTTGGTGTGCAGATATTCGAAGGTCGGCCGAGGCTGAAGGCCCGATGATTCGAAACCTCCCCTCATTTGGTCTTCTCCGGCCGGTCTGCCCCTCGGTGGTTTTCCCTTCTCCCTTCGTCGCGTCCCGCCTCGCCTGGCCTGAACCTGTCCGTATCCGCCCGACCCGGTGCTGGGGCTGTTCCAGATGGAGTGGGAAAAGGGCACGGGCAAAGGCCAGGGGGTAAGCGCGGGACGGGGAAAGAGCAGCAGCCACGAGGGTGAGGGGCCGAGGAGCAGCACCAGCACACCAACCAACAAATGCACCTGACAATCTTGGACACCAACTCACCAAAAACCAACCTCCTTGCTACCCGAGGGGGCCTTCAATTATGCCTTCGTCGAAAACCCTTACCTGCGCACCAAACCAGGTGGGCTATTTTAAATAATGGTAGCAATCCAAATTAACTGGTTTTGGATGGCCGGTAATCGCATCTACCGGCCCGATAATTGACTTGTATTGTCCTGAAAGTTCCTTGATGGGCCTTGTCCGGCCTCGATGGCTCGGTTAATCTGTTTCCGATAATATATGCAGACTGCTAGATGGCCTTAACTATAGGCCTAAACTGAATTTAGATTTGCCTCCAATTCGGTCTAATGCATAATTCAGAGTCCTGTCTGGTTCCAAAATACAAAGTTTCTCTTCACAGAAAGCCTGCAGCCTTAGTTTCGATTTCTCCCAAGCTGTCTGCGGTGCAGAATCCATTTTGGAATCCCACAGGCTTTCTGCCACGAGGCACGGACGCCATCTTGGGTACCCTTTTTCATTTAAAATGTCCACGCAGGGTCCCGTTTATTAATAACAGCCTTCGGGGAAATGCAGAAATTTTGCGAATCTTACAAGGGCAACTCGGGATGGGCAATACAGGAAACTTTGTGTTATCCGGAGGCTAACTGTCCGGAATGCTCGAGCCACCGGCAAAAATCAGGTGCCGTTTTCGTTAGTTTTTTTTTTCTCATTGCTTTTTTCCTCAATAGTCAAGCTCTGCATGGTCTGCTGAAGCTGTTGCTAAGCTACAGAGACGCTTGGACTGTTTAGAAGCTGTTGCTAAGCAACAGGGTTTGTTGACAGATACGGAGCTCAGAAGCTTCCGTATCTTTCAACATTAGCGCTGGAGTGTCCGGCAGTTTTCAGGGAACGGCAACAGCTCGGTCCCGTCGGTGCCGGATAGCACAAAGTTTCCTGTAAATGCTGCCCATATTCCAAGAATGAACTTTTGAAAAATGTCCCTAATTATTTAAGAAGGGAGGGAGGGAAAAACCAGGTAACTACAAACCCATCAGTTTAACATCAGTTGTGGGGAAGTTACTGGAATCTGTCATCAGAGACAGAGTAACTGAGAACTTGGACAAGTATGAATTGATCAAAGAGAGTCAGCATGAATTTGTGGTGGGTAGGTCACTTCTGACTAATCTAGTTCAATGTTTTTGAGGAGTTCACTGGAATGGTGGATAGCGGAGTATGTTGGCTATGTGGACTTGCAGAAGGCATTTGATAAGGTTCTGCTAGAAAGATCATTAGCGATGTTATGGAGGTGGAAGTAGGTGGACTTACTGTTGGCGCAGATATGTGGTCGGAAGCTCATCTCGGGGTCAAATATGACACCAAGGCTGCGAAGAATCTGGTTCATCCTCAGGCAGTTGCCAGAGAGGGGGATGGAGTCGGTGGCTAGGAAACAGAGTTTGTGGCAGGGACAGAAGACAATGACTTTGGTCTTCCCAATATTTAGTTGGAGGAAATTTCTGCTCATCCAGTACTGGATGTCGGACAAGCAGTCTGACAATTTAGAGATGGTGGAGGGGTTGAGAGAGTGGTGGTGAGGTAGAGCTGGGTGTCGTCAGCGTACATGTGGAACCTGACATCGTGTTTTCGGATAACGTCACCGAGAGGCAGAATATAGATGAGAAATAGGAGGGGGACCAGGATAGATCCTTAGGGGACTCCAGAGGTAACAGTGTGGGGGCGGGAAGAGAAGCCGTTGCAGGTGATTTTCTGGCTACGGCTGGATAGATAAGAATGGAACCAGGCAAGTGCAGTCCCACCCAGCTGGACGATGGTGGAGAGGCATTGGAGGAGGAGGGGTGTGTTCAACCGTATCAAAGGCTACAAGCAAGTCAAGAAGGATGAGGAGGCATAGTTTACCACAGTCACAGTCACATTTGATGTAATTTGTGACGTTGATAAGAGCTGTTTCGGTACTGTGCCGGGGCGGAAGTCTGATTGGAGGGATTTAAACAAAGAGTTGCGGGAAAGATGGGCATGGATTTGGGAGGCAACAGCACGTTCAAGGACTTTGGAGAGGAAAGGGAGCTTGGGGATAGGACGGTAGTTTTCAAGGACTGAGGTCAAGGGATTTCTTTTGAGGAGAGGGGTAATGACGGCAGATTTGAAGGGGAGGGGGACAGTACCTGAGGAGAGAGAACCGTTAACAATATCAGCTAACATGGGGGCCAGGAAGGGAAGTTGGGTGGCCAGCAGTTTAGTGGGAATAGGGTCGAGGGATCAGGAGGTGGGTCTCATGGACAAGATGAGCTCGGAGAGAGCATATGGGGAGATAGGAGAGAAACTGGAGAAAGATGAGAGTTCAGGGCTAGGATCGTGGGGGACCTTAGGGGATGTTTGGCCTGGTGAGCTAGGGGAAGTGTAGAGGTAGAGGTGGTCTCGGTCTTAGTGACAAAGAAGTCCATGAGCTCCTCACACTTGTTGTTGGAGGTAAGGGTAGAGGAGGCAGGGGAGAGGGGCTTAAGAAGACGGTTTGTAGTAGAGTAAACAAGCCCGAGGTTATCTTTGCATTCCTGGATGATCCTGGAATAGTGAGCAGTTTTGACAGAGAAGAGCAGAATCTGATAGTGCTTTATGTGGTCCAGCCAGATTGGGCGATGAATGGCTAAACCAGTTGTCCGCCATATGCTTTCAAGACTGCATCCCTTGGACTTAAAGGTGTGGAGTTGAGGGCCGTACCAGTGGGAATGACCAGAGTGAGAGAGAGTAATGGTTTTAATGAGGACTAGGGCATCAAAGGTGGAAGTTAGGGTGTGATTGAGTAGATCGATAGTTGCAGAAATGTTGTGGTGAATGGAGGGCCAAAGATTAGACAGTAGGGATTTTGAAAGTGCAGTTGTAAGTGAATTGGGAGAGAGTGTTTTCCAGGGGCGGACACAAAAGGAAGTAATATTGGGAGGGGGGAGGGAGCTGTGGATGGAGAGTGATACAAGAAAGTGATCGGAGATGGCCTTATCTGTGATTGACACGATGGGAGTAGCGAGGCCACGTGAGATGGCAAGGTCAAGGGGGTGGCCGTGAATATGGGTAGGGAAGAGATATGGAGGGAGAGATTAAGGGAGGATAGGATGGCAGTGAACACAGAGGAGAGAGAGCATGATAAGTTCAGATGTGGGTTGAAATTACCAAGGATGAGAAGTCGCTCACTGCAGAGGCTGAGGGAGGAAAGCACTGAGGATATCTTGATGAGAAAATGTTTATGGCACTTGGGTGGGTGATGGAGAGCAAGGATTTTAAAATGAGAGGCAAGAGGGGTGGAACAAGGTGAAATGCTCAAAGGAGGAGAAGGTGCCAGATGAGTCGGGGGACAGACCAAGGTGAGATTTGGTGTTAAGAGCCACACTGCCACCGCGGCGGTTTCAACAGGACAAGTGGTGGAAGGTTTAGCCAGACAGGGAGGTTTCATTTAAGGGGGGAAAAAAAAATCGATAAAACTGCCCACTATTCTAAGATCATCCAGGAAGGCAAAGATAACACCCGGCTTCTCCTCTCCACCACAAACGGTCTTCTCAAACCACCCTCCCCTGCCTCCTGCTTCCTCACCCCCAACAATAAATGCGAGGAGCTCATGGAGTTTTTTGTTAAAAAGATCGAGAACATCCGTTCAATTGCCTGTGCTACTTACCTCCCTTCCCCTAGCACACTGGGCCTAACTTCCTCTCAGTTTCCCCCTCTGCCCTAACCCTGAATTTGCATATTTCCCTACTTTCTCTCCTATCTCCCTTCATGCCCTCTCAAAGCTCACCTTGTCAATGAGACCGACCTCCTGGTCTCTCGACCCTATTCCTACTCCATAAAATCGCCTGCCTCCGCCCTTGCCTCTGCTTATCTGCTGCTGAAACCCACATCCATGCCTTTGTTACCTCTAGATTTCACTATTCCAATGTACCTCTGGCCAGCCTCTCTAGTTCTACCCTATGTAAACTTGAGTTCATCCAAAATTCTGCCACCCGTGTCTTAACTCGCACCAAGTCCCGCTCACCCATCTCCCCTGTCCTCGATGACCTACATTGGCTCCAAGTTAAGCAATGCCTTGATTTTAAAATTCTCATCCTTGTTTTCGAATCCCTTCATGGCCTTGCCCCTCCCTAGCTCTGTAATCTCCTTGAGCCCTACAATCCCCTGAGATCTCTGTGCTCCACCAATTCTGGCCTCTTGAACATCCCTGATTTTAATCACTCCACCATTGGTGGCCATGCCTTCAGCTGCCTAGGTCCTAAACTCTGGAATTCCCTCCCTAAACCTCTCCACCTCTCTACTTCTTTTTCCTCCTTTAAGCCACTCCACAAAATGTACCTCTTTGACCAAGCTTTTGGTCCTCTGCCCTAATATCTCCTTATATGGCTCGGTGTCAAATTTTGTTTTTTATTTTGATAACACTCCTGTGAAGAGCCTTGGGATGTTTTACTACATTAACACCGCTATATAAATATATGTTGTTGTTGTTGTTGTTGAAGGGTTGATCATCCCTCAGCCAGGTGTCCGTCAAGGCCATGATGTCGACGCAATCATCCACAATAAGCTCATGGATGGTAAGTGCTTTGTTTACAAGTGAACGGACATTCTTGAGGTTGATGCGGAGAGGGGCGGTGATAGCCGATCCACTGGCAGAGTCCACTGGGTCAGCATTGGGAGGGGTGAGTGGATGGAGGTAGGAAAGCTGAGCCCCCAGTGGGCGTGCTGGGTGGGGAGGTCGGCTAGAGAGTATGATGGGGCAGTTGCAGTTGCTGCTCGTAAGGAGGCAGTGACGAGTGCCTCGATGGGCCCTTCGGAGGATGCCAAGCGAGGCACAGAGGGAAGCTGTAGGTTTATCTAAGAGGGAGTCAAGCCTGGGACGGCAGCAGGAGAGTAGGAAGGTCGTGGCGTGCTGAAGTGTTGCGGTAGGGATTTGGGAGGGCAGAGTACCCAAGAGGGGAGGAATGAAAGGAGGCATGATGACAGGAGTGAGGGGTAAAGAGAAAAGAAGAGAAAAAGGAGAGAAAAATTGGAAATAGAAGTGATGGGCTCGGGCCCGGAGCAGCAGCCAAAAAGCACATGTGAATGGGCACAGGGAAACTCAAGTTACATAGGCCTGGTTACGTAGCAAGATTAGGATAGATACTCTGACGAAAGGTCTTCGACCTGAAACGTTAACTCTGTTTCTCTCTCCACGGATGCTGCCTGGCCTGCTGAGTTTTTCCAGCGTTTTTTGTTGTTATTTCAGATTTCCAGCATCTGCAGTATTTTGCTATTGTATTAGGATAGATACATCCTGGTAGTAAATGGGAAATCGAGCTGTATATCCAAGTTTCTAGATGAGACTAAGTTAGGAGGCACAGTAAGATGTGTAGGTCGGAGCAGGAAGTTGCAGATGGACACATATATATTAAGTGAGTGGGCAAAACTATGGCAGATCGAGTTCAATGTGGGGAAGTGGTGAGGCCATTCACTTTGGATCCAAGAACGGCAGATAAGTCAACTTTCTCAATGGTGAGAGACTAGGAATTGTGGAGGAGCAACGGGATTTGGAGACCATGTACACAAATCACTAAACATTAGAGCACAGGTAGAAAAAGTAATCAAAACGGTTAATGGAATGGAATCTCAAGGGGGGGGATTGAATTAGAAAGGGGAGGAAGTTTTGCTTCAGTTGTACAGAGACTTGGTCAGACCCCGTCTGGAGTACTGTGCTCAGTTTTGGGCACTGAACCTCAGGAAAGATTTACTGACCTTGGAGAGGGCGCAGATTCACCAGATTGATACCAGTTATAATATGAGGACAGGTTGCATAGACTTGGTCAAAACTCAAAAGATTCCAACATTTTTCTTCTCTCAAGACACAAGAAGAGCACTTTTAATTTAATAAAGAGAATAACTGCTGGGTGATTTCTTATACTGTACAGCTGGAGAGTATATTAAAAACACATCCTTTTGCTGTCTTTCTCTTTTAAAGTTAAACTCTATTCAGAACAAAGCATTATGCAAAGACGCAGTATACAGGGTATATGGCATACACTTGTAATTACATATATTTTGGGGGTATGATCCTTAAAACCTTATGGAGGAGAAATTCAGTATCGCCCCATTTGGGGCGCAATTATCGGCCGTGCGCAAAGATTAGCGCCTGGTGCTAATTATCGCCTTCGATTGCAAACTTGGCTTTCATCGCCGCTGGAGGTGATTGGAGCGCTAAATCAGGCGCTATACACCTGTCTTAAGGCGCAAAGACCGAGGAGCGAGGCGCTACCTCAGAGCGCTGGCGAAGCTCATGTCAGCAATGGAACACAGACACACTGGCGCCAGCCAGTTCTTAAAGGGGAGGGTTGATCTTGCTCTCCATCCACATCCTGCTCATTGCAGCCTTGAATCTCGGCCTGGAGAGACCTGTACATCAAATCTGCTGGAAAGAACAATGGAGAGACCCAGGGAAAGAGCTCAGAGTGCAGCCCCCATAGTCTCTTCTAAATCGATACAAGGAAGGGCAAATCAAAATGAACCTGCAAAGTGCTGCTCAGTACCCAAAATTCCTTCACACGCGTTGAATTTCTCCAGAAGTCTCTCTCTCTCTCTCTCTCTCTCTCAGAATGCGTGGTGCAAAAATGTCACCAACAAAAAAAGGCAGGAAGCGGTCGCCTTTAAATAGCGCTCCCCCAGTCCCTTCCTGACTGCAAAACGCTCCCCTCAACCTGTTGTTGCTAGCGGCAGGCGGTAAGACAGGGGGCGCCACTCAATATCCGGTCTGGGGTGCTACCGGGGCATTGCACACTCGACTGACATCACGATCTGCCGGCGCAGGAGATCGTGGCGGTAGTGTTTAGCGCTGCCACAAAATGTCTAATTCATTTCGTGAGCGGCGCAAACATTACCGCGCACAGGCGCTAGTTGCTTTGCGCCCCATTAGCGCCCTCTTAAGTTTTTCCTCCTATGTTACTTACAGTGTGTGATATCTATAAACTTTCAGTATCATGTGAGTATCTTTTAGATATGTTAGTAACTTTATTTAATAGTAACACAAATTGAATTACAATACTCAAAATAAGAACTCCCACCACAATCTTAAACAAAATGGAAATTCAGTTAGTATCAAGATCTCCTTGAAGTCCTCACCTGTATATACCATTTCATCCAGTTGTTAATGGGGTGCTGAGGAAAGTCACTTGACCTCAAGTGACAGACAGCTCTGTGAATTCAACAATCAAACTTTCGATTTGCAGTCACATTCTCAACTCTCAGTTAAGTATTCATTGCAAGAAAGTAGCTAAACCCTGATATTAAGGAATGACTGCAACCCCTTTGAGACTCGCTTCTCTCAGCTAAGAAATGATTTACAAAGTAGACAATAATGGGAGAAATGAAAAGGAAATAGCCGAAGAGAACAAAAAGCGTTGGAGACGATTGGGTTCTGATTTAAAGAGCTTACTGTCTGCAATGGCAAGAACCGAAAGGGGAGGAAAAATGCTGAGCAGATTGTGCTCCAAGTTAATGCAGTTGCTCTGAGAACTTGATTTGGTTCTCTTCTGTTCCCTGGACTTTCAATTTCCTATGGAACTGGGAATCTGAAGGTAGAATAAAGGCTGCCAATTCCTATTTACGTCTTTAACGGGGGAACTTTAACTCTGAGACAGGAGCTGATGGGATGCATAGGCTGCCCGCCCAAGAGCCTCCATGGGAGGCCCATCGCATATTAGCTGCCGGGCCTTATTTACACCCCACCGGCCAGCTGCCCACCCGAAACGGGCGTAAAGAGGTAGTTGGCCTGCTGCGTACAAGCGAAGAACATCGCGCACTCAATTGTTACAAGGGGGATCAGCAGGGGTCTCTCATGGGCGGGAAGGAGGGAGCCCAGGCAGCCATGGCCCAACTTTCCTTCAGCGGCCTGGAACTTACATTAAGGAACTCCACTTCTTCCCCGACAGGCTTTACATAGAAGCATAGAAACATAGAAGATAGGAGGAGGAGTAGGCCATTCAGCCCCTCGAGCCTGTTCCGCCATTTAATGAGATCATGGCTGATCATCCAAATTCAGTACCCTGTCCCTGCTTTCTCCCCATATCCCTTGATACCTTTAGCCTTAAGAAATGTACCTAACTCCTTCTTGAATATATTTAATGAATTGGCCTCAACTGCCTTGTGTGGTAGAGAATTCCACAGGTTCACCACTCTCTGGGTGAAGAAGTTCCTCCTCATCTCAGTCCTAAATGTCTTACCCCTTATCCTTAGACTGTGACCCCTGGTTCTGGACTTCCCCGCCATCGGGAACATCCTTCCTGTATCTAGTCTGTCTAGTCCAGTTAGAATTTTATAAGTTTCAATGAGATCCCCTCTCATTCTTCTAAACTCTAGCAAATATAAGCCTAATCAACCCAATCGCTCCTCATACGTCATTCCTGCCATCCCAGGTATCAGACTGGTGAATCTTCGCTGCACTCCCTCCATGGCAAGAACATCCTTCCTCAGATAAGGCGACCAAAACTGCACACAATACTCAAGGTGTGGTCTCACCAAGGCCCTGTACAACTGCAGCAAGACATCTTTACTCCTGTACTCGAATCCTCTCGCTATGAAAGCCAACATATCATTTGCCTTCTTAACTGGCTGCTGCATCTGCATGCTTACCTTCAGCGACTGGTGCACAAGGACACCCAGGTCTCGTTGCACTTCCCCTTCTCCCAATCTATTGCCGTTCAGATAATAATCTGCCTTCCTGTTTTTGCCACCAAAGTGGATAACCTCGCATTTATCCACATTATATTGCATCTGCCATGCATCTGCCCAATCACCCAACCTGTCCAAATCATACTGGAGTTTCTCTGCATCCTCCTCACAACACACACGCCCACCCAGCTTTGTGTCGTCTGCAAACTTGGAGATATTACATCTAGTTCCCTCGTCTAGATCATTAATATATATTGTGAATAGCTGGGGTCCTAGCACCAATCCCTGCGGTACCCCACTAGTCACTGCCTGCTGTAGTGTATGTAACCTGTACCACCTTAAGAGGATACCTTAAGGTGATGGACTACTTTTTGATGGCTCCTGTACATTGTAGTACCGGTGGTGACCACACCGGTATATAAACCCTGCAGAGCAAAGTGTATCCCAGTTCAGCCCTGACCCTCAATCACTAAAGACCTGTTTAATTATTTCTGTAGTCTGTGTCCTGTTATTCAGCATAACTACATTTGAAAACACAGGCTCAACAGTGGCGACGAGTCTGATCTTACCTAGCGGCAGTTACATCAAAGGAAGCTTCGTCCTCTGAAACGGGCGTCGAACAAGGACATCCACCCTCAACATCCTGCCGGGCACTGCATCGCACGGGAGGCCATCGGGAACCCGGGTTGGTTTCTGGCCACGAAGTCAAACATCAGTGAACATCCCTTCGACGACAGCGGTGGGTAATCCCGATCGAGCGGCACGGGGGGGAAGTCGGCCGAGTTGTCAGTAAGAGAAGGGGAGGGAAATGACAAAAAGGGCAGAGAACACGACCGCAGCCGGTGTCAGGGGCCGGACTGCAATCGGGGCAGAGACGCGCAGCAGCCAGAAAAGCGTTTATGACCACAAGGACCGCGGGAGCGGCGGGGAACAAGAGCAGCAGCGTAGGGGAAAATAAAGGACCGCTGGGAGGCGTGAACGGCAACAGCGCGGGAATCCCCATTTTGAGTCGGCGGGGGAAGAAGACAAGCGCGGGAAAAGCCGCCAAGCGCGGGAAGCCGCCATTTTGGGAAAAAAAAAAAAAAATAATAATAATCATATCCGAAGGAAAGGAAACTCAACAAGGATGCCAAAAACGGGTAACATCACTGCTTTTGATAACGATGTGGAAGATTGGACCACTTATGTGGAACGCATCGAAGTTTACTGTACAACGAATGAGGTACCGGAGGATAAGATAGCACTAACCCTATTAAACTCGATGGGTGCGAAGACGTACGGGTTATTAAGGAACCTTGTAACACCAGATAAACCGGTAGGGAAGAGTTTCGCGGATATTGTTACTATCCTGCAAGAGCATTTAAACCCCACGCCGCTGCTGATAGCGGAACGATTTAAATTCTACAAAAGAATTCAACTTAAAGAAGAAAGCAACGCTGAATTCCTAACCGAACTGCGCAAGTTATCAAAGTACTGTCAGTTCGGTACAGGACTAGCAGACGCACTGAGAGATAAGTTTGTGTGTGGGCTCCTAAGGGAAGGAACCCAGAAGCGACTGCTAGAGGAAAAGGACCTTACGCTGGACAAAGCTTTCAGCATTGCAGCATCGCACGAGGCAGCAGCACGAGGCGCTGCAGAGATACAGCAAAGGCCATTGGAATTCAGCACCAATGAAATGGCATTGGGCACAGTAAAGTGCTATCGTTGTGGAAGGACAACGCATGACCAGAACCAGTGCTGGTTCAAAGATAAAGAATGCAGGCAATGTGGCAAACTTGGTCACATAGCGAGAGTATGCCGGTCAGGAAAGAAGACCAGCAGCAAAAAGTCACCGCAGGAGAAGTACAAAAAGATACACAAGGTGACAGAGAACAGTTCGGATGAACAGAAGACGGATTCAGACTCCGGCAGTAAGCAACTGGGTTGTCTGAAAATACATAATGTGGGTAACACAGCAGACCACCAAACTATCTGGGTCACGCTTCGGATAGCAGGAGTCCAAGTGAAGATGGAATTGGACACTGGGTCGGCATTAACGGTCATGAATAAGCAAGATAACAAAAGGTTATTCTCGCACATTCCCCTGAGGGATACGGAGATTGTATTGAAAATATACACGGGGCAAATAGTATACCCCAAAGGAAAGATAAAAGTAAACGTGGTCTACAATGGTAAAGAATTTCAGAAAATGGACTTGTATGTGTTACCTGATGGAGGTCCGCCACTACTGGGACGGGAATGGATCCGGAGAATAAATGTGGACTGGCATTCCATACAAGCACTGACTGTAGATGCCTGTAAGGAGGACGACGTCAAACCTAAACGACTGTCCAAAATCTTAGACGATGCTAAGGAGGTGTTCCAACAAGGACTTGGAACACTGAAAGGAATTACGGCAAACATCAAGGTTGAAGAACATGCAAACCCAAAATTTTTCAAAGCCAGACCGGTGCCTTATGCGATACGACCTGCTGTGGAAGCAGAGCTGGAAGGGCTAGAACGTTCAGGGGTACTGTCCAAGGTGGACTGGAGTGAATGGGCCACACCCATTGTTCCTGTCATGAAGCGTTCGTTGAGCAACAAGCCGGGGGAACCTGGGAAGGTTCGCATCTGTGGCGATTTCAAGATCACTGTTAATCCGGTTCTTCACACGGTGCAATATCCGCTTCCGCGGATTGAAGATATCTTCGCTTTGCTGTCTGGCGGGAAACACTTCACTAAGATAGGCCTGGCGCAGGCGTACCTACAGATGGAAGTTGATGAAGCGTCACGTCAGTATCTCACGATCAACACGCATAAGGGCTTATATCGGTATAATAGACTGATTTTTGGAGTGGCATCGGCTCCAGCTATTTGGCAAAGGGCCATGGAGCAGGTATTGCAGGGAATCCCAGGCACACAATGCTACCTGGATGACATCCTGATTACAGGAGATAACGATAACGATCACCTCGCGAATTTGGAGCAGGTGCTCATCAGATTGAAAGAATATGGGCTCAGAGTTAATCGCCAGAAATGCGAGTTCTTTCAAAAGCGAATCTCGTACTGCGGCCACGTCATTGACCGGGAGGGGCTCCATAAGTCACCTGACAAGATCAAAGCTGTTGTAAAAGCTCCTGCACCGGAGATTGTATCCCAGTTGAGGTCGTTCCTCGGGTTGGTTAACTATTACCATAAGTTTCTTCCAAATTTATCCACGGTGTTACACCCGCTAAACACTCTTTTGCAAATGGGAATACCATGGAAGTGGAGCAATGATTGTAAGCGGGCGTTTCAAAAGAGCAAAGCACTGATCACCTCTAAGGAAGTGTTGGCTCACTTTAACCCAACGCTGCCTATTCGCTTAGCTTGTGATGCTTCTCCATATGGTACCGGGGCAGTGCTCTCACATAAGTTTCCAGATGGCTCGGAAAGGCCAGTTGCTTTCGCATCCAGATCATTGACCTCCGCTGAGCGCAACTATGCTCAGATAGATAGGGAGGCTCTCAGCCTCGTGTGGGGAGTTAAGAAATTTAACCATTACCTGCAAGGCCAAAGGTTTATGCTGCTGACAGATCACCAGCCGTTGGTTTCCATTTTCAACCCTAAGAAGGGTGTTCCGGTAATGACGGCGCAGAGGCCAGAGATGGTCCCTTTTCCTAGGGGCACATCAATATGATATTGAATTCAAAGGTACAAAACAACATGGTAATGCTGATGGGCTGTCGCGCCTGCCACTACCTACAGTGGAAGAGGCACCGGCAGTTGACCCTGTAGAGATATTTCACTCGACCATCATCGAATGCTTACCAGTCACCAATGCGGGTATTGAGAGAGAGACCTGAAATGACCCGACACTGTCTCGGGTCTACGACTTGACAGTGAAGGGATGGCCAGCACATGGCGAACCACTGTTACCAGCATTCTCAGCCAGACGAGAACAGCTGTCCGTATGTCAAGGAACATTGATGTATGGTACAAGGGTGATTATTCCTCCAAAATTAAGAGAGAGAGTTCTGAAAGAATTGCACGAAGGTCATCTGGGGGGAGTCAAGATGAAAAGCCTTGCTAGGGCTTATGTGTAGTGGCCAGGTATCGACAAACAAATAGAGGATCTGACTAAAAGCTGCTCAGGGTGCCAAAAAGTTCAAAATGTACCTCCAATTGCACTGCTGCATCCGTGGGAATGACCTTCAGCCCCATGGCAACGTGTGCATATCGACTTTGCAGGTCCATTCATGGATTCCATGTTTTTGATAGCAGTAGACGCACATTCTAAATGGCCAGAAGTGATTAAGATGTCGACCACTACCTCTGAGAAGACGATCGCAGTTCTAAGAACCATATTTGTAAGGAATGGGTTGCCGGAGCAAATATATTCAGACAACGGACCACAGTTCGTGTCAGAAGAATTCCAGAAATTCATGAAAAAGAATGGGGTGAAACACTATACATCTGCCCCATATCATCCGGCTACAAATGGGTTGGCCGAGAGATTTGTTCAAACGTTCAAAAAGGCGATAAAGGCCATGAGTGAAGACCATATTCCACTACAACACAAGGTGGACAATTTCCTGATGGCGTATCGAAATGCCACGCATTCAGTGACAAATCAAAGCCCTGCCATAATGTTCTATAACAGAAGGTTGCGGTCCCGGTTGGATTTGTTAAAACCCAATGTGCGAAGGGAAGTTGAAAACAAGCAATTCCAGCATGTAAATAACAAGGCCACTCATAGTTTCGAAATAGGACAACCAGTGTTGGCCAGGGACTACAGTGATGATAAATGGCAACCTGGAACAATTCGTGCACGACAAGGACCCTTGATGTACACAGTAGACTTTGGAGAGAACGTAATACGACATCATGCTGACCAACTTGTGGAATCGAGAACAAGGGTCGACCCCATGTCTACAGCAGAGACACCAGTTGAAGAACTTATTGAGCCTGTAGCATCTACCTCAGACTCGAACGTACCTGATGATGTTCAATCCATAGGAGATCAAGTGGATGAGTCACCCCAGCAACGAGAACCAGAGACCCCTGAAAGGCGTTATCCGGGCCGGATCAGGAGGCCTCCTCAGAGACTGAATCTTTGAACAGTAGTGTGTAAATTGTATATATGTTATCCATGTAATGTTTAATTTGGGGTGTACACTGTTAAGCTAAAAGGGGAGGAATTGTAGTGTATGTAACCTGTACCACCTTAAGAGGATACCTTAAGGTGATGGACTACTTTTTGATGGCTCCTGTACATTGTAGTACCGGTGGTGACTACACCGGTATATAAACCCTGCAGAGCAAAGTGTATCCCAGTTCAGCCCTGACCCTCAATCACTAAAGACCTGTTTAATTATTTCTGTAGTCTGTGTCCTGTTATTCAGCATAACTACATTTGAAAACACAGACTCAACACCTGCTACACGGGAAAAGACCCGTTTATTCCAACTCTTTGCTTCCTGTCTGCCAACCAGTTCTCTATCCAAGTCAGTACCTTACCGCCAATCCCATGTGCTTTAACTTTGCACGCTAATCTCTTATGCGGGACCTTATCAAAAGCCTTCTGAAAGTCCAAATACACCACATCCACTGGTTCTCCCTTATCTATTCTACCAGTTGCATCCTCAAAAATTTCCAATAGATTAGTCAAGCATGATTTATCTTTTGTAAATCCATGTTGACTTTGTCCAATCCTGTCACTGTTTTCCAAGTGCTCTGTTAATACATCTTTTATAATGGACTCTAGCATTTTCCCCACTACCGATGTCAGACTTACCGGTCTATAATTCCCCGTTTTCTCTCTACCACCTTTCTTAAATAGTGGGGTTACATTAGCTATCGTCCAATCCATGGGAACTGTTCCAGAGTCTGTAGAATTTTGGAAGATGACCAGCAATGCATCTACTACTTCTAGGGCCACTTCCTTAATACTCTAGGATGTAGATTATCAGGCCCTGGGGATTTATCGACCTTCAATCCCGTCAATTTCCCTAACACCATTTCCCTACAAATACTGATTTCATTCAGTTCCTCCCTTTCATTAGACCCTATGTTCCCCGACATCTCTGGGAGGTTATTTGTGTCCTCCTTTGTGAAGACAGAACCAAAGTATGTATTTAATTGGTCTGCCATTTCTTTGTTCCCCATTATAAATTCCCCTGATTCTGAGTGCAAGGGACCTACGATTGACTTCACCAATCTTTTTCTCTTCACATATCTATAGAAGCTTTTACGGTCAGTTTTTATGTTCCCTGAAAATTAAATATTCTATTTTCCCCCTCTTAATTAATCCCCTTTTCCTCCTTTGCTGAATCCTAAACTGCTCCCAATCCTCAGGTTTGCTACTTTTTCTGGCCAAATGATATGTCCTCTCCTTGGATCTTATGCTATCCCTAATTTCCCTTGATAGCCATGGTTGAGTCACCTTTTTTATTTTATTGTTATGCCAAACAGGGATGAACAAATTCTGTAGTTCATCCATGTGATCTTTAAATGTTTGCCATTGCCTATTCACCGTCAACCCTTTAAGTAACGTTCCCCAATCCATCCTAGCCAACTTGTGCCTCATACCATCGTAGTTTCCTTTATTTAAATTCAGGACCCTAGTCTCTGAGTCAACTACTTGACTCTCCATCTAAAGGAAGAATTCTATCATATTATGATTGCTCCTCCCCAAGGGGCCTCACACAACAAGATTGCTAATTAATCCTTTCTCATTACATAATACCCAGTCTAAGATGGCCCAATCTTTAGTTGGTTCCTCGACATATTGGTCCAGGAAACCATCCCGTATACACTCTAGGAATTCCTCCTCCACAGTATTGTTACTAATTTGGTTAGCCTAATCTATATGTAGATTAAAGTCACCCATGATAACTGCTGTGCCCTTATTGCACGCGTCTCTAATTTCCCGTTTAATGCCATCCCCAACCTCAGCATTACTGTTTGGAGGTCTGTATACAACTCCCACTAACGTTTTCTGCCCCTTGGTATTTCTCAGCTCTACCCATACAGATTCCATATCATCAGAGCTAATATCCTTCCTTACTATTGTCTAATCTCCTCTTTAACCAGAAATGCTACCCCACCTCCTTTTCCTTTTTGCATGTCCTTCCTGAATATTGAATACCCCTGGATGTTGAATTCCCAGCCTTGGTCACCCTAGAGCCATGTCTCCGTAATCCCAGTTACATCATATCCGTTTACATCTATTTGCGCAGCTAATTCATCCACCTTATTACGAATGCTCCTCGCATTAAGACACAAAGCCTTCCAGCTTGTTTTTTGACACTCTTAGTACTTTTAGAATTATTATTTACTGTGGCCCTGTTTGATTTACACCCTTGATTTCTCTGCCTTCCACTTTGGCTTTTCTCCTTCCTGTCTTTTGTTTCTATCCTTGCTCCCCTTTCCTCTGTCTCCCTGCACAGGTTCCCAACCCCCTGCCATTTTAATTTAAACCCTCCCCAACAGCACTAGCAAACACTCCCCCAGGACATAGGTCTCGGTCCCGCCCAGGTGCAAACCGTCCAGTTTGTACTGGTCCCACCTCCCCCAGAACCGGTTCCAATGTCCCAGGAATTTGAATCCCTCCCCCTTGCACCATTCCTCTAGCCACATATTCATCTGAAATATCCTTCTATTTCTACTCTGACTAGCACGTGGCACTGGTAGCAATCCTGAGATTACTACCTTTGAGGTCCTATTT
Organism: Somniosus microcephalus; assembly: GCF_052327205.1. Taxonomy (NCBI): domain Eukaryota; kingdom Metazoa; phylum Chordata; class Chondrichthyes; order Squaliformes; family Somniosidae; genus Somniosus; species Somniosus microcephalus. The sequence goes on along the minus strand of NC_140996.1, from coordinate 29,282,197 downwards.
TTTAATTTACCTCCTAACTCCCTATATTCAGCTTTTAGGACCTCATCCTGTTTTTTACCTATATCGTTGGTACCTATATGCACCATGACAACTGGCTGTTCACCCTTCCCCTCCAGAATGCCCTGCAGCTGCCTCAAGACATCCTTGACCCTTGTACCAGGGAGGCACCATACCATCCTGGAGTCTCGTTTGCGGCCGCAGAAACGCCTATCTATTCCCGTTACAATAGAATCCCCTATCACTATAGCTCTCCTGCTCTTTTTCCTCCCGTCCTGTGCAGCAGGACCACCCATGGTGCCAGGAAGTTGACTGCTGCTGCCTTCCCCCGATAAGCCATCTCCCTCAACAATATCAAAAGTGGTATATCTGTTTGAGAGGGGGATGGCCACAGGGGACCCCTGCACTACCTGCCTGCGCCTACTACTCTGCCTGGCGGTCACCCATTCCCTTCCTGCCTGTGCAGCCTTTACCTGCGGTGTGACCAACTCATTAACTGTGCTATCCATGATGTCCTCAGCATTGCGAATGCTCCAGTATGTATCCATTCGCAGCTCCAGCACCGCAATGTGGTCTGCCAGTAGCTGTAGCTGGATACACTTCCTGCGCACATGGTCGTCAGGGACACAGGAAGTGTCCCTGATTTCCCACATAGTGCAGGAGGAGCATGCCATGGGACCAAGCTGTGCTGTCATGACTTACCCTTTAATTAATTCAAATTAAACTAAATCAAATCAATACCAATAATTACACTACAATTAAATGATATACTCAAGGGCCCTTGTTTACTAGCACTCCCCGCTACACAACAGAGACCTTAGAAACTATAACCACAAAAATTAAGACCTTCTAAACTTTATAAACTATTAACCTTAACTGTCAAATACTCATCTGGTGCGGAGGCTTCCGATCTGGAAAAAATTTACGCACTTACCTGAGGGCTCCCAAGTATTTTTAAATGATAAATGAGTGAAATTTTTTTTTAAACTTTTTTTCAACTCTTTTCCTGGTCAAAGCAGGCCTTATGCCTACTTATACCAGGCATAAGTTTTCTAAGGGTTTTCTGCGGGTTTTTGGACCACTTTTCAGCGCATGCACTGTGCATGCCTGAAACCGCCATTTCCGATGTCCCTATGGGTGTGTACACAGCACGTACCCACCCGAAGGGGTCGGAATATCCGGCCCATTATTTTAAATGTGCAAATGGATTTTAAACCTAACTACTTTTTTTGGGAGGAAGAGAAGTGTTCAGTACATGTTATGGGGTTGCTTTTACCTTTGATATGTCCAAAAACTCAATAGCAGAACCTCAGTACACTTCAAAATGCTGAAAAATGCACCAAAAAAAGTGTCAAAAATCAAAATTGCCTCCGGGCTCATGGTAAAAACCGCCACAACACAGAAAAACTGCATAGAAACATAATATTACATAGGATTACATAGGATATACAGCACAGAAACAGGCCATTCGGCCCAACCAGTCCATGCCAGCGTTTATGCTCCACTCGAGCCTACTCCCGTCTTTCCTCATCTAACTCTGTCAGCATAACCCTCTATTCCCTTCTCCCTCATATGCTTACCTAACCGCTCCTTAAATGCATCTATACTATTCGCTTCAACCACTCCCAGTGGTAGCAAGTTCCACATTCTCACCACTCTCTGGGTAAAGAAGTTTCTTCTGAATTCCCTATTGGATTTCTTGGTGACGATCTTATGTGACTAGTTATGCTCTTCCCCACAAGTGGAAACATTCTCTCTGTCTCCACTGTATCAAAACCTTTCATAATTTTAAAGACCTCTATTAGGTCACCCCTCAGCCTTCTTTTTTCAAGAGAAAGAGACCCAGCCTGTTCATCCTTTCCTGATCGGTATACCCTCGCATTTCTGGTACCATCCTTGGAAATCTTCTCTGCACCCTCTCCAGTATCTCCATATCCGTTATATAACATGGCAACCAGAATAACTTCACTACCTTTGAATTCTATCCCTCTAGAAATAAACCCTAGTGCTTGGTTTGCTTTTTGTATGGCCTTGTTAACCTGTGTCGATACTTTTAGTGATTTGTATATTTGTACTCCGAGATCCCCTTGCTCCTCTACCCCATAATATTGTGTGAAATTATTTGCTTTTTTATGAATATAGCAGATAATCATTGTACAAGCCTATTTCATCATGAATTTTACGACACATTTGTGTTTTAATGGATTGGGGGATGGCTTGTGCGGAGGCGCATGTTCATGGTGCCCAACGCCCCAAGTTATCTTAATCCGGCTCTGATCATGAGACTGTTTTGGTGGCGGGCTGATATCAAAGCTGAACAAGAGATGATCATGATTAATATTCTGGCTTAAAAATGTAACTGTGATATAACAGTCGGAGGTGCCTCTTTTGTATGAGACATTAAACTGAGGCCATGTCTGCTCTCTCAGGTGGACATAAAAGATTCCATGGCACTATTTTGAAGAAGAGCAGGGGAGTTCTCCCCGGTGTCCTGGCCAATATTTATCCCTCAATCAACATCACTAAAACAGATTGTCGGGTCATTATCACATTGCTGTTTGTGGGAGCTTGCTGTGCGCAGATTGGCTGCTGCATTTCCTACATTACAACAGTGACTACACTCCAAAAGGTACTTCATTGGCTGTAAAGCACGGTGGTCATGAAAGGCGCTACATAAATGTAAGTCCTTTTCTTTTATAACACCATATTCGAACAATATTTTTACATTCTACACAATTAAAAAATATATATATTATCGGTGGGAATTCTTCATTAGATCATCCTACTTGGCCACTTGTGACCAACCTAATAACTTATGCGCATTTCCACAGAAGTGTGCATATGCCCCTAAGATAAGATGCACATGCTTAGAACTGGCAAAACGCACCGCACATATGGCTAGCAGATTCAAGCGTCAGTGGCTGGCTGGTATTTAAACCAGTGATCACAGCAGTGAGGAGTCAAGTGCCGTCATGGCTTGTCTACCTCAGTGGAATAACTATCAATTCTGTCCTGACCTACTTCTGTGTGTACTTGTACTGGTGTTTCTTTTTGGCTGAGGCTAGCACAAGGGTTTGCTACATAGTCTGTTCAGCGATGCTCATATCAAATGTCCCTCTCACATACTTTGCAAAAATATTGTTGCGTGGTTACCATAGCAAACACACTCCAACAGCTGGATTGATTTATTTCCACTTCCAACTTGCTGTGGAATGTTTGTTGCTGCTGCTGCAAAAAAGGAGGTTATTTTAGCAACATCTCTGTTTGGTACTGTGTGAGAGAATGTTGTACTTAACGTGTTTTAAAATGTCTTTTTAATTTTAATCTTGTGAACAATTAGATAAGGAATACAAATTTATTGGCCTAGAGTTTTCGCTTTGGGTGCAGTCGGTGATCCAGTTTTAAGAAGTTTCTGCTAAAATCATTTGCATATCCCCAACGTAAAATCTTCCATGAACCAGCGCAGTTGGGCAGCGTTTTAGAATGTAACTTTTTTTTAAAATGTGCATTAAAAAATATTCCTCGATAAGAATGGTAACTTGGTGCAGTTTTATTAATAAAGCTGAAAATGGGTTTATCACAAAGAATAAGCATTTTTAAATCAGACTGTCTAGTCCACCACCTGAGGGTAATCCGATTTTAAATCATTGAAAATGGCTTTAAAAAAAACTATACCAAACCATTTATTAGTTTTGTTGGTGTACACTAGTCAGTTTCTTAGTAAATTAAAAAAATATTTAAAAGCTTTTAAAACGTGCCTACTAGTGTCTTTGGGGGAAAAATTCAGTTGTTTGCACCTCCCGTTAGCGCCTTAAGAGGGCGCCAATTGGGGCGCAAAGCAACTAGCGCCCGGGCGCGGCGATGTTTGCACAACTCGTGAAATTAACTAGACATTTTGCGGCAGCGCTAAACACTACCGCCACGATCTCCTGCGCTGGCAGATCGTGACGTCAGTCGAGTGCGCAACAACCCGGTAGCGTCCCGGACCGGATATTGAGTGGCGCCCCCTGCCTTACCGCCTGCCGCTAGCAACGACAGGTTGAGGGGAGCGTTTTGCTGTCAGAAAGGGACTGGGGGAGCGCTATTTAAAGGCGACTGCTTCCTGCCTCTTTTTGTCGGTGACATTTTTGCACCACGCATTCTGAGAGAGAGAGAGAGAGAGACTTCTGGAGAGATTCAACGCTGTGTGAAGGAGTTTTGGGTACTGAGCAGCACTTTGCAGGTTCATTTTGATTTGCCCTTCCTTGCTTCGCCAGCGCTCTGAGTTAGCGCCTCGCTCCTCGGCCTTTGCGCCTTAAGACAGGTGTGAAGCGCCTGATTTAGCACTCCAATCACCTCCAGGGGCGATAAAAGCCAAGTTTGCCGTCGGAGGCGATAATTAGCGCCAGGCGCTAAACTTTGCTCACGGCCGATAATGGCGCCCCAAACGGGACGATACTGAATTTTTCCCCCTTTGTGCCTAACAAAAAGCTTCATTTTAAGAGCTTCCTCGAAGACCCGCAAACGAGCGCAGTTAGCGGAAACTCGCCATGGTGATTCATTCGATCTGGGAGCGTGGTCAGTTTTGTGGGTGGGGCCGGCTTCTAGCGCGATGTTTTTTAAACTAGCGCAAAAGATTGCGGAAACTCAATTTGCGCTGGACATAATTTGTGCTTGAAATTCTGCGATCTTTTTGCATTGTTTTGGCCGACTTCGGTTGAATTGCACCTAGCGGAAACTCCAGGCCAGTATGTAAAAAAATATTTTTTCTAAATGGTTATTTTAGGTGTAAGTCAATATTATTTTTGTTTATATTATCCCAGAAATAATACTAATACTTGTATATCAGATAGTTCAGTGGCAAGAACAGTAGGAAGTAGGAGCATGGTGGTTAGAATGACTGAAAACATTAAACATTTGGTGATAAACTATTTGAATTTGAATGTGATGATGTTTACTGAAGCCTTTAAGCTAAAGGAACAGTCAAGTGGGCTAGAGTGTAAATGGCTGCTAGTCCAATGTGCTGTAATTAGATATCCTGGTAAAATGGGTTAAAAATCGCACCCATATATATTTCACACAAATTCAAACTAAGACGTCACCAACTAGTGGACTATAGGCAATACTGTGATGTGAGCATAAGCTCATTATAGACCAGCTTGATAAGACTTCCCTTCACAGTTATCAATAGAAAGAGAGCTTCTTCCTCAAACCTTAACTATGTCCTGAAATAGTAAAATTAGCCAAAAAAAATGTAGACTTCCAGTAAATCTGCTGAATTAAAAGGTCAATTATTCATCCAGTTGGCAATTGGACCCGTTTTCTTTTTGCGATTGGGCTAAGATACATTTGAGCCTGATGCAGCAATGCAAATGTCACTGAGAATCATAAAATCTTACAGCACAGAAGGAGGCCATTTGGCCCATTGTGCCTGTGCCGGCTCTTTGAAAGAGCTGTCCAAATTAGCCCCCCACACCCCAGCTTTCTTCCCATAATCCTGCAAATGAATTCTCTTCAAATACATTTCCAATTGCCTTTTGTAAGTTCCTATGGAATTTTCTTCCACCATCATTTCAGGTAGTGTATTTAAGATCATAACAACCCTCTGTGTGAAAAACATTGTCCACATTTCCCCTCTAGTTCTTCTGTCAATTATTTTAAATCTATGACCTCTGGTTACTGGCCCACTTGCCAGAGGAAACAGTTTCTCCCTACTTGCTCTATCAAAATCCCTCATAAGGAGAACAATCCCAGCTTCTCCAATCTCTCCACATAACTGAAGTCCCTCATCCCTGGTATCATCCTGGTAAATCTCCTCTGCGCCCTCTCCAAGGCCTTGACATCCTTCCTGAAGTGTGGTGCCCAGAATTGCACACAATACTCAGCTGAGGCCTAACCAGTGATTTGTAAAGGTTTTTCTTGCTTATGTGTTCAATGCCTCTATTTCCAAAGCCAAGTACCCCATACACTTTCTTAATTGTCTTCAACTTGCCCAGCCACCTTCAAGGATTTATAAATATGCACCCCCAGGTCCTTCTGCTCTTGCACCCTCCTCAAAATAGTACCCTTTAGATTATACTGCCTCGCCATGCTGTTTCCCCCAAAGTGCATCACTTCACACTTATCTGCATTAAATTGCATCTGCCATGTGTCTGCCCATTTCCCCAGTCTCTTTAAGTCCTCCTGAAGTCTGCTGCTATCCTACTCACTATCTGCTACATTGCCAAGTTTTGTATTGTTAACAAACTTCAAAACTGTACTCCCTATACCCAAGTCCAGTTCATTTATATATAACAAGAAATGCAATGGTCCTAATATCAGCCCCTGGGGGACCCCGCTGCATACTTCTCTCCAGTCAGAAAAACATCCATTCACCACTACTCTCTGCCTCCTATTCCTTAGCCAATTACAGATCCAAGTTACCACTGTCCCTTTTATACCATGTGCTTCTATTTTCCGAATAAGTCTGTTATGTGGTACTTTATCGAATGCTTTTTGAAAGTCCGTATACACATCTACTACACTACCTTCATCAGCCCTCTCTGTTACTTCATCAAAGAGCTCAGTCAGGTTAGTCAGACATGATTTTCCTTTAACAGATCCATGCTGGCTTACCCTTATTCACCCATGCTTCTCCAAGTGAGATTTAATTTTGTCCTTGACAATGGGCTCTAGCAGTTTTAAAAGGGAAATTAGAGAAGCGTGCAATAAAGGCACAGCAGTCATCATGGGTGACTTTAATCTACATATAAATTGGGCTAACCAAATTAGTAACAATATTGTGGAGGAGTAATTCCTGGAGCGTTTACGGGATGGTTTCCTGGACCAATATGTCGAGGAAACAACCAGAGATCAGGCCATCTTAGGCTGGGTATTATGTAACGAGAAAGGATTAATTAACAATCTTGTTGTACGAGGCCCCTTGGGTCGGAGCGATCATAATATGATAGAATTCTTCATTAAGATGGAGAATGAAGTTGTTGACTCAGAGACTATGGTCCTGAATTTAAATAAAGGAAACTACGATGGTCTGAGGCACGCGTTGGGTAGGATTGATTGGGGAATGTCACTCAAAGGGTTGACGGTGGATAGGCAATGGCAAACATTCAAAGACCGCATGGATGAACTACAGAATTTGTTCATCCCAGTTTGGCATAAATATAAAACAAAAAAGGTGACTCAAAAGTGGCTAACAAGGGAAATTAGGGATAGCATAAGATCCAAGGAGAGGACATATAAATTGGCCAGAAAAAGCAGCAAACCTGAGGACTGGGAGCAGTTTAGGATTCAACAAAGGAGGACAAAGGGATTAATTAAGAAGGGGAAAATAGAATATGAGAGTAAGCTTTCAGGGAGCATAAAAACTGACTGTAAAAGCTTTTATAGATATGTGAAGAGAAAAAGATTGGTGAAGTCAAGCATAGGTCCCTTGCAGTCAGAATCAGGGGAATTTATAATGGGGAACAAAGAAATGGCAGGCCAATTAAATATATATTTTGGTTCTGTCTTCACAAAGAAGGACACAAATAACCTCCCAGAGATGTCGGGGAACATAGGGTCTGATGAAAGGGAGGAACTGAAAGAAATCAGTATTTGTAGGGAATTGGTGTTAAGGAAATTGATGGGATTGAAGGCCGATAAATCCCCAGGGCCTGATAATCTACATCCTAGGGTACTTAAGGAAGTGGCCCTAGAAATAGTAGATGCATTGCTGATCATCTTCCAACATTCGATGGAATCTGGAACATTACCCATGGATTGGAGGGTAGCTAATGTTACCCCACTATTCAAAAAAGGTGGTAGAGAGAAAACGGGGAATTACAGACCGGTAAGCCTGACATCGGTAGTGGGGAAAATGCTAGAGTCCATTATAAAAGATGTAATAGCAGAGCACTTGGAAAACAGTGACAGGATCGGACAAAGTCAACATGGATTTACAAAGGGTAAATCGCGCTTGACTAATCGACTGGAATTTTTTGAGGATGTAACTGGTAAAATAGATAAGGGAGAACCAGTGGATGTGGTGTATTTGGACTTTCAGAAGGCTTTCGATAAGGTCCCGCATAAGAGATTAGCGTGTAAAGTTAAGGCACATGGGATTGGGGTAAGGTACTGACTTGGATAGAGAACTGGTTGGCAGACAGAAAGCAAAGAGTTGGAATAAACGGGTCTTTTTCCAAGTGGCAGGCAGTGACTAGTGGGGTACCACAGGGATCGGTCCTTGGACCCCAGCTATTCACAATATATATTAATGATCTAGACAAGGGAACTAGATGTAATATCTCCAAATTTGCAGACGACACAAAGCTGGGTGGGCGTGTGTTCTGTGAGGAGGATGCCGAGAAACTCCAGGATGATTTGGACATGTTGGGTGATTGGGCAGAAGCATGGCAGATGCAATATAACATGGATAAATGTGAGGTTATCCACTTTGGTAGCAAAAACAGGAAGGCAGATTATTATCTGAATGGCAATAAATTGGGAGAAGGGGAAGTGCAACGAGACCTGGGTATGCTTGTGCACCAGTCGCTGAAGGTAAGCATGCAGGTGCAGCAGGTGGTTAAGAAGGCAAATGGTATGTTGGCCTTCATAGCGAGAGGATTTGAGTACAGGAACAAGGATGACTTGCTGCAGTTGTACAGGGCCTTGGTGAGACCACATCTTGAGTATTGAGTGCAGTTTTGGTCGCCTTATCTGAGGAAGGATGTTCTTGCCATGGAAGGAGTTCGGCGAAGATTCACCAGGCTGATACCTGGGATGGCAGGAATGATGTATGAGGAGAGATTGGATCGATTGGGCTTGTACTCGCTGGAGTTTAGAAGAATGAGAGGGGATCTCATCTAACAGGACTAGACAGACTAGATGCTGGAAGGATGTTCCCGACGGTCGGGGTGTCCAGAACCAGGAGTCACAGTCTAAGGATAAGGGGTAGGCCATTTAGGACAGAAATGAGGAGGAATTTCTTCGCCCAGAGAGTGGCGAACCTGTGGAATTCTCTACCACAGAAGGCAGTAGAGACCAATTCATTAAATATATTCAAGAAGGAGTTGGATATATTTCTCAAGGCTAAAGGGATCAAGGGGTATGGGGAGAAAGCAGGGACCGGGTACTGAATTTGGATGATCAGCCATGATCGCATTGAATGGCGGAGCAGGCTCGAGGGGCCGAATGGCCTACTTCTGTTCCTATCTTCTATGTTTCTATGTTTTCACACCACTGATGTTAGGCTGATTGGCCTGTAGTTACCAGGGTTATCCCTCTCCCCTTTTTTAAACAGAGGTGAAACATTTGCAATCCTCCAGTCCTCTCGCACCACTCCCATATCAAAAAACGATTGAAAGATTGTGGTCAGAGCTTCTGCTATCTGCACCCTTGCTTCCTTCAGCAACCTAGGATGCATCACATCTGGACCGGGTGACTTGTTAACCATGATTGATGCCAACCTACTTAGCACCTCCTTTCTATTATAACCCTATCCAATATCTCTACTCCCTCATCCCCTACTGCGACATTAATTTCATCCTCTTCTTTTGTGAAGATAGATGCAAAGTATTCATTCAATACCTCAGTATCCTCTGCCTCCACAAGAAGATTTCAATTTTTATCCCGAATCGGCCCCACCCTTCCTTTAACTATCCTTTCACGTTTTATATGTTTAGAGAAGATTTTTGGGCTCCCTTTTATGTTACCCACTAATCTATTCTCATACTCTCTCTTTGCCCCTCTTATATACTTTTTTGAGAAGGGAGCAAATCAACCCACGACATTGCTCCAAAGCACAAGGAGGTGGATTGAGAAGTGGCCTGAGTGGAGGATGGAAAGCAGGTTGTTCCTCCTTTCTGTTAGTTGGGGTGCACTGTGTGAGGAGAACCTAAGGAGTTGGAAAACAAAATATACAAAATAAGGATAAAATAAATCTGATTAAAATACAAATTTTCCACCTGAGCACAAAAAAATTTCCTTTTTTTCTCTTCGCAAAATGGTTTCCTCTTCCTTTCCCTCCTCCTCTGAAATCATTAACTCCCCATTGTGTTGTACGAGGCACTCAATGGTACCTCACCCAAGTGGCCATTATTTATGTATGTGCCTTAACAGTGAGTGCCAGCAAGTTATGTGACCATGGGAGGTATGACAGCCAGGCCCGATCCTATCCTTACATGATGTCCACATTTTCCAGCAGTCAGCGCTGAACGGCAATCAGGAACAGGAAGCCTGGCCCATTTTGTCCTCTGCAAACAGGGTGCCCTGAGGCCAACTGTAGCAGCCCTAACACCACCCTGATTGAGATCAGTTAACTCAGCAGCAACCGCAGATCGAATCCGAGACCTTCCCGGCCTGTCTCAGTTACTTATTAGATAAACTCACTGAGCAATTATGGGAGCAAAAATGCTCTGTTAAACGCCTCTGCCATGTGTGAACCTAAACTCAGACTCACTCATTGCAAAGTAAGTCCTTTAAGAAACCCAGGTTCTAACGCATAATCAGTACATCTCACCAGACCTCAAGACATACTGCAAAAATAAGCACTCTAGGTTCATGTCAGTGCTATTGCCAGGGATCTATTTAAGAAAACAAACAGACAGAAAAAAGACACAGAGCTTTACTCAACTGTGTATCATCAGTGCAGCTTAACCTTGTCAAATCATTTGAAGACAGGAAGCATTTTTAAGCACACTGGCAGTAATACAAACTGATAAACAACACAGACTAGATGGGTAAGTGCTGCACACACAGCAAACCCTCAGAACAGCACGTAACTCCTATAAAACTGCACTGTTACCAGAACCACACAAACCAAAGTCTGAGCTCTTTTCAAATAAAGTTTTTATTCATTCATCAACCTGCTCCACCATTTGATGAAATACAGAGCTTGACACTTAACAAGAGCAGCGTGACATTCAGCATAATTACTATTTTAAATGCCAATACACTTACACAAATCATAATGTTGTGGAGAAATGTACTAAAGTGTGTCCCGTACTGAGATTATTAGTGATCCGATAGGTTAGCTAACCGCTGATTTAAAAAAATGATCTGACATAGTCTTGTTCTGTGAAAATGTGATATCCAATTCATTACCAAGGATGCAGTGCTCAACCCATAATATTAGTTAGAGATCAGCTCCTTTACTTTTTTCCCAACCCCCTGATCTCCCCAGGCCACATATCAGGTTGTCATGGTTATGAGATGTGTGCAAGTTGCAGCTAAGTGGGGGAATGACAAGTGGGGCATTTCCTTTCCAATTATTCTCACTGTCCCTCCTCTCTGACCTCTGGTAAGCAGCTTCCCCTGGCAGTGCAGTAAATCCCCAACAGCCCTTGTGGCACAGTGGGTAAATGCACCACGCAGTGTGGTACGAAAATTTATGGACCAGAAAGGTCCCATGACAGCTCCCCAGTGTGTGCTGATTTAGCTGGGTTAAGGAAGGATGAGTCAGGATTCCAACTCATGATTGTTACCTAGCGATGTAAGCACATGTGTGTAGTTACATGTGAAGACATTGGTGTCATATTTGACCCTGAAATGAGCTTTCGACCACATATCCGCGGCATAACTAAGACCGCCTATTTCCATCTCCGTAACATCGCCCATCTCTGCCCTTGCCTCAGCTGATCTGCTGCTGAAACCCTCATCCATGCCTTTGTTACCTCTAGGCTTGACTATTCCAACACACTCCTGGCTGGCCTGCCACATTCTACCCTACGTAAACTTGAGGTCATCCAAAACTCGGCTGCCCGTGTCCTAACTCACACCAAGTCCCGTTCACCCATCACCCCTGCACTCGCTGACGTACATTGGCTCCCAGTTAAGCAACGCCTCGATTTAAAAATTCTCATCCATGTTTTCAAATCCCTCCCTGGCCTCGCCCCTTCCTATCTCTGTAATCTCCGCGCCTGCCCCACCCCCCCGCACCCCGAGATATCTGCGCTCCTCTAATTCTGTCCTCTTGAGCATCCCTGATTATAATCGCTCAACCATCGGTGGCCGTGCCTTCTGTTGCCTAGGCCCTAAGCTCTGGAATTCCCTGTCTAAACCTCTCTGCCTCGCTACCTCTCTTTCCTCCTTTAAGACGCTCCTTAAAACCTACCTCTTTGAGCAAGCTTTTGGTCACCTGCCCTAATATCCCTTTATGTGGCTCAGTATTAAAAAAAATTCTTATAACACTCCTGTGAAGCACCTTGGGACGTTTTACTATGTTAAAGGCGTTCTATAAATACAAGTTGTTGTTGTTGCTGACTTGGTCGTGATGACCTCACAGTTCAATAGCTTGCAAACAGCCCATAAATGATGAATAGCTGCTTGGGCAAGGTAATAGAATGCTGTCAGGACCTGAACATGTCAGACAGGAAGAGGAAATTACATGTGTGGGGAGAGAAGAGGAATTTATATTCCCTTTTACTGTGAAAATGTACATTGGTGCTCCAATATAATGTGCAACTAACCTAACTCAGAGTGAGGAGATTTTCTCTGTGCACAATGGGTAGTGAAATTGTAAACCTATTTATGAATAAATTTATGATTTTTGCACATAGCCCACAGAGGAAATCCGCCCCTAATATTTTTCTCAAATGTTTTATTAAAAAAAACACACAGCTGCTATTTGTGGTCTGTGCATTCCATGCCACTATTAAATCTAACCAGGATAATCAATTTGTGATGTTATTCCTGTGGGTTATTTGATTTAGTGAGCTGTTGCATAAAAATCATATATCACAGCCAGTATACTGACTTTGGACTGTAGTTAAAAAAGGCGAACTCTCGCCTAAATTCCATTTTATAGGCCTAGAGTGGTTTGAATACTGAAATCTGACAAAGATTTCACTCGAACAGTTAATACAAACCTGGAGGAAGGAGTTAAAAGATAATTTTGGGTGCTTCTTATACCGTGCTTCCTCTACCAGTGCTAGGAGGAAATTTTATAGGGGTTATACTTTCTACCCACAGTAATAATAAATGTTGCAGTTTGTATTAAATTTTGATAGTAAAAAACCTCCCTTAAATATAAAAGTCTATCTACAAGAAATCTGGCAAAGTAACACTGCTACTGGAGATAAGTAATGTAAGAAATCACACAACACCAGGTTATAGTCCAACAGCTTTATTTGAAATCACAAGCTTTCGGAGCGCTGCTCCTTCATCAGGTGAAGTGGAGAGATGCATAAAAACACAGCTTATATAGTCAGAGAATAATGTCAGATGTTTACAGGTAATCTTTCTAACTGCCACAGAGATGCGGCCGGACCTGCTGTGATTTCGAGCAAAAAAAATGTTTTTTTGTTTTTCATACAGACCCCAGCATCTGCAACATTTGACCCCTTGTGACCCCGCCTCATTGTTCTTTGACGTAATGTTTTCCTGACTGACCTGTTTGGATACCATTTACACCTTTGATTGCTGTGATTATCTCTCTGCCGAGGTGTGATAAATGGCAGTTAGAAAGATTACCTGTAAACATCTGACATTATTCTCTGACTATATAAGCTGTGTTTTTATGCATCTCTCCACTTCACCTGACGAAGGAGCAGCGCTCCGAAAGCTTGTGATTTCAAATAAAGCTGTTGGACTATAACCTGGTGTTGTGATTTCTTACATTTGTCCACCCGAGTCCAACACCGACATCTCCACACCACGGAGATAAGTAAGACGACCGAATATATATAGAGATATCTTCAAATACAAGACACACAGGTAATGATAAAACTGTCCTGTTGTGCACCATATTTTCATGCAGAGTACAGTTCTCCCAAGATTTCTATCCCAAATTAAACTTCCTTATAAGCTCCAAAATGAATGTCCAGAAAATCAGGCACGCCACAAGTCAGGTGCACCGACCTTCACACCTGATTCTCTGATCTGTTCAGCAAGAGTCTGCACCAAGAGTAGAGTCTTGCAATTTGAGGGCTGTATTTAATTGTTTTATCTGTTTACCTCCATGTGGAGGCTGGCAGTAAGTGGGAAATATAGCATAAGGAGTAATCTCACTGTTGGTCAGCGGGAACACCCCCACAAGACGAAGCTTTACAATCTGCTTTCCAGGGCAGCATCTGCACTTGCCATGGGCCATATTTTCCTGTGTTTAACAATTAGTAGAAAAAAGGTAGACGTAAAAACAGGGATACAATACCAGTGGACAGCACTAATGGATTGCCGGGAGAGCACTGAGGAATTGTACCGATCAGAAAATAGGTTTTAAAAAATCAACAGAAAGTGAATAAAAGCAGCTTTTTGTTTGTTAATGCTTTGTTGAATCCTGAACAGCTCATGCAGAAATACACAGGAGGGGATATAAACAAAAAGAGTGTCTTAAGCTCCAGTTCAACAACAGCAACATAGTAAAACGTCCCAAGGCACTACACAGGAGCGATTATGAAACAAAATTTGACACCGAGCCACATTAAAAGATATTAGGACAGGTGAGAGGTAGGTTTTAAGGAGGGCCTTAAAAGGAAGAGAGAGAGGTAGAGAGGCCTAACATCAGACCTAACATCAGTCAGCTGAATGAAGAGCAAGATTTTGAAGTCTCACCACAGCACTGACAGATATGACAAGCACAAAGCATTTTGCTGACACATAACATGGGTGCGGTGACCAGTGTCAGATATCTAGTGCAGCAGTAGGAGGTGTAGAGGGCAACCGGAGGCTCCAGAATGTGTCGGAGGCTCCAGAATGTATCGGAGGCTCCAGAATGTGTCGGAGGCTCCAGAATGTACCGGAGGCTCCAGAATGTGACGGAGGCACACCACTCACTGAACAAAGTTTTGGCTAAGAGCCGCATGGGGACAATTTTCCTCTGGCCCGAGGACCCCAGCATAAGTCAGACGCTGTGCGGTCTGCACATCAGAAAAAGTGCAGTGGCCTCACCAGTGGCGGCAGATTAGAGGACCTCACTGTGACCTCATAGTAAAGCGCTTCAGCAACTATTACTAGCAGGAAATGTTTCCTCCTACCCACACATTCTTTGTCTAGTTTCCCATTGTTGAATCCGTGAATGTTAATGTATGGTATTCTTCAATAAATCGACAGAGACTGCAGAGGAACAATTAACAGGTGTTTACTGGATGCAGGTTACTCAAAAACTAAAGTACAGATCCCTACTCAGGGTTTATATACCGGTACTACAGTATACAGGAGCTGTAAAAAGTAGTTCTCCCCTTAAAGGTACATACACTACAATTCCTCCCCTTTTAGATTAACAGTACCATAACATTCATTTAACAATTAACACTTTTAACATGTAACATTAACGGCAAATAGTCTATTTATAAATTCAGTCTTGGGGCGGCTTCCTGATCCTTTCTGGATAGCGCCTTTCCTGAGTGTCTTGCTCTTGGTGCGGAGGCGATTCTGGCCCCCTGTCGTCGGTTGGTTCATCAGCTTCCGATGCTACTGTTTCTGGGGTAGATGCTACCGGTATGTTGGGTTCATCACCAGGTACGCGAGACCTGGGGTGGACTCTTTCCTGTGACTCTAGGATCTGGTCGACATGGCGTCTCACGATGTTCTCCCCAACATCCACGGTGTACATTAGTGGCCCCTGCCGTGTGCATATCGTTCCTGGTTGCCATTTCTCTGTTCGGTAGTCGCGAGCCAAGACTGGTTGCCCTGCATTGAAGCTCCTTGTCGGCTTCTCATTGATGTGCTGGAATTGCTTATTCTCAACATCTCTTCGTACATTTGGTTTGAGCAAATCCAGACGAGATCTCAACCTTCGGTTAAAGAACATCATGGCCGGGGTCTGGTTGGTGATTGTATGTGTCGCATTTCTGTAGGCTAACAAGAAATTGTCCACCTTATGCTGCAGTGGAATGTCATCATCGCACATGGCCCTTACTGCTTTTTTAAAGGTTTGTACAAACCTCTCAGCCAATCCATTGGTGGCTGGATGATACGGAGCGGAGGTGTAATGCCTTACCCCATTCCTTTTCATAAATCTTTGAAACTCTTCGGACACAAACTGTGGTCCGTTATCAGAGCAAATCTGCTCTGGCAAGCCGTTCCTGGCAAAAATGGTCCATAGGACTGCAATAGTTTTCTCCGTGGTGGTGGAGGGCATTTTGATCACCTCAGGCCATTTCGAGTGCGCATCCACAGCTATTAAAAACATTGAGTCCATGAATGGACCAGCAAAATCAATATGCACCCGTTGCCATGGATATGAGGACCACTCCCATGGGTGTAGAGGGGCATGTGGTGGTGCATTTTGGACCTTCTGGCATCCTGAGCAGCTCTTTGTCAGGTCCTCGATGTGCTGATCGATCCCCGGCCACCAAACATAAGCCCTAGCAAGGCTTTTCATTTTCACCCCTCCCAGATGGCCTTCGTGAAGCTCATTGAGCACTCTCTCCCTTAACTTGGGCGGAATTACCACTCGGGATCCACACATCAAGGTCCCCTGGCATACTGACAGCTGTTCTCTTCTGGTTGAGAATGCTGGCGACAGTGAGTCGCCATGTGCTGGCCATCCCTTCACCATCAAATCATATACCCGAGACAGTGTTGGGTCATTTCGGGTCTCCTTCTCTATACCAGCGTTAGTTACTGGCAAGCATTCAATTATAGTTGAATGAAATATTTCGACAGGATCCACTGCTGGTGCTTCCTCCGCAGTAGGTAGTGGCAGGCGTGATAGCCCATCAGCGTTTCCATGCTGTTTCGTACCCTTATACTCGATATCATATTGGTGCGCCCCTAGAAAAAGGGACCATCTTTGTAGCCATTGCACAGTCATCACCAGAACGTCCTTCTTTGGGTTAAAGATGGAGACAAGTGGTTGGTGGTCAGTCAGCAAGGTGAACTTCTGCCCGTGCAGATAGTGGTTGAACTTTTTCACTCCCCACACTAGGCTGAGGGCCTCCCTGTCAATCTGGGTGTAGTTACGCTCGGCTGAGGTTAGTGACCGAGACGCAAAGGCTACTGGCCTCTCCGAGCCGTCCGGGAATTTGTGGGACAGCACCGCTCCAATGCCATAGGGTGATGCATCACACGCCAACCGAATTGGTAGTGCCGGGTTGAAATGAGCCAACACCTCTTTTGATGTGATCAATTCTTTGCACTTCTGGAAAGCTCATTTACATTCGTCATTCCACTTCCATGGTACCCCCATTTGCAGTAGGGTGTTCAGTGGGTGTAGAACTGTAGACAAATTCGGCAAGAACTTATGTTAGTCGTTCACCAACCCGAGGAACGACCTTAGTTGTGACACATTTTCCGGTGCTGGAGCCTTGACTACTGCCTCAATCTTTTCAGGGGACTTATGTAAACCCTCTTCATCAATAACGCGGCCACAATACGAGATCTGCTTCTGGAAAAACTCGCATTTGTGGCGATTAGCTCGGAGCCCATAATCCTTCAATCTAGTGAGCACCTGCTCCAGGTTGGCGAGGTGATCACTGTCATTTTCGCCCGTGACCAGGATGTCGTCCAAATAACACTGGGTCCCTGGAATCCCTTGCAGGACTTGATCCATTGCCCTTTGCCAAATAGCCGGAGCTGATGCTACCCCGAACACCAGCCGGTTGTTTTGGTAGAGACCTTTATGAGTGTTGATCGTGAAGTACTGTTTTGAGGCTTCTTCTACCTCCATTTGCAGGTACCCCTGGGCCAGATCAATCTTAGTGAAGCGTTTCCCTCCAGATAGCGAGGCGAAAATATCTTCAATCCGCGGAAGCGGATATTGTACAGTGTGAAGGATTGGGTTCACTGTCACCTTAAAGTCCCCACAGATGCGAACCTTCTTTGGTTCCCCAGGCGTATTACTCAACGACCTCTTCATTACAGGAATGATGGGTGTAGCCCACTTGCTCCAGTCCACTTTGGATAGCACTCCTGAATGTTCCAAACCTTCCAGCTCTGCTTCGACGGCTGGGCGGATCGCATAAGGTACCGGTCTGGCCTTAAAAAACTTTGGGCTTGCATTTTCCTCTATTTTGATCATTGCTGTTATGCCTTTTAGTGTTCCGAGTCCCTCCTGGAACACTTCTTGTGCGTCAGTTAGCATTTTTGAAAGTCGTCCCGGTGTGACGTCGTCATCCTTTTTGGCATCTACAGTCAGTGCTTGTATGGAATGCCAATCTAGCTGTATCTTCCGGATCCATTCACGCCCTAGTAGTGGCGATCCTCCATCTGGCAATACATATATGTCCATTTTTGGTGTTTCCTTGCCGTTGTATATCATGTTCACCCTTATTCTTCCTTTGGGGTAGACCTTTTGCCCCGTGTACGTCTTCAAGACAATCTCTCTATCTCTCAAGGGTATATGTGAGAATAGCCGCTTGTAGTCCCTTTGGCTTATGACTGTTAGGGCTGATCCTGTGTCCAATTCCATTTTCACTTGGACTCCGTCTATCTTGAGCGTGACCCAGATAGTTTGGTGATCCTCCATTTTGATTACATGATGTCGTTTCAGACAACCCAGCTCCTTGTTTCCGGAGTCTCTATCACTTTTCTGTTCATCTGAACTACTCTCCGTCACCTTATGTACCTTTTTGTACTTCTCCTGTGGAGATTTCTTGCTGCTGGTTTTCTTTCCCGACCTGCAGACACTTGCTCTGTGTCCTACTTTTCCACACTGTCTGCACACTTGGTCCTTGAACCAACAGTCCTTGTGGTTGTGTGTTGTTTTGCCGCAGCGATAACACTTCACTGTTCCATATGACATTTCATTTGTGCCATATTCTTGCGATCTCCGTTGTATCTCTGCAGCGCCCTGTGCGGCTGCTTCGTGTGATACTGCCATGCTGTAAGCCTTGTCCAGCGTAAGATCCTTTTCTGATAGAAGCCGTTTCTGGGTTCCTTCACTTTGAAGCCCACACACAAACTTGTCCCTTAAAGTATCTGCTAGTCCCGTTCCAAACTGGCAGTGCTTCGATAGTTTGCGCAGTTCCATTAAATACTCAGCATTACTTTCGTCTTTATGCTGGTTCCTTTTGTGAAACTTAAATCTTTCGGCTATCAGCAGCGGTGTAGGGTTTAAGTGGTCCTGTAGGATTGCCACTATGCTTTCAAAATCCTTTTCCACTGGCTTCTCTGGGGTTATTAGGTTTCGCAGTAAGCCGTACCTTTTTGCACCCATGGAATTCAACAATACCAGTGCTTTCCTGGCATCTGGCACTTCATTCGCCTTGCAGTACACTTCTACACGTTCTATATATGTTGCCCAATCTTCGACTTCATTGTCGAACGCTGTGACACTGTCACTCTTCTGCATCCTTGGGTATGGTTAGACTGGCTAAAAATGGCGTCTCCCGCGCTCTCCCTTCTTCTCCGCCGGCTCAAAATGGCGTCTCCCGCGCTTCTTTCCTCCCCCGCGGACGCTGCTCAGCCCTTGAAACCCCGGCCGCACTCTGCGCGTTTTCCCTTCTCTCGTTGACGCCGCTCGGTCTTCAACCCCAGTTGCGCCCTGTGCGCTTCACCCTCTCTCTTACCCCGTCGACGCTGCTCGGCCTTTTTGTGTGCCGTCGATCGGCTCCAGCCACTGCCGTCCGGGAAGGGTCTGCGCCGTACCTGCTGCCAGCCCGCTGTACAGGATCGTCTCGACTGGGGAAGCAAGCCCAGCTCTCCACAGCCTCCTCTGCGATGTTCAAGTCCTCTCCGGATGGTCGACGCCCGCACTGGTGGAATCGGCCTTCTTTTACAGAATTGCAGGTAGGTTCGAATCAACTCGTCGCCACTGTTGAATCCGCGAATGTTAATGTATGGTATTCTTCAATAAATCAACAGAGACTGCAGAGGAACAATTAACAGGTGTTTACTGGATGCAGGTTACTCAAAAACTAAAGTACAGATCCCTACTCAGGGTTTATATACCGGTGTGGTCATTACCGGTACTACAGTATACAGGAGCTGTAAAAAGTAGTTCTCCCCTTAAAGGTACATACACTACACCCATTAGGATGCATTGCACACTTCCCAGCAGCCTCCCTTTCCCAGCATCACCTCCTTAAGTTGGAGCCTGCACAGCGTAACTCCCTCCAACCCCCCACCCCAGCCCCTCCCTGTACAGTGTAACTCCCTCCACCCCCCCAGCCCAGCCCCTCCCTGTACAGTGTAACTCCCTCCACACCCCCAGCCCCTCCCTGCACAGTGTAACTCCCTCCACCCCCCCAGCCCCTCCCTGTATAGTGTAACTCCCTCCACCCCCCAGCCCCTCCCTGTACAGTGTAACTCCCTCCACCCCCCAGCCCCTCCCTGTACAGTGTAACTCCCTCCACCCCCCCAGCCCCTCCCTGTGTAGTGTAACTCCCTCCACCTCCCAGCCCCTCCCTGTACAGTGTAACTCCCTCCACCCCCCCAGCCCCTCCCTGTACAGTGTAACTCCCTCCACCCCCCCAGCCCCTCCCTGTATAGTGTAACTCCCTCCACCCACCCACCATCCCCCCACACCACACCTCCCTGTACAAGATATGAGATAGTCACCAAGAAATCAAATAGGAAATTCAGAAGAAACTTCTTTACCCAGAGGGTGGTGAGAATGTGAAACTCGCTGCCACAGGGAGTGGTTGAAGCGAATAGTATAGATGCATTTAAGGGGAGGCTAGACAAGCATATGAGGAAGAAGGGAATAGAGGGTTATGCTGAAAGATTTAGATGAGGAAAGATGGGAGGAGGCTCGTGTGGAGCATAAACGCTGGCATGGTCTGCTTGCGCTGAATGGCCTGTTTCTGTGCTGTATATCCTATGTAATCCTGTAATAATGACATTGTGGCGGAGCCACCAAGGGTCTCAGAACAATTAGAAATAATCCCTTTAACTACAGTGTAGTGCAGCAGCGGACTGCACCTCTAAACTGCCTGTTAACTGTACTGCATTGTGTTTTCCTGCACTCCACGTGATGACGTCATGACGCCGATCACGTGACCACCAGTGGCGCGAAGAACGCGATGACGTCATGACGTCAGCTTCCAGAATCTTCCAGCAGTCGTCGAGTGCCCAGCAAGCTGATTAGACCTGTGTACCGTTTCTCCTGTGGTTTCCCTGTTAACTTCGTTGTTCATTAAAACCTGTTGATTTGATTCATCGAGTCGAATACTTTATTCAGATAGGAACCTCCGTTCCCACATTGGTGACCCCCGATCTCATCGGACAACTTTCGTAGAGGATGAACACGAACGCCGTCGCCCTTAAACTGCCGCAGTTCTGGGAACAGCAGCCAGCAGCATGGTTTTTCCAGGCAGAAGCACAGTTCGCTCTCCGGGAGGTCACAGCGGATTCGACCCGTTATTATTATGTGGTTTCCGCTCTCGACTGTGCCACGGCCTCGCGGGTTGTCAGCCTCCTTGGCAGCCCACCGGAGGAGGGCAAGTACGAAGCGCTTAAAGCCTGTTTGCTACAGGTATTTGATCTTAATAAGTCGGAGCGGGCATGCAAGCTTATTTCCATGCCCGGCCTCGGGGACTCAAAACCGTCAGAACTGATGAGTCAAATGCTCACGCTGTTGGGTGCGGAACCCCAATGTTTTTTATTCCGTGAGCTTTTCCTCTGCCAGCTACCCGATCCGGTTCAGGCGGCCTTGGCCAACACTGCCATCACAGACGGTGCTGAACTCGCTGCAGAGGCAGACAAGATATTTACTGTTACTCAGCAATGTTGTGCAGCCACGAGGCGCCTTTCCCCCACGCGAGCGAAGCCCAGCCCTCCCCCAGCAGGATGGTGCGCGTACCACGCCCGTTTCGGCGCCAAAGCTCGATGCTGCCGGCCTCCTTGCAGTTTCCCTCAAGAAAAAAAAACTCCAACAAGCCCGCGCCCTCCCGGACGGACAACAAGGTCTGAAAAGCACGGCAAGTTAGCTATGGCGGTGGGCTTAGCGGGCAAACTCATTTACGTTACGGATTCCGTTACGGGCCGACGATTCCTGTGCGACACTGGTTCACAGTGCAGCATCCTGCCAGCTTCAAAGCTGGACCTACTATCTGGCAGCCAGGGGCCTTCCCTCGTGGCAATAAATGGCGCTGCCATGCGTACGTTCGGTAAACGGACGGTAAACTTAACCTTCGCCGGTCAGCGTTTTGTCTGCGACTTTATTACAGCTAAGGTCTCACAGGCCATCCTGGGAGCTGATTTTTTCTGTGCCAACGGTCTGCTGGTCGATGTCCAACACTGCTGACTCATTAATGCGTCCACTTGCCATGCGGTGCCCTGCCACCGCAGCACCGCCGTGTCCTGGTCGGTGGCCTGTGCGGTTCCGTCGCAAGACGGGTTTACGCGCCTGCTCGGCGAATTCCCGGAGCTCACCAGGCCTACTTTTTCGGCTGCAGTCACACGGCACGGGGTGGAGCACCATATCTCCACGACCGGAGCACCCATTTACGCTCGGGGGCGGCAATTAGAAGCCGGCAAGCTGGCAGCTGCAAAGGCTGAGTTCCAGACCATGGAGCGCCTCGGGATCATCCGGCGCTCGGACAGCCCTTGGTCCTCCCCACTGCACATAATACCCAAACCAGGCGGCGGATGGCGACCTTGCGGGGATTACAGACGCTTAAACGACGCCACGACACCGGACAGGTATCCTATTCCCCACATCCAAGATTTTTCAGCACATCTGGCTGGCAACTCTATATTTTTTAAGGTGGATCTCGTTCGTGGATATTACCAAGTTCCGGTGCACCCTCCAGACGTCCCCAAAACGGCGGTCATCACGCCATTTGGCCTTTTTGAGTTCCTCCGCATGCCATTCGGCCTGAAAAATGCAGCTCAAGCATTCCAGCGTTTGATGGACTCTGTATTACGGGACCTACCCTTCATTTTTGTATATTTGGATGACATCCTAATAGCCAGCAAGGATACGACAGCTCACATGGCCCATTTACGTACACTTTTCGCCTGACTCAGCCAACACGGCCTTATTGTCAATCCGGCCAAATGCACGTTTGGAGTATCCAGTATTGATTTCCTGGGACACAGGATTACCCCAGAAGGCGCCGTCCCACTAGCCACCAAGGTAGAGGCAGTTACCGCATTCCCGCGGCCTCACACAGTCAAACCCCTGCAAGAGTTCTTGGGGATGGTAAATTTTTACCATCGTTTCGTCCCCAAGGCGGCCCGGTTAATGCAACCTCTGTACGAAGCACTAAAAGGAAAGTTGGGCAAGGATGCTCTCACTTGGACACCGCAAATGGACCAGGCGTTCCGCGATACCAAGGCGGCGTTGGCAGATGCAACTATGCTAGCACACCCACTCCCGGGCACGACTGTTGCCCTCACTATGGATGCCTCCGACTACGCCATCGGAGCAGTTCAAGAGCAATGGGTCGACGGGAGTTGGCAGCCGTTAGCCTTTTTCAGCCGCCAACTGCGCCAGAACGAGCGAAAGTATAGCACTTTTGACAGAGAGTTGCTAGCCCTGTTTTTGGCCATCTGGCATTTCCGCTTCCTTCTAGAAGGCCGTCCGTTCACTGCATTCATGGACCACAAGCCGCTCACCTTCGCCATGGCCAAAACGGCGGAACCTTGGTCAGCTCGGCAGCAGCGCCACCTCACGTTTATATCCGAATTCACAACGGATTTGCGGCACGTGTCAGGCAAGGATAATCTCGTGGCGGATTGCCTTTCCCGGGTTCCAGTCCAGGCAGTCCACCTGGGCATCGATTTCGTCGGACTGGCAGAGGATCAACTGGCAGACCCAGAGGTACAAGCGTTTAGGACCACGCCTTCCAGTTGGCAGGTTGCAGACGTGCCGTTTCAGGCGGCAGGAACCACGCTCTTGTGCGACACATCCATGGGAGTGCCCCGGCCCATTGTGCCGGTCGAATGGCGCAAGAAAGTATTCCAGGCAATCCACGGGTTGTCTCACCCGGGGATGCGGGCTTCTCAACGGCTCATGTCCCGGAAATATGTTCGGAAAGGCATGCATTTGGACATCCGGGACTGGACAAACAATTGCGTCGAATGTCAAAAATCCAAAGTCCACCGTCACGTCAAGGCTCCGGTGGCCAACTTCCCGATGCCTGAGCGTCGCTTCGACCACGTTCCTGGGGACTTAGTAGGCCCCCTTCCCGGGTCACGTGGATTCACACGCCTACTGATGGTGGTAGACCGGACCACCAGGTGGCCAGAGGCGATTCCCTTGGCCGCTACCACCGCAGCAGACCTCGCCAGGGCGTTTCTTTCGTCGTGGGTGGCTCGGTTCGGGGTGCCATCGGACATCTCCTCGGACCGCGGTCCGCAATTCACATCAGAGCTGTGGAACGCAGTGGCACAAGGCCTGGGTACCAAGCTGCACCGTACCACCGCATACCATCCGCAGGCGAATGGTCTGTGCGAAAGGTTCCATCGGTCTCTCAAAGCGTCCCTCCGTGCCAGCTTGAGGGGACCCAACTGGGTGGACAGGCTCCCATGGGTGATGCTAGGCCTCCGGACAGCCCCAAAGGAGGATCTTCAGTCTTCATCGGCTGAGCTGATTTAGGGCCAGACACTCAGAGTGCCAGGTGACTTTCTCCCTCCACACAACGAACCATGGTCTGCAGCTCAACAGCTCCTGCTACATCAGGAGGCGGCCAGGAATTTCCTGCCCATCCCAACCTCGCATCATGACCTGCAGAGGCCTCATGTCCCAACAGAACTCATGAGTTCGGACTATGTCTTTATTAGACAGGACGGTCACAGAGACCCGCTCATGCCGCCATATACCGGACCGTTTCGTGTCATCTCATCAGGGGAAAAGTTTTTCACAGTCGAAGTCGGTGGAAAGTCCGATACCATCTCTATCGACCGGCTTAAACCAGCCCACCTAGATCGGAGTAAGCCTGTCGTGGCTGCCCAACCACCTCGCCGCGGCCGACCGCCGTTGACCGCCAGACCAGCCATGCACCAGCCCATCGTCAAACAGCCCGATTCGGCCTCAGACGCGCCTGCACCTCTGACTACCGTTTCTGCCTTGCCCGAGACGCCGCTTCTGCCGCAACCCGGCACTGGTTTGTCTACTAACGCTCCGTTTCCGCTGCCTGAGTTTCGTCGCCGTTCGGCCAGGATCATTAAACCTCCTGCTCGGTTGACAATGTCCGTTAAAGTGGATTCTGGGGGGGCGTCTGTGGCAGAGCCACCAAGGGTCTCAGAACAATTAGTAATAATCCCTTTAACTACAGTGTAGTGCAGCCGTGGACTGCACCTTTAAACTGCCTGTTAACTGTACTGTATTGTACTATCCTGCACTCCACGTGATGACGTCATGACGCCGATCACGTGACCGCCAGTGGCGCGAAGAACGCGATGACGTCATGACGTCAGCTTCCAGAATCTTCCAGCAGTCGTCGAGTGCCCAGCAAGCTGATTAGACCTGTGTACCGTTTCTCCTGTAGTTTCCCTGTTAACTTCGTTGTTCATTAAAACCTGTTGATTTGATTCATCGAGTCGAATACCTTTATTCAGATAGGAACCTCCGTTCCCACAACATGTTGATAAGTTTTTATCCTTCTAATTCTGTAGCTACTGCAGGAGCTGAGGTGGGGACAGTGACGAGGAAAAACCTTGCACCTCACAACGTATCACGTCATTCAACTCACCCTGGTGAGTAGCAGGACAGGTGTACCCACCCCAGGAAATTTAGAAAGTCGCTTTGAGCAGAGTGCACTGAATGAAACACAGAACAACTGAGCTGGAGCAAGTGGTGGTGACACAGGAGCAACAAGAAGTGGCTGGCTGGAGGGTGGGATTGCATCCATCCACAGCCCATCTCTGATACTCATCCAAAAGAAGGACTTTTTGAGAAATTGTTTGTCGTTGGTGGAAATGCCTATCAGGTTATATGCAGCTAACATGGAGAATTCTATTACCTGCATGTGTGGCGTACTGATGCATGGATAGAAATTCTGCAGTCTACCTTGGATCAATGGGCATGCAGCCTAGGAGCAGGGGCAAGTACAACGATGTTGCTGACAAAAGATTTGCACTATTCCCCCATCCTCCCTCTGATGACTTCATATGACAAAGGGGACACTTAGTTACAACCTTTAGGTTACGGGATTGGATCAGCAAGTGTGAGTCAACCTCAGCATGTAAAGGGCATGGGATCCACTTATGGGAGTGATGCCACTGAACGCAAGAGGGTATCTAAAGCAAGACCCTGAATTTGTAACAATCAAGTTAATATTCCTTAACAACAGGAGAAATACTGCATTTATTTAAAAGTTATTCCCAAAGGATTAGCTTAGTTCTTAGAATTGTGATCTCATTTTTGTTATCTTGTCCATTCGAGGTGTTAAGTGGAAGGTTGCCCACTGTAAATAAGCAACTTGATATTTTTAACTTAAAACAAGGTCTGTGGTAACGTTCCATTACTTTTAAATACTGGAGTGACATCTTATGAAAGCATAATTCCACCAGCTGAAGGCAATTACTGCATAGGGTTTGCTGTTTGTTTCCCAGATGCTTCACCAAAAGTTTACCTCGATCTCAAGGTTGGGCCTCACCAATGTGAGTGAGCTAAGTTTTGAGAGCCAAAATAATCTAGGATAAGAAGGTTAGAAAACTCAAAAATGAAATCATTTCAAATTTGTTCTAATCTTTCTAGTCATCCATGGAATCCCACCCTTTAATACACTGCCTTGCATCCTTATTAGAATATATTTGAATTTTACCCTTTCCATCTCCTGTTTAAATATTTCCCATTACTGATCTACCGGTCTGTTTGCCAATTTTTCCTTCCATTTGTTACTCTGGTTAAGGCTCCATTTTAACTTACTAAGATTTCCTTTTTTCCCAGTCAAGTACCCTTGTCTTCAACTTTTCTTTATCTTTTTCTGTTCTTACTCGGAGCCTAATTATATTGCAGTCTTTGCTTCCCAAGTGTTCCTCTATTTTTAGGTCGACTACCTTTTCCACTTCATTAGCCAGAACTGGGCCAAGTAGTGCTTCCTTCTCCGTTGGAGTAGCAACATATTGACTGAGAAAACAGTCCTGAACACACAGCAAAAAAAAACTTCCCTTTCTCACCACAAAAATGTTCCTTATCCGTATCTATTTTTGGATAATTAAACATCTTCCACAATTTTGACCTGGAATTTCCAGATACAGCGTAATTGGCAAGATACGCTGATAATTATACCAAAACGTGTGTCGATCTTACCATCTCATTAGCAAATGCCGGAACATAAAAAAGCGAATGGAAATCAGCGTAAACAATCAGGGTCCGAGTAAAACACTGAACTGATGCCGTAATTCCTTCTTCAAGACCCTCTTAATGCATGAAAATTAAAGTTTGAAGTTATCAAACCATCATTTTTGCACATTTTTGAATTTTTTATGCATAGTCTGATGCCATAAATATTCATTCAATGTTACAGAAAATACATTTTAGGTCTCAATGAGGAGAAATAAAAATATATTGATGAAAAAAATTGCATTAAACACCAGAAATATAAATTTGGGTCTTGTGGTGCCTAAAATTTTAGGTGTAAATTTACAATCAGCTGAGAACTGGTGTAAACTCAGGAAATTCGAGTGAGCTGCACTTTGACATCAATGAGTAAATAGACTTCCTCATGTGGTAACAACAGAAAATGCTGGAAAAACTCAGCAAGTCAGGCAACATCCGTGGAGAGAAATTTGAGTTGACGTTTCGGGTTTGACCCTTCTTCAGTTTTGAAGAAGGGTCAAACCCGAAACGTCAACTCAAATTTCTCTCCACGGATGTTGCCTGACTTGCTGAGTTTTTCCAGCATTTTCTGTTGTTATTTCGGATTTCCAACATCTGCAGTATTTTGCTATCGTTCCTCATGTGGTACTGAGCCATACGGACTCGGAAGATCCCAGTTAGCTGATCCCAGCTCGGGTGTCAGTGGGAAAAGTGCAATTGGTGGTCGCAGTCCTTTGGACGAAGGAGGAAAAAAGAAATCCGTCACGATCCTGCTTCCCGATTGCTTTCCAATGCTGGAGCGCGTGTGTAAGGACATCAGATGAGGACCAGCATTGGGCTCAGCTGTGATGACTTTCGTGGTCAAATAGTCCATCAACACTCTGCACTCACACATGAAGAATTACTATTTGGGCAAATTGCCGCAAGACAGCCAATGCCTGCGAAACCATATGACAACACAAATCATTGTCTTCAGGGCAGGAGCAGAGAAAGTGGAAGGGAAAAAATGCAGAAATATGCTCTGTTGGGTACTATAATTTGTTTTGCATAACTGAATTTTCCCACATAAAGCAGACTGTGAGAGGTAGTTTAATCACCAATGATAAAGTAAAACTGTAAAATTATAACTAAACAAATGGCAGTAGGATAGTACTGCAGCACTTACAGCCTGAATAATGATCTGTTGAAAACATTAAGCTTCAACCGGTTTAACTTTCGAATTTAGAAATCAGCACCGGCCAAGAAATCTTTTGTTAGCTAAAGCTGTAGACAGGAATCAGCTTTTAAACAGTTACTTCCACATTACCATTACAAGCCAAAAAAGCTTTAGCCATTTCCATAGTGGTCTGGAAGAAGGATGGTGAAATTCAATATGCACAGGTTCAGCTAAGGTATTATTCAATAAAAATTTGCAGTGTCAACAGAAGTCTGAAAGACTGGGAGTGAGGGAAGACAAAGTGATACAGGAAAGCAGGAGGCTACAGATGGAACGATGACAAAACCTTGAGCAGACCCCCGATCTGGAGGCTGTTTTAGTATTTATGTGATGCAAGCATTTAACGTGCTTAGTTCAGCTGTCTAAACATTAGGTGCGCTCTGTTTAGTTTGTTCTTTTCATTCTTGTATAATGGAGTCCTTGGCGAGTTGTCATCCATGCATGCATCATGTTTGGATCATAGACTCCAAAGTAAAAACTCACCACAGACATTTTTGATATTTGCATCACAGCAGGATATGAGTATTCCATAAACAGGGTGTAGATATTCTGAACAGAAGAAGGGGGTAAACATTTACGGGAAAGGAGGAAATACCGTATAATTGATCTGCTTTTCTCTTCATGGGCACATTTAATGCTGCTGTTACACTGCTACTGTATATGGTATGTATATGAATAGCGTAGTAATTACAGCAAAGAAACAGGCCATTCGGCCCAACTGGTCCATGCAAGCCTCCTCCCACCCTACTTCATCTAACCCTATCAGCATATCCTTTTATTCCTTTCTCCCTCATGTGTTCATCGAGTTTCCCCTTAGATGCATCTATGCTATTCGCCTTAACTAGAATCATAGAATCATAGAATGGTTACAGCATGGAAGAAGGCCATTCGGCCCGTTGAGCCCGTGCCGGCTCTCTGCAAGAGCACCTCAGCCTACTCCATGTGGTAGAAGTTCCACATTCTAACCACTCTCTGGATAAAGAGGCTACCCATTTCTTTTGCGGGGCCAGAGGTATATGAAGCTGCATCAAACAACAGCATTGCCACTTAAATTTGCTGGGATAAAATTACCTGATGCTCTGGCTTCAACTGAAACTGGGACTGCCATTATACAAATGCAGGCAGAGCAAGTGCAATGCTCCTCACTGAAGATCAAAGCCACTCTGTGTGTGTGCGCATGGTAGGTATTTATGTATGTGTGCCTCACTTCACCTGCCTAGATACAGGTTTAAATTCATTATTGGTGTAACTCTATTGCTCAATATATGCTAATAAATGGGTTAATCGTTCACGCTGTCTGTTCTAAGTGTTACACTGAGCCTGGATTTGAAGGGGCTGCTCCTCGATTTTTGGCTGCACTTCAGTCCCACGCCCCTGATCTTTGGTCAACCGGTGCGGAGGGGAGCGGGCAGATCAGAGGACCTCCTCATAGGACTGCTCCTGGGCCTGGCCAAAAAAACCATCAATTGGTCCAGGCAGCGGGCAGTCGAGGGGGTCGTTCGGCTCAATTGCCTGCCTCCCTTCCGCAGCTATGTTCGCGCCCAGGTGGTCCTGGAAATGGAGCATGCGGTGTCCACCGGCATGCTCGAGGCCTTCCACGACCGGTGGGCGCCACGGGGACTGGAGTGCATCATCACCCCGGCCAATCAAATTTTAATTTGATTTGTTAAGTTTTATTTAAAGTTTTATTAAGTTACAGTTGATTTGTTTTAATCACCCAAACAAAAGAGTACACTGAGCCTGGCATAACACAGTCAGACCTTATGGGGATGGGGGTGGGGGGCTGGATTTTAACTCGCAACAGGCTTCCAGCGGGAGACCAAGCTGGAGAGTTGGTTTCCTGCCTGCCTGCGGCAGAATGAGGCCACGGACGGTGTAATCTCATTAACATTCCGCCGCTTGGCTTCCTGCCCTGAACAGGCTTGAGTGGGCAGGAAGTGGCTGCCAGCCTGTGAAAAAATCAGGTGGCCCCTTGGCTACCAACTGGTACTCAGGTAAGTGCGGGGTCGGGGGGCCTCCGACGGCATCTCACAGTATGGAAGGGGAGGAATCCGGGCCAGGGGGAGGGCTAGACTTTTCTGATGGGGTCCAAAGGCGCACTCCTGCTCCTCCTGGCCCCCGCAAAGGAAGGTTAAAAGAAAAACATGCCGTGAATGGCCTCTTCTGCTTACGATCCCCTTGTGACTGGCTTTCACCTGGCGGGAAAGCTGCAGCAGCTTCTCTGCTCAGGGCGGAGTTACAAATGCAGCTGGGATCCATTGACATCATCAGACACCCGCCCACCCGCCCTTGCCGTATATTTTAAGAAGGACCCATCAGCTTTGGGTAAATGGTTTAGCCGCTTGTCTAAAAGTGCTGGTAAATATCGGAAATGGTGGGATCCAGGCAGAATATCAGCAGCTCAGTCATGTGGTGGATTTTAACTGCTACCCGCCCAGTTGAGGGTCTGATATGAACTTCAGTGAGTCCCAAATTCCTGGTGTTATACTACTAATTTGGCTTAAATGTACTCCAATTATGTGTAAAACCAACACCAAATGGTGGCAGAAGGATTTCAAAAGAACCAGTGGATCTCCCATGGGACTGGAAGATAATTTGTTTTATGATTATGGGTCACTAAGGAGCTACAGCAACCATCACTCCTGCTTCCAACAGAGCCAGAGATATCTCAGCCCCACAAGAAGATTTCTCTCCCATCTATTCAACTCCTCCTCCCTACTTTACAGGGAGTCTCTTTTTCTCTCTCTCAATAAATCCGAGACTCGATGTTAGCGAAACAAAACAAGGCTTTTATTGACTTAGAAGGTAACACACAGAGGAGAATGTATCTTCCATCCAGAGGTCTGCCGTACTGGATGTGCTGCAGGCTGGGCCAGCTTACATAGGAGCCAGGTATGGGCGGAGCCCTACACACAGTACAATACAATGGAAATGAAACTGAAACCAACCACAGTCACAGGCAGAGAAATACTGATGAGTGATGAATGGAATATTTCATCACAATCAGGTTCTCGCAACATGGTAAGGGATCGAGCAAGTTCTCTGCTTGTTGATGGTAGGGTCAACATGCCTCCTCCCTCCAGATTCCCGTTTGTGCACAAGTCAGGTGGAGTGCACCTTTATTTCTGGATTCAGATCATTATCATAGGCCCAAGATTCCCTCAGCGCACACCTGGCAGGCCTGGAATGAGGGGAGGGAAGTGCAGGCCTAAGAAGCCTGCAGAGGCGGTATTGGCTGCTGGCTGCAGGGCTTTTGGCTGCTGCCCAAAGACAGCAAGTCCCACTCCAGAGATTTGAGCATAAAGTCTAGGCTGACACTCCAGTGCAGTACTGAGGGAGCGCTCCACTGGTCAGAGGGGACGTCTTTCGGATGGGACGTTAAACCGAGGCTCCGTCTGCTCTCTCAGATAGACATAAAAGATCCCGTGGCACTATCTCGAAGAAGAGCAGCGGAGCTCTCCCCGGAGTCCTGGTCAATATTTACCCCTCCACCAGCATCTCTAAAACAGATTATTTGGTCATTATCTCATTGCTGTTTGTGGGACCTTGTTATGCGCAAATTGGCTGCCGCATTTTCTACATTACCAACAGCGACTACACTTCAAATGTACTGAATATGGGACATCCTGAGGTTGTGAAAGGTGCTAAATAAATGTGCTATGTAAACACTTAACCAATGACAAAGATGAAAATTATACTGGTGACTCTACAATCATAACAAATACAAAATACACAAGGAATTATATTAAATGAAGTAAGTTCAATACGTTACTCATAAGCATAGGTGTTAAATTATTTCAGTTGCAATGTGAAACACAGTAAACATTTGTGTAATAATGTGACTGTTTTTTCCTACCCTTAACCCCTCTTTCCTTTTACTGACCTCCCTTATTCCCTCAATTAAGTTATCCCGAACTGTCTGCTCTCATGTTCGCTATCCTCTTTCATAGAAGGAACCAAAGGTCACGATCAAGAAGTTAAATATTACTCAATGGGAACAGAATAAGAAGATGCAAAGCTCAAGTTAAGGAGCAACCTTAATGTAGTAGCACACATCCACCTGAGAGCTGACAACAAAAGAAAAATGATATCTATTCTAACTTCCTTATTGTCACACTGCCCAGACTGCCCCGGATCAGATGTGTTCACCTGAATCGTTTTCTCTGTTTCAAAGACCAAGTAATCTCTTTCAAAGTAGTATTTAGGACTATAGGATGTAATTTCATATGTACCCACCAGAAGGAGCTAGTCATGGAGGCAACACTGTTCTTCGTTGGGTAAGTTCCTGACTGAGAGGAATATTGTCAGCTGGATAGCACATGTTCTGCTGAAGGGATTGATGTGCCATCAATAACTCCAAGACAAGAAGTTAAAGGATTCAACTGAAGGCTTTTAATCACTAAGAACATTGCACGTCATTCCACATCGGATTCGTCTGGCAGAATGACTCATACAGCTCTTGAGACCTTTATGTGACAAAAGACAGGGGCGGAGCCAATACACACAATAGGGGAAAAGGGGGCGGTACACACAATACAATGCAGGTAAAACACAGGGGCTGATGAAGACATATATTTCATCACATTCACCTCTTCTACAGATTTAGTCTGTCCGGGGGTGTGATAGTCCTTCCTGAACGTCGCAACAGTACCTCGGGTTCCGACCGGGAGTCCGTGGTGCCCTCCTGGGCATACCCATGTGCTGGGGGTGTTGCAGGTACTTCTGGGGGTGGTGAGGATACCTCTGGGGATGGTGGAGGTTCTTCTGGGGGTGGTGAGGATGGGTCGTCGTCGCTTCCTGCCGAGGCGAGGTCCTTTATGGACATGGTGTCCTCACGCCCGTCGGCGTGCTTGACGTATGCGTACTGTGGGTTTGCGTGGAGTAGGTGTACTGCCTCCACGAGGGGATCCGTTTTGTGGCCCCTCACATGCTTCCGTAATAGGACTGTCCCTGGGGTGGAGAGCCACGAAGGTAGGGACACTCCCGAGGTTGATTTGCAGGGAAAAACAAACATCTTCTCGTGAGGAGTGGCGTTAGTAGCAGTACACAGTAGCGACCTTATCGAGTGGAGTACGTCTGGGAGGACCTCTTGCCAGCGGGAGGTAGGGAGGCCTTTAGGCCTTAGTGCTAAGGTGACCGCCTTCCACACCGTCGCGGTCTCCCTCTCCACTTGCCCATTACCCCGGGGGTTATAACTAGTGGTCCGACTCGTGGCTATCCCCTTCGACAGCAGGTATTGGCGCAGTTCGTCGCTCATGAACGACGCTCCCCTGTCAGTGTGGATGTAGTTCGGCGAACGTGCAAAACAGGCTGCCGAGGCACTTGATGACCGTGGCACTGGTCATGTCTGGGCAGGGGTAGGCGAATGGGAAGCGGGAGTACTCGTCCACAATGTTGAGAAAGTACACATTGCGGTCGGTGGAGGGGAGTGGTCCCTTGAAATCTAAGCTCAGGCGCTCGAATGGCCGTGTAGCTTTGATCAGGTGGGCTCGGTCGGGCCTGTAAAAACGGGGCTTGCATTCCGCACAGGTGCGTCAGTCCCTGGCCATAGACCGGACCTCCTCGATGGAATAGGGCAGGTTACAGGATTTTATAAAGTGAAATAGCCGGGTGACCCCCGGGTGGCAGAGGCCATTGTGGAGGCCCTGTAGCCTGTCCCCCTGGATGCTGGCACACATCCCTCATGATAGGGCATCGGGGGATTCGTTGCGGGCCCCCGGCCTATATATTATGTCATACTCAAACGTGGAGAGTTCGATCCGCCACCTGAGAATTTTGTCGTTCTTGATCTTCCCCCTCTGTTTGTTGTTAAACATAAAGGCTACCGACCGCTGGTTGGTAAGCAGGGTGAAGCGTTTGCCGGCTAGGTAGTGCCTCCAGTGCCGCACTGCCTCCGCTATGGCCTGGGCCTCCTTCTCTACCGAGGAGTGCCTGATCTCGGGCCCTTGGAGGGTTCTTGAGAAAAAGGCTACGGGCCGCCCATCCTGGTTGAGGGTGGCTGCTAAAGCGAAGTCGGACGCATCGCTTTCGACCTGGAAAAGGATGTTTTCATCCACTGCCCGCAGCGCGGCCTTCTCAATGTTGTGTTTAATGCTGTTGAAGGCGGCGTGGGCCTCGGCCGTGAGCGGGAAGGACGTTGATTTCAGGAGGGGACGGGCCTTGTCGGAATAATTGGGGACCCATTGGGCATAATAGGAGAAGAACCCCAGGCACCTTTTCAGGGCCTTGGGAGTGTTTGGTAGGGGTAGCTCCCATAGGGGGTGCAATCGGTCGGGGTCCGGACCGATTTCCCCGTTTTCCACCACGCAGCCCAGGATACAGAGGCGCGTGGTGCTAAAGACACGCTTATCCTCGTTGTAGGTGAGATTGAGTCTGAGGGCGGTTTTCAGAAATCTCACGAGGTTCGAGTTGTGGTCTTGCTGGTCATGGCCGCAGATGGTGACGTTGTCTAGGTATGGATAGGTGGCTGTTAATTGGTTCTCATCGACCATGCGGTCCATCTCCCGCTGGAAGACCGAGACCCCATTCGTTACCCCAAAGGGGACTCTGAGGAAGTGGTAAAGGCGTCCGTTCACCTCGAAGGCGGTGTATGGACGGTCCTCCGGCCTAATGGGGAGCTGGTGGTATGCCAATTTTAGGTCGATGGTGGAAAACACCCGGTATTGCGCAATTTGGTTAACCATATCCGCTATGCGGGGCAGAGGGTAGGCGTCTAGCTGGGTATATAGATTAACCGTCTGGCTATAATCTATCACCATCCGCTTCTTTTCGCTACCCTTAACTACTACTACCTGGGCACGCCACGGGCTGGTACTGCATTCGATGATACCCTCCCGCTTGAGTCTTTCTACTTCAGACGCAATGAACCGTCTGTCCTCCCAGCTGTACCGCCTACTCTTGGTCGCTATGGGTCGACAGTTGGGTGCGAGGTTGGTGAACAGAGAGGGCGGCTTGACCTTCAGGGTAGCCAGACCGCACACTGTGAGGGGCGGCTGGGACCCACCGTAGGTAAGCGTGATACTTTGGTGGTGGCACTGGAAGTCCAGACCCAAGATCACGCTCACACAGAGATCTGGCATTATCAACAGTTTAAAATCTCTGTAATCAGTGCCTTTTACCGACAACATAACCGCGCAGAAACCTGTAATTTTTGAGGTATGAGTCTTATCAGCCATGGCGATTTTGCCCTGTGTAGGGACTATCGTTAGTGAAAGTCGTTTTACCAGGCTAGGATGAATAAAGCTTTCGGTGCTCCCACAGTCAATCAAGCATTTAACCTTGTTCCCGTTTACCTCTATGTCCATCATCGATCTAGACAACGGATGCGGCCTGGATTGATCCACTGTGATTGAGGCCACCAGTGGGTCCTGGGGGTCCATGTAGTCGGGACAAGATGGTGGACTCCATGAGGGTGGACAAGATGGCGTCCAAGATGGCCGCCCCCACGGCGCGCACGCGGCGGTGGCGGAGTTGGAGGCGGGGTTCCCTCTGCAGACTTTACTGAAATGTCCTTTCTTCCTGCATTTAAAACAAGTGGTGCCCTTCGCTGGGCACAAATGCCTGGAGTGTTTGTCCTGGCCGCAGAAGTAGCATTTCGGGCCCCGATGCATCGCGGCAGTAGTGGGGCTCCTGGGTGGAGGCTGGGGCTCCGACGGTGCTGGGCTGGCCTGAGACCTGGGAGGTGAAGACGGCTTCCAAGATGGCGGCCCCCACGGCGCGCACGAGGCGGAGTGGGCCGCGTGGCCTGAGGAACAGGATTCAGAGTTCCTCTGGGCCATATCCAGCGATCGCGCTATGCCCATAGCCTGTTTTAAGTCCAGTCCCTCCTTTTCAAACAGTTTCTGCCGAATGTAATTTGAACTGAGGCCCGCAATAAAGGAGTCTCGGATCAGCTCCTCCGTGTACACGGTGGCAGACACGGCCTTACAGTTACAGTCTCTGTCCAGTACTTTTAGGCTTAGCATGAAGTCCTCTAGTGACTCACCATGCCGCTGCGTGCGAGTAGTCAGAAGATGCCTGGCGTACACCTCGTTTATTGGCCGCATGTAGTGGGCCTTCAGAATGGTGCAGGCATCCTCGTAGCTGATGGCATCTCGGATGAGAGGGGAGACCCGATGACTCACCCGGTTTCGCAGGATTCCCAGTTTCACGTCTCCGGTGGTGGTCGCGGCTGCTATGGCGGTGGCTGAGGTTTCGATGAAAAATTCGAAGCATTGGAACCAGTGTCCGAACTGTGTGGCTGCGTCTGTGGCATGGGGGTCCAGATCCAAGCGCTCTGGTTTCAGGAGTCGATCCATCTTGGTGTTTTAGCGATTAAAATTGATGTGCCATCAATAACTCCAAGACAAGAAGTTAAAGGATTCAACTGAAGGCTTTTAATTGCTAAGAACATTGCACGTCATTCTACATCGGATTCGTCTGGCAGAATGACTCATACAGCTCTTGAGACCTTTATATGACAAAAGACAGGGGCGGAGCCAATACACACAATAGGGGAAAAGGGGGCGGTACACACAATACAATGCAGGTAAAACACAGGGGCTGATGAAGACATATATTTCATCACAGGGATAAAGACAGAGGCCTAGAAATTCATGGCCACCACGAGAGTTGCCAGTGTTACCGCAGCCTCAGGTTAACGGCCGCTGAAAATAGTGGCGGCGGTAGAGTTGGAGGTGGAGGTGGAGTTGGCATCCAGAAGCGGTATTCCATCTTCCATCAGCCTCTGGAAGCGAGGCAATGAATTTGCTAGGCATTGTGGGACATTAAAAGGGCAATGCATTAAAATTCTGATAAAAATAAAAGAGGAGGAGGAAGCAGAAGAGGAGAAAGCAGAAGGAAACATGCAGCCCAGACAGCCCCTTTCTGGCCGGGATATCCGGGATGGAATCATCTGCCTGCGGTACCAATGACCACAACCCCAATTCCCCTTTCAACATTTGTCCCACACCTTACCTTCCCTCTGTTACTGAACATCACAGCGTCCTCTTGGCCATGATGCTGAAATAACAGCCACCACAAAGTAAACTTTCCAATCTAACTTTATATGTCTATCCATCCAATATGACATCAAGAAATAAACTCATTAGCCTTATGCATTCTCTTATTGACTGTCTTGTGTGTGCCTTGGCCTATCCTAGTGATGTCACACAGTGCTACCCCAGTGACTGCAGCATGGTTGGTGGGAGGCTGCTGACTTTCAGTGCGGGACACTGCAAATGGCCTTGCAGGACGACCTTGAGGAGCTGGTGGCTGGGAGTGTCAAATCGAGCGACAGTGTTTCTTCTTCTTCACTCTCCTCTCCCTCTTCTTGGTCAACCACTGGCTGGGCAGGCTGGATTTCTTGGGTGTGCGAAATGAGGAAGGCACAAAGGTGGAGTTGTGATGAGGGGAGGGTGGGAAAGCAAGAGGTACATGCCAGAAGGAGGATAACACACGAGGATATCAGCATCTTGTATCCTTTCTGCCCTGCCACTGATCAAGCGCTAAGCCATGCTCCTGCCAAGAATGCCCTGCACCGTCTCCGCCAAGGGGGTGAGGTGAGGCTAGGAATGGAAGATGTGCCTCGTGATTGGTACAGATTTTTGGTACGGGGGTGATTGGGTGGGGGGGGGGGTGGGTGGGCAGTGAGTCATGCATTGAGCAGTGCGTGAGGCTAGTGATGCAGTTGGTAGGAGGCAGCTTTTGAAGATGCATTCACTGAGCTTGACCAGTGGTTTGATGTCATGAAGCTTCTTTGGGCACTGGAGCCAGGTGGTGGGGGTGACACTGCTGGCAATGATGACTTGGTAATGTGGTCCCACCTCGTTCTTTCTGGAGGGCCTCCTGGCCCCTGTGGGTAGAGGACCTCTCTTGCAGTGTTGACCCCCTGCACAAAGCTGGAGTGCTGCGTGCAAGGCCCTGGGTGCTGCTGCCCTGTCTTGCTGAGCCATTTGTGTTAGTGCTGAAGCACTTTTCCTATTTTTTGAGGTTCGGAAGGGAATTCAGCTTTAAGAGCTGAAGAAACCCATTTGGGACCAAGGGCTGAAAACTGCAGTTTTTCATTTTTAATATTATTTCAGAAGGCAATGCCCTTTTAATTTCCCACAATGCCCAGCGCACTCTATTGCCTCGCTTCCAGAGACTATGGAAGCTGGAACGCCGCTCCTGGATGGGAACTTCGACTCCCATGCCTGCACTAATGCCACCAGGAAGGCGTTACATGGTAAGTTAGCGCTGGGCTAAAAAATCATTAGCCCCCAGCGCGCATTTTTCTCCGGTAGCGCTTCATCCACTTTCAGCGGCCGTTAATCCAAGGCCGCGGTGACACCAGCAACTCTCGTGGCGGCCACAAATGTTTAGCCCTTTGTTTTGTAATAGAAGTGGTCAGGATGAGCAATAATTTAAATGTGCATTATGCTGTGGCTACTGAGAGCAATACAACTTAGCAAGGTTGAACCAGGTAGCAAGTTCAGCATACACGTTTGGGAGGGGGGGAGGTTTGTCAGATAGGTCATGAATTTTCATGGTCTCCAGGGTTTCTGTCCGGAGGCATGGATTTAACCAGAAATGTTACATTAGTGGGTCCTATTGACTACCGCCCCTCCAGCATGTCTGGTAGAGTGAGAGTTTGTGAGGACTGTCATGTGTTTGATGCTTGACTTTAAGCTGGCCCTTGCATTTTGCTGGAAATAGAGATCATGGTGGTTAGCCTCCAATTTTTTCTTCTAGTCCTTTCCTTTAAGAAATGACTCAAGGCTTCCTTCCTGGCTCTTTACACACTTACAAGGTTATCTGACATGATAGGTTTACTGTAATTTTAAAGTAAAATTCAGCTCCACTTTAAAACACTGGCCAGCACAAACAGATCAGATAGATGGTGTTTCCCCCTTCTCCATAAATGGTTACACTATTCTGTTGTTCAGAATATTTACAGCTTGCTTGGGGAATACTCATATCCTGCTGTGATGCAAATATCAAAAATGTCTGTCATACATTTTTATTTTGAGTTAGTTGTGCTTGATGTTCCTATTTTGTGATCAAACAATGAAGTATGGATGATAAAGCACTTAGTGCTCTATAATACAACAATAAAAGGAATGTTTAAATAATGCATCACTGTAGGGACTGGGCCAATTTCCGAGTATGGAGAAGGGTGGGATAGCCTTAATTCCCAGCAGTGTTCCTAGTCTCTCCCACTACAAAAGCAAAGGTAGGGAGAAAGCGGGGGTATTTAATATAGTAGCATGAGACACAAGGGGGCTTACCCAAACCTACAGCTGGGGACCAAGGTGCTGAGCAGAGAAACTTGGAAACACATTGGCCAGAATTTTCAGGCATCCATACGGGTGGGATTGGAGGCGGGTCGGGAGTGAAAGTTGAAATAACTCGGTGCGGGTCGGGAACCCACCATCATCCCACCTCCACACACCTTTCACTCGGGCGCATTTGCCAGCGCAGCCGCGAACCAAACGGCAGAGATGGCCAAGCTAATTTAGATCATTATTAGGTACTTGTCAGACCCTTAAGCGTCCTTTTAACCCTACCTTTCCAATTTCCCTGGATGAGCACGGGAATCACGCAGCTCTGGAACCATGTCTGTGAACCTGAGGCGGAAGTTCAGTGGCCATTGATGGAACTCATTAGTGCAGAGCATGGAAAGCACAATAAATACTGTCATAAATCGCAACTTCTACAAGAAGTAACTCAGGAAGTACTATTGAACGGCCAGCTGAGGCCGCCGCCCGAGGAGTATAAATACTAGGGCGTGGGCCCAGCTTGGCCAGAGACAGTCTGGAAACAGGAAGCTAGTGACTACTAACTAGACCTCCATGTTTTGTTACAAGTCGATTAAAGCCTTGCTTTATGTACAACCAAGTGCGTAGTGAGTCTTTATTACGGCAAATACCACCTGACACCTGCTTACTTAATGCACCTCAGATTAGCTTTCTAGAGGTTGCAAGTGTTTTCAGCAAAGTCGGGATCCACTGTCACCTCATTGGTTGAACCTATGGCACCATTGACAGATTGCTTCTGTCATCTCTACTTGGCCTGCCATCTATTTCATCAGCATGGGTGTTGTTTATATTGTCTCACCTTGGTCCTCAGAATTGGACCAAGATGTGCCCCAACACCAGCAGCACCAGGCACAGCAGCGCCAACAACAACACCACCAACCTTCTCCGCAATCACCTGATGCTGCACAGGACAGAGGGCATTAGCACAGGGCTGCACTGTGCCGGAGGCGACACCCCCAACACAGGGTATACAGGCAGAGGATGAGCTTCCTCAACATGACTGAGCAGCAGTGCCAAAGGTCGTTGCAGACATTTGCAGATTGCTGGAGCAAGACCTGTAGCCCAGAGGATTTGGTGGCACGCCTTACCAGTGGCTGTCAAAGTCACCAGCACCCTCAACTTCTTCGGCTCTTCTGCAGCAGACATTTGCAGCATCTCGCAGTCGGCCGCCCACAGCTGCATCACACAGGTCACCAATGTATTGATTTGTATGTGGGTTCAATGACGAGACATTTATGAAAGAGAATGTCTTTTAATCTAAAGTCTGTTCAACTCTTTTTAACAGCAATACAGGAGACACCATGCTAGTGATCCCTCTAAAAGCGAAACCAAAACTAAACTGCTTGTCTCTGTCACATGCCCTCTGCTGGTCAGGCATAAGTAATCAATCAGGCAAACATGCTGGTAAGCCATCATAATCAAACAGGCAAATACCATCACTATTTGCTGATATCATTACAACCAATGCCCTGTTTGACAAGTCAGCCAATTATATCAACTTTGCCACTGATGAAGCCAGTGTTACTGAGCAGGCACGCAGCTTTGCCGCTCTGGCTGGCTTCCCACGGGTGCAGGGCATCATCGACTGCACACATGTGGCCATCAAGGCACCCTATCATGACCCAGGAGTCTCTGTCAATCGCAAGAGCTTCCACTCCCTCAGTGTGCAGCTCATCTGCAACCAAACGAAGATCATCATGAATGTATGCGCCAAATTCCCTGGCAGCTACCATAACTCTCATCCTGCGTCAGTCCACCCTCCCTCAGCTCTTCGCTCCTCCAAACAGACTTTCTGACTGGCTGCTTGGAGATAAGGGCTACTCACTGAAGAATTGTCTCATGACACCCTTGAGGAGGCCAAGTACTGAGGCCGAGCAGAGATATAATGAAAGCCACATTTCCACCAGATGTGTCATACAGCAGACAACAGGCATGCTCAAAATGCAATTCAGATGCCTTGACAGATCTGCAGGAGCCCTTCAGTATGAAACAGTCAGGGTCTCCAGAATTGTTGTGGTCTGCTACGCCCTGCACAACATAGCACAGCAGCGAGGATTAGTGCTAAATGAGGAGCAAGGTTATGAGTGCACAGCCTCTTCAGAGGAGGAGGAACATCAGCTGGAAGATGAGGAGGAGGAGGAGCTGGAGGATCCTGCGGTCCAGATCTCACCAGCACCCAAGCACATTGCTGCCCGGGAGGCCAGGGATGGCCTCATAATGTCCAGATTTACTTAACTTTATGCAGTACACCCATATGGCTGCCACATGCTGTGCCAGGTTCGCACCACTCCACAGCAACACTTTAAAGCATCCGTACAATGACCAATCCATTCCATTCACACTGACCACTATTGCTGGAGGTAAAATTATGTCTCACCATTCTCTCCAACTCACTAAGCCACTTCCAAAGTTGCAGACAAAATTGGCCATGACCGGAAAATGGCAAAAATAATTATTTTTATCTGTGACATCAGTGTAATGGTAACTTAACACAAAGAGTTATTAAAACACCCAAGTGCTTACCCTTGCGCATCTACCTGTTTCATCTTTCTCTTACGTGTGCTTCTACGAGCTGCTACCCCTGTGGCTTCAGCAGAGGTAGAGGCAGCCTGCTCACTTCCCTGCTGTGACTGCATAGACACTTTTGGTGGATGTCCGCTGGGTCTTGGAGCCTGTGATGGCCCCACCAAAGTCTGCTCCTCCTGCGACTGTGCAACCACAGACTTAGCCATCGCGATCCCAAGAGGCAGGTGGGGCTCTGACTGAGGGGGATGCAACAGGGGAGAAGTATGAGTGCATTGAGAGGAGCCCCCACTTCCATGTCCCCTCTCACCATCGTCCCTCTCAGTGGCCACCCACACTTCCCTGCTAGCAAGGAGATGCACAGCAATGGGGCCATGATGACCCAAGTCTACATTGACATCCCTCCTAGAGAGTGTAATGATCAGTAACATGTCATTCTAGAATGGTACACTAGGTGGAGCTGTATGTTTAGTAAGGGGTTACCCACAAGGCAGTAGATGGATGGATGCCTGTACACTAGTCCACATGGCTGAATAAATGACTAGCTCAAGCTAGCTGTTCATAATGAAAACGTCTATTTATTTATGAACATAACATGGTACCAGAAGTGGTAATATCTGCTGAATATTGTGAAACACGACATGGAGAATTTGAAGCCACCGGAGGGTTTGAAACTCACAGGGGAATGTCGACTGCAATTGGCGGACTTTCAAACAATAATTCGAACTCTACATTGCCGCCATCGGATTCGGTACGATGCCAGATGCAAGGAAAATCGCGTTACTGCTCACAGTTGCAGGCCCGCAGGCGATAGAGGTATTTAATACATTTGTATTTGATCAAGAGGAGGACAGAGAAAAAATGGACGATGTGCTAAAGAAGTTTGATACACATTGTTCTCCCAAAAAGAACGAGACCTATGAGAGGTACGTGTTCCATTCATGGACACAGCAGCAAAATGAGACTTTTGATAGCTTTGTGACTGATTTGAAACTGAAAGCACAGACATGTAATTTCTCTGAACTGAAATCGTCCATGATTCGTGACCAGATTGTGTTTGGTATTCATGATAAAAATGTCAGGGAACGTTTGTTGAGAGAAACCGAACTAACATTGGAGGATGCTGTGAAAATATGCCATGCCAGTGAGCTAGCTCAGAAGCACACGAAGACTTTCAGTGAAATTAATAATAATGCGACCGTAATGAGTGACTGTGCTGCTGTCGGTGCTGTGTTCTGCAAGGGGA
Organism: Somniosus microcephalus; assembly: GCF_052327205.1. Taxonomy (NCBI): domain Eukaryota; kingdom Metazoa; phylum Chordata; class Chondrichthyes; order Squaliformes; family Somniosidae; genus Somniosus; species Somniosus microcephalus. The sequence goes on along the minus strand of NC_140996.1, from coordinate 29,238,893 downwards.
AGAAACATGGGCAGAACAGAAATGCAAAGCAATCGGAGGATGGAACTTTTAATTGTAAACGCTGTGGTTACCAGCACCAGTCAAGACAATGGCCAACATTTGGAAAACTGTGCACAAAATGTAATGGAAAGAATCACTTTGCCAAACAATGCTTTTCAAGAGTAAAAACAAAGAAAGGGCAACAAGTCAATGTGATAGAGGACACTGATTTAAGTGAGACATTTTTTGTAGGAATGGTGTCATATGACAATATCGAAAAGGATACAGAAAATGTGCAGCCCTCAGGAATGGGCAATGCTGAACATAAAGTTAATGCAGCAAAAGAGGACAAATGGATAATGTCACTGCAGGTAAATGGAGCATTAGTTACATTGAAACTAGACACTGGGGCAAAAGCAAACTTAATCAGTATTAGTGACATTAAAAATATGAAAGAAAAGCCCAAAATACAGAAAAAGTCAGTACTACTGAAGAACTATAATGGACAGAAAATAGATAGCTTAGGTGTATGCACACTTAAAGTGACAGTCAAAGACAAAGTGCATCATCTCATGTTTTCTGTTGTGGCTGAAGGACTTGATTCACTACTAGGTGACAAAGCTTGTGAGGACTTAGAACTGGTCAAGAGAGTCTACCGCATAAACTGTGCCATAATCAGACCAGATGACTCAGTGGATTCTGTCGTGAGTAATTTCCAGGATGTGTTCAAAGGATTTGGAGTTCTACCATTCACTTACAAGATCCAGCTAAAGGAGGATGCTCAGCCAGTGGTACATGCTCCACGGAGAGTTCCAGCACCCCTGCGTGACCGGCTCTAGAAAGAACTGGACAGAATGACCACACTAGGAGTCATCAGGAAAGTCGAAGAGCCAACAGACTGTGTTAACTCCATGGTATGTGTAAAGAAAAAGAACAATGATCTAAGAGTATGCATGGATCCAAAGGACTTAAATGCAAACATAAAACGTGAACACTACCAGATTCCCAAGCGAGAAGAAATCACCAGTGAAATGTCAGGTGCCAGATGCTTCACAAAGCTCGATGCCTCACAAGGATTTTGGCAACTAAAACTGGATGAAGAGAGCACCAAATACTGTACCTTCAACACACCATTTGGCAGGTATTGTTTCCTCAGAATGCCTTTCGGGATAATATCTGCATCTGAAATCTTTCATAGAGCGATGGAACACATAATTGAAGGTCTGGAAGGAGTTTGGGTCTATGTTGATGACATCATCATCTGGGGCTCCACACTGAAAGAACACAATGAGAGACTGACTAAAGTGCTACAGAGCATACGCCGGAATGGACTGAAGCTCAACAAAGCCAAGTGTCAGTTTGGCATCCAGGAAATCACTTTCCTAGGAGATAATCTATCTGGTAAAGGTATAGAGCCAGACATGGAAAAAGTAAACGCCATACTCAACATACCCCGACCCACTGACAAAAAAGGAGTGCTACGCATCATGGGGATGATAAACTTCATTGGAAAGTTCATTCCTAACTTGTCAGCCAAGACAGCCTGTCTGCGAGACCTGCTGCATAAAATAAATGAGTTTGCATGGACAGAAAGACATGAACAAGAGTGGATGAACCTTAAAACAGTGCTGACAACCACACCTGTACTCACCTTCTTTGACCCAACAAAGAGAATCAAAGTGTCAACGGATGCATCAAAAGATGGCCTAGGCGCGGTCTTGCTACAAGCAGAGGGTGAAGATTGGAAGCCTGTTGCCTATGCCTCCAGGTCTATGATTGACTCTGAGTGTCAATACGCCCAGATTGAAAAGGAATGTCTAGGCTTGGTAGTTGGACTAGAAAAGTTCCATGGCTACATATATGGACTTCCTACCTTCACAGTTGAGACAAACCACTGCCCACTGGTTGCCATCATTAAAAAAAATCTGAATGAGATGTCTCCAAGGATTCAACGACTCATGATGAAGCTGCAAAGATATGACTTTGAACTGATCTACACACCAGGCAAACACATAGTGTTAGCAGATGCACTATCCTGAGCACCCACAATGAGTCATGTGAGCTCTACTGAGGAAGACGTGGACGTTCATGTGAGTATGGTCACTGCTGCGCTGCCCGTGTCAGACACAAAATCAAAGCAAATAGCAGAAGAAACAGTAAAAGATACAGTGTTACAAACAGTAATAGAGAACATTCATCATGGTTGGCCAAAAGGTTCCTGTCCAAAGTACTATCACATCAGGTCAGAGTTGAGTGTCGCAAGCGGATTATTACTAAAACAGAACAGAATAGTCATTCCACAGGCTCTACGTCAAGACATGCTTAAAAGGATTCATGAGGGACACCTTGGAATTGAAAAATGCAAAAGGAGAGCAAGAGACACTGTTTATTGCCCTGGCATAAATAAGGACATTGAGAACATGATAGGCATATGTGAGACATGTCAGAAACACCAAAACAAGCAAGCAAAGGAACCAATGATAGTAGCTGACTTACCAACAGCACCATGGCAAAAGGTTGGTATGGACCTCTTTCATTTGAATGGTAAAGACTATCTAATAGTGATCGACTACTATTCTAACTATCCTGAGATGGCGCTGCTCTCAAGCACATCAGCAAGCAGTGCCATAATGCATGTTAAATCCATCTTCACCAGACATGGAATTCCCAGGATTGCCGTTAGCGACAATGGTCCGTGCTTCAACTGTAAGGAGTGGCAACAGTTGCAGCACATTATGACTTTCAACACATCACATCCAGTCCTCTGTATGCTCAGTCGAATGGTAAGGCAGAGAAAGGTGTTCAAGTTCTCAAACAGCTACTGAAGAAAGCAACAGAAAGCGAGTCTGATCCTTATCTCGCCCTGCTGAGCTACCGAGCCTCCCCTTTAGACTGTGGTTCTTCACCTGCTGAACTCCTAATGGGTCGCAAGTTGCGCACCACACTACCCTGCTGTGCAAAAGAAAAGCAGAGTAAGGAACTAAGACAGAGACTTCAACTGTTAAAGCTGAAACAGAAATCACACTACGACAAGTCATCCAAAACTCTGAAACCATTGACAAGGGATGATGTTGTCAGGATTGAGGATCCAAATGCATGGAACAGGAAAGCTACAGTTCTTGAGGAAGTAGGACCAAGGTCATACACTGTTAGAACTGAGGAAGGACAGATTCTCAGGAGGAACCGCCATTCCCTCCTGAAAACACAAGAAACTATCCAAGAGCAAATCGATGACAATGCCACAACTGAATCTTGTCACTCACCACCAGAACAATCTAACACAAACACACATACAGGCTCTCATGAAAACACATCAGACTTACCTGTGCTGAGAAGATCCACACGTGAAGTAAAAAAGCCTGATAGACTTAATCTTTGAGTACAAAGAAAAAACTATAATAAAAGAATGAAAAGCTTAGAGTTCATAAAGTAAAGCTTTGAAAATGTGTTGACTGTTGTGAAGATGTTTATGTCGTTATGATTGATTGATATCGATTTTGTTTAACCTCAAAGGAAGGAGGATGTAATGATCAGTAACATGTCATTCTAGAATGGTACACTAGGTGGAGCTGTATGTTTAGTAAGGGGCTACCCACAAGGCAGTAGTCAAGATGGATGCCTGTACACTAGTCCACATGGCTGAATAAATGACTAGCTCAAGCTAGCTGTTCATAATGAAAACGTCTGTTTATTTATGAACATAACAGAGAGGAGCTCTATGAGCGTCTGCCATCTATTCTCCATAGATAGCCATCTATTCTCCATAGACTCCATGTGCTCCTGTGAGTTGTGCATTAGCTGCTTCATGCAGGTGGCAATCCTTTCCACGGAAGAGCCTACAGTCACCATCGCCTGCGACACAGTGGTGCTCATGTTGGAGATGGACTCCTCAATTCTCTGCACATTTGCAGACATCGTGGTCGCAAAACCTGTCAAAGCCTCCTGCACTTCTTCCTACACCTCCAGGATTGCCCTCGTTCTGGATGGCCCCCAAGGCTCAGCGTCTGTATGCAGCTGAGCAGAGCTGGGAGAGTCCTGCACCCTCTGGCAAGGAGTCTCCACTGCTGTCCCTGTCTCCACCATCTCCTCTTACTCACCTGTGACACACCCAGGTGAGAACACTACTCGATGTCGCGTGGGAGCTACCGAGGTGTGCGTATCTGCGCTGGCGCTAGGTGCGCTTATGTCTGGTGACAGTGCACCAGACACCGGAGGCTGGAGGGCTGGAGGCTCCTCTGAGGAGTCGTCTTGTTCTTCCTCCTGGACAGTTGGGGTGGGGAGCTCTTGATGGACCTGTGAGAGAGTAAAGAGATGAGTTAGATATGTCATATCAAGAATCGGTAATGATACAGTTACACAAATGATGAACATTCACTGGCTGCTGAGATCAGTCCCCATATGAGTGACTGCTGTATGCCATGTGGCTATATGAGATCTAATTCTGTCACTAGGTTGTTGAGATGTCCCCCTCTCTCCGTCTCCCACCGCCAGCTTTTCTACAACTCCTGATACTTCCAGGGCGACCTCCTCTGCTGCAGTTAAAGTGGCCAATGATGGAGGGCCACCTCCGGTTCTCTCTCTCTCACTCTTATTGTGGACTCTGTTCTCCTGCAAGGAGGGAAAGAAGAGAAGTTTGAGTGAGAGTGATGGAATGAGTGTAAGGAATGGATGGGTAACATCTTTAGAGGGTAACTATGATGGAGTGCGGTTAAAATACCAAATGGCCTCCTTGGGTGTTGTTAGTTGGTATGATTTCATTAGGATGAGGGTGAGTGTGAGGGGTGGCTAGTCAGATGGGGATGTGATAATGTAGATGGAGAGAGATGGGTGGACGTGCAAGGTAAGTTGGTGTGAGTAATGATGTGCAGGAGCAGGCTTGGGAAGGCAGAGTGATGGGGATGTGATGAGAGGCGCAACAGGATGAGGTTGAGTGTGGCGTTGCACTCACCTTTTCTGATCTAATGAGATCATTGAAATGTTTCAGGCACTGCATCCAGGTCCTCCTGAGCACATCCCTGCTGTTCACCTCCTCTGCAATCTCTAACCAGGCTCATTTGGTCTGCTGGGGAGGACTCTTTCGCCCATCTGAAAGGAAGAGGACCTCCCTGCGTGCTCTCACTCCCTCCACGAGCATATGGAGGGAGTTATCTGAGAACTTGGGTGCAGCCCTCTGCCTCTGTGCAGTCATGTTTCCAATTCCTTGCAACACTCCAATGGTGCAGTGCAGTGCCTGCACTATCCTAGATGAACCTTCAAATGCAATGCGGCCATGGCTCCTTTAAATATCCCGGCTGAAAACACGTCTTCGATGACGTCATCAGATCTGTACCATTTAATCGGGCCGGGAAATGCACAGCGCTGCCTTAATAGGCACCATTAAGGGAAAGTCGATCTCAGGAGCAGAATGGAATGAGGAACGGGGTCGTGACCCACTATGCCGACCGCCCGCACCCGATCCGCCCAGGTACAGAAAATTCCGGCCATTAAGTGGGATAGAGGATTTAACATCACATTGGGAGTCTGCAGGGTGTAGGGTTCTCAAAATTCCCACATTCCCAAAAAGTTGTGGATAAAGGGACCCTGTATGGACAAGTTATTAAAAAGAGTACCCAAAATGGCTTCTGAAACCTCGTGACCAAAACCGACAGGATTTTAAAAGCAAGGCCCTGCAAAAGGCAGGCCCTGAAATGAAACCTAACATGCATGGATCTGTGAAAGACTTTGTAAAGCCAGACGGCTAGGTAAACACAGAATATGCATTCTTCACCTTGGAACAGATCAAGTCAGGATGGGCCTAATCTTGAGGCCATCAACTTTTTGCATACATAATCAGTAACAGATCAACGTGGCCACCGAGCCAGGAAAACCCGATTAAGTTTCATAAATAACAAACAGCCAGGATATCGAAGCCATTAAACCAGGAGACAACCGCCTCAGAAGTCGTTAAAGTAAATGACTGTAATCATTTTAAACGAGCCCGCCAAAAGTTAGACAAAGAACTGACCTGATTTGATGCGCAGATAAGGGGTGCAGAACCGGGTATAATTGTAGGCCCACCGGTAGCCAAGCTCTCTCTTCTCTTTTGCCTCTTGCTCGGCCCCTTGCTCACTCCCTTGCCTCTTGCCGAGATACCCATTACAACACCGGGGGCCAAACGGGGAAAAGAACGAAACCGAATCGAGCACGCACAGGACACACGGGGCCACGAACGGGTAGATGAGACGAGATGAGACGAGATGAGAAAAACGGTAAAACCGGTAAAGGCAGAGAAGGGCAGCGGAAAGACGCGTTGGGGGACAAACGGCCTAGTTATAAGCTGGCGTTTGATGAATAAGTTGGCGTTTGAAGCTTGGGTAGTAAAATCAAATCGGCGGTAAAACCCACCAACCGAGCCCCAACCGCAGCAAAACCGTCGGCGACCAAACCGCCAGAAGAAGAAGACCCATCGCGACAAAGTACCCAACGAAGACGTTGACGGAGGAAAAAGAGGGTGCTTCACACAAACAACTCCATTGCCACGCCCTGTGACCACGTGACGATGGCAGACCCCAAAGGACAACAAGAGTGAACCCCAAAACTACAACCAGCTTGATCAACAGGTTTTGAATTGTCAAGGAAACCCCATTGGTGAGCATGAATTCCTGGCCCCTCATAGCTTAATCTAGTTAGGTATTGGGGGTGGGATAAGGATAAGGGGATTTTTAATGTGTTTGTTCCCTCGATGTGCCGTGTGTTCCCCATTCCCAAATAAGTGTAATTTTATATACCTGTAATTAGTCCAGTAATTCTCAGTATTGTGTTCTATTGAGCCTTTTAATAAAATTTGCGGTTTTCTTGCACCAAATCACTTTTCTACTCGATTTTCTGTATCGCCGCCTGTACCTAAGTCCGGTGTCTAGAACCCAGGGGGTGTGGGAGCGATTCGAACCGCTCAGAGACAGTCAGGGGCAGAGCTGACTGGGCACACGCCACCCCCTACAAGGGCAAAGAAAGGCGTGGGGGGATGGGAGTTGCCAGGGTCTGTCGTGCTGGATTGAAAGGCCAGAAGAGAGGACAAGAAGCTACAGCCAGAGGCAGAAGAAGAAAACGGCTGACTTGTTGGTGAATCACTTCAAAGATTCCAGATGCCTATCTGAGTGGCTGGGGCACATTAATATTAAGCCCAATATTATGCATGTTCAAAAATGTGAGACCAGCTACAGAAAGAGCTGGTGAAAGGCACTGCCAAACATCCGCCCCTCTAAATCCTGCCAATGTGGCTCCCAAGTTTAAACGCTGAGTTAACAATCACTCCCTGAACCACGTCAGAAATCTATACGTAGATTTTTCTCTTCAGCGTAAGAGCTTGGTGGGCCCTTATCGCAAAATTAAGCACAAGCTATTCAGAGGGTTCTATCCATTTGTTTTAATAATTGAAAATTTGTACGCAGTTTCTTGAAGTTGTAATATGGGCTTCCACCTTGGTCAGCTCTTAAGCCCCAGCACTGAAAAGGAAAGTCTACCCCCTATTGTCTTTGGTGTTCTAGTATGATATTTAATGGTTCCTCCATGCTTGTCGCAGCCATCAGGGTCATTTTCATGGCACATCCATCTGTATTATAGTTCTCTCAAGTTTGTACCAGGTTTTTGTTTGGACGTTATTATTTCTGTTAAGTTTTCTCCCTTTCTCTGCTTTCCTGAAAGCATTGGTTCCTTGCTGAGATAAGATTCTACAGGTGTTGGGAGCCTTTCAGTACCTTGGCCACATGGCCATTATTCATGTGACAGGGAATGTCAGCAGGCTGTGCAAACAGGAGGTAGGGCTATCACAGCTGGGCCCAAAGCTTTCCAAAGTTTATAGAACACAAAGCGACAGCAGGTTTGTAAGCAGTACACTGTCAATTCCCTCACACACACACATACAGCCTTACAAAATACATTCACTATAAAGGTTACCTGTACAAAGCTTTTAAAATTTGTCCTCTAGCTTTTCTTCCAATAATTTTGATAAACAACTGCGCAAACACTGCTTGGGGCAAAATATTCCATTAGTTCAGTTGACTAAACAGTACTGATGTATCCTGGGAAATACGAATCACTGATCATGCTCAGACTGCAAGAATGTTAAATCCAAGCTCAGACTATTGGGAGAAGCTGAGATTCTCAAGTAGAAACTTAATGAAGGTATTTAAAGACAATTTAATGGGTAATTTAATCATATTATTGTGAAATTATTTTTTTTTAATTGTTTTAAAACTTTTTGGGGATATTGGGAATGTGAATTATTCAGAAATGAATTGGTGGAAGGACTTTTTTTCAGGAAGCATTTTAAGTGATTTGTGGGAAAGGGTTATATATGACCACCTGACCCTTCCATATCATTGGCCTTGTAAGGGGTTGGCGGACACTCTGGCCTAGAAATTCAGTAAGGCGCTGCAAGCTTTGCACCCAGTTACCGCCTAAAGAGGGTTTCTGCGCCAGTATAGGAGGTTGCGCTGATATTGAGCTCGGCGGTAATGGCGGCGGTAGCCGGTAGCACTGCGCCGGCACCGATGACGTCATCGGTGTGCGCAGTGCCCCGTTTCCGCCCCGATGCCGGCCCGACGCCCATATTCAGTTGCCGCCGCCTCCTCCATGGCGGCCGCTACTAACATCCGGAGACCAGGGCCTTACTGCAGCCTTAGTGGGGCGCATAAAGGTGGAGGTGCGGCCGGCCGCTTTTTCGGCGGCCGCCTGCCCGCACCTCCTTCCCCGGCCTCCTCCACCACCCCCCCCGCGGCATTGCCGGCTGCTTTCCGCGAGCCCGGCACTTCTCCGTGGTGCCGGGCTCATTTGCCGGCACAATCCAGCGGCGATCTCCCCATTGCAGGCACCTCCACCTTAAGAGAAGGAGGAGGCCTGCAGTACCGCAGCCTGCCGCACCGCATCGGGTGGCGCAGCGGCACTTAGAGCGCTGAAATTCAGTTTCAGTGCCCCAAGCGGGGGCGGGCACACCCTGGAATAGCAGCCGGTTCTGACTTGGGGCGCAAAAAGCGAATATCGGACGGTCGCACATGGCTCCGCGCCCAGCGCTAACTTTTGGCCGTTAGCCAGCTGGCGGGGCCATAGTGAATTTCTAGGCCTCTATTTCTTACCTGACCATTTAGAAATTCAGTGCAAAGTTTCAGAACTGGTGTATCCAGATCCTGGCGTCATTTAAAGCCTTTCTACTGCACTCCTGCCAGTGTTGCAGCAGAAGTGCTGTGAAATTTTGGCCTCAATGTTTCCCAGATGCAGTATGTAGACAATGAAGAGGAGGGCCATGGATGGAACCTTGGGATTTGGAGGCGACCGTGTGGTAACAGGGGGGAAGCCATTGCTGGAGATGTGCTAGCTTTTTATAGCTAGTGAGAGTGATAACTTTAGAAAAATTACTGATGTAATAGAGCCACAACTAAGGTAAGAGGGAATTCCTTTTATAGGGACAGGTTGAACAGAAGCACACTTCCAAAGAGAATGATAGATGGGATGAGAGCAAGACCAAGAGATGGACTGCAGTAAGATCAGCAGCAAACATTTTGAAGACACTGGGAAGGATTGCATCAGATCCAAAGATCCAGAGAGCAGAGGATCGGATAAACTTAGTGTGGATAAAACTTGATACTGGCCATAATTGAGGGAACTCATTATGAACTTTACTGAGTTTAGGATTTCAGGAGCAAAGTGAGACAAAAAGTCAGCTTTCTTTTTAGGAGAGCCATCAGGACAGAAAAAGTGCAGAAAGGAGCATTTGTAGAAGTTCTAAGAGACAACCTTGGCAAGAGGCCAGAAGATGCAGCTGCTGGGGCGGCAAGAAGACAGCAGTTGACGTGTCCTTTCAAAAACATTGTGTTTGGCAAATCTAATGGTGAATTTTCAGAGGTTACAAGGAGGCTTGAGATGCCTCCGAGTGATCAAGAGGCCAGGTGCAAGAGACAGAATTTTACAGGAGACTGCAGAACGGTAGGCATGACTGATCCAAGGTGCAGTACTAGATTTGATGGTAGAGGAAGAGTAAGGGACATCACTTGGAGTGGTATATAGACCTCCAAACAGTAATGCAGAGGTTGGGGATGGCATTAAAAGGGAAATTAGAGAAGCGTGCAATAAGGGCACAGCCGTCATCATGGGTGACTTTAATCTACATATAGATTGGGCTAACCAAATTAGTAACAATACTGTGGAGGAGGAATTCCTGGAGTGTTTACGGGATGGTTTCCTGGACCAATATGTCGAGGAACCAACCAGAGATCAGGCCATCTTAGACTGGGTATTATGTAACGAGAAAGGATTAATTAGCAATCTTGTTGTACGAGGCCGCTTGGGTCAGAGCGATCATAATATGATAGAATTCTTCATTAAGATGGAGAGTCAAGTAGTTGACTCAGAGACTAGGGTCCTGAATTTAAATAAAGGAAACTACGATGCTCTGAGGCGCGAGTTGGGTAGGATTCATTGGGGAATGCCACTCAAAGGGTTGACGGTGGATACGCAATGGCAAACATTCAAAGACCGCATGGATGAACTACAGAATTTGTTCATCCCAGTTTGGCATAAAAATAAAACAAAAAAGGTGATTCAACCGTGGCTAACAAGATAAATTAGGGATAGCATAAGATTCAAGGAGAGGACATATAAATTGGGCAGAAAAAGCAGTAAACCTGAGGATGGGGAGCAGTTTAGGATTCAACAAAGAAGGACAAAGGGATTAATTAAGAAGGGGAAAATAGAATATGAGAGTAAGCTTTCAGGGAACATAAAAACTGACTAAAAGTTTTTATAGATATGTGAAGAGAAAAAGATTGGTGAAGTCAAGCGTGGGTCCCTTGCAGTCAGAATCAGGGGAATTTATAATGGGGAACAAAGAAATGACAGACCAATTAAATACATATTTTGGTTCTGTCTTCACAAAGGAGGACACAAATAACTTCACAGAGATGTCGGGGAACATAGGGTCTGATGAAAGGGAGGAACTGAATTAAATCAGTATTTGTAGGGAAATGGTGTTAGAGAAATTGATGGGATTTAAGGCCGATAAATCCCCAGGGCCTGATAATCTACACCCTAGGGTACTTAAGGAAGTGGCCCTAGAAATAGTAGATGCATTGCTGATCATCTTCCAACATTCGATGGAATCTGGAACAGTATCCATGGATTGGAGGGTAGCTAATGTTACCCCACTATTCAAAAAAGGTGGTAGAGAGAAAATGGGGAATTACAGACCGGTAAGCCTGACATCGGTAGTGGGGAAAATGCTAGAGTCCATTATAAAAGATGTAATAGCAGAGCACTTGGAAAACAGTGACAGGATTGGACAAAGTCAACATGGATTTACAAAAGGTAAATCATGCTTGACTAATCGACTGGAATTTTTTGAGGATGTAACTGGTAATATAGATAAGGGAGTACCAGTGGATGTGGTGTATTTGGACTTTCAGAAGGCTTTCAATAAGGTCCCGCATAAGAGACTAGCGTGTAAAGTTAAGGCACATGGGATTGGGGGCAAGGTATTGACTTGGATAGAGAACTGGTTGGCAGACAGAAAGCAAAGAGTTGGAATAAACGGGTATTTTTCCAAGTGGCAGACAGTGACTAGTGGGGTACCGCAGGGATCGGTCCTTGGACCCCAGCTATTCACAATATATATTAATGATCTAGACAACGGAACTAGATGTAATATCTCCAAATTTGTAGATGACACAAAGCTGGGTGGGCGTGTGTGCTGTGAGGAGGATGCCGAGAAACTCCAGGATGATTTGGACAGGTTGGGTGATTGGGCAGAAGCATGGCAGATGCAATATAACGTGGATAAATGTGAGGTTATCCACTTTGGTGTCAAAAACAGGAAGGCAGATTATTATCTGAATGGCAATAGGTTGGGAGAAGGGAAGTGCAACGAGACCTGGGTGTCCTTGTGCACCAGTCGCTGAAGGTAAGCATGCAGGTGCAGCAGGCAGTTAAGAAGGCAAATGGTATGTTGGCCTTCGTAGCAAGAGGGTTTGAGTACAGGAACAAGGATGTCTTGCTGCAGTTGTACAGGGCCTTGGTGAGACCACACCTTGAGTATTGTGTGCAGTTTTGGTCGCCTTATCTGAGGAAGGATGTTCTTGCCATGGAAGGAGTTCAGCGAAGATTCACCAGGCTGATACCTGGGATGGCAGGAATGACGTATGAGGAGAGATTGGGTCGATTGGGCTTGTACTCACTGGAGTTTAGAAGAATGAGAGGGGATCTCATTGAAACTTATAAAATTCTGACAGGACTGGACAGACTAGATGCAGGAAGGATGTTCCCGATGTTCGGGGAGTCCAGAACCAGGGGTCACAGTCTAAGGATAAGGGGTAGGCCATTTAGGACAGAAATGAGGAGGAATTTCTTCACCCAGAGAGTGGTGAACCTGTTGAATTCTCTACCACAGAAGGCAGTAGAGGCCAATTCATTAAATAGATTCAAGAAGGAGTTGGATATATTTCTTAAGGCTAAAGGGATCAAGGGGTATGGGGAGAAAGCAGGGACCGGGTACTGAATTTGGATGATCAGCCATGATCGCATTGAATGGCGGAGCAGGCTCGAGGGGCCGAATGGCCTACTCCTGCTCCTATCCTCTATGTTTCTATCAGCATTAACATCTCTGGCACAGATTGAAAGTTCAGAAGAATAAAAGCAGCAATTAAACCAGAAAAAAGCAGCATAGAGTTTGCAAAGACCATCCCAGCTGGACAAAAAAGGGGCTGACTGTTCTGTGATTAAAAACATCCACTGATTGACAGTTTAAATCTGGAATGTCAGTCTTTCCCCGTGTGGGTGGATTTAATATATGCTTAGCCAGCACATAGTTATACATCTGTTAAGTGGGTGGTCTTCAAAATCACTTTTCCAAACTAGACACCAATACACATTGAAAGAAAAGTGATCAGCCCCCAATTTACTTGTTCAGATAATATGGCCTGCCTTTATCAACACCACCTTGTTTTCTAGGTGCTCATCAGGTTGAATGGAAGTTCATTGGATAATGATGGACTTCCAGAAACTTTTGAGGGGGTTCCTGTTCCTCTGAAGTCCATTGAACATATCAACCACTGAACTAGGGTGCTTCTTATTAATTCAAGTATTTGTCAGTCACCAGTCTGAGCTGGATGCTGGATAGCACTACACATTGTTCATAATGTGGTCGATGATGCAGTGCTATCACTATGGCAGGGGGTGTGCTGCTTTTTGGGTGTTATGCATGCTTTACGTTGACTGTGTTATAATGCAAGGTCAATTTCTTTACATAATATTGCAGTGCTTCCGGTGCATATCACCTGAAGCAAATGGTTGTGTTACCTGGCACTAGAAGCTCTTAAAAGACTTTTGATCATCTTAAAGTGTAATGCTACTGAGAGGTAGAAACGTCTGCAGCAACATCAGTTTGACAATTGGCAACCTTCCAAGATACAGCTTTGGAGATCCTGCTGTATGAATTGAATCTAACAAATCAAATCAACTTTTTTATTGTCATTGTTAGTGCACAAGTGCAGTACAACGAAATGTAGGCTTGCGGCTCCCGAGATTGTACATTTGGATTAAGACATTTAAACATTCAACATACATTTGGCTTGTAGTATATTAACATAAATATGACCATAATAAAGTGCATTGGCAGATGTGCAGGCTTTAGAGTTTATTTGTGGAGTTCAGTAGGATGACAGCCCTGGGAAAGAAGCTGTTCCTAAATCTGGTCATACGGGTGCGAATGCATCTGTAGCGTCTCCCAGATGGCAGGAGGGCGAACAGACTGTGGCTGGGGTGGGTAGGGTCTTTGATGATGGACCGTGACCTCCGTAGGCAGCGTTTCTGGTATATGTGCTCTATGGTCGGTAGCCGGGTGCCGGTAATGCGTTGGGCAGTTTTGACTACCCGCTGCAGGGCTTTCCGGTCATAGTAGCTACAGCTGCCATACCATACTGTGATACAGTTTGTCAGGATGCTCGCTATAGTGCAGCGGTAAAAGTTAGAGAGGATCAGGGGTGACAGATTACATCCCTTCAGCCTCCTTAAGAAATATAGGCGCTGCTGGGCCTTCTTCACCAGAGAGGAGGTGTTGAGGGACCAGGAGAGGTCTTCCGTGATGTGGACTCCGAGGAACTTAAAGCTATCCACCCTTTCCACCACAGCCCCATTGATGTGGATGGGGGTGTGACTTCCGCCTTTGGACTTCCTGAAGTCCACAATGATTTCTTTTGTTTTCTTGGTGTTAAGGGCCAAGTTGTTATCGGCGCACCACTTCACGAGATGCTGGACCTCCTCCCTGTAGGCTGACTCATCGTTGTTGGTGATCTGGCCTACTACCGTGGTGTCATCCGCAAACTTGATGATGGTGTTGGAACCATTAACAGCCACGCAGTCGTGGGTGAAGAGGGAGTAGAGGAGGGGGCTCAGCACACATCCTTGTTCAGGGTCAGAGGGGGGGAGGTGTGGTTACCTAATTTGACAGGCTGGGGTCTGTTTGTTATGAAGTCCAGGGTCCAGTTGCAGAGGGAAGTGTTCAGGCCAAGAGTTTGGAGTTTGGTGGCCAGCTTGTTGGGGACGATAGTGTTGAATGCTGAGCTGTAGTCTATAAACAGCACTCTGATGTAGGTCTCCTTACCATCTAGGTGATTCAGTGCCGAGTGTAGAGCAGTTGTGATTGCATCCTCCGTTGATCTGTTTGCACGATAGGCAAACTGGTGTTGGTCAAGGGAGGCAGGAACACTGGCTTTGATGTGGGCTAAGACCAGTCTCTCGAAACACTTCATTATGATGGGTGTGAGTGCGACAGGTCGATAGTCGTTCAGGCACGTCACAGCCGTTTGTTTTGGCACAGGAATAATGGTAGCGGTCTTGAAGCATGTAGGGACTACTGCCTGGGCCAATGACAGTTTGAAGATGGCAGTGAAGACATCAGCCAGCTGATCAGCACATTCCTTGAGTACCCATCCAGGGATGCTATCCAGTCCAGCAGCCTTTCGTGTGTTCACTCCGCGTAGAACACCCCTTACGTCGGAGGTCGACAGAGTGAGCACCTGGTCTTCCGGGGGTGGCAAGGCTTTGGTAGCCGGCTCCATGTTGTCCCTGTCGAAGCGAGCGTAGAAGTTGTTAAGCTCCTCCGGAAGGGAGGCATCGCTAACCGGGGGACTGGTGTTTTTGCCCTTGTAGTCAGTGATGGACTGGATGCCTTGCCACATGCGCCGGGGGTCCGAGTTGTTGCGGAAGTGATCCGCTGGAGAATTGCTGGAGAAATGGGTGGTCCTTTTTGGAGCAGAGTACAACCAGTCTAAAGAGTAGCACAAGAGCATCCTGGATTAAAGTAGCAGAAGAAGTGAATACTGTCAAACCTGTGACCAGATCCGAGGAGAAGTGATGAAGACATTTGCTGGTCTGAAGAAGGATACTACA
This sequence comes from Somniosus microcephalus, assembly GCF_052327205.1. Classification (NCBI taxonomy): domain Eukaryota; kingdom Metazoa; phylum Chordata; class Chondrichthyes; order Squaliformes; family Somniosidae; genus Somniosus; species Somniosus microcephalus. The sequence continues at coordinate 29,223,500 of NC_140996.1, read as the reverse complement.
GTAAATGTGCTCACACTTTGTTTGTTTGTAAGTTTGATGAAGAGGGAGAATGTGCAGCATTCTGGCAAGTGTTCATACACTTTCCAATTGCACAGGCATGACCATGTTTACCATGGCACTCTGCATTATTGCCATGTTATCTAATTGGCCCTGTGACCCATGAAAAGTGGCAAGAAACCAACTCCAAGCACACAGCCAACAAAAGATACCTGCTTGCTATATGTTCACAGACTGATATAGGTGTTTGATGAAGGGGATCTTCTTCTGTTAGTGGAGGCAGACCCTCCTTTTCTCCGCCTGTTCCACGGCAATGGCCCTTTGTAGGGCGAGGTTGTGTAAGGCACAGCAGGTTGCAATCATCTTAGATGCCGAGGCCAACGAGTGCAGCATGCCCCCTCTGATCCTGCCCTTTCCCCTCCAGAACTAACAGATACAGAGCGATAGCTAGTAGAATGCTCATTGGCCCTATATATTCAAAGCTCAAATACAGCTCCACTACCTAATACCCACAGATGGCAGCTAGGATACCGCTTTAAGGAAGTATGAATAAGCTGCAGTAGTGAAACCCAAGGACATCATGAAATAAACATAAAATTGCTGGGTCAATTTGTCACTACTTTATGCAATTCTAACAAAAGTGCAATGTTTTTTTCTGTTAGATTATTTATTTGGTTCGTTTCTTACCGCTCATGGCACAGAAGGAGTTGAAACCCTGATTAACCTGCAGACAATGCCCAGCATTTTTCATATGCAACAGCTCAGAACCTAAACCGACTGTTTACATAAGCTTTGATGGGACATACATATGAAATGAATAATTCTGTGGTGGATGGCCTGTACCATTGTGTTTTAAAATGCTGTTTTCAAATCCCTCCATGGCCTCGCCCCTCCCTATGTCTGTAATCTCCTTCAGCCCCACAACCCCCCAAGATATCCGCACTCCTCTAATTCTGCCCTCTTGAGCATCCCTGATTTTAATCGCTCAAACATTGGTGGCCGTGCCTTCTGTTGCCTCAACCCTAAGCTCTGGAATTCCCTGCCTAAACCTCTCCACCTCTCTTTCCTCCTTTAAGACGCTCCTTAAAACCTACCTCTTTGACCAAGCTTTTGTAGCCTAATTTCTCCTTATGTAGCTTGGTGTCGAATGTTTTGTCTTATAATGCTATTGTGCAGCGCCTTGGGACGCAAAGCAACTAGCGCCCAGGCGCAGAGATGTTTGCGCCGCTCGCGAAATTAACTAGACATTTTGCGGCGGTGCTAAACACTACTGCCACGCTCTCCTGCGCCGGCAGATTGTGACGTCTGTCGACTGCGCAACGCCCCATTAGCGCCCCGGACCAGAAATTCAGTGGCGCCCCCTGCCTTACCGCCTGCCGCTAGCAACGACAGGTTGAGGGGAGCGTTATGCTGTCAGAAAGGGACTAGGAGAGCACTATTTAAAGGTGAACACTTCCTGCCTTTTTTTGTCGGTGACAGTTTTGCACCACGCATTCTGAGAGAGAGAGAGAGACTTCTGAAGAGATTCAATGCTGTGTGAAGGAGTTTTGAGTACTGAGCAGCACTTTGCAGGTTTATTTTGATTTGCCCTTCCTTGCTTCGCCAGCACTTTGAGGTAGCACCTCGCTCCTCGGCCTTTGCGCCTTAAGACAGGTGTGAAGCGCCTGATTTAGCACTCCAATCACCTCCAGGGGCGATAAAAGCCAAGTTTGCTGTCGGAGGCAATAATTAGCACCAGGCGCTAAACTTTGCACACGGCCGATAATGGCGCCCCAAACGGGGCAATACTGAATTTTTCCCCCATAGAGTTATATAGCACAGAAAGAGGCCCTTCGGCCCATCGTGTCCGCGCCGGCCATCAAGCCCTATCTATTCTAATCCCATTTTCCAGCACTTGGTCCACAGCCTTGTATGTTATGATGTTTCAAGTGCTCATCTAAATGCTTCTTGAATGTTGTTAGGGTTCCTGCCTCTACCACCCTTTCAGGCAATGAGTTCCAGATTCCAACCACCCTCTGGGTGAAAAAGTTTTTCCTCAAATCCCCTCTAAACCTCCTGCCCCTTACCTTGAAACTATGCCCCCTGGTTATTGACCCCTCTACTAAGGGGAAAGGTTCCTTTCTATGCCCCTCATAATTTTGTACACCTCAATCAGGTCCCCCCTCAGCCTTCTCTGCTCTAAGGAAAACAACCCCAGCCTGTCCAGTCTCTCTTCATAGCTGAAGCGCTCCAGCCCAGGTAACATCCAGGTGAATCTCCTCTGCACTCTCTCCAATGCAATCACATCCTTTCTATAGTGTGGCGAACAGAACTGCACACAGTATTCCAGCTGTGGCCTAACTAGCATTTTGTACAGCAAGTTGTTGTTTTGTTGTTGTTGTTGGAAACAGGTGACAATTAGATTATTGCAGCAGCAATGAACTGGGGAGGGGGGTTGATCAGTTCAGAGTAGGACTAATGTCCTGTGTTTCTTTTTAAAGTACAGTAAAATCTTGTTTAAACGGCACTTAATCATCCGGAATTCTCTAATAACCGGCAAAATTGATACTCAGAAAACAACACCTCAATAATCGGAAATGTTGCCAAGTCCGAGTCTTAGTTTCTGTTTGCTTCAGAATATTGAGAGTGGCAGCTACTTTAGAATTGAATATGTAGTTCCCAGAGACTCAATGGATGAGTTCATTTTTCAATATGTTACTGTGCCATATAGACTAGGGAAGTCCCAGGTTCTTTTGCCGATTTGATGTGAAATTGATTTTCTGAAATCACTGGATTCTCTTCGGATGCTGAGAAATTTATTTTTAAAACTTATGGGGGGAGAAATTGGGTATAGCCCCGCTCGGGGCGCTAGAATTGGCGATGCACAAATTTTATCGCCAGGTGCAACTTATCGCCACCTCCAGCGATATTGGGTTGCTGCGCCCCTGAGAGTGATTGCGGCGTTAAATCAGGCGCTGCACGGGACTCCTAAGGAACTAACCTGCCGGCGCTACTCAATATCTGGGCGGACAGGTGCAGCGCAGGTGCTGTCAATAATCGATGACCACGAGACATGCAGGTGCCGGCCAGCTCTTAAAGGGACGGGTCATTTAGGTTCAGCAGCCAGACTCATCGCCCTGTAGGCCTCAATTTCGGCGCTGTGCAAACTGAGGCATTGCAAACTTTGACAAGATGGAGAGGGTGAGGCAGAGAGCGGAGCGTTTTTCCCAAAGGGCATTGGATGCTTTGGTTGACGCGGTGGAGCGCCGGCGAGCAGTGCTGTACCCTGACAATGGCAAGGGGCCTCCTCAGAACGAGTACCGCAGAGCTTGGAGGGACGTTTGTCAAAGAGTCAACTCCAGCAGCATGGCGCCCAGGACTCCTGTGCAACGCAGGAAGAAGTTCAACGATCTCACTTGGGTCGTTAGGGTGAGTGGCTTGTTGGCAATTTTCTTCATCCCTCCATCTGCACCTGACATTATGGCCAGAGGGTGCACGATGCCCCAATGGCCATCTGTCAGCCAGGACCCATGGCCCTTTCTGGGAACGCGCACGCACACACACATTCAATTCAGGGCATACTGTAAGGGCTGATCCACCATGGGGGGGCATGAGATGACAACTCAGGGCATCATGTAAGGGCTGATCCACCATGGGGGGGCATGAGATGACAACTCAGGGCATACTGTAAGGGCTGATCCACCATGGGGGGGCATGAGATGACAACTCAGGGCATCATGTAAGGGCTGATCCACCATGGGGGGGCATGAGATGACAACTCAGGGCAGCATGTTTCAGAACTTCCTGTCCTTTCTCCTGCAGGGCAAGCTGGCCAGGAACTGGAGGGAACAGAATCGTACTGGCGGGGGCCCTCCTCAGCTGCAGGAACTGACGGACCTGGAGGAAAGAGTCCACCAGATTGCTGGAGGCCGGATGATAGGTCCTGTCACCACTGGAGCTGCCAACCCCATTGTGCACAGCGATGGTAAGGTCATCACCTTTTTGAACTCTCTCCTTCCACTTGTTCCCCCCACCAGCATGCTTTTTCAGCCTGGACCCATGTCAGAGCATTGCAGCACTCTTGCATCCCTTGCTACCACCCTGGCCTTTCGCTAAATCCACTCTTCAACCTCCCTGCTTTCAGGTGCTGCATCGCCAGCTCGGGAGCCGGGCCATCTAGCTGCCAAGGACACTGACTCCGGAGGCGATGACCACAAGGAAGCCGGACCATCCGTCCCACCCTCAGGCGTGCCAGCCCATCTGCAGACTGCGGATAGTGCTTCCCTGGAAGGGAGCACGGGGGATGGATCTGAGGAGGAACCAGTTGCAGGAACCAGCGGCCTCCAGCAGCGCAAGGAGGGGAGGGAAGTTCGGGAGCATCATCTCCCCGGAGGGCGCGTCAGGCCACGATGACTGCTGCACAGAGCGCAGAAGAGGTGCGTTCCCTCACCGAAATGAGTGCCCAGGCTTGACTCAGGCACACTGAGCTGATGGCTGCAGTTGGAAGGATGCCTGAAGCCGTTGAGACACTGGCAAGGAGTGTGCAAGAGTTCAGGGCAGCACAGGAAAGGATTGTGCAGGACTTCGGGGCAGCACAGGAAAGGAGTGCCCAGGGCTTCGGGGCAGCCCTGGAAAAGACTGCCCAGGGCGTCGCGACATCACTGGAAAGGACTGTCCAGGGCTTCACCGATGCACTGGCACCTGCCACGCAGTCCCTCGCTGGCCTCATGCAGAGGCAGATTGAGGCCACACAAGCACTGGCTGCTGCCACCCTCCATGGTTCAGGCAGGATTGCCCGGGGCCCTTGCAGCACCACATCAGGCCAGCAATCTGTGGACCAGCTGATGGGTTCGCATGCTGCGGTGCTGCCCCATCAGAGTGCAAGTGTGTCGGCCGACCACGGAGCTGGTGTCCGCTCTCAGGATGTCAGCATTCCTGATGCCAACGCTGGCACGTCTCCACTGCAGCTGCCATCACCTGCAGGACAGACTGCTTCCACCCATGCCCAATTGGAGCAGTCAGCATCCGGCCCCTCCAAGCCCAGAGTGCATCCAGGCCATCCCTCAGGGGCATCAGCGCGTTTGGACAGTCAGCAGGCGTCCCCCAGCCTTCATGCAGCCACTGGGGTCCCATTACGGAGGAGCTGCAGGGAGGGAAGGGGCCATTCTCGTAAGAGAAGTAGATCTCCATCAAAGGGGAAAGAGTAGAAGGAGCTGCAGAAAAGTCCTATTTCTAGAAATCAAGGCCGTGGATGGTGGTCTGAATGTTAGTCATGTTTCGGATAGTCTCCCGGGTGTGCGAGGCACGGATGTGTTAGTTTGTTAGTTAAGCTTTCAGTTGCCATTGCTTTGTCATGTTGGAAGGAAGCACAGTTTTCAAAATAAACAAAGAATTTTAATGTCATTGGCCATGTCTGCTATTTACAATAATTGTGGCCTTCATAGGCTTTGGGTTATCCGAATGGTTCCATTCGTGGTCTTCCAATGGCACCAAGCAGTCCGTGAGAGGGGCCTAGAACCGACTCCTTATCAGCCTCAGACGGACGGCCCTTCCACTTTCTCGGACCCTCCCGTCTTGGTCCTCCTCCTCCTCCTCCTCTTGCTCCTCCTCCTCCTCTGCTGGTCCTTCAATGTCTGCTGGCATTGGCTGGGTGCGCAGGGTGGCGAGGTTATGGAGCATGCAGCAGACAATGACGAAGTGGGAGACTCTCTCTGGTGAGTCCTGCAAGGCTCCTCCCGAATGGTCCAAACAGCGGAACCGCTGCTTCAGCACGCTGATTGTGTGCTCTACAATGTTCCTCGTCGCCTGATGGCTGACGTTGTAGTGCTCTTCTGCAGGGGTGCTGGGCATACGGAGCGGGGTCATCAGCCATGGGCACAGTGGATAGCCCTTGTTGCCGAGAAGCCAGCCTTCTGGGTGAGCCTGGGCCTCGAAAAGGTCAGCGACTGAAGTCTGGCGCAGGATGAAAGCGTCGTGGCTGCTGCCTGGGAACTGTGCATTGACCGCCAGGATCAGCTGTCGGTGGTCACAGACCAGCTGCACATTCAAGGAGTGGAACCCCTTGCGGTTGCGGAACTCCTCAGGATTCTGTACAGGCGCCCGCAAAGCCATGTGCGTGCAGTCAATGGCGCCCTGCACCATGGGGAAGTCCGCTATTGCCGCGAAGCCCTCTGCGCGCTCCCGCTGCTTCTCCGGTGTCACATTGAAGGAGATGTACTGACACCACCTTTTAAACAGGGCATCTGTAACCTGCTGGATGCAGCTATGCACCGCAAACTAGGATATGTTGGCAATGTCCCCAGTTGCTGACTGGAAGGAGCCGGTCGCATAGAAATTCAATGCCACTGTTATCTTCACAGCCACCGTCAGAGAGGTCCTGCACCTTATCTGCGGCTGCAGATCTTCCTGAAGCAGGTGGCACAGCTCAGTCACCACCTCCTTTCAGAATCGCAGCCTCCTAACACACTGCTTCTCTGACATGTTGAGGTAAGAGAACTGCTGCCTGAATACCCTGGCAGCGTAAGGTCTGGTGTGGCGATGTCTGTTGGCCCTCCTCCATCTGGCCATTCCTGGCCCTCTCTCCCTCCGTCCCTGTGCCCTTTCAAGATAGTCGAGCAGCAGGACGTTCCCCTCCAAAGCAGCCCCCATAATAATAGGTCAGCAGAAATTAAAAAGGGTGTAAGCGCTCACCAGCAGCAGGGTGATGGTATGAAGGCTGAAGGTCCTCTGGCAGCGCTGGGTCACTAGTGAAATGGCTCAGAGTTCAACTGTTCCAATCTGTGTAAATCACAAATAAGTTGTGCTCCCAAAATGGCTGCCGCTTTTATACCAGTGCAGTGCCCTTTAAATAGCGCCCCCCTAAGCCCGAGAGCCACTGGGGAACATTCCTGGAAGCTGTCCTTATTAGCGCCGGGCAGAACAGAGGGGGGGCGCCACTGAATTTCCGGTCCGGGGCGCCAAGGAGATGTTGCACACTGAAATGACGTCATGATCTGCCTGCGCCCAGGCGCGGGCGCTAAGACTTAGCGCCGGCGCTAAAATACCACTCAATATGGCGAGAGGCGCTGGGTTCACTGCGCCCGCCCGAAATTTGGGTAACGCCCCAATTCTCGGCCTCTTTAGGCGCTAATCGCTGGCGCAAGCAACCGAATTTCTCCCCCCTGGGGTTTGTTTTTTGCTGTTTCTCTTTGTTCATCATTGTAACAAATGACAGTGCTGGGAAATGGAGCACTTGTTGGTGAGAGGAGTTAACATCAAGGACAGTCAGATTATGCACTCAATCCCTGTCGGGGAGAAAGCTGAATTTTCTCCATTTAGAGGTTTACAGGTGCATGTTAACCACCCGATGGATTCATGGCCGTCAGGTGATAGGTCAGAAATCTTCAGTTGTATAGGGAATAATATCTAGTTGGTAGGGAATAATAAATGCTTCATAGGGACTTACCCAGAAGTTAAAAATAGCCTCGGTAGATATACCTCTCTGTTATCCAGAATTTTCAATCAACCAGCAGCATCCCGGTCCCGTCGGTGCCGGATACGAAAGAGTTTACTGTATTGTGTTAATATCTGTTGATCTAACATAGTTGTGAGGGCTAGTTTGTTAATGTCTTATGTTCTGGCATGCCTCCCCAGAACTTGAGCATGTCATGCAAGTTAGCTGGCACAGATCAATGATTTAAGCCTATCTGAAAGAAAGAAGAAAGAAATACATGTATTTACATAGCGCCTTTCACAATCTCAGGACATCCCAAAGCACTTTACAGCCAATGAAGTACTTTTGAAGTGTAGTCACTGTTGTAATCTAGGAAACGCAGCAGCCAAATTGTGCACAGCAAGCTTCCACAAAAAGCAATGTTATAATGGCCAGATAATTTGCTTCTTTTATGATGTTGATTGAGGTATAAATATTGACCATGGGATCTTTTACGTCCATCTGAGAGAGCAGAAGGGGCCTTGGTTTAACGTCTCATCCGAAAGCCGGCACTTCCGACAGTACAGCTCTTCCTCAGTACTGCAATGGAGTGTCTGGAGTGGGGCTTGAACCCACAACCTTCTGACTCAGAGGCATGAGTGCTACCAATGGAGCCACGGCTGTGGTAGTGATTCTTGATTGACAGCTGTGATTGGGGTGAAGACATGGGTCGAACATACGAGAAGGTGCAAGAATTCTTTGTAGCCCTTTTGACACAAAACTCTAGCCAGGGGTTTTCAATTGTGAGTTAATATTGGGCTGCCTGTGCACAGATCAGCTTAGTCTGACTCTGTCGATAGCAAAATACTGCGGATGCTGGAAATCCGAAATAACAACAGAAAACGCTGGAAAAACTCATCAGGCGAGGCAACATCCGTGGAGAGAGAAGCAGAGTCAATGTTTCAGATCGAAGACCCTTCGTCAGAACTGAGAAAAAAGCAGGAAATGAAACAGATTGAAAAGCAAGTTGGGGGGCTGGGAAATGGGGGCGGGGATAAAAGAACAAAAGGGAAGGTCTGTGAGAGGTGAAGAGACATTAAGAGATATTCAAGGCGAGACGAGATGGTAATAGGACAGGTAAAGAAACAAAGGATGGCTCTAGATGAAGTGTGAAATGCGCTGGCAGAATGAGAGACAGCTGCCACGTGGGAGAGAAAAAAAAGGAAAAGGCACAAACCAAAAGTGTGGATAAAAAATATATAAAAGTATGATATGGGCCGAGGTTCTGATCTGAAATTGTTGAACTCGATATTGAGTCCAGAAGGCTGTAAAGTGTCTAATCGGAAGATGGTTTACATGAGCCATGGTCTGATAAAGTATATATTCAATCCGCCGGCTGAAGACAAAGATAATTACATGGCTGCACAAGGTACTGTATGTCCCAGTAAGCAGAGTACCATGACAAGGGTTATCTTCTTGATCTCTGAATTTTTCTATTTTTTACCTAGATATTGTACAGGTAAAGATGCACTCCAGTTCATAGGGGACATAAACTCCACTTATGGGAGTGGTTGGAGACACTGCACCAGAGTAGAATATACAGCGCAAACTCAAAGTGCAAGAGCAACAACAAAGGAGACTCCCCTTTAAGGACTGGGAATCAACATGGCTGAATGGGCCAACCATACAGTGCCTGTTATATATGAGCAGTGAATTCCACAGGTTGATTTTAACTTTCACCACCGAGTAGTAATCTTGGCATTGTGGATTGGCTGTCTGTTAAACACATGACTTCAATGGAAAGCAAAATTAGATGGCGTGTATAATAGGCAGCCAATCTGCAACCACCAGTATTCCACTGATGCCCAAAGTGAAAATGACCCCCAGAAGTTATGTTCAGGTACTGAGATCACATTATGGGGCAATGGTCTCATTAACATTTTTTGAGGCCTCAATGAGGCTAGTGAATGCCATGCACCTCATTATTGGCCTTAAAGTCTCATACACCCGACAATAGAAAGTACGTAGAGTGACTTAATCGGCAGGGAGAACATGGGACTGGCGAATGGGACAGTGCATTTGGGGAGTTTTCAGGTACAGGTGAAAATCCAGGATTATGAAGTCATGCATGCTAATTCAGCCAACATCCCCTTGATACTTTCACTTCCAAGTGGAGCTTAAAGCATGAAGTGACCTGTGTTGTTTGACAAAATTTGGTGAAGCAATCCCGAGAGAGAAAATCTCTTAGTCGGAAAGCAAGATGTAAAGCAAGTAGTCTCCAGAATGGAAAAATTAAACTGTAAAGTTGATTACAAGCCTCAAAACATGGTTCAGACAACAGATTGCATGTTTTCCAAGACAGATATTTCAGATCAAATTGAAAAAGTGAAATAATGATTAAAGTGAATTCTACATAGCCTGAGATGTATCTCTGTTACTGAGACACACTCTGAAAAATTTAAGGCAATTGCCAATCCAAGAGATGACTTTGTATAGGAAACAGCAATAGTTTGCTGATTAAGAAAATGCCTGGAACAGACAAAGACACCAATATGGAATAGACATCTTTGAAAAATAGTCACTCTCCAGCTGTTTAAGCAAGCTATTTTGAACCTTTCTTTCTTGATTAACATTGATTTCCTTAGTTGCAGATACAAAAGCCTCTGTATTTCTTAAATATATAAATGTATTGTAAATGTAAAATGTTTTGATTTGAACTGGAAAGCACAGGATCCTAATATATTGGTAATGTTCTTGTGGAGTTTACCAAATACCAAAGAGTTTATAATTCCTTTTGAGATAAAGAAATCTTCCAATGTAGGTAGAACTGTAATCCTGCTGAAATTAAGATTGGCTTCCTCTGTACATGAAAAGATTACTACCTAACGCAATATAATAGTCACTCTTTGAACGATGTTGCCGGGGCAGTCTGGACCAACTGGCTTGCTGGCAGCACAGGTAATGGTTGAGAGGGCGTGAATGTGCAGACGTGCTGACTTCTTGAGAGAGGCCAGCACGTACTGCTCCCATCACGTCACTGCCACTCCCGTGGGATCATCACTACCACTGATCTCGGGAGAGCAGACTGCGGAAGCTGAGTGACCCCTTAAAAGCCTCTATAAATTCAACATACTAATCTCTCTATTGTGAAGCCCACAGTCTGCACGACAGTCATTTGAGCATCTGCCAAAGCTGCAAAGTGTGGTAGCACGGACTTGTGCTGTGAGGGTCTGGATGCAGAGTCCCTGGAGGTGACCACAATATCCAGGGTAGACTGCAGAGTAGTGATGCCATGCAAGATGGTACCACAGAGGCTGACTGTGGACTCCTCCACACTCTCAGCCATAGTACTGAAGCTCCTTGGCACGCCTACCAATACCTCGTATAGGAGGCCAGCAGTTTTCTTCTCATGGTTGGGCCCACAAAATCCTCACCGCTGTCTTTCTCAGCAGAGTTGGGAGAGGGTCCTGCTATCCTGTGAGGCCTGTCCTGGTCCGCCTCTGCTGCTGCTGCCCACTAGTGCTGGGTGTTTCACCACCTGCAGACCCCTCTAGCTCACTATCACGCAGAGTGTCAGTGTCTGAGCTGGTGTCTCCGAGGGGTGGAGTGCCTTATGTTGCATCCTCAGGAGGTTTGCCCTCCTCCAAGGTTTGTTCTTCTGCAGGAGCCTGTTGAACGGACAGACAAAGGCTGGGTCTAATATCCCATCCAAAAGATGGCATCTCCAACAGTGCAGCACTCCCTCAGTACTGCACTGGAGTGTCAGCCTGGATTTTTGTGCTCAAGTCTCTGGAGTGGGATTTGAAACCACAACCTTCTGACTCAGAGGCGAGAGTGTTACCACTGAGTAAAAAGAGGAAAGGAAGAGGTGAGTGTGCTTGGACTGAACAAGGGAGGTGTGCTGTTGTGATTCTATGTTGAAGATGTGTTGGAGGCGAGGTAATAGTTGAGAATGATGAGGGAGGGGGGTGGGAGGATTGTTGTGAGGTGCTGGTGAGAAAGGTGAAGAGGTGCACTCACCCTTACTGCTCTTGGGAGGCCACTAAACTGCTTTCTACATTGAACCCAGGCCCTGGGGGTGATGCTGGTGGCACTGACCTCTATCCAAGTCTGCTTGACAGTGGCCTTGGGGATACGCGTGTTGGTGCTGGGGAAGAGTATCTCCCTCCTAGCCATCGCTGCCTCCACTAGGACCTCCAGGAAGGCATCTGAAAAGTGGAGGGCAGCCCTGTGACTCATCTTTGCAGCCAACAGTTGTTCAGTAAACAATGCAAGCAGGGGATGCATTAGGAGGTGCATCGCCACATTCAGTAGGCCTCTGGAATTATGCCAGATATTACACGTGCCAGGTGGATGGGCTGGTTGATTCTGCAGGCGAGCAGGAGGACAGCCCATCCTTCAAATATTAAAATGGCCCCAAGCCTCACACTGATATCATCAGGAGGACTTGGCATCGCCTCCCCCACTCCCCCCGCCCCACCCTCCACACTCCACCCGTTCACTGCCTGACTCCTCTCCAGAGTTAAGAGTGACCTTATATAATGTTCAATTATGAGGACAGGTTCCATAAACTTGACTTGCATTCCCTTGAAGGTTACGGGATGATCTAATTGTGGTGTTTCAAATGATAAAAGGATGCGATAGAGTAGATGCAGAAGAGCTCTTTCCTAGGTATTAGGTAAGAGTATCAAGAGTCATCGATCAAATGAAGGTAAATGAAGTTGAGGTATAGATCAGGAACAGACTTGAGGGGCTGAATGGCCTGTTCCTATGTTCTTAGGTGCTGTAAGTGTGACATTACTGCCAGTGGTGGCATATGACAATGCAGCAGACATTATCCCATAGAAAATAATGCAAGCATGTGCTAAATATACGTCTTTCGTTGCTTTTGTAAAAAGAATAATTTTAAAATCAAAGAATATTAAATAATCACATCACTCATCAAATAACTAAACAAAACTACTTCAGGAAATGATTGAAATAATAAATTAGATCTGTACTCCCATGGTCACAGTCCTTGACCTGGCTTCAGGAAACAAAACAGTCATTTAATAACAAACATGTTTGCTTTGGGAAATTCTGCCAATAGTACGATTTCAAGAATAGAACTATTGCCCAAAAACTATCACAGTAACACTGGGGGGAGGACACACACACTAAACCACCAGATGCCTGGAGATTAAAGCAAACACCATGTAACTTCTTACATCTTTGTATTCAAATATTTAATGGTTGTTTATTTATTTAAGCCGCTAAAACTTTAGACTTCAAGCAGCAGCATGCAAAACTCACAACTAATACAGGAAACTCTTGTTTAAACGGCACCTAAATATCCGGAATTCTCTATTAATCGGCAAAATTCATACTCCGAAAACACCTCAATTACCGGAAATGTTGCCAAGTCCGAGTCTGAGTCTCCCGCGGTGGCCGAGTTAGTCAGTGGGGGTAGTTTTCCAAACTGCCACTACTCGGCTTCTTGGCGCTGTCAGAAGTCCGAACACCTCAATAACAGGAGGCTGACTCTTTGTTTGTTAAAAATAGCCTTGGTAGATAACCCTCTCTGTCATCCGGAATTTTTAATTAACCGGCACCATCCTGGTTCCGTCGGTGCCGGATACCAGAGAGATTCCTGTACAATGCTTCTGCTGACTGTGGTCAATTATTGTCAGCAATTTTTCCCCTGTGCTGCTTCTTCTCGGGCTAATTGCAAGCATTGACATAGTACGGGCACTGAGAGGCAAGACAGCAGCTATTAAAAGTTTCACATCGACAAGTATTTGCCAACAGGAAAGGACTTATGCAAATAAGTCATTCATTAATAGTTTATATCGCAGGATTCGGGAAAGAAGACTACAGTATAAATAAAACCATAGCAAAGCGGGATGGTTATTGAGCCTTCTGGGTGGGCACTGATATCAGTCTGAATTAAAAAGAAATTACCTTCAGGATATCATTGAACCATGTGGAAAATGTGGCCCCCATTCAGTTTGACCATTATATAATTACTTCTTCTGGGACAGTTAACCCTTACCCCACCGTGTCTTTCTTTAATGCACTCTATTAATGAATTACCTGATGTTGTTATCACGTGCAATAGTCTTAAAATGAAGACTGGCTTTCTGTGCACTGAATATATCAGGCCAGATTTTATGGTAGAGATAATGATGAGGCCAACTTCTCTCACTGTTATTAACGTGTAAATTGGACAGCAACTTCTGGCGACCACACGTGCGCAGTTAAACGTGGAAATCAGAAAGTTGCTGTCCGAGATGCCTTGCTCGTCCAAAAGCGGCGCAATAACAGCATCTCACCAAGAGACTCACATTCAAATACAACAACAACTTGTATTTATATAGCGCCTTTAACATAGTAAAAGCCCCAATGCGCTTCACAGGAGCATTAAAAGACAAAAAATTTGACACTGAGCCACGTAAGGAGAATTTAGGGCAGGTGACCAAAAGCTTGGTCAAAGAGGTTGGTTTTAAGGAGCGTCTTAAAGGAGGAGAGAGAGGTAGAGAGGCGGAGAGGTTTAGGCAGGGAATTCCAGAGCTTAGGGCCTAGGCAACAGAAGACACGACCACCAATGGCTGAGCGATTATAATCAGGGATGCTCAAGAGGCCAGAATTAGAGGACCGCAGATATCTCGGGGGGTTGTGGGGCTGAAGGAGATTACAGAGATAGGGCGGGGAGAGGCCATGGGGGGATTTGAAAACAAGGATGAGAATTTTGAAATCGAGGCGTTGCTTAACCGGGAGCCAATCTAGTGCGAGTTAGGACACGGGCAGCCGAGTTTTGGATCACCTCAGGTTTACGTAGGGTAGAATGTGGGAGGCCAGCCAGGTGTGCGTTGGAATAGTCAAGTCTAGAGGTAACAAAGGCATGGATGAGGGTTTCAGCAACGGATGAACTGAGGCAGGGGCGGAGACGGGCGATGTTCCGGAGGTGGAAATAGGCGTTCTTAGTTATGCTGTGGATATGTGGTCGGAAGCTAATTTCAGGGTCAAATATGACACCAAGGTTGCGAACAGCGTGGTTCAGCCTCAGGCAGGTGTTCGGGAGAGGGATGGAGTCAGTGGCTAGGAAACAGAGTCTGTGGCGAGGACAGAAAACAATGGCTTTGGTCTTCCCAATATTTAATTGGAGAAAATTTCTGCTCATCCAGAACTGGATGTTGGATAAGCAGTCTGACAATTTAGAGGCCATGGAGGGGTTGAGAGAAGTGGTAATGAGGTAGAGCTGGGTGTCGTCAGCGTACATGTGGAAACTGACGCTGTGTTTTCGGATGATGTCGCCAAGGGGCAACATGTAGATGTTGTAGGAGGGGGCCAAGGATCGATCCGTGGGGGACTCCAGAGGTAACAGTGCAGGAGCGGGAAGAGAAGCCATTGCAGGTGATTCTCTGGCTACCATTAGATAGATAAGAATGGAACCAGACGAGTGCAGTCCCACCCAGCTGGATAACGGTGGAGAGGCATTGGAGAAGGATGGAATGGTCAACCATGTCAAAATACATTGAACAGCATGAAGTTCCTATACTTACCTCATAGATACGCACTAAACTCGCCAGAAAAAGTTAGGGCTTGTCCATTCCAGTATAAGTACCCAATTAATGGTGTGATAAGTCTTAATTAATGCCAAACAACCTCTCTGACACTGAAAATTAACTTTTACAAATGTGGAGTTTCATTCCTTCAGATTTTAATTATTGTTAGAGTTTTTTAAAAATGGAACCATTTACATAAAACTTTTGTTCACTTTTTCTTTCTCTTTTATCTATCTCATCTCTATCTCTTAATCTAATCTTTCTTTCACTCTCTTTATTTTGCTTTCTGTACATGATATGACATTGAATTAAAATAACTGACACTTCCTGGTTCAGGCTCTGCTGCTCATTAACGACTCTTCAATCTGATTGGTTAAGGAGATACACAATTGCTTGCCTGGGTTCACAAAGGTCCCAGATACCTTGTAGAGGGCACTGCGCTTTTTAGATGGTTGGCTGACAAGAACTTCCAGTGCAAAAGCCCATAGAAAGTCTATGGGCAAGTACAAGTGTAACGAACAGCTGGTGCCGTTCGTTCACCACTAACCATAAAACCCGGCCCAATATGTATAACCAACATTGTTATGCTAGTTTTGAAAAATACTCTGTGTGGTGTTGTACTTATGTTAATCACTCTGGGTAAGCAAAAGTTAATCTCATCTGAGTAAACGCTGCAGCTTCCATTCTGTTCTTCACAAAAAAAGATCATGTGGTGACTTTAGAAAATCAAATATAATTAATTCCACATCTATGCTACTAATGAATAGGCTTGTAAAAAGTATTTCCATGAGTGAGTTATATCACATTGTCAATTACCCAGTATCGACACATATAATAATTTATAACTGTATGTAATTCAATTTTAGTTAAAACAATATTCAGAAGGTTTGTGAATACTCCCAATTAAAAGGCTTGCATTTATATGGCACCTTATCACATCTCTCAGAAACATGCCAGAATGCTTCACATAATTTGAAGTGCAGTAACTGTTGTTAAGTAGATAAATATTGCACACTATTTTATGCACAGCAAGATCCCACTAACTGCAATTCGATGAATGACCAGTTAATCTATATTTCGGTAGCATTGGTTAAGGGAATTATGTGGGCTAGTAGACTGGGAGAACTCTCTTTTCTCCTGCGAATAGTACCATGGAATCTTTAATTTTCACCTGAACAGGTTAAAGAGGCCTCAGGTTAATGTTTCACCCAGAGAACGGCACCTCCAACAAAGCAGCATTTCCTCAGTACAGCACTGGAATACTAGCATGAATTAGGTGCTCACACCCTGGAGTGGAGCTTGAACTGACAACCTTCTAACTCAAGAGGCAACAATAGCACTACTTCACTGAGCCAAAAAGTAACACAAGCATGTTTGGATAAATTATATGAATTTGCTCCCACTCCAGAGCAGCAGCGGATTAATGCATGGGCCTACCGCGTCTGTGCTAAAGGGCGCCAACCAACTATGTGGACCCCGCTGGAGCAGTTTCATTTAAGTGTAATATATTGTGATATATTATTATTATTAGCGCAGTGTGTAAACATTCTAGGGGTCTATTTCCTCGAGCATTCTACTACACGTTTGTGTGCTAATGGATAGAGGGGGTTGTGCCGTTGGTCAGAGGCACCAGGAATTCTTAATCTAGCTTTACTCCAGTGCTTTGTGCATCAAGAATGCACATCAGGAATTCAGGCACAGAGGTCAGCAAGGATAGATGGAAATTAGTGTGTGGCCCACTGATTTCATTGCCTGAATTCCCTGTATGCGCTCCCAATTTGCAAAGCTCCATGCCGGGAATGCAAATTTGTAAAAGCAATTTTTTTTCCAGAAGTGAATGGCCGCCATCTTGAAAATCCCCTAACTAAAGTCTAAATATTGAATTCAAAAACAATCTTCGTGTCAAACACAACTTGTTTCAATCTTCGAAGTTTAATAATTATCACCTAACATGGATGTAAATAATTCCACATTTTCTAGTCCACACATGTGGCATAAATATTTTCCTATTTGTCTCCCAATGTAAGTCTCTTTTGCAGAAGTAGGTTCACATGCAACTGAGCCACAGCTGGTTTTTTTAATCTCGAGGGCTATTTTGTGTAAGTTAAACTTCAATTCGCAGGAGAGCAGATAGCACCCGAAAGACAGTCTAACCATTTATCACTGCTCCCTATGCATTGGAGCATCTAATAAAGCAATAGGGCGCCAAACTTTCAAATTAGGAAAGAAGAAACGACCACAATTTATTTTATAACATGTCTAAGTGCAAAATAAAACATGGTGCAGTTCTGGAACTATTTTCTTTTAAACAGGCTATAGTTCTAGCTGGAACCTGCCAAAAATGCCAGGTTTAAATGTTGAAAGCATCTAGCATTACAGATACATTTTACAAAATGTGACTCAGCTTTTAAATTGTAAAATTCACCTGGTAAACAGATGAATTATGTAGGAGCAGTACCAAATGCAATGGTGTGCACTTAAGATACTTGAAAATAACACTCAATTTATAAAATAGTATCTTAATTTAAAATGGTTTTCTATCATCTTTTTATACTAACAATAATATGAAAAAATCCTAAATCAAATGACTTTTATTTACCATCAGATTTATATCAAACTACACTATCAATTGCCCAGTCATCCAGCGACACACACATGATGAATGAATAACCAAATCCTGGTGTGCAGCACGCAGAGCAATTATGTTCTAAGTCAGACTAAGATCCCAGATGATCAAGAAGTTCTGGGAACCAAAGACAATAAATCACTCTGACACTGCAAGTTTTTCCATGCTTAAGGAAGAGGAAAAAGTTGGCTAGGTGTCCCCAAACCATGGCAGCAGCTGCTCCAATCCAGGCTAACAGGAAATAGCATGGAAGGAACTCAGCATTTGGCACATCTGGAAAAGATTGCTTGTCTTTGAAAATAATGCCCAATTCCCTTGTTCCCAGTGATGAGATTTCAAACTTCCACACCATAGCCAACAAAATTGCATAGAACTAGATAAGAAGCAACTAGATTAACCCTATCCTACTCCTTGCAAATATAAGTAATTTACTGCAACTGAAATCAATTTTGAACAATTAAAAAAGGTCTAATATTTCACTAAATTATGTAAATACTGTAGTATTGATGCACTATTAATAAAAACCAACATATGTAATGCAAATCTTTTCTTATTGATCATAAAATGTTTACCTAAAGGTCTTCTTTACTACTTTACTCTATGATGGAGCTGAACTTTTTAGTTCAGACAAAACTCAAAAATATTTGCAATAGTTCAGTTCCAAATGCAATTTGAAGTTATGAGTGTGTGATGAAAATGCCAATGGGGAGGAACGTGCAAAGGAATGATAACATTACACTCAAGTGTGACACATGTATGCACAGGTGAGGACATTTTAAAGTTAGAACATCCAGATCTATGGGAATGAATGCAAAGAGGACTAAGCTCAAGTACATAAGGCAGAATCAAACAGAATTATTTTCCTTCACTCACACAAGAGGCGTAAATTGCACAAAAGCCTTAAATAAAGCCTCTAAGCGGTTTCATCCTTGTCTATTAAAAGCACTATGAAAAGAGATCACAATCATATTTCTAAGTTTTAAAATTTATATAATGAAAGGTGAAATTATATTTGAAAGCAGTGTCTTCAACATATATTCTATGATATCTGCTACTCATATCCTAACTCGCACCAAGTCTCATTCACCCATCACCGCTATGCTAGCTTATCTACATTGACTCCCGGTCCGGCAAGGCCTGGAATTTAAAATTCTCATCTGGGTGTTTAAATCCCTCTATGGCCTCGCCCCTCCCTATCTCTGCAGCCTCCTCTAGCCCAACAACCTTCTGAAATCTCTGCCCTCCTCCAATTCTTGCCTCTTTTGCATCCCCGATTTCCATTGCCCCACCCTTGGCAGCCATGCCTTCAACTGCCCAAAGCTCTGAAATTCTCTCCCTAAACCGCTCAGTCTCTTTCCTCCTTTAAGACACTCCTTAAAACCTACCTCTTTGACCAAGCTTTTGGTCACCTGTCCTACTATCTCTTTACGTGGCTCGGTGTCAAATTTTATCTGATAACACTCCTATGAAGTGCCTTGGAGCTTTTTATGACGTTAAAGGTGCCATAAAAGAACATAAGAAATAGGAGCAGGAGTAGGCCATCTGGCCCTTCGAGCCTGCTCCGCCATTCAATACGAACACGGCTGATCTTCTATCTCAGCTCCACCTTCCTGCACTATCCCCATATCCCTTGATTTCCTTAGTATCCAAAAATCTATCAATATAAGAACGTAAGAAATAGGAGCAGGAGTAGGCTATACGGCCCTAAACACAAGTTGCTCTTGTTGATGAGACATGACATATAGATGAAAATATAGTCACTGCTATACAAAATCATTGGCATCAGTGATGAAATAATGACCTTAAGATGATGACATCCTGTTTGTGGCACTTCAACTGTACTTGTAATAACTCTGGGGAGCAGTTTAAATAACTGCGTTTGGTTAAAAAATGTGGAGGCAAGAGTTGGTTGAAGATAAACATCGTGGTGATTTTGAAGGCATTTAGTAATCAGTGTTGATTATGGGGATTTCTGTCTATTGGTGCTGCTGTGTTGCATATTTCTTGATAGTACTAACTACGTTTGGTAAATTATTTAATGATTCCAAGCAATAATGGTATTCATTATTTAACAAATTTGACACCAAATTTTTCTACCATAGCATTTGCCTGAGATATAGTGCTAATAATGATTCTTAGCACCATGGAGCCAGATTGATATTTGATTTACTAATGAGATAGTAGTATATTGTTGGGAGCAGATGCCATAGAGGACAAACTAAACGGGCCATGTTTCCCATCAGATTTAGAGCCCGGCAGTGGCTTCCTTTCCCTATGCTGGCAACAAAATGAACCTGTCATTGTCACAGGGCTACAGTTAACATAACACAGTGATGGCCATTTCTATATAACTAATGGCCAGAGGTATTTCATACACTAACTTGTTTGTATATTAATATTGCAAGTTACGAAGAGAAATCCGCAGAATTAAGCGCTGTTTCATTGGACAAAAGGTAAGAAGTGAGAATTCTGTTCAAAGGCAATGATAATGCAATTGTAAGCATGATTGCAGAGCTAGGCACCCAAGTTAAAAATTGACAAGTTTTATGCAAGACTGTAAATGCCTTCCTTGACCAAGTAGCAAATCTGAGAAACAAGCTCCCAACAAAAGTAGTTAGGGGGAAAAATTAAGTTGTTTGTGCCTCCCGTTAGCGCCTTAAGAGGGCGCTAATCAGGCGCAAAGCAACTAGCGCCCGGGCGCGGCGATGTTTGCGCCGCTCGCGAAATTAACTAGGCATTTTGCGGCAGCGCTAAACACTACCGCCACGATCTCCTGCGCTGGCAGATCGTGACGTCAGTCGAGTGCGCAACGCCCCGGTAGCGCCCCGGACCGGATATTGAGTGACGCCCCCTGCCTTACCGCCTGCCGCTAGCAACGACAGGTTGAGGGGAGCGTTTTGCAGTCAGAAAGGGACTGGGGGAGCGCTATTTAAAGGCGACCGCTTCCTGCCTTTTTTTGTTGATGACATTTTTGCACCACGCATTCTGAGAGAGAGAGAGAGAGAGAGAGAGACTTCTGGAGAGATTCAACGCTGTGTGAAGGAGTTTTGGGTACTGAGCAGCACTTTTCAGGTTCATTTTGATTTGCCCTTCCTTGCTTCGCCAGCGCTCTGAGGTAGCGCCTCGCTCCTCGGCCTTTGCGCCTTAAGACAGGTGTGAAGCGTCTGATTTAGCGCTCCAATCACCTCTAGGGGCGATAAAAGCCAGGTTTGCCATCGGAGGCAATAATTCGTGCCGGGCGCTAAACTTTGTGCACAGCCGATAATGGCGCCCCAAACGGGGCGATACTGAATTTTTCCCCCTTAATGCCTTGTCAATTCACTCTTTCCAAAAGGATGTTCAGGCTGGCTTGGACCATAAGCATTAGCTACTTGAACTATCAGAACAGTGCAATAATACTTAATGAAAAGTACATGAAGCTGCTGCAGGTCACTGCTTTATAGATAGCTCTATGAGGAACTCTCCACACCTTGGGCTCGATTTTAATTCCCGAGGCAGGTAGGAGTCGGGTTGTGTGGTGGGCGGGTTCTGGAGCTGCTGATGTCCGATTTTGATTCAATGGGCTTGTTGATTTCAATGAGGCGCGCTGGCCAGTCCAATGAGTGCAATCGGATCGGCTGGCTGCCTCTGATGACGTCATCATAGCTGTTGCTTTTAAAACCGACATTTAGCCTAAGCCTTTCTCTTGTGGATTCCTGGAATCAGTGAAATTGATTTAGACGCAATGACTTCTTGCAGAGGGAAGGCAGCTCCTCTTTTTAATGATGACTTCCTTCATGTTCTTGTCGATGCTGTCAGAAGGCGCAGGGAGCCTCCTCAGCAGACCAAGGCAGCCTGGCTGCGCATTGCTCAGGAGGTCAGCGCAAGGTCCATATATGCACGCTCATGGATCCAGTGCCGAAAAAGGTTTAATGATCTTGTGCGAACATCAAAAGTGAGTATCCCATCACACTTGCCTTCGATCTGCTTCCCCTCTCTTCACCAGCACTCTGCGTTGTAAGCCTCCTCCTTCATATCCCACCTTACCCTTACTTCCCTTGCACCCTTTCCTATCCATCTCTGTCTCTGCACTGAATCACTTCAGCATCCTACCTATGCACCCTTTAGACTTGCTCTCACTGTCATGCAGTGACAGCAACTAATGACGCTTCCTCTTGGCACCTTACCCCATCTTCGTCTCCCTCAAAGCTTCCATGGTAGGGATTCTTGACACTCACTGTGGCTGAAACACCACTTGTGTCCCTCCTTGCAGGAAAGGATAGCCCACACTAAGAGGGAGCGAGCAATGACTGGAGGAGGAACACCGACCCGAGCCACATTGACCAGTGCTGAGGAGGCTGCATACGAGATCGTTGGAGGTGGAGAGGACCTGGAAGTGGGCGATGGAGAGACGGGCACGCTAGAGGAAGCTGGTGACATAATAGAATTTCATCCCTCTCGGAATGCAATGGCATATGGGCCTAGAAATTCGGTTGGTAGCGCCAGCGATTAGCGCCTAAAGAGCCCGAGAATTGGGGCGTTACCCAATGTTCGGGCGGGCGCAGTGAATATACCGCCACCTCCCATATTGAGTATTCTTTTAGCGCCGGCGCTAACTCTTTGCGCGCGCCCGTGGGCGCAGGCAGATCATGACGTCATTTCAGTGTGCAACGCCTTTTTGGCGCCCCGGACTGGATATTCGGTGGCACCCGGAACCTTTGCGCCTAGCGCTGTTAGTGACAGTTCGATGGAACGTTACCAGGCCCTTCTCGTAGTCGGGGGGCGCTATTTAATGGGGACAGCTCTAGTATAAAAGCTGCAGCCACTTGGCCTGTTCATTGTGATCGTTGCTGGAGAGAGTTGGTGAGCTACTGTGGAGCAGATTTTTTGGAATTTAGCCTTAGAATACTTGGGACCTTCAAACCTGTCCGGAGCAGTTGGAGCGCTACACCTAACAGCGTTTTGACCGACTGGCATTGGAATGGGAGCTGCTTTGGATGGCAACGTCCTCATGGCCGGACACTGTGAAGGGGCAGAGAGACGGCGGGAGAGAGGGCCGGGATTGGCCAGAAGGAGGAGGGGCAATGGAGGTCGGCCAATCCGAGGGTACGCTGCGAGGGTATTCAGGCAGCAGGTCTCATACCTTGCAATGTCGGAGGAGCAGTATGTGCGAAGGCTCCGATTCGGGAAGGAGGTTGTAACTGAGCTGTGCCACCTGCTTGCTCAGGATCTGCAGCCACGTCTACGGTGCAGGACCTCGCTGTCGGTGTTCGTTAAAGTGACTGTTGCCCTCAATTTCTATGCCACCGGATCCTTTCAGTCAGCTACTGGGGACATTGCGAATATCTCTCAGTTTGCAGTCCATTGTTGCATCCGGCAAGTTACAGCTGCCCTTCATAGACAAAGGCGTCAATTCATCACCTTCCCTCTGAGCCTGGAGAAGCAGGCGGAGCGCGCGCAGGGCTTCGCTGCTATTGCGGACTTCCCCATAGTGCAGGGGGCGATTGATTGCACACACGTGGCTTTGCGGGCGCCATTGCTCAATCCTGAGGACTTCCGCAACCGCAAGGGGTTCCACTCCCTCAATGTGCAGCTGGTCTGTGACCACCACCAAATGATCATGGCAGTCAACGCCCAATTCCCAGGGAGCAGCCACGATGCCTTCATCCTGCGGCAGACCTCAGTTTGTGACCTTTTTGAGGGGCCGGCTCGCCCATGAGGCTGGCTTCTTGGGGACAAGGGCTATCCTCTCTGCCCATGGCTCATGACACCACTCCGTTTGGCCGCCAACCCAGCAGAAGAGCTGTACAACAGCAGCCATCAGGCGACCAGGAACATTGTAGAGCACACTATTGGTGTGCTCAAACAGCGTTTCCGCTGTCTGGACCATTCGGGGGGAGCCCTGCAGTACTCGCCGGAGCAAGTGGGTCACATCATCGTCATCTGCTGCATGCTCCACAACTTGGCGATTCGACACACCCAGCCAATGCCAGCTGTCCCTCAAGGTCCAGCAGAGCAGGTGGACGAGGAGGAGGAGGAGGAGGAGCATGCGGGTGAGGAGGAGGAGGAGCATGTGGACGAGGAGGAGGAAGGTGGGAGGGCTCCTGAAAGTGGAAGGGCCATCCGTCAGAGGCTCATCAGTCCTTTCCATAGCAGCCTCGAAGCCCTGGACAGTCCTCTCCATAGCAGCCTCGAAGCCCTGGACAGTCCTCTCCATTGCTGCCCCGAAGCCCTGGACGGTCCTCTCCATTGCTGCTCCAAAGCCCAACACACTCTTTGCCAGTGTTTCTATCGACTGAGGCATCCTCCCCACTGCAGCCATCAGCTCAGTGTGCCTGAATTGGGCCTGGGTGCTCATTTCAGCAAGGCTACGCACCTCCTCTGCACAGCAGTCATCACTCCCTGCCTTGCCCTCCGGGGAGCTGGTGGCCGAACTTGCCTACCCTCCCTGCGCTGCTGCATGCCGCTTGTTCCGGCAACTGGCTCATCAGCAGAGCCCCCCCACTCCCCTCCAGGGAACTACTATCCCCAGTCTGCAGATGTGTATGCTCCCCTGAAGTTGGAACGGATGCTCCGGCTTCCTCCTGATCCTCTCCTCCGGAGGCACTGGCACTGGCAGCTCCAGAGCGTTGATCCCGAGTTGGTGATGAATCATCTGAAAGCAGGGAGGTGGAAGAGTGGCTTTAGCAAAAGGTCAGGTTGGCAGCAAGGCATGCCAGATTGCGGCAAGGCTCTGACATGGCTGCACACTGAGAAAGCATGCTGGCGGGGGGACCAAGTGGAAGGAGACAGCTGAAAAAGGTGAGCGCCTTACCCTCGCTGTCGAGAAGGGGGTCAGCAGCTGCAGTGGTAACAGGACCACTCAGACGTCCTCCAAGAATCTGGTGCACTCTCTCCTCGAGATCCGTGAGAGTGACCACTTGTGGAGGTCCGCCACCGGTTTGACGCTGGTCCTTTCGGATCGTCGCCAGCTTGGACTGCAGGGGAAAGAAGGGGAAGCTCTGTTACATGATGCCTTGAGAGATTATCTCATGCCCCCCATGGTGCAAGAGCCCTTACATGATGCCTTGAGAGATCATCTCATGCCCCCCATGGTGCAAGAGCCCTTACATGAGGCCTTGAGTGAAATGTCCATGTGTGTGCCCAGAAAGGGCCATGGGTGCTTGCTGACAGATGGCCATTGGGGCATCATGGCAACAGGGTGCGCGAAGTCAGGTGCAGATGGAGGGAATCAGAAGTTTGCATAAACAACACTCACCCTAACGACCCGAGTGAGGTCGTTGAATTTCTTCCTGCACTGAACAGGGCTCCTGGTCGCTATGCTGCTGGAGTTGACCCTCTGAGAAACATCCCTCCAAGCTCGGCGGTAATCCTTTTGATTCGGCCTCCTGCCATTGTCAGGATACAGAACATCTCGATGGCGCTCCACTGCGGACACCAACTCCTCCAGAGCCTCAGTGCTGAAGTGCTCTGCTCTCTCTCTCACCTTCTCCATCCTGACCAAGTTTTTTGCGCCAGAGAAGAGCGCCGATTCTGAGGCCTACAGGGCGTTGAGTGTGGAAGCTGAGGCTGACTGACCCACCCCTTTAAGAGCTGGCCGGCGCCTGGAAGTCTCGTGGTTATCGGTAATTGAGATCACCTGCGCTGCGCCCGTCCGCGCCGATATTGGGTAGCGCCGGAAGTTTTGCGCCTTAGGAGGCCCGTGCAACGTCTGAATTCGCGCCTCAATCCCCTTTGGGGGCGATGCAACCCAATATCGCGCCAGGTGGCGGTAAGTTTCGTCTGGCTATAAACTTTGCGCAGCGCCAGTTCTAACGCCTCAAGCGGGGCGATACCCAATTTCTAGGCCATGATGTTCAATTGCGTTGTATTATCTGCTCAAAGGGATGTGTCTGCTACATCAATATCAGATGTCTAAATCATGCCTTTACTTGCCCACAGGACCAGCGAGCGCCCCCCTCCCCATGATCCAGGACGAAGAGCTGGACAGCTCCTCAGAGGAACCTGAAGCCTCAGGGAGCAGTGTCACCAGGACTCAGCGCAGCAACGCACACCTCGGTGGAGTCCTCGTGAATTATAGTGTTGCCACCTGCTCTATCACAGCACACATAGTGAGCATGAGCAGATGGTGGAGACAGCAACAGCAGTGGAGAGTCCTCAGCAGAGGTTGCAGCAATCTCCTAGTTCTGCTGAGCTGCATGCAGAAAAAGAGCATCTCGGGAAATACAGGAACAAGTGCAGGAGCCTCTGGAAGGGTTTGCCTCTAGGGTTAGTGCGAGTGTGGAGGAGTCCATCTGTAACATCAGCACTGCCGTGGTGGAGGCAATGGCACATGAACACACCACCATGGATAGGATGGCAACCTCCGTGGAAAGGTTGGCTACCTCAGTGGAAGGGATGGCTACTGCCATGGAGGAAATAAGTCGCCAGAGTCAGGAAAACATGGTGACTGTTCAAAATAGAATGTCATCTCTGGAGGCACAATGGGCAGCTATTGAGCAGACCAGAGCTCATGGACATCCTTTTGATGAGGACTGCCAGTGCAGATATGGGTCCTCATGGTCCCCCTGAAGTGCAGCAAGGTGCTCTCCAGCCACTTGCCAGCACGGAGGTGGGGAGGCAGGACAGAAGTGTGGGCTCCTCTGAAAGCGCTCATATGACCATGCCACTGCGGAGCCCTCGGTCAGAGACCCACTTTGCGGAGACAACTGAGATGGCCGCAGGACATCCCAAACCCGGAGGGCGCCCGCCAAAAGCGTCTGAGCAGGCACAGCATCCTAGTCAGCAAGGTGCCTCTTCATCTGCTGAAGCCACAGGGGAAGTACCACGTAGAAGCATGCGTAAGAGAAAGATTAAGCACCTATAGTCACAAGGTGAGTCACTTGGGTGATTTATCTTTTTTTTTCTGACTGTTGTTGGTTTATTATCCTTTTGTGATGTGTAAAAGAAAAATTATGGCAAACAGTTGATTGTGTGGCCTATGTGTTCTGGGAAATGGCAAAAGAACATTGAGGGCTCACAGTGACTTGCTTTTGTAATGCTGATGGTAAAAGTGATAGGAAATAACAGGGTATAGCAGAGATGAAGTATGACGTTGGAAAAATGTCGGCTGCAATTACAGAGCGATATGGTAGCCACCTATGGATGAAGAGTAAGCTTATGCTATTGTGGCATGGCAGTGTGCATACCCTGCTTGACGGGCAGCAGTGAATTGGAGGGATGCTGCATTGGTCACAACAGGGCATTCAAGGTGCCCCTCATCTTCCTCCTATTCCTCTTCCCAGGAAGAACTACGCTGAGCCACGCAGCTGCTACTCCTCAGATTATGAGGACCAGGATGAGAGGGCATAAGTTTTTCCCATCCCCTTGCTATAGATTTCATTTGAGGCAACAAGCTTGCAAGCGCACTGTCGAAATAGCCTGAAATTATTCCATTCGTGTCACACTGCAGATGGGTGTCAGCTTGAACAGTCACAAGGTCAGTTGATGTGCAAAATCTTATCCCATACCTACAACAGCAAAGTTGTTGCATTTGAATGTCAGCCATGTTTCAGGGGCGCTTTTAAAGTGCTCCACCAATGCATACAAATCATGTCCTCCAGCAACTCATCTCCTTGAACCTGGCCTGTTTCTGACAAGTCGGGAAACAGGAGCCAGAAGCACGAAAATAGGATTAGCAAGGCAGTTAACAGGCTCTTAACTGCCTTAACTACCTGCCCCACCGGTTCCAGTCGGGTCAGTTTGGGAGTGGCTCAACCGACACTCTCAGAAATCGGGTGGAGGCGAGATAGAGGTGGGTTGGGTGTCTGAAGCCATTTTTTCCGATTTTCGCTATAGACCCGCCTCCAAAGGGCTATTAAATTCGAGCCCCTTGACTCAAGAAGTGGTAATTTCACAAGGATGAGCTCTAATTTCCCACCATTCAGTAATACAAGCATGGCTTGTTGAGCATGATGTATTTTCTGTACCCAAGCTTCCTCCTTTTGGTTCCATAATTTGAGTATTGGAAAGTGCTACATTTTAGTAAGCTACTCAAGTTTAATTCTGGTGCTTGTCAAAGAGCCTTTCCATATTTTGGTGCGGACAACCAAATATTGTTTCTGCGAGATTATAGTGTATGCAAGAGAACTTGTGTTATCTAGACCGATAAATACTAAGCAATATATTTTTACAAAAGTTTTCAAATACATTTTTATTCAAATTCAGAAACAAAAGTGTACTGCATTTTTTTCTAGTCTGCGAGTTTTTGAAAACAAAACAAAATGGAATTACTAAATCAGCATTTATTCTTTATCCTCAAACTTACAAGTGCAGGATTCTGTTTTTATACATCTTTTGCAAAGTCATAACTCAAGTCACCATCATTGACTTCAATTATTCTCAAATACAACCTTGATTTTCTTTATTACTTTGTTTCTGTTGAACAAACTTTCAAATAATGCAATTTAAAAAATCAGCACAAATTGAAATGAACAATCCTTTAAAACTTGTCATTTGATTTGCTAATTGACTTTAAAAGAACAAAGAAAAACACAGCCAAATGAAGCATTTTTATAATAGGGTGTAAAAAGCAATTATAACAATTTACAACCTCTGAATGTTAAAATCAAATTCCAGTTATATTTTTCTAGCAATATGATGCAACATTTGAGCCAATAAGAGAATAGCTGTGTTAACAAAGCAGTTTCATGTCATGCAATAGTCACTGTAAAAAGTGAATATTGAGAATAAACCAGCAAAGCCATTTCAAAAGCTTAAAACCATACAAATAAGTGGAACTACTTCCTGTTCTGGAAATTTTTTTAAAGGCATATCAAGATACTTAATAGAGCTCTAATCCTAATTCCAGTAAACTACATATTGTTCTTCAAATATTACCACCTTAATAGGAAAAAAGGCTGCTTTTAAATTTCAATCATGTTAAATAATTCAAGAAAGAGATCAATTTTCTTTAAATCAAATTTATCAACTGATTATGGGCTGGGTAGGTGGGAAGGCGAAGCACTTTGGATATCCAGTTACAAACTTATTTCAGCATCTATGGGATAAACATTTTGGTCAATGATTAAGGGTACAAGGATGGCTCCACTGTATTTCTTCAGTAGCAATTTGTAGATTAGAACCCTTTTACATTGAAAAGGATCACTTTTGTGTATATTCACTTGTTATTTAAAAATTTAAAAAGGAAAAGTTCCAACCATCCAGCAATTCAGAAAATCGGCTCATTTTATGATGCGTCTTGAAATTCAGTAATTTGCTTCGATTTTGTGGTAACACCTTATATTATTTATTCTTCAGTAGTTTTACATCCAAATAACTTGGCAGCTTGAAGCACAACATCTGGACATTTCACATTAGGAAGGAATGTTCGAGTTGCTCATTAGCCACATTCTGGAAGAAAGATATAAAATTACAAAATTAATCATTTGGGAATTGTTTCCTCTTCCTCATTTTCCTTCCAATCTTCTACACTTACACTCTTCTGAAGGCAAGAAATTACAATAGGGAACAGTTCCCTGGGTATAACCAACCTTCTGGTAATTCACCCAAGGAACCATTCATTCTGTGTAAGCCTGGACAATGAATATTGGATGCTGATCACACCAGAGCCCCGTCTATTTTCCATACATACCCATTTATAACAGGAGGAGCTACACAGTGATGAAGACCAGCAACCATGGTGATTTTGTTTAGGTAGCAGTCAGGGTGCAGCCAACTGTAGCAGCACCCTGTCTGCTACCCCCCAGCTAAGAGACAAAAAAGATCTATTTAAGATACATCATTCAAAAAACCTAGCTGCAAACATTCCTTTTCATAACATTTCTTTTACTATATGAATGGCTTGAAAGATATTCTGTCATTTAAAGAATGACCATCCCAAATACATTTTCTAATATACCAGTTATTGAAATTTATGCTCTAAAGCACAATTTATTTATAATCCAATATTGTAGCTGATTGTGAACCACTAAATGATACATTTTGTTTACAGGTGTTAATGAACTTTACTAGGTGCTGCTGAGTTGTCGGGAACTAGTGGTTCAAAGAGCAAGTTAACACCATTTGTAAATAAAATACATAGTTTAAAGGTTAAAAATAGGCAACGCAAATAAAAGGAACAAATAATTGGGCTTTAAATTTAAATTAATCTCTTATAAATACCACACTTTATTTATAAGACCATGGCCCTGTTTTTAACGGGGAGGGTGCGTGGGAGCCCGGCAGGAGACGAGGAGGTCCTGCTGATCTTAATGGCAAGTCCTCATTTAAATAATCTTCTGCAGATTCCTGCCTGACAGTCTGCCCAGCGGGCGGGAGCACTAACAAGCAGCAGGAGGCCGCAGCCGGGACCCGTGGGGACCATCCCCAGCAATTAGTAGAGGATGAAGGCTCCAGGCTGTGCCCGGATATGGGGAGCCAGGACATTGGTGCTGCCATCTGGAGGGTGAGGTGATGCCAGGGCATTGGGACCATGATAGGAACTGGGGGTGGGGGGGGGGGGGGGGAAACCATGACATCGGGACTGTGATCGGGGCTGGGGGAGGCAAAAGGCTTCCATGTGAGGCCTGGGGGAGGGAAGCACTCCTGCTCCTCCTGGCCCACAAGGAGCGCTAAAAGAGCAGATCTTCAGCACTTTCCTTGGCCAGTCGGCTCCTCTGACCTCGGATCTGCTGCCGCGTATCCCACAGCGAGGCCTCCCTTTGACATACCGTTACATTTAAGTCACGGCGCCGATGATGTCATCGGGCTGCGACTTTTCAATATTAATTAGACCCCCACCTGCCTTTTGCAGGAGCCTCGTCGATGGCTTGACAGGTGTTTGTAAAAATTTAAACAGGCAGTAATGGGGTCGGTTTGCTCGATCCCGATACTTTAACCACCTCCCGCCTGGCGGTGGGATGGGTGGGGGTTAAAAATCAAAGTATCGAGGCTCATATGTTTGTAGACCATTGCATCTTAGATCTGTAATTAAGCATTAAATTACAGATTATTTGTATAGTGCTGCAAGGATATTTAAAAGCAATAGTCATTACAATGCATTTAGAAAATAGGAAAAGGGAAAACGTATACACTGTAAATGGTAAAATTTTAAAGGGAGCAAAGGGACAGAGATATCTTGTTGTGCTGATACACAAGTCATTAAGAGTTGGCGCAAGGAGCAAAACAGAATCTTTGGTTTTGTATCAAAAGGAATAGAATACAAAAACAAGAAGGTAATGTTGAAATAAAAAGCAAAATACTTTTATTGACTTCATACACTAGTCAATGAGCTTCAAGAACAATATGGCAAACTTTCAACTTGTACCCAAAATGGGCATGAAGTGGGTGGGGCGGCAGCAGCGATTGCCCGATGCATGGTATGAATTCTTGTCTGGTCAATGCCTCATTGAAGGCGGTGTACAGTTCTGCTGACCACAGTGCAAAAAGGATATTGCAGCTACTGAAAGTATACAGCAGAGAGCAACCAGAATGATTATGGGAAGGATGGATTGGATTATGAGAAGCGATTATGTAAATTGGTATGATCCCAATGGAAAAGAGAAGGTTGAGAGACAATGGGGTTGCTGGTTTAGGATTCTAAAGGGACTAGATGATGTAGACCACGACAAGCTATTTCACCCTGTCCAGAACAGTAGAACCAGAGGACGCGGCCTGCACTTCAAGGGGCCGGGAGAGTAAATTCAAAACTAATTTGGGGGAACAATATTTCAGTGAGCGAGTGGTCAATCTATGGAACAGGCTCCCTAGGGAGACAGCAGGAGCAGTTAGTATTGATTCATTCAAATGCAAATTAGATAAATAGGTAGGTGGGACAGCAGTGGGCAATGTTACAGGGGTGCAAGAAAGCAATTTTGGTAACAGAATAGACACGAGAAAGGTAGCTTAGTTGATGGGAGTCATGACCAGAGGCATGCAGGTGTTGGCAGAAACAGAAAAGCACAGCTTCAGTTTTGCTCACATTAAGCTGGAGGGAACCTTGTTTCTCATAAGTCTTAACGTTGAACAGTCAGTTAGAGGCTGCAGCAAAGCCGTGGGATCGATGTGAAAGTGGAGAGGTACGGAGAAGATGACTCCATGCTTCCACAGGGTATTGCCATGGGATAAGATATCAAGGAAGAGAAGGGATCAAGGGTGGAGTTCTCAGGTACACCAGAGGTGACAATGCAGATACAGAAGGAGGAGAAAATGCTGAAGGACAGGTAATGTCTTTGTTGCAACAGGTATGAGTGGAATCAGGAGACAGCAGTAGACTGCAGCGAAAATACATTTTAATCACATTGAGCAGATTCTCCCCTAATTAAACACAAGGGTGTTATTTTTATTTTAGGGGAATGTTAACATAGTTGTTACGATACTGGACTAGTAATCCAGAGGCCTGAACTAATGATCTGGAGATGGGAGTTCAAATCCCACCACGGCAGCTGGAGAATTTAAATAAATCTGGAATAAAAAGCTAGTTTCAGTAATGGTGATCAGGAAACTACTGGATTGTAATAGAAACCCATCTGGTTCACTAATGTCCTTTAGGGAAGGAAATCTGCCACCCTTACCCAGTCTGGCCTATATGTGACTCCACAGCAATGTGGTTGACTCTTAATTGCCCTCTGAAATGGCCTAGCAAGCCACTCAGTTGTCTCTCCACCACCTTCTCAAGGGCAGTTAGGGATGGGCAGTAAGTGCTGGTTTTGCCAGCAATGCCCACATCCCATGAATGAATTAAAAAAATAACATTTAAGAAACAGGAAACTACCAAACCACTGAGATAGCCGACGGTCAGATTGTTATCCATTTCCCCAATGAAATGGTTCATTACCTCTAGTACAAGAAGAAAAGTCTGGTCCTGTGTGCCGCAGCCATGTTCTCAGACATGTTTCTGATTTTCAGGTAGTTGATAAAGCCTCTGAAAAACAGCAGCAGTCCTAAAAGGAAAAAAAAAAAATACAAATTAATACTTTACTTTAGAAAGAGTACTGAAAGGGACAAAAAATATGAGCATAAATACATTTTGGGGGGGAAAATTCGGTTGGTTAGCCCCTCCAGGGGGCGCTAGGGACTTAGTGCCGCTCGCAAAATTGACCAGTTGTTTTGCAGCGGCACTAAACACTATCGCCACGATCTCCTGCATCCGTAAATTGTGACATCAGTCGAGCATGCATTGCCCTGGTAGCGCCCCAGACCGGATATTGAGTCGTGCCCCCTGCCTTAGTGTCTGTTGCTAGGAACGACATGGGGAACATTTTCAAGTCGGGAAGGCACTGGGGGAGTGCTATTTAAAGGCGGGCCCTTCCTGCCTTTTCTTGTCGGCAGAATCTTTGGTACATGCAGGTTGAGAGGGAGAGAGATGTCTGGAGAGATTTAAGGCTGTCCTAAGGAGTTTTGGCCCTCAGCACCACTTTTGAGGTTCCTAAGCACCAAGCTCTTTCCCTGGGCCTATCCATTAGTGCTTCCAACACAATTGCTTTAGAGGTCTCTCCAGGCCGAGATTCAAGGCTGCAATGAGCAGGGTGTGGCTGGCGAGCAAGATGGGGCCCTCCCCTTTAAGAACTGGATGGCGCCAGTCTGTCTGGCTTCCATGGTAACTGACATCACCTGAGCTTTGGTAGCGTTCTGAGGTAGCGCCTTGCTCCCTGACGTTTGCGCCTTAAGGGAGGTGTGTAGCGCCTGATTTAGCGCTCAAATCACCTCCAGGGGCGATAGAGGTGAATTTTGTAGTCGGAGGTGATAATTAGCGCCGAGCACTAAACTCTGCGCCCGGCCGATTTAGCGCCCTAAAATAGGCGATACCCATTTTTTCCCCCCTTTATGTTATGTCAGTAGAAAAGCTTTACAAATTTACTTAAGGTGACTTTTAAAACTAGGCTACAACCAATAAAAGAAACAAATTTAAAAGCAGATCAAAAGGCTGCTTGGTGAGGCAAGGGAGAAGATTGCAGGGACTCTGCCACAAATTTTCAAAACCTCTCTAGCCACAGGGAGGTGCCAGAGGACTGGAGGACAGCTAACGTAGTACCATTGTTCAAGAAGGGTAGTAGGGATAAACCAGGGAATTACAGGCCAGTGAGCCTAACATCAGTGGTAGGGAAATTCTTGGAAAAAATTCCGAGGGACAGAATTAGTCTCCACTTGGAGAGGCAAGGATTAATCAAGGATAGTCAGCATGGCTTTGTCAGGGGGAGATCATGTCTAACCAATTTGACTGAATTTTTCGAGGGGGTGACTAGGTGTGTGGATGAGGGTAGTCTACATCAGTAAGGCTTTTGACAAAGTCTCGCATGGGAGACTGGTCAAGACGGTAAGAACCCATGGGATGCAGGGCAATTTGGCACATTGGATCCAAAATTGGCTTACTGGCAGGAGGGAGAGGGTGATGGCCTAAGGTTGTTTTTGTGACTGGAAGCCTGTGTCCAGTGGTGTACCGCAGGGATCGGTGCTGGGTCCTTTGCTGTTTGTAGTGTACATTAATGATTTAGATATGAATGTAGGAGGTATGATCAGTAAGTTTGCAGATGACACAAAAATTGGTGGAGTGGTAAATAGCGAGGAGGGAAGCCTCAGGCTACAGGACGATATAGACGGGTTGGTCAGATGGGCAGAACAGTGGCAAATGGAATTTAACCCTGAAAAGTGTGAGGTGATGCATTTTGGGAGGACTAACAAGGCAAAGGAATACACAATGAATGGTAGGATCCTAGGAAGGACAGAGGATCAGAGGGACTTTGGTGTGCATGTACATAGATCCCTGAAGGCAGCAGGACAGGTAGATAAGGTGGTTAAAAAGGCATATGGGATACTTGCCTTCATTAGCCGAGGCATAGAATATAACAGCAGGGAGGTTATGATGGAGCTGTACAAAGCGCTAGTTAGGCCACAGCTGAAATACTGTGTGCAGTTCTAGTCGCCACACTATAGGGAGGATGTGATTGCATTGGAGAGGGTGCAGAGGAGATTCACCAGGATGTTACTTGGGCTGGAGCGCTTCAGCTATGAAGAGAGACTGGACAGGCTGGGGTTGTTTTCCTTAAGAGCAGAGAAGGCTGAGGGGGGACCTGATTGAGGTGTACAAAATTATGAGGGGCATAGATAGGGTAGATAGAAAGGAACTTTTCCCCTTAGTAGAGGGGTCAATAACCAGGGGGCATAATTTCAAGGTAAGGGGCAGGAGGTTTAGAAGGGATTTGAGGAAAAACTATTTCACCCAGAGGGTGGTTGAAACATAGAAACATAGAAGATAGGAGCAGGAGTAGGCCATTCGGCCCTTTGAGCCTGCTCCGCCATTCAATGAGATCATGGCTGATCATCCAAATTCAGTACCCTGTCCCTGCCTTCTCCCCATATCCCTTGATCCCTTTAGCCTTAAGAAATATATCCAACTCCTTCTTGAATATATTTAATGAACTGGCCTCCACCGCCCTCTGTGGCAGTGAATTCCACAGGTTCACCACTCTCTGGGTGAAGAAATTCCTCCTCATTTCAGTCCTAAATGGCTTACCCCTTATCCTTAGACTATGACCCCTGGTTCTGGACTCCCCGGCCATCAGAAACATCCTTCCTGCATCTAGTCTGTCCAGGCCTGACAGAATTTTATAGGTTTCGATGAGATCCCCTCTCAATCTTCTAAACTCCAGTGAGTATAAGCCCAATCGACCCAATCTCTCCTCATACGTCATTCCTGCCATCCCAGGTATCAGCCTGGTGAATCTTCGCTGCACTCCTTCCATGGCAAGAACGTCCTTCCTCAGGTAAGGCGACCAAAACTGCACACAATACTCAAGGTGCGGTCTCACCAAGGCCCTGTACAACTGTAGCAAGACATCCTTGTTCCTGTACTCGAACCCTCTTGCTACGAAGGAAAACATACCATTTGCCTTCTTAACCGCCTGCTGCACCTGCATGCTTACCTTCAGCGACTGGTGCACAAGAACACCCAGGTCTCTCTGCACTTCCCCTTCTCCCAATCTATTGCCATTCAAATAATAATCTGCCTTCCTGTTTTTGCCACCAAAGTGGATAACCTCACATTTATCCACATTATAGTGCATTTGCCATGTTTCTGCCCAATCACCCAACCTGTCCAAATCGTACTGGAGTTTCACGACATCCTCCTCACAGCATACCCTCCCACCCAGCTTTCTGTCGTCTGCAAATTTGGAGATATTACATCCAATTCCCTCGTCCAGATCATTAATATATACTGTGAACAGCTGGGGTCCTAGGACCGATCCTTGCGGTACCCCACTAGTCACTGCCTGCCACTCGGAAAACGACCCGTTTATTCCAACTCTTTGCTTTCTGTCTGCCAACCAGTTCTCTATCCAAGTCAATACCTTGCCCCCAATCCCATGTGCCTTAATTTTGCACGCTAATCTCTTATGTGGGACCTTATCGAAAGCCTTCTGAAAGTCCAAATACACCACATCCACTGGTTCTCCCTTATCTATTTTACCAGTTACATCCTCAAAAAATTCCAGTAGTCAAGCATGATTTACCTTTTGTAAATCCATGTTGACTTTGTCCGATCCTGTCACTGCTTTCCAAGTGCTCTGCTATTACATCTTTTATAATGGACTCTAGCATTTTCCCCACTACCGATGTCAGGCTTACCGGTCTATAATTCCCCGCTTTTTCTCTACCACCTCCAATCCATGGGTACTGTTCCAGAGTCTATCGAGTTCTGGAAGATGACCAGCAATGCATCTGGAACTCACTGCCTGAAAGGATGGTAGAGGCAGGAACCCAAGACGCATTTAGATGAGCACTTGAAGTGCCATAGCATACAAGGCTACGGACCAAGTGCTGGAAAATGGGATTAGAATAGACAGGGCTTGATGGCAGGCGCGGACACGATGGGCCAAAGGGCCTCTTTCTGTGCTGTATAAATCTATGACTCTAAAATACTGAAAGCAGTAGTACATTTTTCATTTGGATTCAGTCAGAGGTCCACACAGATTCTTAATTAAAATTAAATACAAACAAAACTAGATTAAACTACTACAATTCCTCCACATTCAAAGGGCGGTGTGCATATTGCCATATGGCCACTTCTACACTGAAATCAGAATCTAAAAGAACAAAACAAAAATATAGGTTTAGTTACCATACTTCCCCCCTCTCTCTCTCGCTCACCACCTCAATAAACGAAGTTACTTTTGCTATTTTTAAATATAGGAATTGGATTATATGCAATACAAGTAATAGAACTACTCCTAGAATTTAAACGAACAGCAGTGGTGCAAATGGCCCAATCTTCTCATTCAACCGCTCACAAGGTTAAAACACAGGTGTATTTGCACAAGGAACAGAATTCCATTTCTACCAGCAATCTTTACTTGACAACTACCCTCCTCACCAACAATCCTCAAACAGATCGAACTTTCTCAGTGACACCTGTACAGCTAATAAATCAAGGCAATTTTTAACAGGACCAATTTAAAATGTTTCACTAAGATGAAACAAATCAGTAATATAATTAGTATGGCAATAAAACACAAAAACACGAGAGATAATTTAGTAGCGTCCTAAATCAAAAGGGCTTTCTGAAATGTAGTCGAAATGTAAACTTTGAAAAATGGACTTTAGTCTGGAATGAAAAAGAAACAGTGATCTTATGTTTAATTGAAAACAGACAACATTTGGGCAAACCATCAATCTAGATGGTCCTGATTTACTTTTAATCCTGAAATTATGGCTCCTCTGCACAATTCATATTAGTATTAATAAAGGTTCTTAAAATTTGAGCACTTTGATAGATGCTATGTCATAATTTAATATATGAAACAATTTAGAGAATATCTTTTAAATTTAAAATAATGACATTTAGGGCATTTCAGCAACTGAGATTACAAATAGTCATACTGTTTTAATTTATTCTCGACAACATGTACCACTGGCTCAAAGTAACACAACTGCTATAGAATTATAGCTGAAATAACAAAGCAATTCTGTGGGCTGCCGGGGGTATCAAGTAGATCTTCGGATCCAACTATGAATTATCAAGATTAGATTCAGTAAACATGCATTTCTATTAGTTACATTATGACGTTGACATGATCAAGTTTTTGCTGCGCTCATTTATTTAATTTTTCTTATTTTCAGAGCTTAATCCTCATACATTAAGTCAGTGTTAAATGACTGCAACATTAATTTTGTGATTAAAATTAAAATTCTTCTCACAAATATTCTTTCCTCCCTTTCTGAAGATGTTGACTCCATGCGGAGGTATAGCTCCACAGACACACATCACCCTCTGGTACCTCGCCCAAGTGGCCATTTTTCATGTGTAACCTTGTTAAGACCAATTAGAGAGCCCCTACCACAGCCACAGCTGAAATTATCATAGACCAACAGCACAGACTAACACTCAAACCCGCAAACTCATTCAGAAAAAACCTTATTCAAATCTACTGCACAGCTATACTGAAAATCTTATTAAATTATGTAGCAAATGTTGTTTAACCTCTGGGAAACACTATCTACCAGCAGTCCCTTTAAAAAACAGCAAAATACTCCAACACTTTTTCCACTTTAGGTTTCTACAAACGCACACAACTAAGATTTGATGCTGCATTCACAGATACACTGTGCTACTGGACTTCACAGCCTATCGCCAGCTAACTATTGGAAACAGGACACTAAATATTTTTCCTGTCATTAACAAAATGAATGGCGAAAAGATTTTATACCAACCTGTAGTTACATGGGTGTGCAAAGGAGACCCCAATTAATGCATATAAAACTTCAGGGTGGTAGCACAGAAAAGTTTTGATGTCTAAGAAAAACACACGGTAAGCTAGGTACTGAACTCCCATGTACTCGGCCAATACAGGGCTTTCTGCAGTCCACAAAGCCCAACAGCTTCAGATTGGCTCTCGAGCTGATCCAGAGTACCAGTCCCACTGAATGAATGGTGCTGTTCCAGGAAATTGTGTAATCCTTTTCAGAGCAACTGAAGGGGACAAGAGATCTGAAGTCGTGCTTCTCTCAGGCAACGTATTTGACAGGTTTTCCCTTAAGTGCCAACATTTCAAAAATGGAGGTGTGCTTTGAATAGAAAATATTACATAGAATATACAACACAAAAACAGGCCATTCGGCCCAACTAGTCTACTGGGGTTTATACGCCACGAGTCTCCTCCCATTCCATCGACCTCATCTCAGCCTTTCAGCATATCTTTCTATTCCCTTTTCTCTCATGTACTTGTCTAGTTTCCTTTCGAAAGTATCTAAGCTATTTGCCTCAAACACTTCCTGTGGTTGCGAGTTCCACATTCTAATCACTCTGAGTGAAGAAATTTCTCCTCATTTCTCTATTGGATTTAGAATAACTATCTTGTATGGCCCCTAATTTTGGATTCTTCCACAAGTGGAAACATTCTCTCCACATCCACCCTGTGCAACCCATTCATAATTTTAAAGATCTCTATCAAGTCTCCTCGAAGTCTTCTCTTTTCTAAAGAAAAAAGCCCCAACCTGTTCAATCTTTCCCGATAGCTGCAATCTCTCAGTTCTGGTACCATCCTTGTAAACCTTTTTTTGCACTTTCTCCAGTGCTTCTATGTCCTTTTTATAGTATGGAGACCAGAACTCTGCAGAGTACTCTAAGTGCAGCCTGACCAGAGTCCTATACAAGTACAGGAAACTTTGGTTTAACCGGAGGTTGCATGTCCGGAAACCTCGCTCTACCGGCAGAATTCACCCCCCGAAAACAGCGCCTGAGTAACCGGCAATGTTGCCGGTTCTGAGTCCGAGTCTCCAACGGCTGCCGAGTTCGTCAGTGGGGGTAGTTCTACAAACTGCCACTACTCGACCTCTTGGCGCCTGCGGAACTTGGATCACCTCAGAAACCCTGCATCAGGAGTCTCACCCTTCCACGCTGCCGGTAGCCTCTTCTGATCTGCCAGTTTTCGGGGTTCCAGTACAGTACTGTGTGTCTCCAACGCTGTTGCAACTCATTGGACTGCATTATGGAAATCCCAAAAGTTGATCCAACCAAAAGGAAGAAAGTGGTGTTAACTTTAAAGCAGAAAATTGATATATGCAAACGACTAGAAATGGGAGCGAAGCGTATGCACATTATGAAAGAATTCAAAATCGGTTCGTCAACAATGTACGACATCAACGCGCAGAAGGATAAGCTGCTCAAGTTTTATGCAAGCTCGGAGACATCTAAGAGTGTAGAGAAACGGCGCACGCTTCGTAAGCCTAAGCTTGAAGAGCTGGATACCGTGCTTTATGAGTGGTTTGCTCTGAAGCGTTCAGAGGGTGTTCCGATTTCCGGACCCATGCTAATATCAAAAGCGAAGGATTTTTATGCAAAGATGGAGCTCACTGACAAGTGTGCTTTCTCTGATGGATGGCTATCGTGCTTCAAGGCACGGCATGGGATACGACGACTCGATGTTTGCGGGGAGAAGAAATCAGCTGATCACGACGCCGCAGAAGAATACTGCGATTATTTCAATCGGATTGTGCAGCAACATGATTTGTCGCCAGCACAGCTATACAATGCCGATGAAACGGGCTTATTTTGGAGGTGTTTGCCAGAATCAACACTTGCTGGGGCTAGTGAGGCTAATGCTTCAGGTTACAAGAAAAATAAAGATCGTGTAACTGTGCTAACATGTGCGAACGCTGCTGGATCACACCGGGTTAAACTTCTCGTCATTGGGAAGTATAAAAATCCCTGTGCATTTAAAAATGTGAGGCACTTACCTGTTGAGTACAAAACTCAAGCAAATGCTTGGATGGATAAGGAAATCTTTTCAAATTGGTTCCATCATACTTTTGCTCCATCTGTGAGGGAACATTTCCGTAGAATAAGGAAACCTGAAGATAGCAAATGCATTTTATTGCTGGATAATTGTAGAGCCCATCCGCATGAATCCGAGTTGGTTTCTGGAAATATTTTCACCATTTATTTGCCACCAAATGTAACTTCTCTCATACAACCCATGGACCAGGGCATTATCCAAAATCTCAAGTGTCATTACAAGAAAGACTTCCTACGTAGACTGATAAGCCAAGATGACAGTACAGGTATTCAGGCATTTCAGAAGGAATACAATCTTAAAGATGCCATCTTTAATGTTGCATGTTCCTGGAAATTGGTGAAAGGTCACACTTTGAGACAAGCCTGGTGCAAATTGTGGCCTTCTGTAATGTTTACTGAAGGTTCTTCTTCAGAGGAGGAATTTCGTGGGTTCAATGTTTGTCCGCGGAAGACTGCAGTAATGGAAATGGCTGACATGGTGAAAGATGTAGGCCCAGCAAACCCTCTACATCACCTCAGTGAAAGTGATATTGAGCAGTGGGTTGATGCCGATAGAGAAGTTGCTGTTGTGCATTTGCTAAGTGATGATGAAATAATGGAGAATGTTTTGAATCCAAGGAAAGAAAAGGAAAGTGTGATGGAAAATGAAGACGATGAGATTTCTGAAGTGAACAAGATTTCTTGGGCTAAAGCTGCAGCAGATCTTGCTTCATTCATCAAATTTGCTGAAAGCCGTTCTTGCTATTCTGCCCAAGAAGTTATGCAGCTCCATATTCTGCAGTCTACCTTTCTGCAAAGAAGGCAAGAGTCCACTAAGCAAGCAGACATCCGGGACATGTTTAAGAAAACTTCCAAAAGAGTTGGAGCACTGGAAGTGCCTGAAGAATCTGTTGAAGTGCATGATCCTGATGAACCAGTTGGCTTGGAATAAGTGTACAGGCAACCACCGTACAGTACTTTATACTGTACTGTACAGTCGTTTAAGTTTTGGTGCACTGCACAGTCGTTTATAAGTTTTGTTTTACTGTTACGTTATTAAAGAGTTATGGATTACCATCAACTGGCAGTACTGTACTTCATCAAGCATCTTTCACCATCCATTTAACACAACATTCTGTAGGTGAGTACCCAATTACTGTATATTGTACATTTCTTGATTTTTAAATTTTTCTTAGTTAAAAACAGCCTGGGTAGATAATCCGCTCACCACTCCGGAACTTTTGATAGATCGGCATCACGCCGGTCCCGCCGGTGCCGGATATCAGAACTTTTCCTGTATAACATAACTTCACTACTTTTGAATTCTATACCCCTAGAAATAAATTCCAGTGCTTGGTTAGCATTTTTAATTGCTTTGCTAACCTGCAATGCTGCTTTTAATGATTTGTTCACCTCTATCCCTAGATCCTTTAGCTCTTCTACCACATTCAGTTTCTTATGTTCTAAGGTGTAGGTGATGTTTCTGTTTTTCCTACCTTACATTTATTTATGTTAAAGTTCATTTGCCACTCAAGTCCAAATCATTAATGTAAATTATGAACAGTGATCCGAGCATGGATCCTTGTGGAATAGGCTAGGTACATTCCAACAAGAGGGAAGGGTAGGGAACCAAAGCAAGGGCTCCTTGAATGATGGAGATACAGAAGATGATGAAACAAAGAGGGTGTATGATGCATGTCAAGTGAATTGTTCAAGGGAGAACCAGATCAAATACAATAAGTTCATAGGGGAAGTGAAGATGAAAATAAGATTGGCAAAGAGAGATTATGAGAGTAGAATGGCGGTTAACATAAAATGGAACCCAAAAATCTTCTATCAGCATGTAAACAGTAAGCGGGTATTAAGAGGCGGGGTGGGGCCCATTAGAGACAAAGAAGGTGATATATGCTTAGAGGCGCAGAGCAAGGCTAGAATACTCAATGAGTACTTTGTATCGGTGTTTACTAAGGAGGTGGATGCTGACAAAATATCGGTAGCAGTGGAAAAGGTAGAAGCAATGGAAGGGGTGAAAATTGATAGACAGGATGTACTAGAAAGGCTGGGTATGCTTAGAGTGGATAAATCAAACTGGTCCAGAGGGCTTGCATCCCAGATTGCTAAGGGAATTGGGGGAGGAGATGGCGGAAGGGATGTTCGTAATTTTCCAAACTTCCCTAGATGCGGGGGAGGTGCCAAAGGATTGGAAAGTGACAAATGT
Source organism: Somniosus microcephalus (assembly GCF_052327205.1). Classification (NCBI taxonomy): domain Eukaryota; kingdom Metazoa; phylum Chordata; class Chondrichthyes; order Squaliformes; family Somniosidae; genus Somniosus; species Somniosus microcephalus. The sequence continues at coordinate 29,180,999 of NC_140996.1, read as the reverse complement.
GATACCATTGTTCAAGAAAGGGTGCAAGGACAATCCTAGTAACTACAGGCCGGTCAGTTTAACATCAGTGGTGGGTAAAGTTTTAGAAACAATAATCAAGGAAAAAATTAACGGGCTAATTAAGAGGAGCCAACATGGATTTGTAAAAGGCAGATCATGTTTGACAAATCTAATTAATTTTTTTGATGAAGTAACAGGGAGGATCGATGAAGGGACTGCAATGGATGTTGTCTACATGGATTTTAGGAAGGCGTTTGACAAAGTACCACATAGAAGGCTGGTTAACAAAATTGAGGCTCATGGAATAGGTGGGCCAGTGGCAGCTTGGATAAGGAATTGGCTTAAGGACAGAAAACAGCAAGTTGTGGTAAATGGCTGTTTTACAGACTGGAGGATGGTAGACAGTGGTGTTCCCCAAGGGTCAGTCGTGGGGCCACTGCTTTTTTTGATACATATATACATATATACGCACACAGGAAACTTTCTGGTATCCGGCACGGACGGGACCGACGTGTTGCCAGTTCATCAACAATTCCGGATAACTGAACGCTATAGTGAAAGATACGGAGCTCTAAAGCAACAAACCCTAACAGCTTCAAAACAATCGGCACAAGTTGCAAGCGTCTCTGTAGCTTAGCAACAGCTTCAGCTACACCCTTGTACAGCAACAAATCAATTAAAAAAAGTAACTAAAAGTAAAAAAAGTTACCTGAGCCGACTCCTGAATTTTGCCGGTGGATAGAGCGTTCCGGTTATTTAGGGGCCGGTTAATTGAAAGTTTCCTGTATATATCAGTATATATATATAAATGATCTGGATATTGGAATAAAAAGTAGAATTTCTAAAATTGCCGATGACACCAAACTTGGGGTGTGGCAAACAGTAAGGATGATACCAATCGACTGCAACAGGACATAGAAAGGCTAGCAGAATGGGCAGACAAGTGGCAGATGGAATTTAATACAAAGTAGTGTGAGGTGATGCATTTTCGCAGAAGGAACAGGGTGAGGCAAAATACACTTAATGGCACTGTTTTAAAGAGTGTGCAGGGACAGAGGGACCTGGCAGTTAATGTGCATAGATCCCTGAAGGTGGCAGGACATATTGAGAGAGTGGTTAGCAAAGCATATGGGATCTTGGGTTTCATAAAAGGTATTGAGTACAAAATTAGAGAAGTTATGATGAATCTTTATAAAGCGTTGGTTAGGCCACAACTGGAGTATTGTGTCCAGTTCTGGTCACCACACTTTAAGAAGGATGTGAAGGCCCTCGAGAGGGTGCAGAGGAGATTTACCGGAATGGTTCCGGGGATGGGGGATCTTAGCTATAAGGACAGGTTGGAGAAGCTGGATTTGTTTTCATTAGAGCAAAGGAGGTTGAGGGGTGATTTGATAGAGGTGTACAAGATTATGATGGGTTTGGGTAGGCTAGATGGGGAAAGGCTGTTCCCACTAGTTGATGGTACAAGGACTAGGGGGACACAGATTTAAGATTTTGGGCAAGAGATTCAGGGGGGGGGGGGGGGAGAAGAGATGTGAGGAAAAACTTTTTTACGCAATGAGTGGTGAGGACCTGGGACTCGTTGCCGACGGAAGTGGTGGAAGCGGACACACTCAATGTTTTCAAGGGGAAACTTGATAGGCACTTCAGGGAAATAAACTTGCAGGGCTACGGGGATAGAGCGGGGGGATGGGATTGACTCAATTGCTCTGCAGAGAGACGTCACGGACTCGATGGGCTGAATGGCCTTCTGCTGTGCCGTTATGACTCTATGAATGCTTACTACCTTCCTCCAATCTGAATAACTACCCTTTACCCCTACTCTCTGCTTTCTATTTTTTAGCCAATTTGCTATCCATTCAGCCATTTGTCCCGACACCACATGACCTAACCTTTGTCATGAGCCAACCGTGTGGTACCTTCTCAAAGGCCTTTTGAAAATCCATGTAACATCTACTGCATTACCCATGTCTACTCTTTCCGTGACCTCTTCAAAGAGTTCTATCAGGTTAGTTAAGCAAGACTTAGCCTTTTGGAATTCATGCTGACTATTTTTTAATTATATTTTCTGTCTATATCTCTTCTAACATTTTTAGTATAGATTCCAGTATCTTTCCAATCACTGACGTTAAGCTGACTGGTCTACAGCTCCCAGATTTTGTTCTGTCGCTCTTTTTATATAGGAACAACATAAGCTGTCCACCAGTCCTCTAGCACGACCCTCTTCTAAGGAATTTTTGTATATATAAACTGGTGCCTCTGCTATCTCCTCCCTATTTTCCTTGAGTATACATGGGTGCAAACCATCTGACCTGGGGTTTTATTCTTTTAGTTTTGCTATTTAGTCAATTATTTTCTCCCTTTCTATTCCAACTTTATTATTCTTTTTAAGCTCATCCTCTAGTGAAGTATCTATTTTGTTATCTTTAGTAGAAACTGAGGTGAAGTAGGTATTCAATACTTCTGCCATTTCTATCATTAACTGCGAGTTTATCTTGCTCATCCTTTAGTGACCCTATACCTACTTTAATTTTTCTTTTGTTATTTGTGTCTATAAAGCGCTTTATTATTTCTTTTTATATTCCTTGATAATTTGATTTCACAATTTCTCTTTGCCTTCCTGATGGTTTTTGTTTAAAGTTCTCTCCTAAATTCTTCGTATTCCCTTTTGTCCTCCTCTCCTTTAGTATCTAAGTATTTTTTATATGTCTTTTTCTTTAGATTCAATGTTTCCTTTAGTTCTTTATTCATCCATGGTGCCTCATAATTAGCTTGCTTGTTCTTGGCTTTTTAGTGGAGTACTTTTCTCTTGAGCACTACTGATTACCATTTTAAAGATTTCCCACTGATTTATGTTTTTGTTTTTCAAGATTTTCTCCCAGTTTACCTTCTTTAGTTCCACCCTCATTTCCTCATTGCTCTTTTCCAATCTATTAGTCCTACTTATGTCAGTTCGATCCTAATCTTGAACCTTACTATGTTGTGATCACTACTACTAAGTTGCTCTCCTATTCTTACTTCTCCTATCAGTTCTGGTTCATTACCCATTACAAGATCCAGCAGTGATTATTTTCTTGTTGGACTTCTTATGTACGGAGTAGAAAGGAGTCCTGTATACACTGTAAAAACTCATTCCCTTTTTCCTTTCTCTACTTCTTCCTGCCAGTTTACTTAGGGATAGTTGAGATCTCTCATGATTATTACTCTATGCCTGTTATTCAACTCGTAGATTTGCCTACATATTTCTTCTCCCAGTTCCCTTTCCACTATTTGGTGGTCCATAGTATACTCCTTCTTAAATTTTATCTATCTTACTGCTAGTTACATCTGTTTTTCTCCTGCCATTATGTTATCTTTAACTAGTATAGCTACTTCACCTCCCCATCTTCCTTGCTAAATATGTTGTATCCAGGAATATTTAGTTGTCAATCCTGTTCTGTTAGAAATCAGGGGTGTCCAAAATGTACATGGTTATGTGGATAAAATTGTGACGCGAATAATGCTGTGTTTACATGAATGTAATAGAACTGGAGACAAAATGTCTCTTCAGACTAGTATATATTAGAATAATTAGATAGATGCTTAGAATCTGCTTGTGTTTTGGTTCTCTGTGGATGTTATAGCATTCTGCAGTGTGACGGTCATAAATAATCTTGTTTCCAAGCTAACTATCTGCTGTTTTCAAGTTAGGATTTCAACCTTGTTTATGTATCTCTAATTGAACCAACTAAGGCCCAAAGCCTAAGTTTTTTCTATTATTACTAATAACCATGATATAATGCTAAGGTTGGAATTGGAGTTAACTTAATAGAACTGCTTGTGAAGATAATTAAAAGTTAATTAGTATAGAAAGGCATAGAATAAAAGGAATTTAGGGGAGTTAAGGTATCCACCTCAGGATGGCGCAGTTTGTTATATGAAAGTGAGATGGCTGAAGTGGGACAGCTCTGGCTTGGGACTCATGATTAAAGGGTACAAGGCCAGGCCTAGTACCAATTGTACCAGGGAGGATAGGGACCAGGGAAATTAGACACAAATTCCAAAGGGAGAAACTTCAGAAAGATTAAACAATAAGACAAACTGGCTGAGCTCACGAGGCCCCTTTAGGGGAGGGATTTCATCCAAAAATTGAGGCAAAGAACTCGACACCCCATTGAGTACTGAGGTTTATGGGGAACCTCTATAGGTTAACTGGTCTTGTCAATAATTTGGCCTCAAGCCCACCCCTAAAAAGAGAATAAAAGTAACACCCTGAGGGCTTGCCCACACAGATGGTGGAGGGGAGAGCTAAGCATATTTGAGCTGGTCGAACGCTCTTTCGAGAGTGATCCCATGCTCACCAACTCGGAGGATCTAGACGAGAGGAAGAGAGGCCGCAAGCCAGGGAACTGTTTACGCACGCCAGCTATCTGTCCGATCGAGACCTCATTGGTGGGGGTGCAGATCTGAGACCTCCTGGGGAGTAGGGGGTGAAATCCGAGGCTTTGTGGGGAGGAGCAGAGGCCTCGGGGCGGGAGGAGAACTAGGAGGCCTCGAGGGGGTGAAATCGGAGGCCTTGTGGGGGTGGGGTGGTTCTCTGATTGCGGGGGGTGGGTTAGGTAGGGACGCTGGATCCAGGAGGTAAGTGTAAAGGCACTTAACTCCTGACCCAGCAGTCGTTCGCCTTACTTTAGCTGGCAGTTTTCAGGAGGCCTGCAAATCCCGACCAGCTAAAGTTAACTTCAAAATGGATATTAAATCAGAGGCTTCCAGCCTCATTATAATATTTAAATGCACAACCCACCTCCTGGGAGCGGGTTGGCTGACCCCCCCCCCCCCACCTCCCACCTTTAAAACAGGAAGTGGGCGGGTTGGAGTCGGGTTCTGGTTGGGATTCAGATTTTTAAACAGCTTAACACCCACACGACCCCAACCCAGGTTAAAATTCACCCCAATATTTCCACCTCCCAGCTGTCATTGAGGAGTATTTTTATTTTGCTCCCTACTTTTCCCACCAATTTTCTCCCCACTTCTGAACGTGCAGACTCATGGGGGCAACCTCTTCATACATCAGCCCAGTGAACATAACATAAGAACATAAGAAATAAGAGCTGGAGTAGGCCAATCGGCCCCTCGAGCCTGCTCCGCCATTCAATAAGATCTTGGCTGATCTGATCCTAACCGCCAATCTACTATCACAGAACCATCTCCTGAATCTAACAGAATTAGACACACGAAATAGGAGCAGGATCAGGCTACACGGCCCCTGGGCCCACTCCGCTACCCACAGGGCCATGTCCGATCCGAACCTAGACTCATGTCCAAATTCCTGCCCGCTCCCCGTAACCCTTAATTCCCTTTACTTCTAGGAAACTGTGGCCATTCTTCAAATGCAAGCTTAGACAATGAATGTCAGCAGGCAATATGACTGTGTAAGCAGGGGGACAGAAATCACGTGTCCTCATCCATGCCCATACACTTCCAACAGTGGTCAATAGCTAGTGATCGGTTGCATGAACCTGGCTGATTGTGCCCTCCCTACTTCAGGGGCTTGAGGCTAATGGCAGCATCCATAGAGATCAAACCAGGGTTCAAATTGAAAAGATTCTTGGTCTATGTGGCTCAACTAGTCACTATATTAACAAGATGAGTCATTGGGGAGCCAAGGTGCACGCTTTAATAAAAGTCACAGTCAGCATAAGTCAAGCTTGGGAGAATCTTCTTCAACCCAAATGCCAGGTTTTTAATTGAAATTATACAGTCATGATTACTTTGTAGGACACTTTTCACTGTCAGATATTAGGAGAGATCTATAGGCTCTTAGAAATATATTAATTTCTTTACCTGTGTATTACACGTTTATCCTTTAGCATTTTTAAACCAAGAACGAATGACAAAATGGCATACAGGAAGTACCAGTTGGAGGCAGATACCAGGTATTTAGCGGTTAGTGCTCTAAGAAGGAAGTGGAGCGCTTGAATTAACGCTCCGCCTCCCTCTTGGGGTGCTAAAACTGAATTTAGTGATCGCCGACACTATTTTTCGCCGGCTGCTAAATTTAGCGCCCAAGCGATGTTAGCAGCCCAAAATAGTTGCTAACGAATCTTTCCCCTTATGTTTCATACTGTCCTACCATCTCAGCTATGCAGGGGAGATATCTACCCATAGCGGGTTGAGTTAAAGGTAATCAAATGGATAAAAAATATTTTTTAAATTATTTGAAATTACTTAGTACAGATACAGCATGGCATGCATGTCTTCTAGAATAACACACTCAAGGCTAAAGGGATCAAGGGATATGGGGAGAAAGCAGGGACAGGGAACTGAATTTGGATGATCAGCCATGATCTCATTAAATGGCGGAACAGGCTAGTGGGGCCGAATGGCCTACTCCTATCTTCTGTGTTTCTATGTTTCTAAAAGAAATCAAAAGACCAAGTTTAGTGGGAGGAAATATTTTTATGCTAAGGTGTCCAGTTACAGATGGATTAACACCCCACATCAGATGTTTCTTTTATTTTTAAAAGTAGGAAACATAAGTAAACAGGAGTTTATTTAGTAAGTAAACAGAGTTTATTTCACATTCATGACTGCTATCTGACAACCCGTAAATCAGAGCTGTGAATTATTAAGCCTAGCTAATTATGAAATAAACTTATGTAAGGTTTTTAAAATAAGCAATACATCAAGATCTACAGTACCTACAAGGCTCCCAGCATTGATATTTTGGGAAGTTTTGCTGTTATTTTTTCCTTTCCATATTAAATCCTACACCATAATACAGCACTCATCCCCTTTGGTAATTGCACCACAACACCTGTGGTTTTCTGGTTCCCAAACCAGTGTTTAAACTATATTGTCTTCATCTGAGCATATGTAATGACAGCTTAGACCCAGACTAAAGCCTCATGGGGTCCTGATCTGTGGGCTGTGGAGAAGCTCTGACCCCAACTGAGCAGTGTTGCATGCACATACACTAACTATTGAGATACCATATACAGTAATCACATGGAAGGATGATTTTAAAGAATAAAAGTAGTAATAATAAACAAATGCTAGGCTGTAAAAAAAAATCCACTTTTAGAAAGGATGGCCATCAGTATGGCCACAAAGATACTGGCTTCATATTTTAAAAAAGCAATACTGTCTGCAGATAGGCTGGGATCCAAGTCAATCTACAGCAAGGTTGGGTTCAACATTTTCTGGAGGATTCTTCCTTTGACTACCTACTTCTACAATAACCAGAAAGCCGATCTCATTTTGTCTCTCGAAATATTCATATTTAAATGAGAAAATTATGATCTAAATAATCGAAAAATGAAAAAATAATCAGACACCAGTTCCATTACCCTGCTTCCGGCCTTCAGATGACCAAATCCAGCTACTTACTCAGGCGACAGACTTGTAGACCTAATTTCCCGATTCTGCCGCTAGAGTAAGGAAGATAAATTTAGCAGTGTAAACACTAGGAGCTGGCTCACTGGCGCCAGTCCCTTAGAATTCAAGCTAAAAACACTGCTGTTTTAAAAGCTTGTTTAAAAACAAGCTGCTAGGAAGTATACAAGAGCAGCCCAAAGTGACTAACTCACTGATTTTTATTTTCAGTTTGTGGGGCAATGTCTGGCGTATGCTGGCCTTATCGTTGTGATTTCTTAAATTATGGTCACTTAGACAACTATAAATGGCATGAATCACCAAAGTCAACTTTTCAGAAGCCCATATTTTTGATCATCTCAACCTTATTTTATAGATTATTCCTGTAATGATGTTATTCTAAGATCTTAATACAAAATGTGATTCAAATGCAGAACGTGCATAGCTCGTACTGCAAACAGATTGAGGTTATACTTTCCGGAGTTTGAATAAGCGCTCACAACTCAGAACAAGTAGTCTTCTACCTTTCTTTTCCTGAATCTTACCTTAATTGCCCACATTTTACTAAGGCCAGGAATGAAGTTCTGATTTGACTAAAACAGGGAAGTGATGACAAGCCAATTAAGGCCAATCATCACCTTGAAATAATATGTTTTAATATTAGTTTCCCAACTTTCTACTGGCAAGGAAAATGTTTAAAATAAAATAGTACTGAAAATACATTACACAATATTAATAAGGATTTACAATGGCTATGCACAATTAGTCAACATTGATGTTTTATAAAGTCTATGTGCAGCAGCTGTCAGCTTCAAACAGTACTCTACTTCTCTTCATCTTTCCTCACTTTATTTGAGGAGACCTTTCACCAGGTTTGTAAAGTGGGCTCTGCAATGTCGTGATCAGTAATGCAATTGAAGCACAAGTCATTGCATGCTTCTAGAAACTTAGCTGAAAAAATACACACTCCTTTGGCAACCAATGTGAGTGTAATTAAATAGTACATGCATTTAAAAAAGAAAAATGTTATGGTTTTGCTATACATAATGCAGGGGAAATCGTCCCCGTGGTGTTAAACATTTTTCTGGAATCTTTAAAACAAAGTTTCAAAATTTGCTTCATGCATTTAACTTCCTTCATTTTTCCTTTTTCTGCCCAATTTCTTACTTGATTTTAGTTTATTTCACTCCCCAATACACTCAATTTCTCCCTGCAGTGTGTGTAATCTGCAGGTCAAATCCAGCCCACTACCTGATCCTATTCAGCTTAAGCAGCTCCAGCTTTTGGCTCCATGCTACCATTAGAAACATCTGATCAGCAATGGGTTTGCAATAGGCTTCATCAGCAGGAGCTCAATGGAGTGGCATTCAGTATCTGCGCTCAGCACATTGCTCTCCTCCTCCAGTCAGGACCTGCAGTATTGTGGATTCCTGAGGCAGGTCCCAACTGAAGGAGGTGAACAGTGCTGTTGGGAGTGGAAGCTGCATGTCAATCCAGTGTATGCCTGCTGGCAACGTCTGTTAGTGCTCCATAAGTTTTTTTAAACTTCCCACGAACCCACTGGCAGATCAACTGTTTTTTCAGCAGTGAAGTTTTTTCATGAACAGTATTCACCTTACTTCATAGAATCATACCGCACATTCAGTCCATCATGTCTATGCTGTGGCTCTTTGAAGAGCTGTCCAAATAGTCCGACACCCCTGCTCTTTTCCCATAGCCATGCAAATTTTCCTTTTCAAGTATGTATCCAATTCTTTTTTGAAAGTTACTATCGAATCTGCCTCCACCATCCTTTCAGGCAGTGTATTCCAGAGCATAACTCGCTGCATAAAAAAAATTCTCATCTCCCCTCTGGTTCTTTTGCCAATTTCCTTCAATCTGTGTCCTCTGGTTACCGACCCTCCTGCCAGTGGGAACAGTTTCTCCTTATTTACTCTATCAAAACCATTGATAATTTTGAACTCCTCTACTAAATCTCTCCTTAACCTTCTCTGCTCGAAGGGGAACAATCCCAGCTTGTCTCGTCTCTTCTTATAACTGAAGTCCCTGGCATCAGTTTAGTAAATCTTCTCTGCACCCTCGTCAAGGTCTTGACAAGGAAGCTTCCTAAAGTGTGGTGCTCAGAATTGGACACAATACTCCAACTGAGACCTAACCAGTGTCTTAAAGGTTTAGCATCAATTCCTTGCTTTTGTACTCTATTCCTCTGTTAATAAAACTAAGGATCCCATATGATTTTTTAGCAGCCTTCTTAACTTGTGCTGCCACCTTCAAAGATTTGTGTACATATACCCCCAGGTTTCTGTGTTCCTGCACCCCCTTTAATATTGTACCATTTAGTTCATATTGCCTTCATTCTTCCTACCAACTGAGGCCTAACCAGTGATTTATAAAGGTTTAGCATAACTTCCTTGCTTTTGTATTCTATGCCTCTATTTATAAAACCAAGGATGCCATATGCTTTTTTAACAACCTTCTCAACTTGTCCTACTACCTTCAAAGATTTGTGTGTGTGTGTGTGTGTGACCACCCCCCCCCCACCACTCCCCCAGGTCTCTCTGTTCTTGCACCTCCTTTAAAATTGTACCGTTTAGTTTATATTGTCTCTCCACATTCTTCCCTCCAAAATGCATCACTTCACATTTCTCTGCATTAAATCTCATCTGTGATGTATCTACCCATTTCACCAGTTTGTCTATGTCCTCCTGAAGTCTGCTACTATCCTCATCCTTTGATTTTTTTTTGCCAAAATGCGAACTTTGAAATTATGCCCCGCATACCCAATGTTAAGTCTGTGTGTTATATTGCGAATTACTACACAGACCACAAGAGTAAACTTTAACAGGACTTTACTGGTTGAAGGTCAGGGCGGAACTGCCCAATAAATCATTACACAGCACTTATATACCGGTGTGGTCACCGCCGGTATTACAGTATACAGCAGCCAAGATAAAGTAGTGCAACACTTAAAATAGTTCTCTTAAAGGTGGAACGGTTACATACACTACAATCCTCCCTTTTTAGCTTACAATATACCTATTCCCCATTAAACATAACATCATAACATATATACCCAACTTCATGTAAAAACAGTTCACAGATTCAGTCTCTGCGGGAAACAGTTCACAGATTCAGTCTCTGCGGGAAACAGTTCACAGATTCAGTCTCTGCGGAGGCGCCTCCTGCGCTTCCTGACTCGGTCCGGATAACGCCTCGGTGGTGTAGTAGTTCTCGGTGGTGTAGTAGGTTCACGTTGCTGGGGTGACTCATCCAATAGTCCTTCACTGAACTTAACAGCTTGAACTTTCGTAACTTCAGAACCAGCCTTGCTGACTTCTAAAGGCTCGAGTACCTTGGGAAGTTTTCCTACTTCCAGACTGATTTGGCTCAGTTCAGAGGGACCACGTGCGTGACCTGGAAGGGGTGATAGTGGTTCAGATGAGTCATCATCTTCATCATCATGGGACAACTCACATGAATATACTAGATTGCTGTCCTCCTCAGTATCTACGTCCTCCAAATGGTTTATTATTCCTATTTTTGGAGCTTCAACTATGAGTGTGGCTGCGGCCTGTGCATTACTTGATTTGCAGCTATATTCACCAGAGTCTTTGGGTGTGAGATTTGTAATGGTAAGTTCTATCACATTCTTATTTTGTTTAAATTTGTAACGGTCAGAAGATTCGATTAAGCTCTGGTCTTTGTACCATCTGACCATCTTGGGAGTAAGTGTAAACTCACAGCTCAAAGTAGCAGAATGCTTCTCTTCCACTGTAATGTTCTGTAGTTCTTTGACTACCTTTGACGGAGGCTCTTTAATAGTCAGCCTTGCCTCAGATTTTGATTTCCCTGCAATAAACTGCAGCAAGCCGGTCATCTTACAAGTTGTTTTTTTCCAGAGTGAGACGATGAATAGTGCCACGATGCTCAATGTCCACATCTTCAGAAGCATGAAGAATTTCACCACTTAGTATCCATTTTGGAGACTTCACGTCAGCAACTGAAAGCTCACACTCAAAAATGGCGTCACTTGGCTCTGACACTTCCACATCACATATGGGTTTAATGATGGCAATTGATTGCTCTTCTACATATAACTTTGCTGCGCTTTGGTCATCTATGGCGTCGCACATGTAGTTGCCTTCATCTTCAAAAGCGACATTATTAATAACGAGCTTCCTGTACACATCTTCACTCACAATCTCATATTTATTACTGGGATGAATCTCTTTGTCTTTGTAATACCACTTGACAGCAGCATTTGACCTGGAAACCTTGCATTCGAAAATGACACGATGTTTCTCCATGTCAATCTTCTCTCTCAAGGGTTTCACAATTTTAACTGGCAATTCTTTAATTCGAAGCAAAGCTCTGGAAGTAGCGCTTTCAGCAACAAACTTGATCTCTGCAGCATCTTCAGTTTTTGTCTCTGCCCCCAATTCCCCGAGTGGCTTATTACTGCTGACACTGCTCACAAAAGGGTGCTCTTTCTTCTTAGCTTTCAACTGATCGATGAATTCGACATATTCCCTTTCTTGCTCAGCTTTGATTCGTTTGGCCTCCTCGCGCAGACGGTTTGTGTGTTCCTGCTCCATTTTCTCAATCAGCTGCTTCAGCTGTCTTTCCAGATTCTCCCACTCTGTGTCAAAGAACTTTCCAGGTGAAACAGCGATTTACTTGTACTTCTCGCAATCTAGTATACTGTATTCGCTGCTCACGATGCGGTCTCCTCTACATTGGGGAGACCAAACGCAGATTGGGTGACCGCTTTGCGGAACACCTCCGTTCAGTCCATAAGGGTGACCCCGAGCTTCCGGTCGCCTGTCATTTTAATTCACCGCTCCATTCCCACTCGGACCTCACCGTCCTTGGCCTCTTGTATTGTTCCACGGAAGCTCAACGTAAACTCGAGGAACAGCACCTCATCTTCCGATTAGGTAGTCTGCAGCCTTCCGGACTCAATATCGAGTTCAACAATTTCAGATCATAAGCTCGGCCCCCATTTCATTTTCTCTTGTAATTGTTCCACTCCTTTCCTCCCCCCCACCCCTTTCCTTTTGTTTCTCTCTCATACCTGGCAGCTATCTTTTGCCCTGCCAGTACACTTTACACCTAATCCCAGCCTATTACCATCTCGTCTAGCTTCTAATCTCTTTTACTTCTTTTGTTTCTTTTATTCTTTTGTCCGATCGCAGCCCTGCCTCCGATCTAGTTTCTTTTCTTTCCAGTTTTGAAGAAGGGTCCAACCCGAAACGTCAACTCAAATTTCTCTCCACGGATGTTGCCTGACCTGCTGAGTTTTTCCAGCATTTTCTGTTGTTATTTCGGATTTCCAACATCTGCAGTATTTTGCTATCATGTCCGAAAAACAACCGCTCAACACTAATCTCTGCTTCCTGTCTCTTAGCCAATTACGTATCCATGCTGCTACTGCTCCTTTAATCCCATGGGCTTCAATTTTGCTGACAAGTCTATTATGTGGCACTTTATCAAACATCTTTTGAAACCGCCCTATCCTCATCAACCCTCTCCGTTACTTCATCGAGGAACTCAATCAAGTTTGTCAAACACGATTTGCCTTTAATAAATCCTTATTAACCCATGTTTATCCAAGTGACAATTAATTTTGTCCTGGATTATGGTTTCTAAAAGTTTCCTAACCACTGACATTAGGCTGACTGGCCTGTAGTTATCCCTATCCCCTTTTTTTTTTTTTTGAACAGGAGTGTAACATTTGCAATCCTCCAGTCCTCTGGCACCACACCCATATCCGAGGAAGATTGTGGCTATTTCCACCCTGACATCCTTCAGCAACCTAGGGTGCATCCGATCAGACCAGGTGTCTTTACTACTGCTCAAAAGGGACTTTTCTATTTGTTTGTAGCACTGTATTAGGTGTCAGAGCAGAAGGATAGCCCATCTTGGAGCAACTGATTGAGGTTGCCAGCACTCACCCTATACAGTCAGCCACCAACCAAGGGATCTTCGTATCCTTGCCCCAGTGCACTGCAGAATTACTGACATCCCTTCCCTTCATGCCCCACAGTGACTACCTCTAGCTACCTCGTCACCTGAATCATTCTGTTGCTTCTACTAGCCACCAGTGTCTCCAAGCTGTGCCCTAATGCTGCTCCACACCCAGAGTTATGGATGTAAAAAGATAAAGGTAAAAAAAAACAGAAAAGGAGGAGTAACTAGTTAACGCAGAGAGATGGAAAAAGACATAGAAGGGAAGGTAACGAGAGATTGAAATGAAGAGAAACCAAAGTGATAGTGAAGGAGGACAGAGAGAAAGATACAGAAGTAAAAGCAGCGACTTAAGTGAAGATGGAGGGAGCAATTTACAGTGCATTTATGGTGCAACTATAGCATTGAGGCCATGCGGTTTCTGTTTCAAACCCACATTAAGTTACAATGTAAATGCACACTTAATCAGAGTTAGCCCACTCACTGGTTGCATCACAATGATCCTGCCGACTACTCCCAAAAAGGTATGGATATTCCTGCTTTAAGAGTTTAGGATACTGAAAAGTAAATCAGGTCCAGGAAACCAGGCAACTCTACTTTGCAGCTTTTGCCCATTTATGTATCTAAGCAGTTCTTCTACTTTATTTTACAGAAAAGATGACTGCTACTTGGGGCAAGACAAACAGTTAATGTCAACTACTGTGTTTAGCAGTTAAAAGAGGAAAGAAATTGCATTTATACAGCACCTTTCACTCTCTCAGGACATCCCTAAGTGCTTTACAGCCAATAAAAAGACCAAAAATAGTGAAACAATGGTACCAAGCATGGGATTTAAAAGATCCCAGTCACAGAAAGCACCTGGTGAAAATCTGATAAGTGTAAGATTATTACATCAACAGAAGTGTCCGGGCGAGCGACTGTAAAGGAAATAGCCATATTCCAAGAGATACACCACCCTATGAACGGAATTTTGACTTTATTAAAACATGAAAACTGGGTTTAAAAATCTAAAAGCCTCAACGACACAGGCTGCAAACAGAACACAGGCTTTTGCGATAAGATCAGTTGTTAACACAAGCTGTAAACACCATACAAGCTTTTGAAATGGGAATGGGTTATTGACAATAAAACAATGGCCCTATTGAAGCAAACCATTGGAGTTTCCAGAAAGTCTGCAGTTTGGGAGAAACACAATACCATTGCCCAAGTAAAGTGTTAAAAACTGACACTTCGAACAGAAACACAGAATATTAAAAAACCATGTGCCTTTGATAAAAGTAACATCAAATGAAAGACAGGAAACATAAGTCTGTGGTATAACCATTGAGATAGCTAGAAAACAAGTAAATACTCAGTTGAAGTGTTTTCAATTTACATATTGTAAAAAGCACCTACAGAAGACTTTGTAGATATGAAATCAAAAGATGCACCACGCAATCACATTGTGTTTGTGTTGAACTTGGAACACATAGGAGTCACGACGTCTGCTTCCAAACAGCTAGGTGATTTTAGAATTGAATGGAAGGCCTTCGATAAAAATGGCATCAAATAGATACATAAGTTATAACTGTTTTTTATGATACATTTTGAACACCTAAACAACAGACAGGGTTCTGAGAGTTGGCAGCTGAATGGACAATAAGAGTAGAAAGAATTCAATAGAGAATGACTAGAGATAATTAGCTTACATCAGCAGAAAACTTCAAAAAATAAACCACTAAAAAAAGGTATAAAAATAGAGCTTTTCAGATGGAAAGTCAGAAGTCACTGGAAAGGGCAAGCGATTCTCAACTTCAGAGGCAGGCTCTGTAAGTTTTTAATTCTGAGAATCTCGGGGATCAAAAAGGTACTCTTATTTGATTTTGGTGGATATTCTGGATTAGAAATAATAAGAAATGTAAAAATGTACGAAATTAAGATTTGAGAATAAGGATCTCTGAGAATAAGAAATGTAAGCTATTTGTATTTTGAACTGTTAAAGTCGCGATTGACTCACAAGCTGTTAACTGTATGTCGGCTCTTAAATAAAACTATATATTTTTAGAATTGTCTCAAATAGTATTTCTGTATCAAACTCGCAAACTCAATTTCTGTACAGTCTAGTTAAACTTATTAAAAGTGCTATCTGGAAGGCAGTAACATCTTCAAGTCGCTCCTTTCCTTTAGAGACAAATAGCCTGGACCTTTAGACCCAATTAAGCGTCTTATAGAATTCGGCTATCTCTAACTTTAGTTGAAGGTGAACGTCTGGGGAATACGCCTGATCGGGGGTAGCCCGAAAAGGGCTAGGACTAGTAATTATCCCTTCACGATGGCGGTTGTCGGGTCGGGCCCGCCAGCGATACTAATGGCGGCCTGAGGGGAAGCGCCAGCGAGCATAGCGGCCAGGAGGAGGAGGGGGGGGGGGGAGGATGTCGGGCGTGTCGCCGGGCCACCTGCTGCAGGGCCGGGCCGGACTGGCTCACTGGCCCACAACGACAAGGCCGAGCCCGGGGAGAGCGGGCCCAACCACACCGAGCTCGAGTACCACGACCCCAGCTCCCCACTAGTGCTCTGCAGCTTCCTGTGAGTCGCTGCCGGTGGGGGGGGGGGGGGGGGTGGTGGTGTGAGGGGACTGTCGAGGCCTGGGACGGGTGGACTTGCATTTCTATAGCGCCTGGTACGCCAGTGGTTGTGGGATTCAACAACAACTTGCATTTACACAGCGCCTTTCACATTGTAAAACGCCCCAAGGGCGCTTCACAGGAGCGCTCTGACAAAAAATTTCACACCCAGGTTGCTAAGGGGATTGGGGGAGGAGATAGTGGAAGGGCTTGCCATAATTTTCCAATCTTCCCTAGATGCGGGTGAGGTGCCGGAGGATTGGAAAGTGGCAAATGTGACACCATTGTTCAAGAAAGTGTGTAAGGACAATCCTAGTAACTACAGGCCGGTCAGTTTAACATCAGTGGTGGGTAAAGTTTTAGAAACAATAATCAAAGAAAAAATTAACGAGCACTTGGAGAGGTTTAAGCTAATTAAGGAGAGCCAACACGGGTTTGTAAAAGGCAGATCATGTTTGACAAATCTAATTGAGTTTTTTGATGAAGTAACAGGGAGAATTGATGAGGGGAATGCAATGGATGTTGTCTACATGGATTTTCAGAAGGCGTTTGACAAAGTACCACATAGAAGGCTGGTTAACAAAATTGAGACACATGGAATAGGTGGGCCAGTGGCAGTTTGGATAAGGAATTGGCTTCAGGACAGAAAACAGCAAGTTGTAGTAAATGGCTGTTTTTCAGACTGGGGGAACCATCCTTAAAGGTCAGTGCTGGGGCCACTGCTTTTTTTGATACAGGAAACTTTGTGCTATCCGGCACCCACGGGACCGAGCTACTGCCGTTGCCTCAAAACTTCCGGATAGACCAGCGTCAATGTTATCAGATAGGAGCTTTTCATCTCTGTATTTGACAACAAACACTGTTGCTCAGCAACAGCTTGTAAACACTCGGCCCTTACCTTGGAAGCGTCTCTGAAGCTGTTGCTAAGATACAGGGACGCTTTCTAGAGCCTGCCGTATCTGACCACAAACACTGTTGCTCAGCAACAGCTTGTAAACACTCGGCCCAGTAGCTTGGAAGCATCTCTGAAGCTGTTGCTAAGCTACAAAGACGCTTTCCAGAGCCTGCCTGTGAACAGAATGCTAGGAGAAGAAAAAAAACCTAACCAAAACGGCTGCTGATTTCTGCCGTTAGATCGAAGTTGCCGGACATTCAACCTCCGGATAGCACAAAGTTTCCTGTATATATAAATGATCTGGATATTGGAATATACAGAGTAGAATTTCTAAATTTGCCGATGACACCAAACTTGGGGGAGTGGCAAACAGTGATGATACCAATCGATTGCAACGGGACATAGAAAGGCTAGCAGAATGGGTAGACAAGTGGCAGATGGAATTTAATACAGAGAAGTGTGATGCATTTTGGCAGAAGGAACAGGGAGAGGCAATATACACTTAATGGCACAGTTTTAAAGAGTGTGCAGGGACAGAGGGACCTGGGAGTTAATGTGCATAGGTCCCTGAAGGTGGCAGGAGATATTGAGAGAGTGATTAGCAAAGCATATGGGATCTTGGGCTTCATAAATAGAGGTATTGAGTACAAAAGTAGCAAAGTTATGCTGAACCTTTATAAAGCGCTGGTGAGGCCACAACTGGAGTATTGCGCCCAGTTCTGGTCACCATACTTTAGGAAGGATGTGAAGGCACTTGAGAGGGTGCACATGAGATTTAACAGAATGGTTCTGGGGATGGGGGGATCTTAGCTACAAGGACAGGTTGGAGAAGCTGGATTTGTTTTCATTAGAGCAAAGGAGGTTGAGGGGTGATTTGATAGAGGTGTACAAGATTATGACGGGTTTGATGTGCTAGACGGGGAATGGCTGTTCCCACTAGTTGATGGTACAAGAACTAGGGGACACAGGTTTAAGGTTTTGGGCAAGAGATACAGGGGGGATGTGAGGGAAAACTTTTTTATGCAGCGAGTGGCGAGGACCTGGAACTCGCTGCCAACGGAAGTGGTAGAAGCGGACACACTCAATGTTTTCAAGGGGAGACTGGATAGGCACTTGAGGGAAAATAAACTTGCAGGGCTATGGAAATACAGCGGGGGATCCTTCTGTGCCGTTATGACTCTAAAAGGGTTCTTTTTTTAAATTACACAATCCCTCAGATTACACAAGGTAGAATGGAAATAACTGAAGTAGAGTTGTTTAATGGAGTTTCTTTGTACACTGACAAGTTGACCCAAAGTGCTGTCACATAAATTAAAAAACTACAGATGTTCGGAATCTGAAATAAGAACAGAAGTGAAAATTGTCTGCATCTGATACGCTAACCTGTTTTTTTCTCTTTTCAGATGCCAACATACCAGCTATATATTTCCAGCATTGTGTTTTTTTAAAAATTTTGTTCTCAAATATCATTGCCAAGTCAGTTTATTAAGTGAATAGTCTAGTTATCAATTTGGCACAGGTGTCACTTGTAAAAAGTGTTTGTCAAATAGAACAAATGAATAAGTGGTAATACAAATGTTAGACTCAGAAACACAGGGGTTGGGCTATGCAGTATTGGAGAATGTTGAGGAAAAAAACAAGCTGCTGCCCTGACACATGCTCAATCCTTTTATACAATGGGAGCGAGGCTAACACATGGATTGGTGCCACCAAATTTCAATGAGTAGTGGCATCGTCCACTATATGACTTCCTCAAAACACTGATTCAGCCTAGCTCAGCTCCAGTGTGGAAGGTCACAATTGATGACGAATATGCACTTACTGCCCAAGAAATCTCAATTGTATGTTGTAGCTTTGTTGGCATATATAAACATTTATTGTTGCAACTAAATTCTTGTCTTTCGTGTTTCCTACTTAAAACAAGGCAGCAAGAATTGCAGGAGAGTGCAGTAATCTGAAAACATCGGTTTTCATTTAATTAATTTTAATTTCATTCAGAGTTCCAGCATATACAGATTTTTTAAATTTGTTTTCTTATACAGTAGTATGTTGTAAAAAGAAAACAGAAAAGGAACAGTCGTGTTACGCAAACTCAGTTTCCTTATACTCCATGCTTTGCATCAACATCATATTCATGCCTCCTTCAGAGGTTTAACCACAAGCTTTGGGGGGAGAATTCTTTTTTAAACTAATAAGTAGTTTTTGATGTTCTATATATTAATACAAGAAAGAATAAATACAGAAGAATATGTTTCAAGAAAATACATCAAGTATTTAGGATGTTATCTGATCATATCTTTGCAGGTTAGGGACTTACTTGCAGAAGAAATTCCTCTGCAAAATCCTTGCTTTGTGTCAGCTGACTCTATAATCCTCATCTAACATTATAATAATGAAAAAAACCATGCGCGGGAAACCGGCACTTCCGTTCCCCTGAAAGGGATTCAGAGGTGGAACGCGTGCGCAGGAGAGAGGCAGCGCGTGCGCATCGAACTTACGTTTTTTTTTTTGCAGGTTCTCCCGGGAAGGTAAGTCTCCAGAAGTTAGACATGTAAAAAGCAGTCGCAAGGCCTGCTTTTAACAAGATAAGTGGTGAATTAATTAAAATTAAAACATTTTCCCCACAGGTTTATTATTTTTAAATATTTTAAAAGAAAGGTAAGTTTATTTTTAGCCCCGTTAGAAAATAAAATTATTTTTTTCAAAAATTTAAATTATTGTTTAAAATAGTTATTTCATGTAATTTATAGTTTATTTAAAAAATGTGATTTAAAAAAAATTTATTTGAAGATTTAGTGATGTTTTGGGGCTTATAGTATTTATAGGTTTGACAGGTCTTACTTATGAATGAAGCATTCCCTGCTACCATTGGCTCTCCATGGCCCACGTGATTCCAGGGGACGCATCGAACTAACTGCGCCCCTGGGATACGCAAGCACTGTGCGCCGGCAGTTGGAGGAGGCCCAGGATCGCAATTCCACGGGGGCCCACAGCTCAACGGCCGGCGCGCTAAGTGCAGGTCGGGGGCTTACACCCGCGGGAAGCCCCGGACCCGAATTTCTGGGCCGGAGAAATTCAGGTGGCTGCGCCACCCGTTAGCGCCTTAAGAGGGCGCTAAGTGGGTCGCAAGCCACTGGCCACGCCTCCCGCTAAATTCCGCGGGACGCTAATGGTGGCGCTAGCCGTTAGCGCTGCGCCGCTACCGATGACGTCATCGCTGTGCGCAGCGCCCCACTGACGCCCCGGCTGCGATATTAGGAAGCGCTCCCTGATTTACCGCCGGACGCTATGTGCGACCGGTTCAGGGGGGCCTACCTGCGGCGGTAGAGGTGCAAATTAAATGAGGTGCGGGGCAGCCATTTTTGTTGTTGGCCGCCTGCCAACACCTCTCTGCGCTCCCGTCCCCCCGGCCTCCTGACCCCCCCCCCCCCGCGGAGTGCCAGCTGTGTTCCAAGAGCCCGGCACTTCTCCTCAGTGCCGGGCTCTTTTGCTGGCACTTGCGATCCACGGGGGCCCAGCTGGGCCCCAGATCGCGCTGTACAAGGCCCCTCTCCTTTAAGAAGGGGAGGAAGGCCTGCAATACCGCAGTGCGATGTGCCGCAGCGTGTGGTGCTGCGGCATGTTGTGCAACGATATTCAGTCGCCGCGCCCCAAGAGGGATGCGGGGCGCCTCCAGTAGCGCCGCGCTTCCTTTTGGGGCGCTCCAACTGAATTTCCGGCGGGCGGCCGCGAATGCTTCCGGGGCGCTACTTTTAGCGCCCTGGCGAGGCTGGCGCCCCAAACAGGGCTATAGTCAATTTCTAGGCCTTAGTGTTGGATTAAATCCTGACACTAGAAAATACATTGACAGCATTAAGAGGTCCACTGCTTTGCGTTAAATAGCTAGAGAACAGGAGAACAAAAACAGCTAGCAAAAAATGGTCAAACTATGACCAATCACCATAAAGACTTCCTATGCCTTACTACACCAAATTGTAACCAAAGGCAATATAGTTTCCATCATTCTGAAATGGTTTAGAATGAACTTGATGGACAGTATTGTCCTGTACATTTCATGAGTTACTGCAGAAGGACCTCTTTTCCAAGGCTCGTCTCCTGCCATGGAACCTATGTGGACAGGATTGCCACTCTTCGATATGACTATAACACCGCAGGGCCAATTCTGCAACTTGTACTTCATCTAGTGAAGCTCTACACCAGCAGCGAAGCCTCAGAAAATGGCCCCTTTGGTTTAATGCCCAGCTTGAATGAAAGGCACTCCTGGAGAATTCAAAATTTTCTTCAGTGAATTGCAAGTTGATACACAAACTGGCTCTGCTAATTACCTGAATCTCCTTTGCTTAGAATTACCTTTTGAACCAAAAATTAAACAAGTATGTCGATGTACCAGTTAATTTTTTAGAATTTGGTTCTATGTACAGGATGAAATACACTAACCTCTGTTTCCAGGTTCCATCAAAAATGTGATAACATAAATTACCAGAGAACTGAAAACATAAAATTAATAACTGACAATTTTTAGACTAGTGAAAACCGCAATTTGTTGTCAAATAGCATAACTTGATGGTCTCTCACCCAGAGAGTGGTGAACCTGTGGAATTCTCTACCACAGAAGGCAGTGGAGGCCAATTCATTAAATATATTCAAGAAGGAGTTGGATATATTTCTTAAGGCTAAAGGGATCAAGGGATATGGGGAGAAGGCAGGGACAGGGTACTGAATTTGGATGATCAGCCATGATCTCATTGAATGGCGGAGCAGGCTCGAGGGGCCGAATGGCCTACTCCTGCTCCTATCTTCTATGTTTCTATGTATGTTTCTATGGTAATAGATAGGTTGCTAATACCATAAGGCTGGGAAACGATTCCCACTAGTCAGGTGGCCGGGTAACAATGAATAAACATTTTTTTAAATTACAAAGATGCTTCTTATTACAAACATTGCAACTGGAACATTTTGAATTCTCTTTCCCATTCTGGGAGGGAAAAAGGGAAAAGAACAAGTAAATAAATAAATTCCAGTGGAACACTGATGCCACGGGGCTTTGTATCTGGAATTTCTTGAACACAACTATTACACAGATGATAAAACACACCATAATCTGCAACAACAAAAAAACAGGACTCTGATTTCTGAATTCAGAGTATTTTTTCATACAAAAACACAAAAGTTCCCACCCTTGAAAGAGTTCAGATCCAAGTACGCAAAAATAAACATGAAACATATTTTCAACTTATGCATTTGAACCAAGTGGAAAATTACTCACAGGAAACATGCCAAGCAGTTGAGTGAAATTATAAAATGTGCAGTTCAGGAAAAAAAATGCCATCGTGTAAAATATGCATCATGCAGTTTATGCAAGGTACATGCATCCTTTCAGAAAACACTTTCCACACTTATGAGCAAATAGATTGTGAAAAAAAATCAGCTCACCAAGAACGAGGAAGATCCACCAAAGCCAATACTGACCGTTGAAATAGCCATTGAAATAATCAGAAAACTGAAAGAGAAAAATACAAGGTTATAAAATAATCACACTTGTACAACAATGAAGTTTTTTCTATCCTTTTTAATAAGTTACAGCATATTGTGCGAAATAAACATGGTACAGTACTGCAATTTTGAATGATCATATTTTTATTTGTGAAAGCGTTTAATGAAGTGGTTTGGTGGCGTGTTGGATGGTGGGAGTGTGCAATGGGTTTTCTCCGTTTTCATTTGGCTTCACCATTTGGGGGGAAAATTGCTTGGCACTTTTTGCTTTCTTAGGAAAAGATGTTGTAAATTCAAGTTTAGACAGGTTTTGAATTGGCAGTAAGCATGAAGGGAAAACAGAACAATGGTCTGAAACAGGATTTCACTGCTTTGGACAAACATGTAGCATTCTATAGTAAAGGTACTTAAAACCTACACAAAGCCAATAATCCTGTATCTGTAAACAAGAGTATAGTTAAAACATGATCCTATGATTTTACAACAAGAGTTTTATATTTGATATTATGCCTCCCATTAAATTTGAGACAACATTTAATTTTATAGTCTATGTTTACTTTGTCAGTACTTTTTCCTGAATATCAAACCAGAGGAGACTAGCTACAACGAATGCACTCCAATGAAGATATAAAAACAATCCTCTCAGGTAAAACTTGGTTTATGGATGCAAATTTTCCACAGTCCCATGCTGCTGGAAGAGCCTTGCATGCAGCCAACACATTTTGTAAAATTGAAGGCGTGCTGCCCTCAGCTTTCTGTCCAATTACTTCAATGCACAGAAAATCATGAGCAGTGTGCCCACGATTTTCTAATATGAGCTGGCTGTGTGCCAAGCCCTGCTGGCTGCATGGGATTTGGAAAATTTACCCTATCGTGTTATCATATGATCATTGGTCCATAATCAGGGTCTACGCACTTGATTCTCTATAATCTGTTACTCCTTTTGCTTTGTTATTGAATGAGCAGTCAGTTTGCTTGCTTTACCTTGTTGTCACTGCTTACACAATGCCACGATACAGCCACTAACAAAATCAAATCTCTGACACAAGAATACAGCATCCCACTGTTCTAGATATTAACACCACATCCATATTAGTTTAATCGTATCAGAGTGGGATGTTACGATGACCTCCTGAAAGAAGAGCTTTTGACCTTAAGCACCCCCGCTGCTAATCACTGCCAAGGATACCAGTCCCATAAAGGCCTCAAACTCATTAAAGTCTTTTACTTTTCAAACTAGACACTCCAGCATTCAGTTCCCAGCAGAGTTCAACGTGGCTAAATGAACCTGAAAGCAGAATTTCAACTCTTCCTGTTAATGGCTATGCTATGATGGTTTGACTCTGCATGATGTGAGAAATCTCAAAAGGCAGCTGGAGGACAGGACTGATGGTATGGGGGACAGGTACTGCTCCTTCCTAGAAACCAGACTGCATGCATCAACGATCAAAAGAAAAAAGGTTAATCAGCCACCCCACTGTGGTCACTATTCAACACAAGTCAAAATGTCTTGTAAGGTTTTTGTTGTGTATTTATTTACATTTTCTGCTACGGATCCTTTAAATTCCTTTACCCCTTACTTTTCTCTCCTATACAACCATTATAAAGGGCATTATCCCACTGAATTTAAATGGAGCAACAAAAGCTTGTCAGACTGTTTATAGTAGTACAGTACTACATTGTTACTTTGTTATGGAAACTGCCCTTTGAGTACTATAACATTAAAATCTCATTAAACTAAATGAGAAAATGAACAATCTCAGAAGTAAAGCAACTGTAGCTTCAAACTGTGAGCCCCAAATGGACAAATTGAGTACGGTCTAAAAGGCCTAAATCTATGGTCTTATTGAAAACACTGAAAATGAATTTCTATTCCACCATAGTACCATAGCAACTTAAAATACGAGCAGCCCTCTTGACATTTCATCATTTCAATGAAACAAATGAGTAAGTCACTTTCCAGTTGGCATCACCTCTTGAACACGTATTACTTGACATTTTGTTTAAAAACAGTCAAGTACTTTCTTTTAAGATGCTTCACCTCTTCCCCAGTAGCAATCTAGAACACAAATGTGCAATACATCCTTATGATCAAAACATTTCAATAGTAGCTGGAATTGAACTGGGATCGTATTACATTTTGGGGAAACCACAAAAATGAACAACCTTCCTTTAAGACATGTTAGATATTAGTCGGCATCGCTCCACATGGTGCTGTGCTCCCGAGTGATGCATAAGGTCTGCAAATGCGTCAGAGTGCCAATCGTTTTAACCAATACTATACTGGAAAAGGGAATAAGATGTGCGCACTCCTAGCAAGACTTGAGGGAACGGCTGATTTGTAATTTGGTGCGTGAAAGAAACTCTTCGAAGGGTGACACTACAAGGTAGGGAATCTTCTTCTCATTCAGCATCCTATGAAAACTGCTGGAGCCTGAATCAATGGTACAGGAAACTCTCGATTTACCGGCACTTAAATAACCGGAAATCTCTTGTTAACCGGCAAAATTCAGAAGTAGGTTCAGGTAAGTTTTACTTCATATTAGTGGCCGTTCCTGGATTTGTGGCCTGTGCTGTGCAACAAGGACGCTTGGTCTGTGGCTGGGGTTCCTGCACCTGTTGCCATGCCACAGGGACGCCTGGATCTGTGGCTGTGTATGGAGCTCTCGTACCTTTTACTATACCTCTCTGTAATCCGGACTTTTTGATAAATCGGCACCACGCCGGTCCCGTCGGTGCCAGATAAAAAAAAAGTTTCCTGTACTTAGCAGAAGGAAGACGGAGACCCTTGCCAAAAGCAGCAGCAACAACAGGTACAAACATACAACAAAAGACAGACAGAAAAAGACCAGCTGGTCCATCAAATCTGTCCCATTCAGCCGTGTTGCAACTAAGTAACATGCCCACACCACATCTCCCACCATGTGACGGGACCAGAACTGGACGCAGCATTCTAGATGAGACCTAACCAAGGTCTTCTACAGAGAGACAACAGTGCTCTTTGTTTTATATTGGATTATCCTAGCTATACATCCTAATATCCTATTTGGTATCACTCTTGGCACGGATTGTGGACCTTTAGAGACACAAGTCAAAACTCTAGTGCATGGTAAAGGTGCCCCAAGTAATAATTTTGCAGATACTGTTAATGAACACTTTGTTAAGGATGCCCAGAAAGCAGCCATAGAATAGGTTTTACAGAGTAAGTGGGTTTCCTGCTGGCGAGGTAATAACAGTAGAGAATATATTCAACTAGCCGCTTGACAAGTCTCTGCGTGAAGACTAATTTTCTTCCAATTTTCAGAACATAATTGGGAGAGTCTATATAAGTGTCAAGTGCTCTTATGACCATATACATGGTGGAAATGGCATTCCAGCTTCAATTCATGAGGGAGTGGATAAAAATGAAAGGATCACTAATTTTTGCTGTAAGTGAAAATGGGACACTATCAGATCCCAGATCAAATAAGGCCGATAAACAACCAATACTTGCATCTCACTAATCTGGTGAACTGCAACAAACAATATAGGCTTCCATGACAAATATGTGAATTCACAAGTGCCAAAATAATTGAAAGGATGATGCATCAAATTTATGCTGAACAAAAGCGAGGTCCAAATTAGAGACAAGCAGTGGCCTTTAGGGACTTAATTTCCAGGTGACCATCACAAAGTCAATGACCAGAGAATGGATTTTAGACTCAGGTTAACAAAATGTTGTAGATATCCAATAACATAAGGTATACCACAAAATAAATAACTGATAACCCGAGATGAAAACCAATGCACAAACTTCTTCGGCTAAGTATTGCAAGTTCAGCTCATGGATACTTTGCACGAGGCAAAGTATGTACAACAGCTGATGATAGACCTTTGTCTAGTAATCACACCCCTCTCCAGAGTCAAGTGGATGCTGGCTTGGTAGAGATGCAAGTTACAATTTGAAAGTTTAGAGAGGTGTTCTTTGTTGTGGGGAGGTCAGATTGGGACAGACACTGTTCAACACCAAAATGTCCAAGATGAGAATAGGATCTATGAGTTGAGAAAGGGGATCTGTGTTGTGGGGAAGTATGATCAGGTAGGCACTATCCAAGAACCACCATTTATAACACCAGAATGAGGTTACAAAGAATCACTTTTGCTTCCTCTGTTCGGATTTTCTATAGAAGCTGCAAACAGTGAAAATGCAAACAGAAACAATTGCATCCATAGAAAAAAAGCATTTAGCCTCCAGATTGACATCCTAGATTTCACAGCAGAAGCGATAGACTGCCCAGTGATGCAAAACGATCGATTATCAAGTAACCCCATGCCTATAAGATTTATTAGACCATCTCTCATTGTGAATTTGGGAATCTTGCTACATCCCCAAAATAGAAACCCCACAGTAAGAGTGAAAAATCGCCATGGGAATTACCCATAGGCTATATGATTCCAAACGGGACCAACATTTCAAACCTAGCTTAGGATCAATAGGAGCCCACATGGTAGTGTGGTACTCACTGACATTGACTGATGTTACTAGATGGCTTTTTCTTTTATCAGTAACGCTTGTTATCAAAGTCAGTGGTATCAAATCTTTGTCGCATGGTGTGGATTGAGAAAATGGCAAAAGTCTGGGCCAGCAAAATCCCTCATACAATGCACCCTAATCCACAGTATTGGAGCTACAGCCCAGGCATTTCATGCAGCACCAGGTGAATCTCCATCCAGCACTGTTTGCTGCCACACAATGGTCGGACAGTCCTTGCCAGAACGATCAGACTGATGCCTTCAATGCAGTAGGGTAGGTGCACAGTTCAGTGTTACTAGTGAAATTTGACAATACTAAAGCAGAAGAATCATGTGCTGGCATCCATGGATGAGGTGTTGCCTGGAGGGGTGCTTGATAATGGCCGATAAAAAGCTTGCAGTGGCGTCCGGCTGTTATCAGGTTCATGGGTGCACCTTAAGGCATAACTGGCATAAAAAAGACCCCTCTTGTTAATAGTGCTTCTTTTAAAAAAAAATCTCCTGTTACAATTGGGGCATATGCTATAGCCTGTCCAAGTAAGTACAAGCTGTGAACTCTGGCCAGATGGAGCAGAATGAGAGTCATGCTAGGGCAACTTGCATTTCAGATACCAGTCATGCTTCTCTGCCACAGTGAAGGCTAGGTTGTTTTTTTCAACAATGTTTAACCCTTAATGGTACTAGAAGTTGGCAAACTTGATGGCTGGTGTTAACCAGAATATTGCATTGGTCGCTGTGTAAACAGCGTGCCAGTCAATGCACTTAAGTTGCTATCATCTGGAGGAGGGTCATCAAAGCTGGAAGTGTCAAATTATGCCAATAATTAAGTGATAAAAACAGAAAACAAAAAATTAAAAACACCCTCACCATTCCCCAAAGTCAGTGTCGCAGTAAGCCTTATCAGAAGATCCCAGGTTCGATTCATGGTCCATGTTGAGTCAGTTGATTTCAGTTGGGCCAATACTTGGGGCACTATAACTAGTTCCCCACTCCTGACCACTATCCAGTGACTTCTGCTGAAAAGTCACTGTATGCAAATTGTCAGATGAAAAGTTTCAGGCTTGACTGTGATGCTCTCTGTAACATAACAGCCTGCTAACACTCACGTTCTAGGCTTAGACATGAAGAATGGTCACTTTGGCAAAGTACCAAAGACCCATGCAACCACACCTCAGCACCAGTCAGTGCCTTCATAAATGTAGGGAAGCAAAATGAGAGAAAAAAAACAAATACAAACTTTATAATAGACAAAAAAAAGCAAGGCACGATGAGCAGTAGAAAAGGGAGCTTGAATGGAATGGTGGAATTTTCAAATCATAGCAAAAACTTTTGAAGGATCACTGCACGTTATTCTAATGTGGGAGTGGGATACCATGGAGGGTGCGGGTTGATATCAATAACAGAATAAAGGATGATCATCCCTTTACATGATTTCCCCAGAATGTGATCCGATGTCGGCTCAACTCCAGCTATGTGTGGTGG
Source organism: Somniosus microcephalus (assembly GCF_052327205.1). NCBI lineage: Eukaryota > Metazoa > Chordata > Chondrichthyes > Squaliformes > Somniosidae > Somniosus > Somniosus microcephalus. Next base: position 29,152,694 of record NC_140996.1, on the reverse strand, counting down.
TTGTCAAATGAAGATGTATGTATGCATGTGTCTTCTTATGTGAAAAGACTCGTTACAAATGTGCTAATCTGAATACAGTGCCACTAGTTTTAATAAAGTGGGCAAGACTGTACCCACAAGGCAGCACCTACTTTAAATAACAAGGAGGAACAAGAGCAGGAGACCAGTAATAGTGTAGTGATTATATTACTGGACTAGTAATCCAGCAACTGTACTGTCAATCCAGGGAACGCCAATTCAAATCCCATCACGACAGTTTGAGAATTTGTATTTAGCTTAACAAAAAAAAACAGAAATAAAAGGCTGGTATCAGTAAAAAGTAACCAGAGTTATTGCATTGTTGTAAAAACCCAACGGATTCATTAATGTTCTTTACGGAAGGAAACTTGCCGTCCTTACTCAGCATGGCCTATCGGCGACATCTCACACCAACCTGGTTTACTCTTAACTATCCTGTGCAATGGCCGAGCAAGACACTCGGTTGCATCAAACCGCGACAAGGTTTTCGTCCATGCCGAGATTGAATTAAAAAAAGGTACAAAACCACAATGTTGTTATGCAATATTACTATATGAACAAAAACCACCTATGGGTTTCTGATGAACTGGTAAACTCTGCAGTTCTCTACTTAGCTCTGTTGATTTTTGCGCATTATTGAAATTTAGAATCTGTCTTCAACAAACTAACAACCTTTTTGCTTTCCTTTCCTTGGCTCCTCTTTTTAAATCTCTACTCCCAATGAATTATATTGTAAAAGATAGACCACTTTTATTGTTATCACTTATTGCAGTAATTATTAGTATTTAATCCAATTTATAATTGTTGTGATTTCAAGTTTATTACAGTAAATTTTCATCATGGTTATACATGCTCTGAAGTGAAACTCTCACCAATGTTTTCTTGAACAGTGCTTGTTCACATCAAGGTTCATCCCGACAACTTCTCCCATCGTGGAGTTACACTTTATAAAAGGGGAGTAAACTGACGAACTGCCACTGATATTAGTCTAAAGATTCAGTTATTATAGACCTTAGTAACTTAGAAAAAGAGCACCACCTCACCACTTTCGAACAAATGAATTTTAACCCTGCACCAACAGTTCCTATACCTTTCACAACACTGCCATCCATTGCTGGAAGTCTGCAACTGCTGCCACCAGATCTGGGCCTTCTGAAACTGGTGACATCTACTGCCAGAATTTAACAACAGCTTATGCTGCTGTATCATCAATCCCAGACTTTTGTGTCCATTAATACCAAAACTCATTCTATAGCCATTCGGACTGATCCACAGATGAATGTGTCTTCATCACTGCTTTTTTATAAACCACCTTTCATTCATTCTTGCCACAAGCTCTGCCATTTTATGCAAACTATAACTGTGGTTCTCTCATTTTTCATATTGTATCACACACCCTGCCTTAATGCAACTGTCAGTTTCACAATCTGGAGTTCTGACATAAAAATAAAACTTAACCGGCATCTATATAGCACTATTCATGCTGAAGAACCTCTCCGAGCACATTATAATGGAAGGGCTGGTCAATTCGCATTAAACTGAAGGGGGCAGGTAGGAAGAGGAGATAAAGTGATCGTAGACAAAGAATTTGGTGTTTAGGACACTTTGAAGAGAGGCAAAGAGGTGTCAAGGTAAACTGGTTTCGAATAAAAATTCCAGAAAGCAGTGGTGTTCAACCTCCACCACAAGTATATTTTTAAAAACAGCAACAATTTTTTTCAGCAGTATTAATCCTTTATACACTCATGAAACAAACTGATAAAATGCTACTTACTCGTACAATCAGGATCCATTTTATCAGAGACAATCCAAACCCACAAATTGCACCATAACGGCCTGCTATGGTGTTGGTGAGGCAGAATGACAGACAAAAGCCAATCCAGTTAAACAGGAATGCCACTGCAGAAATAAAATAAATATTTGTAAATTTTCAACAATTAGCACAATTATAAACCTTGTCCAAAAGACTTGCTGTATTTTAAAATGTACGGAAGTTAAAATGAATTGGTTAAGTTTTTTTTTTAAACTGAGCGTATCTACTCTTGAATGAAGGGCACACACCTTCAATTATATGCAAGGATCTGTGCTTGTGTTGACATCAGGGTGATGGCCTGTTTCCAGGTCTCTCTCAATGTCCACATTGACAAGCCACCAATCTGATTCAGCAAGACCCTTCCATCACATAAAGCAACACCAGTGGGGTGGTTTCTTGGTTGATTATTTATTTTTTAATTAAAACTCTTGGGCCTAAAAATTCGGTCGCTTTGTGCCTCCTGTTAGTGCCCTAAGAGGGCGCTAACGGGGCGCAAAGCAATTAGCGCCTGGGCGCGGCGCCGCCAATGCCTCCCACGAAATTCAGCGGGAGGTTAGCGGCGGCAGTAACCGCTAGCGCCCCGCGGCGCTGCGTCGCCAAAGACGTCATCGCCGTGCGCAGCGCCCTGGCCGTGATCTTCGGTAGCGCCCCCTGACGTACCGCCGGACGCTATGTCCGACGGGGTCAGGGGGGGTCTACCTGCGGCCGGGGCGGCGCTAATTAAAGGGAAGGTGCCGGGCGGCCATTTTTGTTGCTGGCCACCTGCCAGCACCTGCCCCCTCTTTTGCCGGCACTCCGATCCCTGGTGGCCCAGCCGGGCCCCAGGTCGCGCGGCGCAAGGCCCCTCCTCTTCAAGGGGAGGAAGGCCTGCAGTACCAGTTTAAGAGATATTCATGTTTGAAGTTGCATAACACAAGCATATATTAACAATTAATTTACTTTCAATTAGTTAAATACAAACTGCCTTTACTCATCTCCAATGAAACCATATGTAAGTCACACTTCAGTATAAAAATAAATATATTGCATTGCAGTAATAAGTTTAAAAAAATCCATATTTTAGTTGCACTCAATTAGATTCTTTGTTGGCCTTTTTTAGTTAGTAGATACTGGCCCTGAAATTGCGGTCGGCGGCATAGCTACGGAGTTGAGCGCAGCGTACCGGCCCATGGATCCGAGGGACACACCGTGTGGCGGTGCTCCAATCAGGAACAAGAATTAGGAGCAGGAGTAGGAGTAGGCCAGTCAGGGGAAACAATCTCTCAGCTCCCCTCAATCCCCCTCAGAATGTTTCAATGAGATCACCTCTCACTCTTCTAAACTCCAGAGAGTATAGGCCCAATCTACTCAAACTCTCCTCATAGGACAACCCTCCTCAATCTCTCCTCATAGGTCATCCCAGGGATCAATCTAGTGAGCCAAACAGAAGGTCTCTCATTCACCCCAGTCTGGATTTACATTCTTAGAATTAGAAATGAATTTGGGGGAAAATTATCAATAGACCAGAAGCAATCATACGATACTGCAGGCTGCTTAACTACTTTATTCAAGCAGAGATGTACATTTGGATAATATTCAACTGAACTTTTGGGGGTTTGCTAATCCCTCAGGCAGGCTCAGTGTAAAGGGCAAACATATTTATAGCAATTTAAACAAATCATGACGGTGTCCCCTTACACTGCACAGGCAGGCTCCTACGCCTGTTCGCACCAGCCGTAAAATTTTCATGCGTAATTGCTGGGCAGTTGGTGGGCAATTAGCCCAACTCTGCGCCAGCAATGAGGATAATAGTGTACACTGTCATACCGACTGCAAATTCTGCCCCACTATTTCATCTCTTGGGGTAAATATATATTTTTTAAAACTCGTGTCTCTCTTCCAGTAAATGTCTGATTTTTCTCCCGAGTAACGTCTCCCTCTTTCTGTTCTTGTTTGTCATCCCCACCTCCCTCTTTTTCTGTATATATAACTCTCACAGATGTTCTCTCATTGTTATCTTTGTAGTTTGCTGTTTCCAACTCTCTCCCATTCTTTTTCTAAATCTCTCCTCTCTGTCACTTCACACTTCAATTTGTCTCCACTTGCTCTGTATGTCTCACACATCTCTTCACTGATTTACTCAGTTTGTGTCTTTTGCAAAAGGCCAGGGTATGCAGCAAGACAGCAACCTACATATCAGATCAGTAGTGGGTACTGTGGCTGATAGAGGCTATCTAGGTAGCACTACAATACACGTGGGTAAGGTTCCTGCGTAGCTGACCGTACAGCATGCTCTGTAGATGCTATTGGTAGGAATGATGGTCTACTATCAACATTTTCCTCAACTAAACGGTCCATTTCAGTTTTCTTTCTTGCCTTTTGACATTTCTATACCAGTTCCAGGTTCAAGGATTGTGCAATTAAGAAATAGTGTTCTTTTAATAAAAACTGGTCCTGTTACTTCACAACCTGTATTCCCTTGTGACAAGGTAGCTCCTGTACTAACTGATTCTCCAATGTGCTGTTTTCAATCCATCTAAACTACATAAAGATCACTTTTCTTCGACCAATATCATTCCTTTGATTCTCCCACTCCCGAGACAAACTGTAGAGCAGAGGTGTTCAATTCCTGGCCACAGGCTGAACCTAACTCACTTTCCAATATTATCCAATCACAGAAAAATGCCTTTTAACCAACCACTCCCCCAGAGCCAGAGAATCAAGGTAAGGGTAGTACCCTTACTGAGAAGTATTCCCCTCTAGAAAAGCCTGCCAACAGAAGTAGTTGATCTGTCATGGCAGGAATAGGAATTAAAAAAAAAAAAATCAGATAACACTGCCAACTCTAGTACAGGAAACTTTGTGCTATCCGGCACCGACGGGACCGAGCTGTTGCCGTTCCCTCAAAACTGCCGGACACACCAGCGTTAATGTTGAAGCATACGGAGCTTTTCAGCTCTGTATCTGGCGACAAACATAGCTTCTAAACAGTCGGCCGTACCTTGGAAGCATCTCTGTCGCTTAGCAACAGCTTCAGAGAGACTTTGCAGAGCCTGACTGTTGAAAAAAAAAGCCACGAGAAGAAAAAAAACCTAAAAACGGCTCCTGATTTTTGCCGGTGGCTCGAGCTTGCCGGACATTTAGCCTCCAGATAACACAAAGTTTCCTGTAGTGAGATACCTCCATGTACCACTCTTAGTGGTGCTGTTCTCTTCCTCCACTTGGGATCTGCATCAGGAATTTATGATGCTGCACTCAAGGAGAGAGCATGAAGGAATGGGGCGGAAGAGAGTGAAAAACTGAAGGATGAGAGTATGAGGAAAGAGACTATGAAGGTAGGGAAAGAGAGAAACAATGGGGGGGGGTGTGAAAGAGGAATGGCTGTGGAGGAGTAAATGAGTGGATGAAACAAGAGAACGAGTAAAGGAGGAAAAAGAGGGAGGGAAAAAGCAGGCAGATACACACCTACATACTTTTGGGTTTTCACGCCAGATATTTTCTTGAGGTTCAGTGGCCCAACCATTCCCGTAAGTGGACTTAGCATCCCTTATGATCTGTCTTGCTTTTTCTGCCTAATATCTAGGAAAACAACAGCGAGGCTCGGGGATTATAAACAAGGACCTTTACTCGGTACACTTGGGACTGGAATGTATCACGTGCTGCCACGTGATTTGCCTCTATTATAAAAGTAAACTGAATAGACATCCAAGACCTTTACAGGAGAGCGCGATCAGGACAGGGACGGTGCGGAAACCCCCATGGGGATCAGGAGGCCTGGGCCATTTTAACTCCAGGGTTTCAGTTAAATATTGCAGTACCGTCGTCGTCCGAAACTGGCAGGACGAACATCAGGGCCGGCGGGCGGGAGTGGGAAATTGGCTCGCGAGCCTTGCGACACCGAGGACACAAAGGAAAGGTCCTCAGCATGACCTCCGAGCTGGGTAAGGTGGGAGAGAGAGAGAGAGGGAGAAGAAGAGAGGGCGGGCAGAGCGAGGGAGAGAGAGAGTGCGGGCGGAGGGAGGGGGAGAGAGAGAGAAAGAGAGAGAGAGAGAGAGAGCGGGGGCAGGTGGGGAGAGAGGAGAATGAGAGAGCGCGAGAGGGTGGGCGCAGCGAGGGGTGGGCGGAGAGATGGGGGAAGAGGGGGCGGGCGGAGAGATGGGGGAAGAGGGGGCGGGCGGGAGAGGGGGCGGGCGGGAGGGAGAGGGGGCGGGCGGGAGAGGGGGCGGGCGGGAGAGCGGGCGTGAGAGGGGGGAGAGGGGGCGGGCGTGAGAGGGGGGAGAGGGGGCGGGCGGGAGAGGGGGCGGGCGAGAGAGGGGGCGGGCGAGAGAGGGGGAGAGGGGGCGGGCGAGGGGGGGGGAGAGGGGGCGGGCGAGAGAGGGGGGAGAGGGGGCGAGCGGAGAGATGGGGGAGAGGGGGCGGGCGAGAGATGGGGGAGAGAGGGGGCGGGCGAGAGATGGGGGGGGAGAGGGGGCGGGCGGGAGGGGGGGGGGAGAGGGGGCGGGCGAGGGGGGGGGGAGAGGGGGCGGGCGAGGGGGGGGAGAGGGGGCGGGCGAGGGGGGGGAGAGGGGGCGGGCGAGAGAGGGGGGAGAGGGGGCGGGCGAGAGAGGGGGGAGAGGGGGCGGGCGAGAGAGGGGGCGGGCGAGAGAGGGGGGAGAGGGGGCGGGCGAGAGGGGGGGGAGAGGGGGCGGGCGAGAGAGGGGGGTAGGGGGGCGGGCGAGAGATGGGGCGAGAGGGGACGGGCGAGAGATGGGGCGAGAGGGGGCGGGCGAGAGATGGGGCGAGAGGGGGCGGGCGAGAGATGGGGCGAGAGGGGGCGGGCGAGAGATGGGGCGAGAGGGGGCGGGCGAGAGATGGGGGGAGAGGGGGCGGGCGAGAGATGGGGCGAGAGGGGGCGGGCGAGAGATGGGGCGAGAGGGGGCGGGCGAGAGATGGGGCGAGAGGGGGCGGGCGAGAGATGGGGCGAGAGGGGGCGGGCGAGAGATGGGGCGAGAGGGGGCGGGCGAGAGATGGGGCGAGAGGGGGCGGGCGAGAGATGGGCGAGAGGGGGCGGGCGAGAGATGGGCGGGCAACGGGGGGCGGGCGAGGGGGGGCGGGCGAGGGGGGGCGGGCGGAGGGCGAGAGGGGGCGGGCGGAGGGCGAGAGGGGGCGGGCGGAGGGCGAGAGGGGGCGGGCGGAGGGCGAGAGGGGGCGGGCGGAGGGCGAGAGGGGGCGGGCGAGAGGGGGCGGGCGGAGGGCGAGAGGGGGCGGGCGGAGGCCGAGAGGGGGCGGGCGAGAGGGGGCGGGCGGAGGGCGCGGGCGGAGGGCGAGAGGGGGCGGGCGGAGGGCGAGAGGGGGCGGGCGGAGGGCGAGAGGGGGCGGGCGGAGGCCGAGAGGGGGCGGGCGGAGGGCGAGAGGGGGCGGGCGGAGGGGGCGGGCGGAGGGCGAGAGGGAGGCCGAGAGGGGGCGGGCGGAGGGCGAGAGGGGGCGGGCGGAGGGCGAGAGGGGGCGGGCGGAGGGCGAGAGGGGGCGGGCGGAGGCCGAGAGGGGGCGGGCGGAGGCCGAGAGGGGGCGGGCGGAGGGCGAGAGGGAGGCCGAGAGGGGGCGGGCGGAGGGCGAGAGGGGGCGGGCGGAGGGCGAGAGGGGGCGGGCGGAGGGCGAGAGTGGGCGGGCGGAGGGCGAGAGGGGGCAGTAGTTTATTAGGCCATAGCTTTACCAGACATGGCTATTGAGATTGGGATAGAGATAAAATAATTTAAAATAGAATTAGAGATAACTTTCTGAAAATATAAAAGGATGTGAGGAACAGCAAAGAAATGGAATTAAGAGAATATACATCAGTTGAAGAGATTGTATGGGTACGATGCACCAAATGGCTTCCTTCTCTATTGTAATAACCTGGTTCTAATCCTGGTTTCATGTGAAGATTCAGATACGAGAGCAAAACCCATTACAGCTAGTAACACAAAATAATGCAAGCCTGGCTCCTAAGGCAGTATATTCAACAGCCACAGTAGGCTCAGTCAGTGAGAGGTTATTAGACTGTTCTTGGTATGCTTTCTGTCGTACCCTGGGTCAGGCGAAGAAAGGAATGGGTACAGAAACTTCCATGTCCAGGGAAAGGCGAGGCCATCCAGCTTCCAAGCACAATGTATTGTCCTGGAGCAGAAACAGGAAGCTGCTGGATGTCTGGGTATGAGAATAGGTCTGTCTGCAGCATACGCCATATCCGGTCCCATCATTTTATCCACCCTGTTCAGATGTGGAGCAGAGAGAGACCCCCCTGTGAACTAGACGACAATGTGCCAGCTTCCATGTGTCCTGAGAGTGGGCGGGAATTAATTCCCCCCCTCCTTGCTTATTAATTTAACGGACCACAGTGCATCTGTCTCTCCACATGCACAGTTGAAAGCATCATTTAATTATCCTCCCTTAAAAACACTATGGGCTAAAAATTGAGGGCGCTAACTTCGCCGGGGCGCTCGCCAGAAATTGAGTGGTTGCGCCCCAAGAGGGAAGCAGGGCGCTACTGGAAGCGCCCCGCATCCCTCTTGGGGCGCTGTGAGTCAATATTGCGGCGTTATGTGCCGCAGCGCCACACGCTGTGGCACATTGTGCCGCCGTATTGCAGGCCTTCCTCCCCTTCTTAAAGGGGGGGGGCCTTGTGCAGCGCGACCTGGGGCCCAGAGTGCAGGCAAAAGAGCCCGGCACTCAAGAGACGTGCCAGGCTCTTGGAGCGCAGCCGGCACTCCGCGGGGGGGGGGGGGGGGTGGGGGGTTTCAGGAGGTCTGGGACAGGAGCACAGGCAAGCGGCCAGCAACAAAAATGGCCGCCCCGCACCTCGCCTTTAAATTGCGCCTCCCCACCGCAGGTACGCCCCCCTGACCCCGTCGGACATAGCGTCCGGCGGTAAATCAGGGGGCGCTCCCGAAGATCGTGGCTGGGGCGTGAGCGGGGCGCTGCACATGCCAATGGCATCATCGCCAGCGGCGCAGCGCCGCAGAGCGCTACCGGTTAGCGCCACCACTAACCTCCCGCTGAACTTTGCGGGAGGCGTGGGCAGTGCTGCGCCCGGGCGCTAGTTGCGTCCTGTTAGCGCCCTCTTAAGGCGCTAACGGGAGGCGCAACCAACTGAATTTTTCCCCCTATAAGCTGTAGGGCACAGCCCCAAAAGTAAAAAAACTGCAATGCTAGTAGCAGAGATCTTTCCAAAAGCGGAGGAGGAAATTAACTGGTGCTGTTGTGCAGATCCTGCAGCTTTATACAAGACAGGAACAGGAGATTGTGTCGATCACTGCCCAGCACGGTGACAATAACTGCATCATGAGTGTGCTTATTAGCACATGGTACCCAGCACCAGATCAAACTTGGCCAAGTTCCTACAGTGTTTGAAGGATATCTGAATGAAGAACGATAACAAGAAAATTGTGAAAGTTGTACTTTGTGGATTACTGCACATAAAAATAAAATGTAACAGGATTTCTCACAGTAATTGCTGGGTGTAATGCTCTCCAAGACCTACACTGCAATTCTTCAAACTTCCACAAGATGGCGTAAACAGTCTACCAATTCCAATCACTTCAAATTACATTTTACCATTAAAGGAGTTTAAATGCAAAATGTATCGACTGCAACACAAACTTAAAATACTTACGACATTCTATACCAGGAACAAGTTCTAGAACTAAAACTTCTTACTTAGGATATGAAAGTACTGCAAATGAAAGCAGACGGTAAGTCAAATTGGATTAAGAAATAATTGTCTGGCCATTACTCACCAAGTTTTAAGCAAATACTCATAAATATGCAGACTATTATTTCCCAACAAGTCTGAGAAAAGGGTACTGTTCTAAATATAAAATCAATTGCAGTCACGTCAAACAATAAAATCAAATTTATTTTGCAGGTCTAACATTGTAGAAGGAAGTGTCATATTTCTATACTTAGTGAGTGCAGTCACTCAATATATGAATATCTAGTTTTCAACAACTTTATTAATGCATCCCAACATGGTGCATTGCCCATCCAATACTAGCCTCTGAAAAAAATGCAACAGCCAGAAGGAGAGAAAATTACCTTCAATTATACTGTCTTAGCATATTATGTTTGTCAATATCAATTCATAGCTGAATGCCTTAGCAACAAGTTCATCATGCTCTTGCAGTTCCTCTGCCAAGTTTCAGCACATATTTCAACAAAATATTCCATCTCTCACCAGCCTCTCAGTATCCGCTATCCAGAAGCCCAAAGCAGTTGATTGACCGTGAATAGTCTTACCTGTGGTTTGCCCCTCTGCTTATCTATGCAGCAAGCTTAGCACATTGTCCATTTGCACCATGGGCTTCAATAAATAACTTCAGAATTGCCTCTTCCATGTCATACTGCACTCTTAGATATATTCACATTTCTAATCCTTGCCCCTCAACACAACTCCCAGAATTATAAGGAAGCAATTAATTCCATAAACCTAGTGCCTTCCCTTCTCCTCGGCTTTCAGGACGTATTCCCAAGTTGTCCAGATGCATGGTCAACAATTAGGAGGTTGCTCTAATAAGCTGCATTCTGGAATTGCCGTTGCCAGCATGGAACATAAAGGGCCAACAGTTAAAGGTTAGCAGTTATAACTCTCTGATTTGCAGTTATAATAAAAGTACACGAGAGCGTAGGAATCATAAATGGCCAGTTATCATTTAAATAAATTTAGGACCAGTCCGAGCATGTTCATTTGTCTGAATCCTTCTTAGCTCATTGTTGGATCAGGAATTTGTTCCATTTATTTTTTCAGTGCTTCAATTAAGTATGTATTCACAGAAACATAGAAGATAGGAGCAGGACTAGGCCATTCGGCCCCTCGAGCCTGCTCCGCCATTCAATGAGATCATGGCTGATCATCCAAATTCAGTACCCGGTCCCTGCTTTCTCCCCATATCCCTTGATCCCTTTAGCCTTAAGAAATATATCTAACTCCTTCTTGAATATATTTAATGAATTGGCCTCAACGGCCTTCTGTGGTGGAGAATTCCACAGGTTCACCACTCTCTGGGTGAAGAAATTCTTCCTCATCTCTGTCCTAAATGGCTGACCCCTTATCCTTAGACTGTGGCCCCTGGTTCTGGACTCCCCGACCATCAGGAACATCCTTCCAGCATCTAGTCCTGTTAGAATTTTATAAGTTTTGATGAGATCCCCTCTCATTCTTCTAAATTCCAGCGAGTACAAGCCCAATCGACCCAATCTCTCCTCATACGTCATTCCTGCCATCCCAGGTATCAGCCTGGCAAATCTTCGCTGCACTCCTTCCATGGCAAGAACATCCTTCCTCAGATAAGGCGACCAAAACTGCACACAATACTCAAGATGTGGTCTCACCAAGGCCCTGTACAACTGCAGCAAGACATCCTTGTTCCTGTACTCAAACCCTCTCGCTACGAAGGCCAACATACCATTTGCCTTCTTAACTGCCTGCTGCACCTGCATGCTTACCTTCAGCGACTGGTGCACAAGGACGCCCAGGTCTCGTTGCACTTCCCCTTCTCCCAATCTATTGCCATTCAGATAATAATCTGCCTTCCTGTTTTTGACACCAAAGTGGATAACCTCGCATTTATCCACGTTATATTGCATCTGCCATGCTTCTGCCCAATCACCCAAGCTGTCCAAATCATACTGGAGTTTCTCGGCATCCTCCTCACAGCACACACGCCCACCCAGCTTTGTGTCGTCTGCAAACTTGGAGATACTACATCTACTTCCTTCGTCCAGATCATTAATATATATATTGTGAATAGCTGGGGTCCAAGGACCGATCCCTGCGGTACCCCACTAGTCACTGCATGCCACTCGGAAAAAGAGCCGTTTATTCCAACTCTTTGCTTTCTGTCTGCCAACCAGTTCTCTATCCAAGTCAATACCTTGCCCCCAATCCCATGTGCCTTAATTTTACACGCTAATCTCTTATGCGGGACCTTATTGAAAGCCTTTTGAAAATCCAAATACACCACATCCACTGGTTCTCCCTTATCTATTTTACCAGTTACATCCTCAAAAAATTCCAGTAGATTAGTCAAGCACGATTTACCTTTTGTAAATCCATGTTGACTTTGTCCGATCCAGTCACTGTTTTCCAAGTGCTCTGCTATTACATCCTTTATAATGGACTCTAGCATTTTCCCCACTACCAATGTCAGGCTTACCGGTCTGTAATTCCCCGTTTTCTCTCTACCACCCTTTTTAAACAGTGGGGTAACATCAGCTACCCGCCAATCTATGGGTACTGCTCCAGAGTCTATCGAATTTTGGAAGATGACCAGCAATGCATCTACTATTTCTAGGGCCACTTCCTTAAGTGCCCTAGGATGTAGATTATCAGGCCCTGGGGATTTATCGGCCCTCAATCCCATCAATTTCTCTAACACCATTTCCCTACAAATACTGATTTCTATCAGTTCCTCCCTTTCATGAGACCCTATGTTCCCCGACATCTTTGTGTACTTTGGCAATCTATATCAATAAAGGTTCCCCCAAGGATTCCCCTCCTCTTCCATAGCTATATGCTGCACCCTGGCAACATCATCCAGCACAAGCTTCTGTGCAGTAAGATTCTATCATCATCTGGAGTCACAGGGTTGGCTTTCACATGTATGCAGATGATATCCAGCTCTACCTCTCCATCATTTCCCTCGGCCCCACCAAACTACTTCTCTACACCTAGATGAGTCACAGTTTCCTTTACTTCAACACTGCAAAAACCAAAGCCATTGTCTTCAGCCCCCATCACAAATGTCACTGCCTTGCTATTGACTCCATCCCCTAGTCAAGCACCTTCTCCAGCTGAATCAGAATGCTCTTAATCTTGTTGTCCTGATCAACCCTGAGCTTTGCTTCAAATTCCATTATCTTTTCCATCACTAAGGTAGCTTGCTATCACCTCTGCAATGCTCACTGCCGCCACCCATACCTGAGCCCCTCCACCATAAACCTATATACATGTTTTTGTCATCTCCAGATTCGAACGCTCTCTTGCTAACCTTCCATGCCCCATCCTCCATAAACTCCAATTTGCCCAAAACTCTGCCACACCCTATTCTGCCCATCCATCGCTTCTGTCTTCACAAACCTATACTGGCTCCCCCAACATATTCAATTCAAAATCCTTGTCCTTGTCTATGAATTCCAATAGCATTGCCCCGCCCTGTCCCCGCAGTCGTCTTTAGCCCTAAATCCAAAACACTCTGGCCTAGAAATTGGGTATAGCCCCGGTTGAGGCGTTAGAACTGGCGATGCACAAAGTTTATTGCCAGACGAGACTTATCTGCGCCTGGCGCGATATTGGGTTGCTTCGCCCCCAAAGGGGATTGAGGCGCTAAATCAGCCGTTGCACGGTGCTCTTAAGGCGCAAAAGGTCAGGCGCTACTCAATAACGACGCGGACGGGCGCAGCGCAGGTGAACTCAATTACGGGAAAGCACGAGACCTACAGGCGCCGGCCGGCTCTTAAAGGGGCGGGTCAGTCAGACTGAGCTTCAACACCCAACGCTCTGCAGGCCTCAGATTCAGCACTCGCCCTTGTCTGGCGGTACAAGGTGATCATTATGGAGAAGGTTAGGCAGAGAGCAGAGCGCTTCAGCACTGAGGCTCTGGACCACTTGGTGGCTGCAGTTGAACACCGTCGGGAAGTCCTGTACCCGGATAATGGCAAGAGGCCAAATCAGAAGGCTTACCGACGATCTTGGAGGGAGGTTGCTGTGAGGGTGAACTCCAGCAGCATGGCGACCAGGACCCCTGTTCAGTGCAGGAAGAAATTCAACGACCTCACACGGATCGTTAGGGTGAGTGATGGTTTACCAAACTTGTGCTTCCCTCCATCTGCAGCTGACTTCGGGCACCCTGCTGCAATGATGCGCCAATGGCCATCTGTCAGTATGCACCGATGTCTCAAGGCCTCATGTAAGGGCTCTTGCACCATGGGGGGCATGCGAGAAGGTCTCAAGGCCTCATAACAGAACCTCCCCTTCTTTCCCCTGCAGTCCAAGATGACGCAGATTCGGAAGGAGCAGCGTCGAACCGGTGGCGGACCTGCACAAGTGGTCACTCTAATGGATCTGGAGGAGAGAGTGCACCAGATACTTGGAGGACGTCTGTCTGGTCCAGTCACCACTGCATCTGCCGACCCCATTACCAACAGCGAGGGTAAGACTCTCACCTTTTCCACCTGTTGCCTTCCACTTGGTCCCCCCGCCAGCATGCATCCTCAGTGTGCAGCCATGTCAGAGCCTTGCCGCAATCTGGCATGCCTTTCAGCAAACCTGTCCTTCTGCTAAAGCCACTCTTCCACCTCCCACTTTCAGATGAAGCAGCACCAACTCGGGCTCAACGCGCTGAAGCTGCCAGTGCCAGTGCCACCGGAGGAGAGGACCAGGAGGAATCCGGACCAGCCGCTGCAGAATCCGGGGAGCTGAGACATCTGCAGACTGGGGATAGTAGTCCCCTGGAGGGGAGGGGGGGTGGCTCTGAGGATGAACCAGTTGCCGGACCAAGCGGCATGGAGCAACGCAGGGGGGATAGGCAAGTTCACCCACCGTCTCCCCGCAGGGCAAGGCAGGTCATCATGACTGCTGCACAGAGTGCAGATGAGGTCCGTCGCCTGGCAGAGATGAGCAAACAGGCCCGGGTCAGACACACGGAGCTGATGGCTGCAGTGGAGAAGATGCCTGAGTCAATAGATCCATTGGCTAGGAGTATGCTGGACTTCGGGGCAACAATGGAGAGGACTCTGCAGGGCTTTGGCGCAACAATGGAGAGGTCTCTCCAGGTGTTTGGAGAAACAATGGACAGGACTATCCAGGGCTTCGGCCCAACAATGGAGAGGACTGTCCACGGCTTTGAGTCGGCAATGGAAAGGGCTGTTCAGGGCTTCGGACAATCCCTGGAAAGGTCTGTGCAGGGCTTGTCCGAGGCAGTGGAGCGGTCGGCTCCTGCCTTGTCCGAAGCCATGGGAAGAACTGTCCAGGCGTTCTCCGAAGCACTGGCACCTGGCACACAGGTCCTCACTGTTGCCACGCAGTCACTTGCTGGGCTCCTCCACAGCCAGATTGACGCAACGCGATGTCTCACTGCAGCCACCCTCTCTGCATCAGATAGGATCACCCCGGGCCCTTTCACTCCCGTACAATGCCAGGAATCCGTGGAGCTACGATTGTGGCGGATGAGCCGAGCCGCTCCCCTCAGATAGCCAGTGTGTTGTCCGACCATGGTGCAGGTGTCCTCTCTCATCAGGAGACCATTGCACATGCCAGCGCTGGGACGCCTGCATTGCAGCTGCCACCACCTGCAGCCCACACTGCTTCCAGCCATGCTCAAAGCAAGCATCCTGCGTCCGCACCCTCCAAGCCCAGAGGTCGGCCAGGCCGTACCTCAGGGGCTTCTGCGCGTCCAGACAGTCAGCAAGCGTCCCCCAGCCTTGAGCCCGCCACTGGGGTGCAATTACGTAGGAGCAGCAGGGAGGGAAGGGGCCGGGCGCGAAAGAGAAGTCGTTCTCCCTCAAGGGGCCAGTTGTAGAGGGAGGTGCTGAGACGTTTGTTTGTCCAAATTCAAGGACACCCTCACCTGCTGTTATAGTTGCAGATTTTTGTTGAGTTTTGCGGCTTGGCCGAACAGGTCAAATTTATTTTGTAAGTTATGGTTTCTGCTCACTTTACTTTGTTTAGCTGTAATGAAAGACTTTTGTGTCAATAAACAGAAGTTTCAATGTTGCTTGGTGCATGTGACTACTTTCAGTGATGCTGGCATGCAGAGGCCCTCAAGCATCCAAAGTGCGCATGAGGTAAGACTCTCATCATTGCGCCACAGGGGTGTCGAGACGAGTCCAGAGGAGCCTCTGACGTATGGACCTTCCACTTTCAGCAGCCCTTCCATCTTCCTCCTCCTCCGCCTGCTCTTCCTCCTCCTCCTCCTCATACTCCTCCGCCTGCTTGTGCAGGGTCCGAGGGAAGGTAATGAATGGACGCGTTCGCCTATAAGGGCCTCTGTCACTTGCCGGATGCAACAGCGGACTGCAGCCTGAGCGTCAGTCGCATTGTCCCCAATGGCTAACTAAAAGGATCCGTTGGCATAAAAATGGAGGCAATCAGTCAGTGTAGCCATCACGGACAGAGAGGTTCTGCACCGTTCACGCGGCTGCAGACCCTGACCAAGCAGGTGGCACAGATCAGTAACAATGTCCCTCCAGATTCGGAGCCTTTGCTAACACTGCTCCTCCGAAATGTCAAGGCTTGTCACCTGCTGCCTAAAGACCCTCGCACCATCCTGTCGGATTGGCCGACCTCGATTGCCCCTCCTCCTTCTGGCCAATCCGTGCCCTCTCTCCCGCCGTCTCTCTGCCCCTTTACAGTGTTGGGCGAGGAGGCCGTCGCCCTCCGAACAAGCTCCCATTCTGATGCCAGTTGGTCAAAAGGCTTTTAGGTGTAGTGCTGCAAGTGCTTCGGACAGGGTTGAGGGTCCCAAGTACTGTGAAGCTCAAATCCCAGAACTCTGCTCCACATTAGCTCGCCAACTCTCTCCAGCAGCGATCGCAATGAGCAGGCCAAGTGGCAGAAGATTCTGCACTAGAGCTGTCCCCTTTAAATAGCACCGCCCTACTGAGAAGGGCCTGTTAGCCCTCCCTCAAACTGTCACTAATAGCGCTGGGCGCTAAGGCTCCGGGCGCCACCCAATATGCGCTCAGGCGCTCCTAAAAGGCGTTGCACGCTGAAATGACGTCATGAGCTGCTTGCGCTCGCGGGCGCGCGCAAACACTTAGCGCAGGCGCTAAATGTATAGTCAATTTCTGAGTTGACGCTATCTTCATAGCGTCCGCCCCAACATAGGGCTTCTCCCCAATTCTAGGTCTCTTTAGGCGCTCAGCGCCGGCGCTACCAACCCAATTTCTAGGCCTCTGTTCCTCGGACCCGTACCTTCTGTGCAAGCCCTCCTACTCAATCCTCTTGTCTCATACACTCTATCTAAACATCTTCACTTCCGCGCCTCACTCTCCATCTTTTAAAAACCCCCTCAAGGCCCATCTCTTTAACCAAATTTTGAATCACCCCGTCTAATGTTTCCTTTCCTAACTTGGTGTCCATTGTTTTACACCTAGCTAGCTATCACATACCCTAGGAAGTTTCTTTACATGGAAGGTGTTATATAAATGCAAGTTGTTGTTAGTATAAGTGACAGAATATGGTCTAAGTGCCCAAGATTGCAGCTGACACCAAATTAGGATGCTAACCAATGTGCAGTAAAACATCCAAACAGGTTATGTTAATGGGGCAGAGAGATGGCAGGTAGAATTCAACTCAGACAAGTATAAAGTCAGGAGCTCAGGTAGAAGCTTCTCCATCAACAAGACCATTTAGTTCCATCTACACAACACTGTCCACCTCCATCCCTACCTCAGCCCCTCTGTCACCTAAGCCCTTATGCATTCTATTGTCTCCTTAAGACTTGATTTTTCCACTACTCCCCCTGCTGGCATTCCTGAGTCAATGCTCCATAAATTCCAAATTATGCAAAACACAGCTGCGTTCACCTTGTTCCGCACTAAGCCCTGCTTCCCCATCACTCGCATCCTCGCAGACCTACAGTGGCCCCCAGAGCATTACATTTAAAATGTTCACCCGTCTTCAATTCTCTTCCTGTCCTGCTCTACCCCACCTCTGCAACTTCCTTCAGTCTTCTGACTTCGGCCTCCTGTGCATACCTCCTCCCTATACCCCATCACTGGTAGCAGTGCTTTTAGCTACCTAGGTCTTGTCCTCTACAACTTCCTCTCTAAATCTGCCCACCTCCATAATTCTTCTCCTTAATCTTCTCAAAACCCATTTATTTCTCCCAAGCCTTCAGTCAGCCCCCCTGAACAGTTTCTCCCAGCTCGGCATTCTGTTCCTTTTACTATTACTCTGTAAAGTGCCCTGGAACATTTTAAAAGGTACTGTGCAAAAACAAATTGTAGAAGAAGTGGAAATATGGAGTACATGTTAAATGCTAGCGCGCTTGTGGTAACAAAGCAGGAAAGAGATTTGGGGGATTTTGGTGTATAGATGGTTAAAACCATGAGTTCAGTAAAACCATTTGAGGGCAGTTAAGAAAGCAAACAAAATATTTGGATGCATAGTCGGGCTATGAAAAGAGGTGACTTTGAAGTTGTACCAGGCCTTGTTGAAACTGCATCTGGAGAACTGTGTTCAGTTTTGGTTC
The DNA here is from genome assembly GCF_052327205.1 of Somniosus microcephalus. NCBI lineage: Eukaryota > Metazoa > Chordata > Chondrichthyes > Squaliformes > Somniosidae > Somniosus > Somniosus microcephalus. The sequence continues at coordinate 29,134,676 of NC_140996.1, read as the reverse complement.
ATATTACAAAGAAAATGTAACTTTATTATCAAAGAGGGCACGAGTTTGATTTCTGAACTAAGGAGGCTGAGTTATCAGGAGAGATTACCTACTTTGAGACTTTACTCTCGAGAAGGAGGAAGAAGAAAGAGGACTTGATGGAGGTCTTTAAAGATATGGGCAATTTGGATTCAGGAAGGTTCACAGGTATGGAGAATTTGGAGCCGAGAAAGTGCTGTCAGGCGCAGGTTTCGAGGACTGGGTAACATTGTTTAAAGCGAAGGTGTCAAGGAAAAAATAAATTTAGGAGCAGATTACCAGCAAATGGGGTAGAACCAAAAACTATGGCAGCATTGTAAACAGAACTGAATTAATTTCTGTTAGCAAAGGTAACACAGGGTTATTAGTTCTAGAATCACAGCAAGGGACCTGAGGGGAGGTTTGGTGTGTAGGTTAGACAGGCTAATCGTCTTTCCTTGCCCAAGACATTACCGTGTTAAACGTTCATTGGCAAGATTCAAAAAGAAAAAGATTTGGGTGTAGTAATCCTCCAAATCACAGAAATTACCTAATAAATGTGCTTAAATAGAGATGGTTAGATTAAAAACAAAGCAAGAAGAAAAAGCCAGTCAATTTGAGTTTATTAAGCAGCCTAATCAAGTATATTATGTTAGAACTTCTATAGTCAAACTGCATATTACTCCTACAATATTACACATACTAGTCCCAACATACATGTTAAAAGAATCATATATGAAGTAAAAACATTAAAAAGAGAGATTGAGTCTATCAGACACTGGGAACCCTATCATGCATGCCTGTATGACACACATCTCTATGCTGCATATAGTAAGCAAAATCTACAAACAAGCAGCAACACATTGAATTACTTAATACTTTGATGTTTCAGTGCTACGAGTATGACTTCGTTCTTCTAAACACTGTTCATTAACTTTATTGCAATGTCCTATGAAAAACTTTCATCTACACTTATCTATTGATAAGCTATGAAAAACTTATAACAGATCACATTCGAGAGAGCTTAAGCAACTGCATAAACATTACACCACTGCAATTAATTTTAATGTTATAACTTAACAAAACACAGCACCACAAAAAAGATAGACTTACTGAAAAATGCTAACATGAAGATGCCATCATTGCCTACTCTCAGCTGGTCAGCATCATTGAAGTCATCTCTTGGTGGAAAATCTTCCTCCTGTATTTGTACGATGACACAATGCTTTATGTGAAAACATGTAATTTTAGATTATAAGATTAAGCTTTTTATGATATTCATGTTACTAACGTTTCCATAATCAACCAGGTCTCCACGCAGCACTTTTCTGCTATGATAAAATTCCAGAAAAATATCACTCTGAAACTACTTGAGTCTGAAGTTTAAGAGTGTAATTATCTGAAGAAAGTGCAATTCTTTTTATGCTCCTAAGGAATATAGAGATTACACTAGCAACATTGCAAAAGATTTCCTCTCGTTCTTATTTCTAATTAATTATACAGACATTCTAAATAATTGAGTTTACAATGATCAGAAATAGCAATCAGAGGAAATGTTCCATTATGTTTACAATGTCACTAAGACACAATGACTCAAGAAAATCTTCCCGCGAAGCTACAACAAAAAGCAACAATTGCACTAGCTTGATGTGTTTCAACGCTGATTTAAACATGAACCTTCCTTATTGTTTACTAGGTTCATCGGAATTGAATAGCAGTGTGGAAAAAGTATGAAAGTGAAGTTTTTGCGGCCTTGGTATATTTGGACTGAACAGTCCAATGAGTTTTGTTAAACACATTTCCTTAAGTTGTGCATGTAATCACATTTATTATCTGAATGTTAACTGCATACTCTTTACATTAAATTTACATACTAACTGCACTAAGTACTTTCACTTCTAATTCAACATTTTGTGTTGAAACTGCAAATTCATTAGTGATATCTTTTTTAATTTTATTTGCGGCAATCTGCATAAGAGGCTGTAAACCTTGCCACAATATGCACAAAGATGTGGACTTTAGCAGTTCAGGTAAAGTAGACGTACTTCTGTTTATAACATATATTGGATTTAATAGTTGGGAGATACTAAAGCTCTAAAATGCCATAGTCCAGTTGCTATAACTCCATTCCTATACTATATAATCTCAACCTGCACCAAATCTCCCCACACATGTAGACTATTCCATTTTTCAGGGTAAACTTAAATTTGTAACGTCTAAATTTAAAATTATTCTTCTGCTTGGAGTATCTCAGCAATACATACCGTTGGCTGAGGAGGGTCTGCTAGTAACCTACACTGAGACTTGCACCAATGCCACTTTGAAACACATAGAAGTGAGAAGCATAGTCTGATCTGACTTGGTCCCTTTCCTGCTTTTGGCACATATTGATTCCCATTCCAACAATACAAATCAGAACCGAAACAGGCCATGTGGGGACCTGCAGTCACTGTTGTAATGTAGGGACACGTGGCAGCCAATTTAAGCCCAGTGAGGTCCCACAAACAGCAATAATGACCAGATGTTGGTTGAGAAAAGAAACTTACATTTATACGGCACCTTTCATGACCTCAGGATGGCCCAAAGCGCTTTACAGCCGATTAATTACTTTTTGAAGTGTAGACACTGTTGTAATGTAGGAAAGACGGCAGCCAATTGTGCACAGCAAGCTCCCACAAACAGCAATGTGATAATGACCAGATAATCTGTTTTTGTCATGTTGATAAATATTGGCCAGGACACCGGGGCTAACTCCCTTGCTCTTCTTCGAAAAAGTGCCGTGGGATCTTTAACATCCACCTGAGAGAGCAGACGGGGCCTTGGTTTAACGTCACATCCGAAAGACGGCACCTCCGACAGTGCAGCACTCCCTCAGCACTGCACTGGAGTGTCAGCCTAGATTATATGCTCAAGGATCTGGAGTGGGACTTGAACACACAACCTTCTGACTCAGAGGCTAGAGTATTACCCCTGAGCCAAGGCTGACACTTAAAAAATAAAATTAACCCTGACAGTACACAACATACAGAAATGTCGTTTCAATTATCTGAAAATGCAATCATCCATACAATTAGAAAATTCTACTTTGAAACTCAACCAGTTGTTCTGCTGTTACAGTATTGTTGCACTGTTTCCTTCTTTCTTTCCCCCTTGAATCACATTCCCTCTTTCGTGTTCCTTTCCCCCAGTCTAACCTCTTCCCTCAACATTCCTCCTTCTGCCCTTGAGCCATTCTTCTCCGGGCTTGCCTGCTGTTGTTTGCAGCTGGAATACCAGCTGGACACTTTTTAAAGTGAAGTAGTTACAATATATATCTGCTGAGTCATTTTTACTTAATATATAGAAGTGCATAAAAAGTGACCGGTTCGTTTCAAAACTGCAAAGAACAGCCAGCGAGCCCGGAGAAGGGCAGCAATCAGAGGTGGGCACGATAGGCGCTTTGAGGTCCAGAGAAAGTGAACTGGCGAAGATCAACTAAAGCATCGCCAGCAGTCCAAGTCAGGACGTGACATATGGATGTGACTGGGAAACTGCTGCTATCTGGCTGCTTCTCAGGGCTTCAGGCTATATAAAAAAAAAATCTGCAAATGCTGAAAATCAGGAGGAAAAAAGTGCTGGAAATACATCGTAAACCAGTCAGCTGGCTGACCCAGGTTTACAGAAGCAAACTGAGACAAAAGGCCATCCTTTATCTACTGTACATTGATCTTGAGCACAAGGTACACCCTTTAATTTTTAACCCCTCCTAACTGCCAACAATATACAGGCGAACTTCACTATAATGTACCCTCTCAGGGTGAGCAGATAAAGAGATTGTTGTATCAGGGTGTTCATTATAGTTGGGTTTGACGATTCACTCCACCAGAAAAATAAAGGAACGACCCATTTAAATTGTACATAATTTTATGATGTAAAAAAACTGCTTCATATTATTGTTGCTTTTCTCAATGCACGCTGTTTCTACTTTGTTAACCAGTCCAAAAAGATCCTCAGTTCCAGGTAATGACTGTGTGAAGTTTCGCATAGTTGTCGAAAGTCCAGTTTTGTCGATGTTAAAAATGTCTCTTGGAATATAGTTCTGTACAAATAAACGTCAGCCATACGCTAGTCAGCTCTGTGTTAACCTCACCCTGTTCGCCGACAATTGCCGTAAATTTTCAATCACGCCGCTGCTTAAAGCAGTTTAGCTATGCATTTGAAGTTTTTGGTGCCTAAAGAACATGCAAATTGTTCGGCCTTTGCACGTAACACATCGCCTGACACTGGAATGTTACACTCTTTGGCTATTTTAAACCAGCGATTGACTCCTGCATCAAGATCGTCATGAGTCGCAGTACAGATTAATTTACACTAGATCGGCATTTCATCTTCAACGATAGCAGGCTTGATTTTTCCTCTGTTGGTCCACACGGTTGCAACAGTGCTCTTTGCATAGCAGAGTGCTTTGCAGATTATGGCTTGCAATTTTCCATTATGGCCCGAATCATGGATGATTTGTTTTCAGAGACAAAGAAGATCTTACTCACCATCTTCACGCATGTGCCGGTTTCCTCATTGCATGCCTGTTGCCTAGTTCCAGTTTATGTGCGAACTTCTCAGGCAACAAATGCATAGGTCATGCGGGATTTGTACTACAATTGGTTATCTTTCTATTAACAGCAGCTTGAATACCATCGTTGTGTCCAGGTCAGCCCGGGTCGATCCTGAAGTGTTTGTTGTAGTGGGGCTGATTTCCATTGAAAGAAAAGGGTCATGCCATTGGGACCATTGAAAACAGGTGCTCATTATAAACCTGGTTCATTATAGTGAAGTTAGCCTGTATACCATTTCTATGACAGAAGGTGCAATTTGTTATTTGGTCCATTAGATACACTGCTTCTTCAAAAATAAAAGGGCAGCATGACATTTCCACGTATTTCTAACTTTCCGTTACTATGGAGAACATAATGGCTCTGTCCTTAAAACTTTGTTGCAATTTCTTTGTTTAAAAACAAAATCTACAAACCACCTTTACTCCAAAATGATCAACTTGTATCCTACTCTATAGCATCTGCAGTGGAGTCTTGATATTTTCCATTTTGATGAATCAAATATTGTAATGTGCTGCAGTCCTGCTCCCTAGCAGTGATAATGCATAGAGATTAACTTTGGCCTAGATCAATGTACAGGAGGTGAATGTGTAGATGTTGAATCTTTGTGCTTGTCTGTAAATTGAGACAGCAATTTACATGCAAGTGCAGGAGATGCAACACCTGCCCGTTCACCACCTCCCACACCACTGTCGAGGGTTTCAAACACTCCTTCCTGGGGAGACACAATTTGTGTCCTTCCTCTAATCTAGTTTACTGTATTCACTGCTCACGGTGCAGTCTCTTTTTCATCGCTGAGACCAGATACACATTATGTGACCGCTTTGCTGAACACCTTTGTTCTATCCTCAAGTGCAAACCCAAACTCCCCGTCACTTGCCACGTCAATTCTCCATCCCAATGCAAACTTAACTGAACCAGCCACATAAATACTGTGGCAACAATGGTAGATCAGAGGCTGGGTATTCTGTGGCGAGTGTTTCACCTCCTGACTCCTCAAAATCTTTCCACTATCTACAAGGCACAAATCAGGAGTGTGATGGAATACTCTCCACTTGCCTGGATGAGTGCAGCTCCAACAACACAAGAAGCTCGACACCATCCAGAACAAAGCAGCCCGTTTGATTGGCACCACCTTAAACATTAATTCCCTCCACCACCAGCGCACCGTGGCTGTAGTGTGTACCATCTACAAGATGCACTGCAGCAACTCGCCAAGGCTTCTTCGACGGCACCTCCCAAACCCACGACCTCTTCCACCTAGAAGGACATGGGCAGCTGGAGCATGGCAACACCACCACCTCCAAGTCGCACGTCATCCTAACTTGGAAATATATCGCTGTACCTTCATCGTCGCTGGGTCAAAATCCTGGAACTCCCTAGTTAACAACACTGGGGGAGTACCTTCACCAGACGGCCTGCAGCGGTTCAAGAAGGTGGCTCACCACCACCTTCTCGAGGGCAACTAGGGATGGGCAATAAATGCTGGCCTTGCCAGTGATGCCCACATCTCATGAACAAATATTTTTTTTAAAAATCTACAATATTAAACAACTGACTAAAATGACAGACATTTCAAAACAATAATGGCCAAATCTTAACACCGCTATTAATGCGCAAATCGGCCAACAAGTTCAGAGGATTAAGAGCCATGAGTTGTGAAACTCCAGAACTTGCTGGTCGATTTATGCCACTCCGCCGTTTGCTTCTCACAAATGGCATCTCTCCCTTAGCCTTCCCATTATTTTTAAGAACTTGCTGGATTTGCACATTAATTGTCCATTAAATCGTTGCAGAAACTTAGGGCTAGAACTGAACAGCGCAAGTACCTTTTTTAACAACGTAATAATTGTTAATGTAATGCCAATCAACCTCTCTGACCCAGAAAGGGAACAATTTAAACTGTTCAATCAAATTTTACATTTTTAAACTTTTTTCTTACTTTTTCTTTGTTTCTTTTTTCTCTCTCTCTCTCTTAATCCAATCTTTCTTTACATCTCTTTATTTCCCTTTCTGTACCTGATTTGATTCTAATTCACCCTCGTTCCTCTGTTTCTTTCTCAATCCTTAAATCTCATTGATTAAGGAGATAGACTGCTGGTCCTGCCATTCACTAAGGTCCCAGATAGATGCCCAAGTGCCCTTGCCACGTTGTTATCAGCTCGCACTTTCAGTAAGTCACGGTGCAAAGAGATTTTCAGGCTGAAGGGTGCAGGAAAAAGCCTAAGGCCTTATGCCAGGAGATGCCCCACTCCAACAAGGGCTGGCCCAATATTTCAGTAACCCCATTTTTTAAATTCAAATTGAATTTAAATTATTCCACTTTGGCTCCTGGTTGAACATGCCAACTATTGAAGATTCTTGGACTGTATCATTAACATGTTTGGTGACACATTCACAGCCATGCAATAACTTGTGTTGCATCCTGCAACCGGTAAACTGACATTTTTCAATGCAGTTCTGATAGTATAACCCCATTGTCAGTATGTTGTATTTACTAGAAAGATCCCAATGTGGTATGAAATTCAGAGTGAATTATAGCTTTGTTTATAAATGGCTCTTGCAAATTTTTTTTTTTTTTTAAAAACATTTCAGCTCACAGATGTCTGTTCTTTAATATTAATGTCTAATCAGTTAATAAAGGAAAATGAAAGTACGGCGGAGTGTTTTCTGTTTGAAAATCTTCCCCAATTTCCACCTAAAGAAAATATGGTAATATTCAATTGTTACCCATCAAAAAAATCTTTAGATTTGTTGGCACTTGGAGATCCATTATTTCGAATCTCCTGCCCTTCACAGATGCTTCAATGATCAGTTATAGGGAAAGTTATTGTCCTGGAGCACCTCTATTCATTTTAATGGAAACTCAAACTCAAACAAAAGTCGATACCAACTTGAAGACATTTTATTCATAAACTGGTTCACCTTATGAAAGGGTTAATCTGCAACAGAAAACACCCTCGTTAATTATAATTGTCTATGAAGTATGAGAGCATAGCACACAAACACAAAATAGTGTACAGCATCCAATTAGAAAAGTGCACAAACCACATTTTTGAACATGTAATGCAAGCATTCCACAGTCATGTATGCAGGATAGAACTGTACCTGAGATGTACCTTGTAGAATTTCATCAACCAGATTCCTAGGCTCCCTAAACTGGCCGTGCGCAGCAGATTGTTAAGCAGAAAAACACAAGACAATATACGATAACGCAAATGAGTAGAGACTAAATATAAAATGTCAAATGATGCACTACCATTCAAGTTTTCAAGTTTCTACAAGCTTTATATTTTGTTCACAAAGTTCATGGACTTGGTACAACTGTGCACTTAATATTCATTTTAGACGGTTATTTGTTAATAAATGTTACTGTCAAGTAAAATTCAGAAGCTGCCAAGAGGATGAACACCTTTTACAGATCAACATTTTTCTGAAGTGTACATATTTCTGAAAAATGTTAATACTTCCAAGGGCTTAAACAATAATTGAAAGAAATAAACATTCCTATTACAGGAAACTTTGGTTTATCCAGAGGTTGTATGTCCGGAAACCTCGATCTACCGGCCAAAATCAGGAGCCGTTTTGTTAGGTTGTTTTTCTTCTCGTGGCTTTGTTTTTAACAGTCGGGCTCTGGAAAGTCTCTCTGAAGCTGTTGCTAAGCTACAGAGACGCTTCCAAGGTACGGGCCAACTGTTTACAAGCTGTTGCTAAGCAACAGTGTTTGTTGTCAGATACGGAGATGAAAACCTCCATATGCTTCAACATTAACTTTGTATGTCCGGCAGTTTTGATAGATCGGCAACAGCTCGGTCCCGTCAGTGCCGGATATAACAAAGTTTCCTGTAGTCAATCTTGCAGCATTACAAAATGGTCGACTGATGCAGGCTGACCAAAGTGATTAAGAATTCTACTCTAGATTGCAGAATTGTGCTGGGTACCTGTTTTCAGCACATAGAGCAAATGGTTTCATGAAATAACTAGTGAACTATATCTTTCCGAGTAACATTATTAAAATATCAAAACTCACTAATGCTTTCTTTACTAGTGCTGTTCAAATATATATTGCTGCTTGCTGCTCACGAATTCCCACTCAAAACATCTAGCTTGTATCCATTCTGTAAATCCACCTTATTAGTCAGCATGAATCAGAGTCGCCTAATTAAAAAAAGCTGTTATCTTGATGTTTTACATTAAAAAAAATACAATTTCTCACTCTTTGTCCAGCTTCTGCTGCCCCAGCTGCCATTGCAGCAGCTTTGGCTTTTTCTGCTTCATCATAAGTCGGCAGGGAGGTGGCAACGCTATAAGGGGGTGGCACCGGCATAAGGTCGCTCTGGAAATCCGTTTCTGTTGAAAGAGTACACATGGATAAAAATTAGTTGAAGCTTTGGTGTGGGTGGGAGAGGGTAAGAGGAGAAATTAAATTTTCAATTCTTAAGTTATTGTTCGTATCTGTATAATGGATTGTGTTAATAATACTGAAATGTGATTATTCCAATACTGAAAATTCTGTTACGTGGATGGAAAATTGTAAATGCAATATTAACTTGTTTATAATTTTGCTACCAACAACAGAGGAACCCTTCCCCCGCCCCATGTTCAAATTTATAACACAGCTATCTCGAATGCAGTTTAGGTCTTTTACATGTAAAGATTTCAAGAATTTATTTTCACGACACATCACCCAACTGGTTTTATCCAGATTTGTGGGAAGAGAGAAGATACAATCATCGTATTCTGTGTTTTTGGTTTAGAAGACACCAATATCTTGTTTCCTAAACCTACACAGAAGCAATGTAAGGTATTTGTGTTTCAGAATGGCATATTTTTCATTTTGCACCTCGTGTCAACATAGAGAACTCCTAGGTTTATAACACAGCCAACTACAGAGTAAAGCTCCAGCACCCTGTTTCAACAATGAGTCATAGACCCAGCCTCAGAAAAATACCTGTCTTGCGTCAGTAAGTGAGACCATCAATTTGGGTTAAACTACATGCATAATTATGAGCACAAAATTACAGGAGACTTTGGTTTATCCGGAGGTTGTATGTCTGGAAACCTCGATCTACTAGGTTTTTTTTCTTCTCGTGGCTTTTTTTTTTCCAAACAGTCGGGCTCTGGAAAGTCTCTCTGAAGCTGTTGCTAAGCTACAGAGACGCTTCTAAGGTACGGCCGACTGTTTAGAAGCTGTTGCTGAGCAACAGTGTTTGTTGCCAGATACGGAGCTGCAAATCTCCGTATGCTTCAACATTAACGCTGGTATGTCCGGCAGTTTTGATAGATCGGCAACAGCTCGGTCCCGTCGGTGCCGGATATCACAAAGTTTCCTGTAATTTTATGCAAGACAATCAGGAGAGAGATGCATACAAAGGAACAGAGAAACAGAAAAGAGAGAGCGAGTATCAGGAAATAGAGAATCAGATAGAGAAAGAAAAAATTCAGGAAACAGAAGCAGGAGAGTGAGTCTCAGAAGAAAGAGAAAAGTAGACAAGAAAAGGAAATTGAATGAAAAGCAAGAACGAGAGAAGCACAAGAGAGATTGAACAGCAGGAGAGAGAAGTGGGAGGGAGGTTAGAGGTAGAATCAGGAGAGAGAAAGAGGAGAAACAATAAAAGGAGAAAAGTTTAAAAAGATAAAGACAAAGGAAAGGGGGCATGTGTGTGAGAGACAGGCAGACAGAGAGAGACACACAAAAGGGAAGCTGCAGAATAAAGGAGGTAAGAGAGATGAAAGGAGGCAAGCGAGAGAATATGACAGAACAGGAGGCAAGCAAATGAGAGTGCAATAGAAAAGGAGGAAGGTGGCATGAGAGAGCAAGTGACAGAAGGCAAAGAGGCATAAAAGAGGGATAGAAGGGAAGGAGAGAAAGTCAACAATGATAAAACTGCATTTATGTAACGCCTTCAACATACCAAGGTGCTTCAAAGAGAGGAACGCACATCGAAGCATGGGAGTGTGTTTCGGAGAGAACTCCTAGTCAAAAAGATGAGATTTGAAAAGATTTTTAAAGGAGGATATAGGTGAACAGGTGGAGGTGTTTCGAGATGGTGGGATGAACAGAGGCAGGATGCACAGGAGATCAGAGTCAGAGGACTGAAGGGTACATGAAAGGATCTATGGCTGGAGGAGATTGCAGAGTTAGGGAGGTGCAAAGTCATGAACAGATTTGAAGACAAAGACAAGGATTTTAAATTGGAATTGTTAGAGAACAGAGTGTCTGTGCAGGTCAGTGAAGATGGAAATAATGTATGAGCAGACTTGATGTAGGCCAGCATGCAGACAGCTGTGTTTGGGACAAGTTAGAGTTTATGAAGGAAGGACAATGGAAGGGCAGTAAGGACAGCTTTGGAGTAATAGTCAGGCGGTGACAAGAGCATGGCTCGGTGTTTCAGTGGCATGGGGGAGGGGGAGGGGGGGTTGGGGAGAGAAAAGAGACAGCAATGTTGTGGAGGTGGAAGTCAGTGATTTTAGTTATGAAGATTTGAGTAGTATGGTGCTCAGCTAAAGGGAGAATACAGCGCAAAGTTGCAGCTGGCTTTGTTCAGCCTGAACAAGTAGCCAGAGGGGAAGATGGCACCAGCGGCTCATCCAAGATGGCACATTGGGTAGGAAGTCCAACAACATAGAAGTGTTATTGTGTCAAGATGTGGTAGAGAGGCAGAGCAGGGCGTTATCAGCACACCAGGAACGGTAGCATAGTGGTTGTTACTGGACTAGTAATCCAGAGGCCTGGACTAATAATCCGGAGACACGAGTCCAAATCCCACCACGGAATTTAAATTCAGTTAATTAAACAAATCTGGAATAAAAAGCTAGCATCAGTAATGGTGACCATGAAACTACCGGATTGTCGTAAAAACCCACCTGGCTCACTAATGCCCTTTAGGGAAGGAAATCTGCTGTCCTTACCTGGTCTAGCCTACATGTGACTCCAGAATCTTGACTCTTAACTGCCCTCTGAAATGGCAGAGCAAGCCACTCAATTGGAACAAACGGCTGCAAGGCAGTGTCCTAGGCCCAACCATCTTCAGCTGCTTCATCAATGACCTTCCCTCCACCATAAGTTCAGAAGTGGGGATGTTCGCTGATGACTGCACGGTGTTCAGTTCCATTCGCAACTCCTCAGATAATGAAGCAGCCCATGCCCGCATGCAGCAATACCTGGACGACATTCAGGCTTGGGCTGATAAGTGGCAGGTAACATTCGCGTCACATAAGTGCCAGGCAATGACCATCTCTAACAAGAGAGCGTCCAACAACCGCCCCATGACATTCAACGGCATTACCATCGCCAAATCCCCCACCATTGACCAGAAACTTAACTCGACCAGCCATATAAATACTGTGGCTACAAGAGCAGGTCAGAGGCTGAGTATTCTGCGGCGAGTGTCTCACCTTCTGACTCCCCAAAGACTTTCCACCATCTACGTGGCACAAGTCAGGAGCGTGATGGAATACTCTCCACTTGCCTGGATGAGTGCAGCTCCAACAACACTCAAGAAGCTCAACACCATCTAGAACAAAGCAGCCCGCTTGACTGCCACCCCATCCACCACCTTAAACATTCACTCCCGCCGGTGTACCATGGCTGCAGTGTGTACCTTCTACAAGATGTACTGCAGCAACTTGCCAAAGCTTCTTCAACAACACCTCCCAAACCCATGACCTCTACCACCTAGAGGGCAAGTGCAGCATGGGAACACTATCACCTCCAAGTCACACACCATCCTGACTTGGAAATATCACCATTCCTTCATCGTCTGTGTGTGAAAATCCTGGAACTCCCTCCCTAACAGCACTATGGGAGTACTTACACCACGCAGACTGCAGCGGTTCAAGGTGGCGGTTCACCACCACCTTCTCAAGGGCAATTAGGGATGGGCAATAAATGCTGGCTTTGCCAGCGCCACCCACATCCCAGGAACGAATAAAAAAAATGGATGCTGACTCGTGCCTGCAGATAATGTCACTGAGGGCCAACATATAGATAAGGAAGGATCCAATGATAGATTGTTAGGGGACTTAGGAGGTGATGGTGCTGGGCAGGGAAGAGGAGCTATTGCTGGAGATATGCTGGCTTTGTCTGGATAGGTAGGAGTGGAATCATGCAAGGACAATCCCACAGTGCTGGACAATGGAACAAAGGCATTAGGGAGGATGTATGGTCAACTGTGTTAAATGCTGCAGAGAGGTCAAGGAGAAGGTGAAGAAATAACACATCATGGGTACAGTCACAAAAGATGTTATTCGTGACTCTGGCTAGGGCAGTTTTAGATACATGGGAGAAGGAGAGATGGGGGAAAGCAGAAGTGAATGAGAAAAGTAGAAATTAGAAAGACAATTTTTTTCATGCAAATTGTTTTTTTTTCCCCAAATGTAAACGTTTTGAGAACTAATGAATCCGATTGTTTTAGAATTATTGTTAAACTTGACACTATGAGCGAATCATGAATGAACATGGGCTTAAAAATAAAATACAATTTTTCTCAAGAGGTTTTGCTCCAGCATCTTAAGTCTGTCCACCCCTGATGTAGACAGTTCCTTTTTCCGCATATGTACAAACTTAACACAGGAAACTTTCTGGTATCCGGCACGGACGGGACCGACGTGGTGCCGGTTCATCAACAATTCCGGATAACCGAACGTTATAGTAAAAGATACGGGCCTAGAAATTGAGTTTTGGCTTAGCCAGGGCTTTAGCGCCGGAAGTTAGTGCCGGCGCTAAGTCCCCCTGCGCGCGCCAAAAATTCAGCAGGGCCGCGCCCAAACGGCTGCCGGCGCTACTGAAGGGTCTTTGCGGCGGTAAATCGGCGCTAACTGCCGTTTCGCGCTGCAATTCCGGCGCTGCGGCACCCGATGCGGTGCGGCAGGCTCGGGAAGTGCAGGCCTCCTCCTTCCCTTAAGGAGGAGCTGCCTGCACCCGATCGCGGCCCGCGAAAATCTTTTAAAAAATGAGCCCGGCACCTCGGACAAGTGCCGGGCTTGCTTCTGTTCCGGGGCGGGGGGGGGGGTGGGGAAGTCCGGGGAGGGAGCTGCGGCCAGGCAGCCGGCGGGAAAGCGGCCGGCCGCCGCGGGGCCTTTAATGCGCCGGCGCAAAGACTCGTAAGACTCTGTTGCCAGAGTCTTAGTTGCGGCTGTCACGGGCGAGGCGGCCGCAACTGAATTTCGGCGCTGGGGCCCGTCGGCATGGCAACCGGGACGCTGCGCACACCGATGACGTCATCGGTGCCGGCGCAGCGCTACCGGTCTACCGCGGCGTAAGGGCCCCAGGCAATTTCGGCGCCGGCGCCAAATGCAGCGCTAGGCCCTCTAGCGCCGCAAAATCGGCGCTAAGGGCACTCAATTTCTAGGCCACGGAGCTCAGAGCTCCGTATAAAGCAACAAACCCTAACAGCTTCAAAACAATCGGCACAAGTTGCAAGCGTCTCTGTAGCTTAGCAACAGCTACACCCTTGCACAGCAACAAATGGGAGTAAAAAAAAGTAATAAAAGTTATCTGAACCGACTCCTGAATTTTGCCGGTGGATAGAGTGTTCCGGTTATTTAGGGGCCGGTTAATCGAAAGTTTCCTGCACTAATAATTTTTATTCTTGTTTTTTGTCCTGAGTGTTGAGATCAGTTACATAAATAGCTGCTCCTGCAATCAAATCCCATAAATTAAATAAAGTTGGCATTGTACAATGTAATCTTAACCAGCACTGTTAGGATTTATTTCATTACACAGAATATCATAGCTTTCATACATTATACAGTATTTTCCCCCCATACAACAAAAAAACTGATCGGGACAAAACAATGCTTTAAGAAACATTGATGAAGTCCAATACTTCAATATCAGTTTGAAATGGAACACTTTGCTTGCTGCCCAGTAGGAAATTACCAATAGAAATATAAAATCAAAAATATCAACAAGTAGAATACAATAAAGTTGCACTGATAATCTTTCCTTTTAACCCCCACCACCCGTTGGAAACAATAATTCACACAATGTTGACAGATAACTCAGTACCTAATGGAACCACCCTCCCCAAGATTAAAAGTGGAAATCCCTCCCACTAAATAATGTGGTTCTCCTCAAGAAGGGAAGGAATGGACTCTAGTGTGCAGATAATGGCAACCAAGCTAAAGAAGATCCTTCACAATGCACTGAAGCTCAAGTATCTAAAGTCAAAAAGGTAGAAAAGAAAAGCATACCATCTTGTTCCTAGAGCCATCCTCGGGAATGTACCACCCTCATATCTGGTGCACTGTAAGCACCTTGCCTCATACCTTGACAAATTGCTACCTAGCATATTATTCTGCCAGCCTGCTGTTTCTTGCTTGCATATATTAAAATACAGGCCCATCATGGTGGAAAAAGCACTACCATCTTGTAGTAAATGTATGACATAAACCACCAATTTCCCTCAATAATAGGTTGTAATTGGAAAAAAAAGGCCAGCTTAATTGGTCAGAGGCAATTCAGACCTCCCACTCTGAATTAATATCTAATCTACTTTGTTTTTGTTTTGTAGATTCATTCAATGAATTAATTGCTTTTCCTGACTCCACTAAATTCACCTGTCCCATTCAGATCCCACTATTTCCTCTATAATTGTGCATTTAACATTCCTACTGCTCCTGATAATTTTCCTCCTATTGGATTTCAGTTTCTATCCCTGCTACAGTCATTGTCTTCTAGGGGCCCTGCCAACTTCCTGCTTCGGGTCCCTATCCTGCCCAATCTTACAAATGGATTAGGGAGGAATACATTCCAAAATCATCTCGGCCCCAGGAGTTCCTCAGGTCAGTGTCCTAGGCCCAACCATCTTCAGCTGCTTCATCAATGACCCTCCATCATAAGGTCAGAAGTGGGGATATTCGCTGATGATTGCACAGTGTTCAGTAACATTCACAATTCCTCAGATAATTAAGCAGTCCGTGTCCGCATGCAGCAAGACCTGGACAAGATTCAGGCTTGGGCTGATATGTGGCAAGTAACATTCGTGCCACACAAGTGTCAGGCAATGACCATCTCCAACAAGAGAGTGTATAACCACCTCCCCATGACATTCAACGGCATTATCATTGGCAAATCCCCCACTATCAATATCCTGGAGTTCACCATTGACCAGAAACTTAACTGGACCAGCCACATTAATACAGTGGCTACAAGAGCAGGTCAGAGGCTGGGTAGTCTGTGGCAAGTGACTCCTCTCCCGACGCCCCAAAGCCTTTCCACCAGGCACAAGTCAAGGATGGAATACTCTCCACTTGCCTGGATGAGTGCAGTTCCAACACTCAAGAAGCTCGACACCATCCAAGACAAAGCAGTCCACTTGAGCGGCACCCAACCCACCAGCTTAAACATTCACTCCCTCCACCACTGACCGGCACTGTGGCTGCAGTGCAAACCATCTACAAGATGTACTGCAGTAACTCGCCAAAGTTTCTTCGATAGCACCTCCCAAACCCACGACCTCTACTATCTAGAAGGACAACGGCAGTAGGTGCATGGCAACACCACCACCTCCAAATCCCCCTTCCAAGATACACACCATCCTGACCTGGACATATATCACCGTTCCTTCATTGTCACTGGGTCAAAATTCTGGAACTCTCGAGCACTGTGGGAGTACCTTCACACACGGACTGCAGCAGTTCAAGAAGGCAGCTCACCCGATATAGATAGACTAAGTGAGTGGGCAGTAAGGTGGCAGATGGAGTATAATGTGGGGAAATGTGAGGTTATTCACTTTGGTTGGAAGAGTAGAAAAACAGAATATTTTTAAATGGTGAGAAACTTGGTGTTCAGAGAGATTTGGGTGTCCTCGCGCAAGAAACACAGAAAGCTAGCATGCAGGTACAGCAAGCAATAAGGAAGGCAAATGGCATGTTGGCCTTTATTGCAAGGGGGTTGGAGTATAAGAATATAAGGAAGTCTTGCTACGGTTGTACAGGGCCTTGGTGAGACCACACCTGGAGTACTGTGCACAGTTTTGGTCTCCTTATCTAAGGAAGGATATACTTGCCTTGGAGGTGGTGCAACGAAGGTTCACTAGATTGATTCCTGGGATGAGAGGGCTGTTCTATGAGAGATTCTGTAGAATGGGCCGATACTCTCTGGAATTTAGAAGAATGAGAAGTGATCTCATTGAAACATGCAAGATTCTGAAAGGGATTGACAGGGTAGATGCTGAGAGGTTGTTTCCCCTGGCTGGAGTGTCTAGAACTACGGGGCATAGTCTCAGGATAAGGGGTTGGCCATTTAAGACTGAGATGAGGAGGAATCTCTTCACTCAGAGTGTTGTGAATCTTTGGAATTCTCCGCCCCAGGGGGCTGTGGATGCGGAGTCTTTGAACACATTCAAGGCTGAGATAGATAGATTTTTGGACTCTAGGGGAATCAAGGGATATGGGGATCGGACATGAAAGTGGAGTTGAGGTCGATGATCAGCCATGATCTTATTGAATGGCAGAGCAGGCTCGAGGGGCCGTATGGCCTACTCCTCCTCTTACTTCTTATGTTCTCAGGGGCAACTATGGATGGGCAATAAATGCTGGCCTTGCCAGTAATACCCACACCCAGTGAATAATTCAAACAAAATTTAAGACCTTTCTAAATCTCTCACCGGCTGATGCGGTTGCTCCCATTGTGACACTGCTGTAAGGCGGTGGTGGTATGTCGGATTCAGGTGGTAATGTCGGAGGAGACTCTGTGGGAAGGCTTGGTTGTAACGTATCAGATGTCTGTGGAGAATCATCCTCATTTTGCAGCTATCAAAATAGAAAAAGAACAAAAGCACTTAATCAAGAGATTAATTACAACAATTTCAGTAAATCCCAATTTTTAAATTACAATATTTGATGGTTTGTCCTACAATTAACCCTTTAATAGCAATTAGTCACCAACTTCTGGGGAGGGTGGAGCAGGAAAAAAAAGCTCCTTATTTTTAAGCTGTGTTCAGATTCACTTGAACGGTTTTACCGTTGAAGGAGTGCATATTACACATTAATACCACGGCCACAGTTTGAAGAAAAATAGAATCTGAATTTAATCCCAAGTATCTTTAAACAGGGAATAAGCTCCCCTTTTAATACATAGCTGATAACAATTGATTCACTTTGAGAGAAATCATTCCTAAATCATTAGTGAAATCAAGTTGTTACATTTGGAAACGTATTCAATAGTAGGACCATAATGGATTACTTTTCCAATCGTAAATACCAAAGAACTCAAGTTTGAGATTGATGAGAACCAACATCAAGTTTTAAACTTGATTGATGCCTTCTGTATTTTTCCATCAACATGCAGCTCTACAATGGTGAAACACATCCAATTTCTTACAATGCATCATTTACACCAAGACACACAAACACCTTTTTTGGAATAAGCATAAAAAACTTGCATTTATATAGCGCCTTTCATGACCACCAGCCGCCCCAAAGGGCTTTACAGCCAATGAAGTACTTATTGAAGTGCAGTCGCTGTTGCAATGTAGGAAAAAATAAATATGCCAAAGGAAAAAAATAATGAAAATTTACCGCAAATGTGTATCTGCCAACGTCAGGGACCATGAACAACCCGCCCACTCAACTCAAGAGCACAGCAAAAAGAAACATCTTGGCCCAGAAATTGGTCTGTGCATCGGGCTACTAAGGCCCCAATATGGCAGGCAGGGAGCATGCACACAATCCCAGCTGGAAGTGCACTGCCTGCCATATTGGGTAAAGGACCAACAAGAGGCATCCTTTACCCACACCTAAAGCATGTTATAAGGGGCCTAACACCTCTTTGAGGCACCCTTCTGTAAGACTGCTTTGCAGAGGGAGCTCACACCAGCGCTGGTAGCACTCAAGTAAATCATCCTTAGGGATTGCCTGCAACAAAGAAGGTAAGTAACATTCCTGAACGTGGAGCCAGGAGGAGCAGGAGTGCTCCGGATCCGACCCCAGATACCGATCTCCCCTCTGCTCCCGACCTGACCCCTGCAATCCCTGGCACTGATCCAACACTACCATGATTCCCCAGACCAGGCCCACATCCAGATCCCCGGTCCGGGCCCCAATTCTGATTCCCGAACCAGGATCCAATCTAAGCAGCAGCCTAAACTTGGGTGTCCGCATCACCGGCAACACTGAAATGAGGCCCGATGCCAAATATCGGATGAGCCTTGGGTCTCACCATTCAGACGTGGGGCCATGAACCATGGTTACCCCCTCCCCCGTGTACCTAAAAATGGTCCCAACCCAATTTCTAGGCCCTTGTATTAAAAGTTGCATTCTCCACAAACTGTTGGAGTGGGCCAGAAGCAGACCATATTCACCTGAAATTAAAACTGCTCAATATAAAAGGGCTCACCCCACTCTGGTGTGTCAGTTTGATTTTGCCTGCACACACACCTGGAAAAGAAGCAGTTAATAGTTTAGCGCATTCCCCGCAAGTCCCATGGGAATACAATGTATGGAGGATGCCTTCTTCAAAGAATGAAAAAAACACTGCAATGTAGGGAGACTAGGGTTGCAAAGGGGTGGAAAGTTTCCGGTAAATTTCCGGAAATTTTCCACAGGAAGTTTAGCTTGGGAATTTTGCCCAAAAAAGCACATGCTAGCATAATATTGTTTTTTTTGTATTTTTTTCCCCCCACAGGTCCTCTCTTAAAATTACTAACAGAGATGGAATCTTAATTATTAAGGAATTTCTTAATCAATATATGTTTATCTTCTTACTTGGCTTGTTTTAATAATTACAAGTTTTGTGTGTGACTGTGAACAAATGTGTCCTGATTGGTTGGATGAGTGGATGAGCGATTAGCTCCCTCTATTTGTAATATTTGCATATCGAATTGTGATTGGCCTGCAGGCATCTGTAAGATTGCTATAGTTTTTTTAAGATCCAGGTTAGGGGTCCTGAGGGAAGTCATTTTGTTTTCTGCTGATGTTGTGATGATGCAGTAAGTAAATCAGACTTTATACCAAATAAACCAGTTACTTGTTGAACTCTGTTGTCCTTCAATTTAAAATATACAAAAGAATACACTATTGGTGATGTAGCGTCGTGTGTGTACAGGTCATGCTTCCATCACATGGAGCATCAGCAAAAATGCACTCACCCTGTTGCAATCGTGCTGATCGACCGCAGTTCGACACAGAGATGAATGCCCTTTATTTCTCTGCATAGAACAATGCCACGTTTACCGTCGGATGTGTGGAAGGATTTTACCCCAGGCATTAAAGATGGAAAGACTGTGTACATGTGCAAACACTGTAGAAAGCCATATGTGAAGAATGCCACAAAGATGCAGCAGCATTTATCCAAATGCAACAACTTCACTCAAAGCTCACAGCAGTCAGCCCAGAGTTCCTCTGCTTCCATTCAAGAAGATGATGGTTCTCATTCAGCATCAGGCTCCTTATCATCAGCAACTCCTGGCCCACTTGGAAGGTTCTTTGATACAATGGATAACCATAGCCAGAAGAATGCAGATGAGTGCCTTGCTCGAGCTGTATATGCAACAGGCTCACCCCTCATGCTCACAGCCAATGTGTACTGGAAGAGATTTTTCAATGTTATTCGCCCTGCATGCTGTCCTCCCACCAGACATGCTTTGTCTACTTATTTGCTGGAGGCTGAGTATAACAGAGTCCAAGGAAAGCTCAAAGAAACGATAGCAATAACGATAACGAAGAGCACAGACACGAAGGACAACAGACACACAGGCACATAAATTGCTGATGAGCTGAAAGCGGTCATCAACGATCTTGGATCACAAAAGGTCTTTGCAGTAGTTACTGACAATGCTGCGACTATGAAGGCTGCTTGGGCTCAAGTGGAGGAGGCCTACCTTCATATTACGTCTATTGGGTGCGCAGCTCATGGGCTTAACCTGCTCCTCAAGGACATCATGGGTTTGAGAACCATGGAAGCACTGTACAAGAGAGCCAAGCAAGTTGTTAAGTATGTCAGGGGAAAACAGGTAGTTGCAGCAACCTGCAACTCCAAGCAAATGACAAAGAACAAGAACACCACACTGAAGCTGCCCAACAACACTAGATGGGGTGGTGTTGTCATAATGTACAACAGCCTTCTGGAGGGTAAGGAGTCGCTGCAAGAAATGGCAATATCCCAGTCTGGGGATATGGAAACCACCATCAAGAAAATACTGCTGGATGATGTGTTTTGGGAGAGAGTGGTTAGCAGCCTTAAACTACTCTCGCCAGTAGCATCTGCAATTGCTCAGATTGAAGGAGATGACGCTGTCTTGTCAGATGTTCTCAGGCTTTTTACTGATTTAAAAGAACAAATCAGCATTGCCCTACCCACATCCCTGCTGCTCAAAGCAGAGGAGAAGGCAATTGTTCAATTCATACAGACGCGTCAAGAATTTTGTGTCAAGCCGATTCATGCTGCAGCATACATGCTGGACCCAAAGCATGTTGGGAGACCAATACTTTCTGGAGAACAGATCAACAGCGCTTACAATGTGATTTCTACCCTCTCACACCATCTCAATCTGGATGTGGGCAAAGTTCTGGGAAGTCTGGCAAAGTTCTCTACCAAGCAAGGTCTTTGGAATGGGGATGGGATATGGGAATCATG
Source organism: Somniosus microcephalus (assembly GCF_052327205.1). Taxonomy (NCBI): domain Eukaryota; kingdom Metazoa; phylum Chordata; class Chondrichthyes; order Squaliformes; family Somniosidae; genus Somniosus; species Somniosus microcephalus. The sequence continues at coordinate 29,113,508 of NC_140996.1, read as the reverse complement.
CAAGCATATCAGTGCACATACCTGGTGGAAGGGACTTTGTGCATCTGAGGCCCTGTCACCTATTGCATCGGTGATACTCCAAATCCCACCTTCATCAGCGGCCTCTGAATGAAACTGGTCACTTTTTGGGAATACACATACAAAGGTGCGCAACAGGCTGACTAACAAGAGAGTGGAGAAACTGGTGGCTATCCAGGCGAACCTACAACTTATTGAGCCAGATACAGAAGTGTCCACCACACAGCTAGACATTGACACAGAGGAGGAAATGGACACGTCAGAGCCAGAGTCAGAGAATCAGGAGGAGCAATGAGGAGTAGAAGACTCAGAAGACTCATGAGTAGAAGACTCAAAGGGACAAAATAAGGACAAATTACAGGCTAAATAAGCTGACGCTCTTTTTATTTTATTTTAGATGGGTCTTTTTTGTGGGGGTTCAATAAAGTTCAAAATTATAACCTAAATAAAGTTTTGAAAGCCTGTTTTTATTTGTATGGAACAGTATGTCTATTTTGACGACAAATATAAGGGTCAGAGGCAAAAACCATCAGTGTGCAAAAAAATTCAAAATTCCCATAAATTCCCGAAAATTCCCATGGAAAGTTTCCTCTTTTAAAAATTCCCAGAATTTTGCAACCCTAAGGGAGGCTAAGTGGTATCTCAGGATAAAGAGGGCAGAAGCACCTGCAAGGGGGGGGGGGGGGAGGAGAAAGAGACTCCATTTGCTAGGGAGTAGTGTCAAATAAAGAGCAATAGATAGCGAAGTCCAAACAGTATTTTTTTTGATCAAAGGACATCTCAGTGTTGTCTCCAGACATTTAAAACAAATCAATGCACTGTTGTGAAGATAGCTGATGTGCTTTAAATGCTGACTTTCTTCATGCAGATTGTCACATGACATACTGCAGATTTGATGCGCAGCACATATACAACTCTACTAATAGCATGCAGCTCACTAACTGTGTGGGCATTGGATTTCTTCCTGCCCACTTTTGAAATAGGAGAACCCTTGGGCTTGGTTTCACTCTGTTCTTGTCTGAAACTCAAATTAAACTGTAACTGATGTTGTGCTGCACACTTTGCTCCTTGCTTCATGGTCTGCATCTCGCAAAATATGAAATGTCCCAAATTTTGAAAAGTACTCATGTAATTCCAGTTTCCAAAGGGTTACCAGAATCCGGCTCACTCCTTCTGCCATGGTCTTCGGTCTGTAGAAGAGCATGCCAGGACCAGCACCAGGCGTGCCAGAAAATGAGGTGCCAGCAATGGTGAAGCTACAACACAGGACTACATGCATGCTAAACAGCAGAAGCATCACACTAAGGGCAGAGCTAAGCGAACCCACAACCAATGGATCAAGTCAAAGCTCTGCCGTTCTACCACACTGTCGCGAACGGTGGTGGATAATTAATTAACTAATGGGAGGAGGAGGCTCCATGAACATCCATCCTCAATGGTGGCAGAGGCCAGCACATGACAAAAAAAGACAAGACTGAAGCGTTTGCAAGCATCTTTAGCCAGAAGTGCTGAATAGATGATCCTTCTCGGCCTCCCCCACCAAGATCCCCACCATTGCAGATGCCAGTTTTCAGCCAATTCGATTCAATCCAAGTTATATCAAGAAATAGCTGAGTGCACTCAAAACAGCAAAGGTTATGGGCCCAGACAACATCCTGGCCTTCGTGTTGAGGACCCGTGCTCCAGAATTAGCCAAACTGTTCAAGTACAGCTACAACACCGACATCTACCTGGCAATGTGGAAAACTGTTCAGGTATGTCCTGCCCACAAAAAGCAGAACAAATCCAAACCAGCCAATTGCCATCCTATCAGCCAACTTTCAATCATCAGCAAAGTGATGGAAGGTTTTGTCAACAGTGCGATCACTGTTCACCTATAATCTGCTCACTGATGCTCAGTTTGGGTTTCGCTGGGACCACTCAACTCCAGACCGCATTACAGCCTTGGTCCAAACATGGACACAAGAGCTAAATTCTAGTCGTGAGATGCAAGTGACTGCCCTTCACATCAAAGCAGCATTCGACCATGTGTACCATCAAGGAGCCCAAGTCAAACTGAAGACTGGGAATCAGGGGAAAAACTCTTCAGTGGCTGTAGTCGTACCTGGCACAAAGGAAGATGGTTGTGGTTGTTGGAGGCCAATCATATCAGCTCCAGGACATCTATGCAGGATTTCCTGAGCAGTGTCTTAGACACAACTATCATTAGCTGCTTCATCAATGACCTTCCCTCCATCATAAGGTCAGAAGTGGGGATGTTTGCTGATGATTGCATTGTGCTTAGTTCCATTTGCAATTCCTCAGATAATGAAGCAGTTCATACCAGCAAGCAGCAACACCTAGACAGCATACATACTTGGGCTGATAAGTGGCAAGTAACATTCACACCACTCAAGTGCCAGGCAATGACCATCTCCAACAAGTGTGGGCCCAACTACCTCCACTTGACATTCAATGGCATTACCATCGCCGAGTCCTCCACCATCAACATCCTGCGGGTCACCAGCGACCAGAAACTCAACTTAACAAGCCACATAAATGCCGTGGTCATTAGAGTCAGTCAGAAGCTGGGTATCGTGCGGCGAGTGGCTTACTTCCTGACCACCCAACGCCTCTCTAGCACCTACAAGGAACAAGTCAGAAATGTGATGGAATACTCTCCATTTGCCTGGATGGGTGCAGCTACAACAGCATTCAAGAAACTCGGCACCATCCAGAACAAAGCAGTCCGCTTGCTCAGCACCCCATCCACCAGCTTAAACATCTGCTTCCTCCACCACCGTAGCTGCTGTGTGTACAGTCTATAAGATGCACTGAGGCAAGCCATCAGGACTTCTTTGGCAGCACCTCCCAACCCCGCAACCTCCACCACGTAGAAGGACAAGGGCAGCAGATGCATGGGAACACCATCACCTCCAAGTCATACAGCATCCCAAATTGGGCATATATCACTGTTCCTTCATCATCGGTGCATCAAAATCGTGAACTCGCTACCTAACAGCACTGTAGGAGTACCTTCACCACGAGGACTGCAGCGGTTCAAGAATAAGGCCCACCATCACCTTCTCAAGGGAAAGTAGGGATGGGCAATAAATACTGGCTTTGCCATTAATGGCCATGTCCCAAGAATTAATTTTTTTTAAATACCCTCTGGAAAATTTGTCTGAGAGAAAAGGTAAGACTCCAGCCTCCATGTTTAAGTTTTCTCAGTGTGTAAGTTGGTGGTTGTCAAGTGAAACAAAGGAAGTTGTTCCATAGTTTAACTACAGTCCACAATGTGTTCCGGACCAGTTTAATGTAGATCTTGCACTAGTGACTATGGAGTGCTATACAATTTAATGTACAAGAAACTCTCGATTTACCGGCACCTAAATAACCGGAAATCTCTGTTAACCAGCAAAATTCAGGAGTAGGTTCAGGTAAGTTTTACTTCATATTAGTGGCTGTTCCTGGATCTGTGGCCGTGTAACCAGGTTTCCTGCACCTGCTGCTAAGCAACAGGGACGCCTGGATCTTGTGGCCGGGGTTCCTGCACCTGTTGTTAAGCAACAGGGAAGCCTGGATTTGTTGCTGTGTACGGAGCTCTCGTACCTTTTACTATACCTCTCTGTAATCCGGACTTTTTGATAAACCAGCCCCACGCCGGTCCCGTCGGTGCCGGATAAAAAAGAGTTTCCTGTACTGACTAACTTATTGCCCATCGCAGCTAGATAATGTTCCAAATTATCCCATAATTCAGACACCCACCAACGAGCAAACATCTTGAGAGACTGGACATACCAGACAATAGGCACATCTGCCGAGAAGCCCATTTACTTTCCTTGCGTTGATCTTAAAATGTCTGAGGGTAGATACTCCAACAGCAATTTGAGCCAATTGATATACCAACTGAATGGGTCCGTGTTCCAATATCTATTTTATGATGATTGTTTGATGAGGTAGATGGACATTCAGAAGCCCTGGATCTGGCAACCAGCTGATTACCCTGCACATTCCAGCACTTAAAGAAGGGGAGGGAATTTTGGGAACCTCCTCAGTTAACTTCACTAATCCTAATGACCGCTATAACATTACACAAAGAAATTAACAGTGTGGGATATCGATCCCCTCTTGACTACAAAAGAATAAATGATTTAACAAAAATTGGGATTTAACCTGAAACATTTCTATGTATATCCTGTGGTGTGCAGGAGATAGGGCGAGGAAATGCTACTTTTCATTTTGAGTTGAACAAACTAAAATTCTATCTTCATCAATAGCAGAATACTGCGGATGCTGGAAATCTGAAATAACAACAGAAAATGCTGGAAAAACTCAGCAGGTCAGGCAGCATCCGTGGAGAGAGAAATAGAGTTAACGTTTCAGGTCGAAGACCTTTCGTCAGAACTGGAAAAAAGCAGGAAATGGGACAGATTTTAAAGCAAGTTTAGGGACTGGGAAAGGGGGGAGGGGATGAAAGAACAAAAGGGAAGGTCTGTGATAGGATGGAAGGCAGGAGAAGTAAAGAGGCATTAAGAGATATTCAAGGCAAGAGGCGGTGGTAATGGGACAGGTTAAGAAACAAAGGATGGCTCTAGATGAAGTGTGAATTGCGCTGGCAGAATGAAGGACAGCTGCCATGTGGGAGGGAGGAAAAAAGGCCAAACAAAAACTGTGGATAAAAAATATATATATATGGTAGGGGCCGAGGTTATGATCTGAAATTGTTGAACTCGATATTGAGTCCGGAAGGCTGTAAAGTGCCTAATCGGAAGATGAGGTGCTGTTCCTCGAGCTTACGCTGAGCTTCCGTGGAACAATGCAAGAGGCCAAGGACGGTGAGGTCCGAGTGGGAATGGAGCAGTGAATTAAAGTGGCAGACGACCGGAAGCTCGGGGTGCCCCTTACAGACTGAACGGAGGTGTTCCACAAAGCAGTCACCCAATCTGCGTTTGGTCTCCCCAATGTAGAGGAGACCACATCGTGAGCAGCGAATACAGTATATTAAATTGCAAGAAGTACAAGTAAATCGCTGTTTCACCTGGAAGGGGTGTTTGGGGCCCTGGACAGTGGGAAGGGGGGAGGTATAAGGGCATGTGTTGCATCTCCAAATCAAAGGTGTTGCTATGGGTCCTAGCTATGCTTGCCTTATCGTGGGATATGTGGAACACTCTTTGTTCCAGTCCTACTCGGGTCCCCTCCTTCACCTCTTCCGGTACATCAAAATTTTCAGATTAATGTGCAGAACGCTTCTGTGCAGCTTCCGGTCAATGAAATCAGCTTCCGGTTCGTTGGCAGGCATCACTTTGTAAACAAAATTCCATGCCAGTTGGCCAAAATAGATAAGGTGAGGAGGACAGCTTTCGGTTCCTCTGTTATACTGAAATTAATTAAAGATGATAGCTAAAGGGCTTTGGCATTCGGTATTTTAGAGAGGAAAAACTACTGGTAGGCAAGAGGTTAACTGGCTACAAATACTGAGCACAACAGAACTGTTCGAGCACCAGGACCCAGGGACCCGTACTCAGGATTCCTCCAGGGCTCATGTCAGAAATGAAATGGCAAGATTGTTTGGTAAAATTTTGGGGACGTGCAACTTAATTGGAGACGAGGAAGCTACTGAGTGTATGTGGTAGATGCTGGGAAATTGCACCACCCACTGGGGTCCAATAACATCACCCTCGGTGATCATCGGTAATATTGGAGATAACCTGAACCGAGGGGTCAGGGAAAAAGACATCAGAGTGCACCTGCGAGAAACATAAATCACCTGGGCACAACCCGATAAAGGTATCAATCCAGAATCAGTACATAATCGAGTAAAGGTCAGGAAAGAGTAGTCAAGAATATTTAATTGACAGCTTTCTCCTGGAGATGGATGTAGCCCTGCCTATACTGGAGAACGATATGTTTTGCAGTCTGGCCACTGCCCAAAACATCAGGACCATGCCGGGGTAGATTCTAATTAAATACCTCCAGCCCTCCGATCTTTTAATATATATAGTCCAGAAGGACAAGAATGGCTCGCGCTGTATGATCTTCGGAGACCGCTATATGTGCAGATGGGACATGCTATGTTTAGTCACAATGACTGACATGACACCATGACATGAAATAATTAATGTGGTCCAGGAAAGTGAGAACACATTACTGCATCATAATTGAGTAGTTTAAAATTAACTAATTTAAACTTTTTACTCACAGCTTGGACCTATGCTTCATCGAGAAACCGATTTTTTGCACACAAGAATTAATGAAGCGACCAAGGGTTCAATGCACTGGGACCTATCAAAGGAATTGAAGTTAAAGTAGAGAAGGACGTAGAATTGGAAATTCCAAAATTCAGGGTTGGTTCCCTGCAAACTGACGTTAAATTAGAACAATTTATGGCTAGGAAAAAGGAACACCTAATTAAAATTCTCCACAGTACAGATCACAGTAAGAGAGTACTTGTTAAGTAGGGTAGTATGAGATTTAAATTGCAATGTCTTAAAATAACTAATTGATGCTACAATTGTACAGATACACAGCAATTCAAAGATGTTGACCAGTGAACTTCTGCACTGAGACTGAGCCTTGCAGCACTGTCAGTATTAATATGCTTGTATGAATTAATCGCCAGATAGAGAATGTGTACAAGGACGCCAGAGTTAGTCCTGTAGAAGTGAACATCTGTGTAAAACATTATCTTATTAATGAAAGTTTATATAGGGTGGGAGGATCAGAGTAGTGCTGAGGGATACAGAATCAAAAACAAGACGATTCACACGGTAGAACAGCAATTAAATATAACAAGAAATAGGTGATAACAAAAATAAAGTGTACCAATCTCAACAGCTCAACGGAAAATGTGCACGTTAGTGAAGAATTTCAGCTCCTTGACAGAGTTATTGATGAGGTCTAGGCTCCTTATTAGTTTCTTCTAGGGTTGCAAAATTCTGGGAATTTTTAAAAGAGGAAACTTTCCATGGGAATTTTCGGGAATTTTGAGTTTTTTTGCACACTGATGGTTTTTGTCTCTGACCCTTATATTATCTTTGTCGTCAAAATAGACATACTGTTCCATACAAATAAAAACAGGCTTTCAAAACTTTATTTAGGTTATAATTTTGAACTTTATTGAACCCCCACAAAAAAGACCCATCTAAAATAAAATAAAAAGAGCGTCAGCTTATTTAGCCTGTAATTTGTCCTTATTTTGTCCCTTTGAGTCTTCTACTCATGAGTCTTCTGAGTCTTCTACTCCTCATTGCTCCTCCTGATTCTCTGACTCTGGCGTGTCCATTTCCTCCTCTGTGTCAGTGTCTAGCTGTGTGGTGGACACTTCTGTATCTGGCTCAATAAGTTGTAGGTTCGCCCGGATAGCCACCAGTTTCTCCACTCTCTTGTTAGTCAGCCTGTTGCGCACCTTTGTATGCGTATTCCCAAAAAGTGACCAGTTTCGTTCAGAGGCCGCTGATGAAGGTGGGATTTGGAGTATCACCGATGCAATAGGTGACAGGGCCTCAGATGCACAAAGTCCCTTCCACCAGGTATGTGCACTGATATGCTTGCATGATTCCCATATCCCATTCCAAAGACCTTGCTTGGTAGAGAACTTTGCCAGACTTCCCAGAACTTTGCCCACATCCAGATTGAGATGGTGTGAGAGGGTAGAAATCACACTGTAAGCGCGGTTGATCTGTTCTCCAGAAAGTATTGGTCTCCCAACATGCTTTGGGTCCAGCATGTATGCTGCAGCATGAATCGGCTTGACACAAAATTCTTGACGCGTCTGTATGAATTGAACAATTGCCTTCTCCTCTGCTTTGAGCAGCAGGGATGTGGGTAGGGCAATGCTGATTTGTTCTTTTAAATCAGTAAAAAGCCTGAGAACATCTGACAAGACAGCATCATCTCCTTCAATCTGAGCAATTGCAGATGCTACTGGTGAGAGTAGTTTAAGGCTGCTAACCCCTCTCTCCCAAAACACATCATCCAGCAGTATTTTCTTGATGGTGGTTTCCATATCCCCAGACTGGGATATTGCCATTTCTTGCAGCGACTCCTTACCCTCCAGAAGGCTGTTGTACATTATGACAACACCACCCCATCTAGTGTTGTTGGGCAGCTTCAGTGTGGTGTTCTTGTTCTTTGTCATTTGCTTGGAGTTGTAGGTTGCTGCAACTACCTGTTTTCCCCTGACATACTTAACAACTTGCTTGGCTCTCTTGTACAGTGCTTCCATGGTTCTCAAACCCATGATGTCCTTGAGGAGCAGGTTAAGCCCATGAGCTGCGCACCCAATAGACGTAATATGAAGGTAGGCCTCCTCCACTTGAGCCCAAGCAGCCTTCATATTCGCAGCATTGTCAGTAACTACTGCAAAGATCTTTTGTGATCCAAGATCGTTGGATAAATGCTGCTGCATCTTTGTGGCATTCTTTACATATGGCTTTCTACAGTGTTTGCACATGTACACAGTCTTTCCATCTTTAATGCCTGGGGTAAAATCCTTCCACACATCCGACGGTAAACGTGGCATTGTTCTATGCAGAGAAATAAAGGGCATTCATCTCTGTGTCGAACTGCGGTCGATCAGCACGATTGCAACAGGGTGAGTGCATTTTTGCTGATGCTCCATGTGATGGAAGCATGACCTGTACACACACGACGCTACATCACCAATAGTGTATTATTTTGTATATTTTAAATTGAAGGACAACAGAGTTCAACAAGTAACTGGTTTATTTGGTATAAAGTCTGATTTACTTACTGCATCATCACAACATCAGCAGAAAACAAAATGACTTCCCTCAGGACCCCTAACCTGGATCTTAAAAAAACTATAGCAATCTTACAGATGCCTGCAGGCCAATCACAATTCGATATGCAAATATTACAAATAGAGAGAGCTAACCGCTCATCCACTCATCCAACCAATCAGGACACATTTGTTCACAGTCACACACAAAACTTGTAATTATTAAAACAAGCCAAGTAAGAAGATAAACATATATTGATTAAGAAATTCCTTAATAATTAAGATTCCATCTCTGTTAGTAATTTTAAGAGAGGACCTGTGGAAAAAAAAGAAATACAAAAAAAACAATATTATGCTAGCATGTGCTTTTTTGGGCAAAATTCCCAAGCTAAACTTCCCGTGGAAAATTTCCGGAAATTTACCGGAAACTTTCCACCCCTTTGCAACCCTAGTTCTGATAGGGAATTGTTTTTAACTTTTGGTACAATCATGGGATAACAAGCTGACTATCACGTAGCAAAGGTAAGAAAAAGGCATACAAGACCACTTAATGTAATGAAAATGTTGATTCGAAGGTTTGATCAACATCAATATTGAACTCAGAACTGTAGCGTGTTAAAATCTTAATCATCATCAGAATATGGTGAGTCAAGCATGAATTTGTCTTAACCTTTTCTTTTGGGATTTCTTGCAGTGTATGGAGCTGGTCCTACTAGCTGTGAGCTGAAAACCCCAGGCAGATAAAGCAAGTGGTATAAGCACTAGATGCCAGCTACCTGTATATTGAAATCCAAGAGCATTTTTTGAAATGTTTAAAACAGATACAACTGCTGGCCACATTTATATGAAAACAACCTCTTTCCTGTGCACAGAGATAAAGGTTCTTCTGTTTCTATCATAGGCAGCAATACTGTATACCGTTTAATACTGCTTTTATTCTCATTTGCGTCATTTGCCTATGAATATTTCTTTATTAAGGTTAAATGTACATTAATATAGTTGATGCTTCTAATCCAGCAAAACTGTAGACAGTACTAATACATTTCAACAAAGAATGTTTTTAAACTAGCAAAAACTGAAAACCAAGGCACTCCAACGAAAGCTCATAATCTAGCAAAATTTGTAGCTTGCTACTGAACTTTTCTTCTGTGTCTTTGATACAGGCCTAGTTGTCCTTTGCCCTCTCGTTATTACAGTTCAAATGATGGCTTTGAAAATCAGATTGAACTATCTTTAATTGCATACTACTGGTCACAATAATGCATTAATTATATGTGAACAGTGGTACTATAGAGCAACATTACATTTAAATCTATAGAGGACTCATTAAAATGGGCCTTTAATGCGCAGAATTCATTCTAGAATATTCTGGACTTACTGGGCGACAGCGTGAACGTCAGAAACCACTTCCTCCAAGGCTGAAGAGAAACAAATTAAAGATGGGTTTGTTTTGCAGAATTAAACTGCAAATTGCGATAATGTTTCCATGATGCCAGAGTAAAAGGCTGAACAATAATGTGCCTTTGGTGGCAGAGCACATCTCTCCCATTTTAATTGGATCTCCTCCAATTCCTCCCACAACAACCATTGGCAAGAAGTTGTGCAATGAAGTTAAATACACTGCAGTCAATTGTTTTCAAATATTTTCACCCTTTACATCCTTTGCTATTCCAACTATACAATGCATGAGTACATTGGAACATTTCACTCTCCCAGCTACATGGGATAAATCAAAATGTAAAAACACCCAAGTAAATTAATCCAAATACAAACAATATAGTAATTTTCAATTAAATGAACACAATACAAACGGTGTATACAAAAGGAGATGTGATCGATGGCAATGGATGGCCCTGGATAGCGCTGCAAAGGGGAGGAGCTCATTAAGGAGCTGCCAACTCAGAAACCATCTTGAATAAAGATTTCATAACATTTCAGAAGAAAGCAGTCATTTAGACAGGCAGAATAGAGTGGCACTTGTTTCATCTCCTGCAGTCCAACCAAAAGTGATAGAATATTCAGAACTCCAGAATTGATGGAAGAAAGTTTATCTACTCTTGCTGTCTAAAACCTTTAATGTAAAACATAATTATGAAATGCAGCTTCTAAATACCCAAGTACCAAAAACCTTAAAAACAAATCTTTCTTCCACTTGAGGCAAAACCATCAGCATTCTCACTGAACTACTGCCACTTTAGAGGGGAAGTTGCAGCACTGCAAGCATAAGCGTAAAGAGATGCCAATTAAAATGACGAATCAGAACAGCAAACCAAGTGATGACATTTGAACATGGTACAAGTGCGATTTACACTTCACTGAACCTTACTCTCAAGTGTAATGGCAGGGCTATTTTTAAATCAAGTGCATGGAAATATACCAAGGAGCCTACACATTTTTTATTGTGTCAATTCAATTAAGAATTGCTACATCATTTGTATTTCAATTAATTTACTTCGGAACTGTTCCTTTTAAATACCTTATTTAATTCCTGTATTTAGACTTCTCTTAATTTGCATCTCATTGGCAAAAACAAAACATAAGAGGATTGCTAATTCAGCATCAGAAGCATAAACAACATGGGAGAGGAGGAGCAATAGGAACAGGAGTAGGCCATTCAGCCCCTCGAGCCTGCTCCACCGATCAATTCGTTCATGGCTGATGTGTACCTCAACTCCATTTACCCACCTTTGCTCCATATCACTCGATACCCTTTGTAGTGTATGTGCCTTTAAGAGCCCCAGGTGTACTGTAATGCCGGTAATGGCCACTCGGGCTATATAAGCCTGTATATTGTGTTGTATCCGTTAGTTCCCCTCCAGACTTTGTTTTGTAAACACCTATGAAACCAACTCCTGTCTTCAGTGTCTCTATCAACACAGACACAACAGTGGCGACGAATTGGAAACGGACTTACCTGCAATTCGGCAGCACCTCAAGGACATCGATTCCTCTGGCGCCCAAAGTTGAAGAAAAATCAAGAAAAAGAAAGGGCTGTGGTTTCACCAGCTAGCCGAGCTGGTGGCAGGTACTGCAATAATCCTTCCTGGGCGTCGGGCTGGGGCTCCAGCGGCTGGCTCTACAGCTGGGCCAAGCAGCGAAAGCGGAGGCAAGCAGTAACAGATGGGGAGGGAGCACTCGGGAGACGGCCGGTGCTGCAAGCAGGTTCAGACCTAGAGAGAGAGTCCGGCGGGAACGAGTCTCCAACTGTAAATAAATAAATAAAAAGAACGGAAACCGCGGGAAACAGCGTTGTCATCGGCAGCAGCGGCGGGGAAGCGCCATATCTTTTCTGCAGAAAAGAAAGAAAAGCGCGGGAAGCGCCATTTTATTTCTAGGATGCCTAAGTCTGGCAATATTGATGCTTTTGATAACGAGATAGAGGATTGGACCACATATGTGGAAAGAGTGGAGGTATATTGCACCGCAAATGGAATAGAAGATTAAAAAAAAGCTTCAGTACTGCTAAATCTAATGGGCGCAAAGACATACGGGCTGTTACGAAATTTAATCACTCCAGCCAAACCAAAGGACATGAATTTTAAATAAATTGTTGATACCCTACAGGAGCACTCAAACCCAACACCGCTGCTGATAGCGGAACGATTCAAATTCTTCAAGAGAAATCAACACAAGAATGAAAGTAACGCTGATTACCTCACCGAATTAAGAAAGCTATCAAAACACTGCCAATTCGGCGCAGGACTAGCAGATTATCTTCGAGACAAATTCGTCTGCGGTCTCCTAAGTGAAGGAACACAGAAAAGGCTGCTTTCTGAAAAAAATTTAACACTGGACAAGGCTTTCAGTGTGGCTGTATCATACGAAGCAGCCGCAAGAGGAGCTGCAGAGATACAACAAAAGACACAGGACTTCGGCACCCATGAAATGACACAGGGTTTCGAGAGATGTTATCGCTGCGGCAGATCCACCCATGACCAGAGGGACTGCTGGTTCAAGGACAAAGCATGCAGGCAATGCGGAAAGATTGGACACATTGCACGGGTAAAAAAAATCAATAAAGTACAGAAAGGTACAAATGATGACGGACAGTAGCTCCGAAGACCAGAAGAGCGATAGCGACTCCGAAAACAAGAGACTAAGCTGTCTCAAATTACATAATGTAATTGCCAAAGATGATTACCAGACCATTTGGGTTACCCTCACAATAGCAGGGTCCCCAGTTAAAATGGAGCTAGATACAGGATCAGCTCTGACCGTCATAAATCGACGGGATTACGAGCGGCTATTTCCGCATATACCTTTAAAAGACACATCCATTATCTTGAAAACATATACGGGGCAGAAAGTATACCCCAAAGGAAAAATAAGGGTGCCTGTTGTATACAACGGCAAGGAAATACAAAAGTTGTATTTATACATTCTACAGGATGGTGGTCCACCGCTGTTGGGACGTGAATGGATCAGGAAAATACGTTTAGACTGGCACTCCATTCAGGCACTGACGGTGACCAGTAAGAAAAAAAACGATGATGACGTCACACCTGAACGATTAAAAGACATCTTGGCCAACGCCAAAGAAGTGTTTCAAGAGAAACTAGGAACCTTGAAAGGCATCACCGCCTCAATAAAAGTGGAAGATGCAGCAATTCCCAAGTTTTTAAGGCAAGACCGGTGCCATACACAATTCGTCCAGCAGTCGAGGCAGAGCTGGAGAATTTGGAAAAGGCAGGCGTATTATCCAAAATAGATTGGAGCGAGTGGGCAACACCCATCGTTCCAGTCATGAAGAAAGCATTGAATAATGATAAATCTGAAGAAAAGAGAAAAATTTGCATCTGTGGAGACTTCAAGGTGACTGTAAACCCGGTCCTTCACACGGTACAGTACCCTCTTCCGAGGATAGAAGATATTTTCGCCTCACTATCCGGATGGAAACGTTTCACCAAAATTGACTTGGCACAGGCATATCTACAGATGGAGGTTGAAGAGGCCTCTAAAAAATCTCACGATAAATACACACAAAGGTCTGTACCAGTACAATCGACTGGTTTTCGGAGTAGCATCCGCTCCAGCTATCTGGCAAAGAGCTATGGAGCAAGTCCTCCAAGGGATTCCGGGGACTCAATGCTACCTAGATGACATCCTTGTAACAGGAGAAAACGACAACGAGCACCTTGCCAATTTGGAGCAGGTGCTCACTAGGCTGAGAGAACGGGGCCTACGAGCAAATCGCCCCAAGTGCGAATTTTTCCAAAATCAAATATCATATTGTGGCCACATAATTAATAAGGAAGGGTTGCATAAGTCACCTGAAAAAACTGAAGCGGTCATAAAAGCCCCAGCACCTGAAAATGTTTCACAATTAAGGTCGTTCCTGGGATTAATAAATTACTATCATAAATTTTTACCGAACTTATCAACTCTTCTACACCCTCTTAATGAACTGCTACAAACAGGAGTAATTTGGAAATGGAGCGAAGACTGTAAACGTGCCTTCCATAAATGCAAAGACTTAATCACGTCGAAAGAAGTTTTGGCTCATTACAACCCATCACTGCCAATCAGACTGGCGTGCGATGCATCCCCTTACGGCGTAGGAGCAGTATTATCGCATAAATTCCCTGGTGGCTCGGAACGGCTGATAGCTTTTGCATCACGCTCATTGAACTCAGCTGAGCGTAACTATGCCCAAATCGACAGGGAAGCACTCAGCCTGGTATGGGGGGTGAAGAAATTCAACCATTACCTACACGGACAAAAATTTACCTTGTTGACTGACCATCAACCCCTCATCTCCATATTCAACCTTAAAAAGGGTGTTCCCATTATGACAGCGCAAAGGCTACAGAGGTGGTCCCTTTTTCTAGGGGCACACCAATATGACATAGAATACAAAGGATCAAAACAGCATGGGAATGCTGACGGGTTATCGCGCCTACCGCAGACCCAGTGGAGATGTTCCACTCTACCATAGTCGAATGTCTACCAGTAACAAATTCTGCCATTGAAAGGGAAACTAGAAATGACCCGACTCTCTCACGAGTCTACGATTTAACAGTGAAGGGATGGCCAGCACATGGCGAACCACTGTTGCCAGCATTCTCGCAAAGAAGAGAACAGCTGTCAGTGTGCCAAGGAGCCTTGATGTGTGGATCCAGAGTGGTGATTCCACCCAAACTCCAGGATAAAGTTCTAAAGGAGCTTCACGAGGGGCATCTGGGTGGAGTGAAAATGAAGAACCTAGCCAGGGCGTTTGTATGGTGGCCAGGTATCGATGGAGACATTGAAGAAATGACCAAGAGCTGCCTAGGATGCCAGAAGGTCCAAAACGCTCCACCCCAAGCCCCTCTACATCCATGGGAGTGGCCCTCATCTCCCTGGCAAAGAGTACACATCGACTTTGCTGGTCCATTTATGGACTCAATGTTCTTAATCGCGGTTGATGCACACTCCAAGTGGCCGGAGGTAATAAAGATGTCCTCCACCACCATGGAAAAAACCATCACAGTATTAAGGACCATATTTGCCAGGAATGGGCTGCCGGAACAGATCTGTTCTGATAATGGACCGCAATTTGTGTCCAAAGAATTCAGGAAGTTCTTAAAAAACAATGGGGTTAAGCACTACACGTCCGCCCCATACCATCCCGCCACCAATGGATTGGCTGAAAGGTTTGTCCAGATCTTCAAGAAGGCCATAAAGGCCATGGGTAATGAAGACATAAAGCTTCAGCACAAGGTGGATAACTTCTTGTTCGCATACAGGAATGCAACACATATGGTCACAAACCAAACTCCCGCCATGACGTTCTTCAATAGAAGCCTAAGATGCCGGCTGGATTTGGTTAAGCCCAACATCAGAAGGGACGTGGAGAACCGGCAATTTCAAGGCATGAATGAAAGGCCAACTAGAACCTTCCAGAGAGATCAACAAGTTTTGGCCCGGGACTACCGTACCGAGAAATGGCAGCCTGGAACTATCTGCACACGACTAGGACCGCTGATGTATACCGTGGACATCGGAGAAAGCATAATAAGGCGCCATGCTGACCAAATCATAGAATCATCTGAAAAGGGACAACCTACACCACAACTCTATACGCCTAACGATGAAGTAGAGATACCCATATCTACCTCCGATCCGGTGATACTGGAACCCGATGAACCCGACACTGGCATTCAAGCCGAATCAGCCTTGCCAAAAGAACCTACTACACCACCAGAAACTACTACACCACCGAGGCGTTATCCGGACCGAGTCAGGAAGCCTCCAGAGAGACTGACTTATAATTAATTAACTGCAGCAATGTGTAGATTATTGTTCTGTAACATGTAATTAATAATTACTTAAAATATTATGTACTGGTTGGCTAAAAAGGGAGGAATTGTAGTGTATGTGCCTTTAAGAGCCCCAGGTGTACTGTAATGCCGGTAATGGCCACTCGGGCTATATAAGCCTGTATATTGTGTTGTATCTGTTAGTTCCCCTCCAGACTTTGTTTAGTAAACACCTATGAAACCAACTCCTGTCTTCAGTGTCTCTATCAACACACAGACACAACACCCTTGCCTAACAAATACCTAGTGGTCTCAGTCTTGAAAGCTCCAAATGTCCTAAAATCCACTACCTTTTGAGTGAAAAAGTGCTTCCTGATTTCACTCCTGAACAGCCTAGCTCTAATTTTAAGATTACATCCTCTTGTTCTTGATTCTTCCACCAGAGGAGACAGTTTCTCTGTATCTACCCTATCAAATCCACTTAACACCTTGATCAGATCACCACTCAATCTTCTATACTCAAGGGAATATAAGCCAAGTTAATGCAACCTGTCCTCATTATTTAACCTTCTAAACCCCTGTATCATTCTGGTGAATTTGTGCTGAACCCCTTTCAAGGCCAATATATCCTTCCTGTGGTGTGGTGCCCAAAACTGAAGACAATACTCCAGGTGGGGTCTGATCAAGATTGTCTACAACTGCAGCATAACTTCAGCATATTCCAGCCCTATTGAGATAATGGCCAAAATTCCATTAGCCTTTTTAATTGCTTTTTGTAGCTGTCTATAAGCTTTAAATGATTTGTGCACTTGAATTCCCAAACCTCTTTGCTCCTCTACAGTACCCAGCTGCTCACGATTTAGAAAATACTCTAATTTATCTTTTTAGGTCCAAAGTGGATAACCTCACACTTGCCCACATTGAACTCCATCTGCCATAGTTTTGCCCACTCACTTAATCTGTCTATGCCCCTTTGCAACTTCCTGCTCCCATCTGAACTACCTACTGCCCCATCTAATTTAGTGTCACCTGCAAACTTGGATGTGCAGCATTCTATTCCGTCATCCAAGTCATTAATAATTTTGGTGAAAAGTTGAGGCCCCAGAACAGATCTCTGGGGACCATCACTTGTCACATTTTGGCAATCTGAGTACATACCCTTTAGCCTCACTCTATGGGCAGGATTTTCATTGTGCCGTGGAGTTGGGATTGGAGGCGTGGGGGCGGGGTTAAAATCCCGAAATCAGGGGTCCCGACCCCTTCCCGCACCCAAACCCGCCTCCATGCCAGTTTCAAAGGAGGCAGGTACCCACCCCGCACTGGGACCCGCCTCCCTGAGGCGGAAAGGAGATTAGTGCCAATTAACTGCCTTATTAACAGGTAGTTAACAGGCAGTTTTAAGCCTAATCCCTATTTTTGATATTGAAGTGTGGAATTCCCGACGGCTCCAAACCACGCCAAGTTAGAGGAGTCGGGCCGTCGGGTTGAAGGATTTGGAGGGGTCGAGATGTCGGTGTTCAAGTGAGTGATGTGTGCATGAGTGCAAAGGTAAGTGTGTTTGGTGTGTCTAAAGTGATTAAATAAGTTTTACATACCTTTTCAGCCTTCCTTCCTTTAGGTCTCGGGAGTCCCTCATCTCACCGGCACAGAAAGCAGAATGGCTGCGAACTGTCAAAAGTGACAGCCTGCAGCTTACTGTGCAGGAGAGATTTCTAACTGAGTCTGTGGAGAAGGACTCAGGTTAGAAGTAAGACTGTCAGTGTTTGACAGCTTCAAACAGCTGTGAAACACTGATATTTCATCTGTCAAAAGCTCAACAGATGAAATTTCGGTCTGTGACATCGCCTGTTGCCGGGTGGCCCTTAATTGGCCTGCTGAGCCCACTGGGCGGGCGCAACAAGGTCAATCAAGTTAAAATCGTGTGGATTGGCCGCATCTCGATGGAGGCGGGACTACAACCCCAAAAGTTGTAGTCCCGCCTCCTACCCGACTCCTAGTTAAATTCCTGCCCAATGTCTCCTACCAATTTCCAACCCAAGTCAAAAGGTTACCTACAATTCAGTGTGCTCTCATTTTTGCTAATAATCTTCTGCGTGGAACCTTATCGCACGCCTTCTGGATGGACACGCCCTTGTCTACTTTATTAGTGACATGCATGATGCAAGCGCTCAAGGTCATAAAAAACTTTGAATCCAAATCATTTGATGTTGATTTACCATGTAATGCATCTGAACTACCAAAATGCATGTTTGACAGAATGGAAATGGTTTATAAAAACATAAATCTATTAAGATTGTTATCCATGAAGGAGTTCTCCATTAAAAAATGTGCAGCCTAATTATGCACTGTCCAGATTGTTATAATATTTTAACCCATATATAGTACTGTAATAATTATGAAAGTATGGATTTACCAATATATAAAGACATTGATTGATATTTGTATACACATTAATGTGTTTATTTTTTAATGAAAGTGAGGACGGTTGGACATGATCGCTCTGATCCAAATTTGTGATTTGCATCAACTTCCCATTAAAACAATGGGATTTTGTTGGAAGGGTCTGTTTTCAGATGCTCACCTTGTTTTCAATATGCAACTGAAAGTCGAGACTAGAGATGATTATAACTTATTAGAGACCAAGTTAGTTCACACTAGATGTACTGATTTGTTCGATCAATGGAAGAGCTCCTCTTTTTCGAGGAAGTGGGATAGTGGATAAGAATCCACATGTTTGCATGTCAGAAACTGTGTATTTTGCACAACTCAAGATCACAAGAGAAGGAAAATGCTGGATCAGTTCCCAAATTAAAATCTGGATGCTGAAGCAAACTGGATGGGTTGAGTTCCTTTTTCTTGTTCTTGCATGCTTGGCAGTGGCTAATAACCCACAACTAAAATTAAAGTAAAGTGCATTTAATAACTTTTTAATATACTAGTGGGTCTTCTGCGTTCAATAAAGGAGGTCAAAACCAAATATAGTCTTCAGGGAGATAATTGGACCAGAATACAAAGACACAATTCAGTCACCATTTTAAAGTTATTCTTCCTGTTCTTATTTTTATATACTTTGATTTGATTATTATTATTTATAGTTAAATAGTAAAACCTACAACAATTTATGAAGCAGAGACATAGAGCTACTTGGAGCATGGGAGCTTCTCTGTACTACTGTACAGACTGAGGAGCTAGGAAATGCAAAGGTGAGCCAGCACAGCACCACTACCAACAGGAGGGTGTAATTAAAGCATGGCATATGCAGTTAACATTACAAAATGTGGAAATATAAATTTATAATGGAAAAATTTGACAGTGGAAAGTAAGATTTTTTTAGACAGTAAGTACATGCAGACAAAAGATCTGGAATCCATTCTATAGATAGATATTTATCATCAGATGCAGCGATAAAGATTTCCTTATGCCCAATACTGAAATTTGGAAGACTCTGCTCTTTTCAACAAAAAAATGAAACTAAGACTATCTGAACATCAATCTCGCTGCTGCAAAACTTGATTGCGATCTATAATTTTTTTTAAACCTGGGGTTTACAAACAGTCTATGATTGATGCAGTTGCAGTTTAGGCAACGCAAAGTATGCTGTAAATTTCCAAACAAAAGGTTTTAAAGTCTTGCCTCTCACAGTGGTATACAGTCAGGAGGGAGTGGCCCTAGGAGTCCTCAACAGTGACTCCGAACCCCATGAAGTCTCATGGCATCTGGTTAAACATGGCCAAGGAAACCTCTGCTGATTCCCACCTACCGCCCTCCCTCAGCTGATGAATCAGTAATCCTCCATGTTGAACACCACTTGGAAGAAGCACTGAGGGTAGATAGCAAAGGCACAGAATGTACTC
This sequence comes from Somniosus microcephalus, assembly GCF_052327205.1. NCBI lineage: Eukaryota > Metazoa > Chordata > Chondrichthyes > Squaliformes > Somniosidae > Somniosus > Somniosus microcephalus. Next base: position 29,093,676 of record NC_140996.1, on the reverse strand, counting down.
TGGGTGGGGGACATCAATGTCCATCACCAAGAGTGGCTCGGACTGGGCCTGCAGCAGGTGGTGAGAGAACCAACACGAGGGGAAAACATACTTGACCTGTCGCAGATGCATTTGCAAATTACAGTATTGGTGGGACTGACCACCGCACAGTCCTTGTCCCATCGTCACACTGAGGACACCCTCCATTGTTTTGTGTGGCACCACCACCCTGCTAAATGGAATAGACTCAGACCAGAGCGAGTAGGTCAAAACTGGGCATCCATGAGGCATTGTGGGCCATTAGCAGCAGCAGAATTGTATTCCACCACAATCTTAACCACATATCCCTCATATCTACCATCAAACCAGGGGACTAACCCTGGTTCAATGAGGAGTGTAGAAGAGCATACCAGGAGCAGCACCAGCCGTACCTCAAATTGAAATGCCAACCTGGTGAAGCTACAACACAGGACTACCAACTTGCTAAACAGTGCAAACAGCATGCTATAGACAAGAGCTAAGCAATCCCACAAACAATGGATCTGCAGTCCTGCCACATCCAGTCGTGAATGGTGGTGGAAAATTAAACAACTAACGGGAGGAGGAGGTTCCATGAACATCCCCATCCTCAATGATGGCAGAGCCTAGCAGGAGAGTGCAAAAGACAAGGCTGAAGTGTTTGCAACCATCTTCAGTCAGAAGTGCCGAGTAGATGATCCATCTCAGCCTCCTCCTGAGGTCCCCACCATCACAGAAGCCAATCTTCAGCCAATTTGATTCACTCCACGTGATATCAAGAAATGGCTGAGCGCACTGGATACAGCAAAGGCTATGGGCCCCGACAACATCCCAGCTGTTGCTGAAGGCTTGTGCTCCAGAACTAGCTGCGCCCCTAGCCAAGCTGTTCCACTCCAGCTACAACACTGGCATCTACCCGACAATGTGGAAAATTGCCCAAGTACGTCCTGTCCACAAAAAGCAGGATAATTCCAATCCGGCCAATTACTGCTCCATCAATCTACTCTCAATCATCAGCAAAGTGATGGAAGGTGTCGTCGACAGTGCTATCAAGCGGCACTTACTCACCAATAACCTGTTCACCGATGCTCAGTTTGGATTCCATCAGGACCCCTCGGCTCCAGACCATATTACAGCCTTCGTCCAAACATGGACAAAAGAGCTGAATTCCTGAGGTGATGCGAGAGTGACTGCCCTTGACATCAAGGCAGCATCAAGGAGCCCTAGTAAAATTGAAGTCAATGGGAATCGGGGAGAAAACTCTCCACTGGCTGGAGTCATACCTAGCACAAAGGAAGGTGGTTGTTGGAGGCCAATCATCTCAGCCCCAGGACATCATTGCACGAGTTCCTCAGGGCAGTGTCCTAGGCCCAACCATCTTTATCTGCTTCATCAATGACCTTTCCTCCATAAGGTTAGAAACGGGGATGTTTGCTAATGATTGCAGAGTGTTCGGTTCCATTCGCAACCTCTGAGATAATGAATCAGTCTGTGCCTGCATGCAGCAAGAGCTGGATGACATTCAGGTTTGGGCTGATGAGTGGCGAGTAACATTCGTGCCAAGCAATGACCAGCTCCAACAAGAGAGAGTCTAACCACCGCCCACTGATATTTAACGGCATTACCATCGCTGAATCCCTCACCATCAACATCCTGGGAGGGTGGGGGGGGTCACCACTGACCAGAAACTTAACTGGACCAGCCACATAAATACTGTGGTTACAAGAGCAGGTCAGAGGCTGGGTATTCTGCAGCGAGTGTCTCACCTCCTGGTTCCCCAAAGCCTTTCCACCATCTACAAGGCACAAGTCAGGAGTGTGATGGAATATTCTCTATTTGCCTGGATGAGTGCAGCTCCAACAACATTCAAGAAGCTCAACACCATCCAGGACAAAGCAGCCCGCTTGATTGGCACCACATCCGCCATCTTAAACATTCACTCCCTCCACGTGGCAGCACGGTGGCATAGTGGCTAGCACTGTTGCCTCACAGCGCCAGGGACCCGGGTTCAAATCCGGCCTCGGGCGACTGTCTGTGTGGAGTTTGCACATTCTCCCCGTGTTTGCGTGGGTTTCCTCCGGGTGCTCCGGTTTCCTCCCACAGTCCAAAGATGTGCGGGTTAGGATGATTGGCTATGATAAATTGACCCTTAGTGTTAGGGGGATTAAGTACGTGGGGTTACGGGGATAGGGTGGGATATGTGTTGGTGTAGGGGTTACGGGGATCAGGTGGGATATGTGTCGGTGCAGGCTCGATGGGCCGAAATGGCCTCTATCTGCACTGTGGGGTTTCTGTGACTGTGACCACTGGCGTACCATGTGTACTATCTACAAGATGCACTGCAGCAACTCGCCAAGGCTTCTTCCAAAGCACCTCCCAAACCCGCGACCTCTACCACCTAGAAGGACAAGGGCAGCAGGCGCTTGGGAACACCACCACCTGCAAGTTTTCCTCCAAGTCACACACCATCCTGACTTGGAAATATATCGCCATTCCTTCATAGTCGTTGGGTTAAAATCCAGGAACTCCATCCCTAACAGCACTGTGGGAGTACCTTCACCACATGGACTGCAGCGGCTCAAGCAGCTCACCGTCAGCTAATCAAAGGCAATTAGGGATGGGCAATAAATGCTGGCCTTGACAGCAAATCTTACATCCCGTGAATGAATAAAAAAATACCTCTACTTTTGCACCTTTTTAATGTTATTCTTCCTGCTTACCGTACTCCACACGTCACTGGTTGGGAAAAAGTTAACAAGTAATTTTTGCCACAGCTATAGCTGTTCTTCAGGCAGCTTCCAGCAGGTGCATGGGGAGTCCCAGGATCACACGTCTGAGAAATTTCCCTTCTTCCCTCTAAGCAAGTACGTAGCCGCCACTTAGCTACTTCACTAATGTCTCTGAACACATCAAGTGGGGAATCCCAGATACATGACTTGCTATAGTGTATGCAAATTATTTCGGGGAGGAGGAGAGAGGAAGATAAACCCTTGGCACGGTGCTGATCATGCAAGAGAAGATTTTTCAAATCCTACATTCTGCTTTCTCTGAGAATATTCTGAAATGTATATTTGCATGAATAAAATCCAAATGTTAAGAGTTTCATCATCACACAAATTTCACTGACCAATGTATTTTAATTGATGTGTTTGGTTGTACTGCACATAAATAAATGAATCAGGAGATGTTTAATCTGTAGAACCAATACTGGAATATAAAATCATATGAATCTGAAAATTTAGTAGTAGAGGCTTGGCTTGTTCAGTTTTTGTCCAATCAATACCTCAGTGTATTCTGGATTTGTTTCACACAGGCATTTCTACCAACATCTCACCTAGATTGAAAGCCATACCTTTCTACTTCCTCCTTAATCAGAATGCATCCACTTTTTTGAAATGACTTTCATAAATGCAATTCACTGTGCTTTATATTACAATGCAGATGTCAGAACAGCCTACAATTTCCACAATTTGAACTGAATTTAGTGATTTTAAATCTGCAGAGATATTTCTATCGTTTTTGTTTATATTGAGTTCAGGAACAAACAAATGATAGCCAACCATCTCACCAGAGAACTATACCAAATCACATTTACCAGGAAGGACCAAGGTCTAAGCTCCAGTTTGTGAGGAGTTAGCAAATCTCAGCTGTGGCAAAAAAAAAATAGGGGACTACAATTGATCTAAGTCCCGAGCCAAGAAAAAAAAAGCACGGTTTCCTAGTCTTCAAGGTTGCCCCACCAACTATAAGTGCATATCCGTGAATTAAGTTGAAACAGGGTCAGGCTCAACTGTGATGCACCTAATAGTCAAATAACATCCCCATCTTCGAGACTCAAAGTCCAGCCTAACACATTAAGAATGACAACTTCATTTAGGTACCAAAGGCCCAATGGTTATGCTCAGCATTCATCACCACTGCAGGAAAAGCTGTGGCTAACCAGACACTATAGGGTTAGTTAAAAACAGAAAATGCTGGAAAAACTCAGCAGGCCAGGCAACATCCGTGGAGAGAAATTAGAGTCGACGTTTCGGGTCGAAACCCTTTTTCAAAACTGGAAAGGAAATGAAATAGATCGAAGGCAAGGCTGCGATAGAACAAAAGAAGTAAAGAGACATTAAGAGGTATTCAAAACCAGACGAGATGGTAATAGGACAGTGGAGACAAAAGACGGCTCAGATTAGGTGTGAAGTGTACTGGCAGGATGAGACACAGCTGCCATGTGGGAGAGAGAAAAAAAAAGGAAAGGGGGGGGGGAAGGAAAACCCAAAACAAAGGGGTCTCCATCTCTGGGGATAGGTTATGGACCAATATTCACTACAAGCCCACTGACTCCCACAGCTACCTGGACTACACTTCCTCCCACCCTGCCTCCTGTAAGGACTCTATTCCATTCTCCCAGTTTCTCCGTCTCCGCCGTATCTGCTCCGACGATGCCACCTTCCACACCAGTGCTTCCGACATGTCTTCCTTTTTCCTCAACCGAGGATTCCCCTCTACCGTGGTTGACACGGCCCTCGACCGTGTCAGTTCTGTCTCCCGCACTTCTGCCCTCACCCCTGCCCCTCCCTCCCGGAACATAGAAACATAGAAGATAGCACGGTGGCATAGTGGTTAGCACTGTTGCCTCACAGCGCCAGGGACCCGGGTTCGAATCCGGCCTCGGGCGACTATCTGTGTGGAGTTTGCACATTCTCCCCGTGTTTGCGTGGGTTTTCTCCGGGTGCTCCGGTTTCCTCCCACAGTCCAAAGATGTGCGGGTTAGGTTGATTGGCTATGATAAATTGACCCTTAGTGTTAGGGGGATTAAATACGTGGGGTTACGGGGATAGGGTGGGGTATGTGTTGGTGTAGGGGTTACGGGGATCGGGTGGGATATGTGTCGGTGCATTTTTTTTTCCACCCCTTCGTTTTGGGTTTTCCCTCCCCCCACCCCCCCTTTCCTTTTTTGTTCTCTCTCCCACATGGCAGCTGTCTCTCATCCTGCCAGTACACTTCACACCTAATCTGAGCCATCTTTTGTCTCCACTGTCCTATTACCATCTCGTCTGGTTTTGAATACCTCTTAATGTCTCTTTACTTCTTTTGTTCTATCGCAGCCCTGCCTTCGATCTATTTCATTTCCTTTCCAGTTTTGAAAAAGGGTTAGACCCGAAACGTCGACTCTAATTGCTCTCCAGGGATGTTGCCTGGCCTGCTGAGTTTTTCCAGCATTTTCTGTTGTTATTTCGGATTTCCAGCATCTGCAGTATTTTGCTATCGTACTATAGGGTTAGTTAATGCATTAGCAAAGATCTGGAGGCCTTTTGACAAGAGTGTACAGAAGTCTGGCTCTTGGTTGAACTGTTACAAGTTCAATCAGATAAAAACTCTTTTTTTACTGTACAGCCCTAATTAGCAGCTGGAGTTTGGAGCCAGATTATTGACAGTAAACATACCAAGCACTCAATCTTGATACAAATTGCTAAGTACATCTGGATTTTCAGTTAAAAGAAAATCACTGTGATTAAGTGGGTCAGGTGGTCTTAAGATATGCTGGTAAGTTTGAGCCTGGGTTTTTAAAGTTAGTTTTCAGAAGTTATTTCAACAGTAATGAGAACTTTGAAGAAAAAAGATGTCTGTAAATAGAAATGCTAGATCATGTTCAACCTCAATTCAGAGAGGAAGAAGAAAGGTGTCTGTAGACCACAAACAACACTCGCTTGCCACTAACTCCATCTCTACCCGAACCATTCTCTCAAGCCAAATGGTCTGCAAGCTTGGCGCCCTGTTCAACCCTCAGCTGAGCTTGAAACCTCATATTCTGTCCATCAGCAAGACCACAAACTTCCACCTCTGCCAGCAGGCCTGCCTCCTGCCCTCCATTGGTAAAACTGTTAACAGGCTGTTATCATTTCCAGATTCAACGCTGTCTTTACTTGCCTCCCACCCACCCTCCTTAAAATCCAACTTGTCCAAAACGTTGTTACATGCATCCTGCCCTGCACCAATTCCCACTCAATCATCACCTCCATCTTTGCTGCCCTACATAGGCTCCTAGCCATTTAAATTACAATCTTCATCCTTGTTTCTTAAAATCACTCCATGGCTGCACCCCACCCTGTCCCACCAATCTTCTGAGCCCGATATCCATTCCTAAACACACTGTTCCTCTCGACTCTGGCTATCTCTGAATTTCCCCTCCTTGTGCTCCACCACTGATGACAGAATATTCAGTCACCCCAATCCTACTCTCTGGAATTTGCTCCCTAAAACTTTCCACCTCTCTCTTATTCCGTCAAAACCTTCTCAAATCCCATCTTTTCAACAGGTTTTTCATTATCCCTCCCAATCTCTCCCTGTCCAGTGCACCATCCATTTCCTTATGCCTACTGGATAGCACATTGGAATATTTCTTTACATTAAATGCCCTCTAGAAAGAAATTGTTTTTCCAAACTCAGTCCAGAGAGGAGTGCTTCAGACAGCTAAAGGTATAATTTAACAGCATAAATTCAGAAAGATGTTATGTGAAGTTAGGAAGAGGATAAACCCAGGAAAGAAAAGGACCAGAAGAGTTTTGGAATAGCTGCTCAACAGTTACACAAGCAAACAGATCATGTTTTCATATTAATGCCATCCAAGGTATAAACAGGAAGTCTACTGCTGCTACCAGTTACTTCACTAAATAAACCAAAAAAGGAGCTAAGCATGCACTGCAATCCTCAAAGCTGAATATTGCTGATACTCTATTATGCTGAATCCAGTTAAGGCTGTGATACATTCATTCTGAATTGAGTTATACGAATCGATCACCATTAACGTTGCATTATTGTAATTCATTGATCACCAAGAGATAGTAAAATGATTAACTGCATTAATTCTTCAGTCCGTAGTATCTTTGGAGTGAGCCAAGGGTTACAATTGATCTTCTAGTTTAGAATAATGTCACAAAGCACAAAAGCCAAATTGAGTGTCATATGTAAAATCTTTGTTTGACAAACTAAATCACAATCCATTATTCTTGCATTATTTTCAAGAAATCAAGCTCCATGGCACATTAGTCAAATAAATTGTTCAGAAAGGAGATTCTTGTTTTAGCAGCATTTCTCCCAAAAGGATTTCAAGTTAATAACGACTTAGCTTTTGAAATTCTATCTTCGCAGAAGAAATCTGACAGTGCAAGAAAGCCTGCTCTGACAGATCAGGTTATCAGTCACCAGCACCACCTGTCATCTGCCTCTGAACCAACTCCAGCTGCCTCACTCTGGAAGTACAGTTCAGGAGGCATATTAAAAAAACACGATCAACATCTCCTCCTTCTCCGCCCCCCACACACACGCTGTCAGCCACTGCTACTCGGTGCAATGGATTAGCAGAGTCCGGGGGGGGGAAAACACCAAAAAAAAACCTGTACAATATCCTGCCACTTTAAACAAAAAATGGAGAATTAAAAGGATTCTTGCATTTGTGGCTCGGTTCAAAAATAAAAATCAAGATTAGAATGTGCAGACCATTCCGGGAAAGGAGGAAGGCAGCAAAGAGAAGAGCGACAATAAACAAAAAATCCTCAGGGGAAGATTTACAAAGGCGCTCAGCAACCAGAGGGACATCGCACGGCTCGGCACGAATTGGTTGTTGCTTCAATCCCGCGGGACGTTAACTTGCATCGCTCCGGGTTCTGACACTGAATAAACCGGGTATAAATCGCTATGTCGTGTGTGTATACATAAGATTTGATGAAGGCAACCTCACCACTTGGTAGCGGCTGCAGGCCTGGTGATGCTCCATCATTGTCGCTCCCTCAGCGTCCGGCACACGGCGGTGGCGACGGCACAACACACACGGCCGATACCCACTCGGCGCCTCCGCCCAACGTCCGATTGCCTTTGTTCTTGACGCTGCTCAGAATCCGTTTGCTTTTTTTCCTTTTTCCCGTTCTCCTCCTCCCACCGGATTCAAAAACAACAATCTGCCTGAGCGAGCGAGTGAGTGAGCGGGCGAACGAACGGCTTGCGGATCCGACGCTGCGCGAGCCGTGCGGCGTTACGTCACGGCGCAGGCACGGCCTTTGTGACGTCACGGGCTGCGTCGCTTCCTCGGAACTTCCCCTGCTCCTCGCCGCTTGACGTCATGCGTTTTCCGCAGATGTAACAATGTGCTGAGTGGAGAAAGTGTCCATGCTTGGGGTTTGGGGTTTCTTCTCCCCCCCCCCCCTGCGGTTTGGAAACATTGCACATCGGGTGGGATAACGTTCCAAGGAAGTTATGATGCACCTTTAAACAACACTGGTTCTGACTCATCCCTGAGTATTGTGTCCAATTCTGGGGCACCAGCACGCTTTGGGAAGTGATGTGACTGCCTTAGAGAGGGTGCAGAAAAGATTTACAAGCATGGTTCCAGGGATGAGGGACTTCAGTTACGTGGATAGACTGGAGAAGCCGGGGGTTGTTCTCCTTGGAGCAGAGAAGTTTGAGAGGAGATCTGATAGAGGTGTTCAAAGAGGGGTTTAGATAGCGAAAAACTGATAGCGAAAAACTGTTCCCATTGGCAGAAGGGTCGAGAACCAGAGGACACAGATTTAAGGAGATTGGCAGAAGAACTAAAGGCGACAGGGGGAAAAACTATTTTACGCAGCGAGTGGTTATGATCTGGAACGCACTGCCTGAAAGGGTGTTGGAGGCAGATGCAATCGTGGCTTTCAAAAGGGAGTTGGATAAGTACCTGAAGGAAAAAAATTTGCAGGGCTACGGGGAAAGGGCAGGCGAGTGGGACTAACTGAAGTGCTCTTACAGAGAGCCGGCACGGGCTTGACGGGCCGAATGGCCTCCTTCTGTGCTGTAACCATTCTATGATTCTAATCATAGAACAGTACAGCATAGGAGGCCATTCGGCCCCATCGAGTTTGCTCTTTTGAAGAGCAATCAGTTAGTCCCACTCCCCCCTGCTCTTTCCCCATATTCCTGCAATGTTTTTTCTCTTTCAAGTATTTATCCATTCCCTTTTAACTCCATGTCCACCACCCTATCAGGCACAGCATTCCAAATTCTAACCACTTGTAAAGAAGCTTTTCCTCATGTGGCCTCTTGTTCTTTTGCCAATCGCCTTAAATCTGTGCCCTCTCATCATCAGCCATTGGAAACAGTTTCTCTTTATTTACTCTATATAAACCCTTCATGATTTTAAACACCTCTATCTAATCTCAGAGCCAAATTTACCCCCTCCCCCCCACCCCGAAAAAACAATAAATTAAAGTTAGCTAAAATTTAGTCATAAAAACAGAAAATTTTGGAAATCTGTGCTGCCTAACCTGCTGAGTATTTCCAGCATTTTCTGTTTTTTATTTCAGATTTCCAGCATCCGCAGTACTTTGCTTTTGAATTAAAGCTAAAGTTTAGTTAAGGTGCGCAGTTAAACGTGGAAATCAGGAAGTTGCTGTCCGAGTTACCCTGCTCCTCCACAGACTTCGTGACACTGGCACCTCGCACTTGGCATTGAAATCCATATAAGGGCGTGAAGTTTCTGTACTTACCCACTAGTTACCCACTAAACACACCAGAAAAAGTTAGGGCTGGTGCATTCAGGTGTAAGTGAATTTTTAATGGCGTGATTGGTCACAATTACTGCCCGACAACCTCTCTGGCCGTGAAAATTTAATTTTATAAGTGTGGAGTCTCATTTCTTCAGAGTTTAATTACATTGGATTGCATTGGATATACGGCACAGAAACAGGCCATTCGGCCCAACCAGCCTATGCCGGCGTTTATGCTCCACTCGAGCTACCTCCTGTCTTTCCTCATCCAAATCTATCAGCATAACCCTCGATTCCCTTCTCCCTCATATGCTTGTCTAGCCTCCCCTTAAATACATCTATACTATTTGCCTCAACCACTCATTGTGGTAGCGAGTTCCACATTCTCAACACTCTGGGTAAAGAAGTTTCTTCTGAATTCCCTATTGGATTTCTTAGTGACTATCTTATATTGATGGCCTCTAGTTATGCTCTTCCCCACAAGTGGAAACATTCTCTCTGTATCCACTTTATCAAAACCTTTCATAATTTTAAAGATCTCTATTAGGTCACCCCTCAGCCTTCTTTTTTCAAGAGAAAAGAGGTCCCGCCTGTTCATCCTTTCCTGATATGTATACCCTCGCATTTCTGGTATCATCCTTGTAAATCTTCTCTGCACCCTCTCTAGTGCCTCTATATCCTTTTTATAATATGGCGACCAGAACTGTACACAGTACTCCAAGTGTGGTCTAACCAAGGTTCGATACAGGTTTAGCATAACTTCCCTAATTTTCAATTCTTTACCTCTAGAAATAAACCGAGTGCTTGATTTGCTTTTTTTTATGGCTTTTTAACCTGTGTCGCAACTTTTCGTGATTTGTGTATGTGTACTCCGAGATCTCTTTTTTCCTCTACCCCACCGAGACTCGCACCCTCCAAGTAATGATGGTTCTGTATCTCAGCATGGCAGTATTTGCTCCCTCGATGCTTGCACATGTGGCAAAAAAGATCCAAGCACTCTGCATCAGGTTCATCTCAGGACTTGAGACGAGGCCCAACTTAGTCCCAGAAGGCTTCATTGCAACACAGTGTGTTGTCCTCTATATCCTGCTCAGGCTGTTGCTGCTGTTATGTACAAGCTAGGCTATTCAAATTCAGTTGGACCTATTCCACAGCAACTAGCATCCCTGTATGCCTGATTTATATGGTCCAGAAGTGGGAACAATGCAAATCAGGCGGACATAATGGAAAATAGGGAATAAGATGGTATTTCCACCTCATTTGCATGCAACTGCCTAAAATGCGTAGGTGCTTCCTGAAGCCACCGAAAATGATGGCAGAAAATAGGGCGGGTGCAAAAGTTAGTAGTGGTTTGGCATAAAGGATCTCTGCCCTATTTCCTGATTAGAGTTGCTTGATTTGCAGCCCCAGGACATCGCTGCATGAGTTCCATGGGCACTGTCCCAGGCCCAATGCTCCTTAGCTGCTTCATTGAGAACTTCCCATCATCCTAAGGTCAGAAGCGGGGCTGTTCACGGATGATTGCACAGTGTTCAGCTCCATTGTCTACTACAACCACTTTCCATCATCTGTTTTCTCAGCATATGTTTTTCAGCAAGTATCAAGGATTTTACAAATCATGTTGGGTGCTATATAAATACAAGTTGTTGTTATGTGTGCTTCAGACATTGTCTTTTATGGAGCAATAGAAGGAGTTGTTAGTTTGTGGCTACATTCTAATTTTCTTGGGGGATGGTCTGGGTGTGTGTGAAAGAAAGAACTTGCACTTTAGCACCTTTCGCAACCATCTCAGGACGTCTCAAAGAGTTTACAGCCAATTAAGTACTTTTATGAGCATAGCATGGTCCCATAAACAGCAATGCGAGACATGACCAAATAATCTATTTTTAGTGATCTAGTTTGAGGGATAAATATTGGCCAGGACACCAGGAGAACTCCTTTGCTCTTCTTCGAATAGTGCCATGGGATCTTTTACGTTCACCTGAGAGAGCAAACAGGGCCTCGGTTTAAAGTCTCATCTGAAAGATGCCACCTCTGATGCACTGAAGTGTCAGCATAGATTGTGTGCTCAAGTCTCTGGCATGGTACTTGAACCCACGACCTTCTGACTCAGGTGGGAGTGGTACCACTGAGCCAAGGCTGACATTGATTACGCTCAATGTGAAGCACCTTGGGTCATTTTACTTCGTTAAAGGCGCTATGAACTGGTAAGATCAGCTATGATCTCAGACGAAGATCAGCCATGATCTCATTGAATGGCGGAGCAGGCTCGAAGGGCCGAATGGCCTACTCCTGTTCCTATCTCTATGTTTCTATGTTTCTATATTAAAGCAAGTTGTTGTTATTTATAAGTGTGTGATGCATTTAGGTTATATGAGCTTCCAAGAATTGGCTCGAGACCAATGTTTCCTGTAAGCCTCGCACCCAAAAAAATAAGAGGGAACATTGCTCGAGACTGCTTGGTATTTCCTGAGTTTCAGACAGCATCTGTACATCAGTCTCTATGACACGTATATGTCCCAGAAATATTTCACCTACATGTTTGTTGTGGGCAGGGTTGTGCTCTACCATAGGCATGAACAGGAGCAAATGCATTGTCTTTGGAGAGCTAGAGGCCAGAGGTGAACTCAACAATCTGTTGTCAACAGGAGCAGAAAACCACTCCTGACATACAAAAGCTAAATATAATAAGCAGGGAAACAAGCCAGGAAAACAGTACACACCTTACAACATGTGCAGACCAGGCACAACAATTAGGAATGCAGAGGGCAAACTAACCTCTAAACCTCGAAGTAGGCTGACTTCCCATCCTCCACCCTGCATAAACATAGAAACACAGAAGATAGGAGCAGGAGTAGGCCATTCGGCCCCTCGAGCCTGCTCCGCCATTCAATAGACGAGAACTAGGGGGCATAGTCTAAGAATAAGGGGCTGCCATTTCAAAACTGAGATGGGGAGAAACTTCTTCACTCAGAGGGTAGTAAATCTATGGAATTTGCTACCTCAGAGAGCTGTGGAAGCTGCAACATTAAATAAATTTTAAATGGAGATAGACAGTTTCCTAGCAGATAAGGGAATTAGGGGTTACGGGGAGAGGGCAGGGAAGTGGACGTGAGTCTAGATTCGGATCAGCCATGATCCTATTGAATGGCGGAGCAGGCCCGAGGGGCCGTATGGCCTGCTCCTGCTCCTACTTCTTATGTTCTTATGTTCTTAATGCGATCATGGCTGATCATCCAAATTCAGTACCCGGTCCCTGCTTTCGTTAATGGAGGGTCCTTCGCTCGTTCTTCACCCCTGACCCTTCCCTCATCCTTTACCCCCACACCCTCAACCATACCCTCACCTTTTACCCCTGACCCTTCCCTCAACCCTACCCTCAGCTTTTACCCCTGACCCTTCCCTCATCCTTTACCCCACACCCTCAACCCTACCCTCCCCTCATCCTTTACCCCCACACCCTCAACTTCAGCTCATCCAAAAATATGCTGCTCGTATCCTATTCGACACCAAATCCCACTCACCCTGTGCTCTCCCTGACCTACATTGGCTCCCAGTCCCCCAATGTAATTTCATCGTCTCACCCCACCCTATCTCTGTAATCTTTTTCAGCTCTACAACCTTCTGAAAACTTGGCGTTCCTCCAACTCTGGCCTCTTTTGCATCTCGAAATCCCTTCACCCCATCATTGGTGGCTGTGCTTTCAGCCATCTAGGCCATAAGCTCTTTAACTCACCATCACCTCTTGTAGCAACAAGCTCGGTGGCAGCCCTCTATACATAATAGGCCCAAACCCAGGAAAAATAATTGGGGTTACAGCAAGGTCAAAGCAGTGGGCAGTAGTCCCACCCCGCCACAAAACCACCAATGACAGGAAAATCCAGCCCGATAAAGCAATGAACTGCTTTAAAAGGAGCTTGTTAAGAAGGTAATGGAAAGTCCCCATACCTTAGTGGATGCATGCATATGGTGTAGAACTGAATCATTCAATCAGAGAGATGTGAAATCCCCAACCGTTGGACTGATCTTATTCAGCTAATCTAAGCTAGGATCAAAGTGGGGATGGCTCAGTGATAATGCACTGCTTTGCGTTCTCCCGAGTTCCATATTTCATCCCTGGTGTGTTTGTGCCAGCAGTGAAAAGACCAGAACAGCCTTTGGTGATCCTGGGCAAAGAGGAAAAAAATTAAGCCAGGTTCTTGCTCCTTACTGTCCAGTGATCCCTGTAGGAAATGCATATATGTGGATGTTGACCATAAGACAGAATTGTGCTTCATAATTATGGCTTCATGGTCAAATTGTCTAGGCTCACATATGAAACAGCCATTTTGGAGTGGTATTGCGCCACTGCAGCACCCATGGAATTATTTTCCAGCGTAAATCACCACTTGAGGTGGGTAAATTGACTAGACTTTGCAATCTTGATCACACACAGGAACTCCAGCTGAAATTTGGCTTGGGTTTGCGTGTGCCAAGTCCTTCTCCCATCACTCATCGTTGAAACGAATACTTCAAAAATGATTACTTGGATGAGGTATTTTAGGTCCACAGATGTCTGCAGCACTGCTCCAATGGGAACTGCCATCTTCAGAAGAGGAAACTGTGGGAAAGAGAAGGAGAACCTTGTGGAAGGTAAACAGAATTAAGAAATAAAAATTAAAGTTTAATGTACAGTAATGGTTGGTTCAGCTAACATGGCGACTGGCTAACGCTAATTACAGGAATATGCTAGAGCAATTCAGAGTAGTAAAAGACAAATATTTACTGTGCCATTTTGTAGTAGTCTATGTGCCTTTGGCCCTCTATTCGCCACGACACTTCTGCAGCTATCAACTGCTCAATCACAAGCTCACCTCCACTTTTGATGCTCGTCCCCAGTAAAACCATTACTCTCTCCCACCCTGGTCGTTTGCCCTGGTACGTCCCCCATCTTTGTTCCTTAAGTCCAAGGGACACAGAATTGTACATTTATAGTGCACAATTGGTTTAGCCATTCATTGCCAGATCTGGCTGGACCACAACAAGCAATATCGGGCCCTGCTCTCTGCCAAAACTGCTCATTACTCCAGAATCATCCCGGAATGCAGAGATAACCCCCAGCATCTTTTCTCTCCTTAAACCCCTCACCACCTTCACCTCCAACAACATGTGTGAGAAGCTCATGGAGTTATTTGTCAGTAAGATTGAGACCATCGTTCAGGTGCCTCTGTCATGCAGTCCTGGATAAGCCAAAATTTCTTCCAATGAAACATTGGGAAGACCAAAGCCATTGTCTTCGGCCCCCCCATCACAAATTCCATTCCTTAACCACTGATTCCATCGTACTCCCTGGCCACTGTCTGAGGCTGAATCAGACTACTCGCAACCTCAGCATCCTATTTGACTCAGCTTCCAACCCCATATCCTCTCCATCACAAAGACCGCCTACTTTCACCTCTGTAATATCACCTGTCTCCGCTCCTGCCTCAGCCTATCTGGTGCTGAAACCTTCATCCATGCTTTAGTTACCAACAGACTCGACCATTCTAATGCTTCCCAGGCTGGCCTCCCATCTTCCACCGTCCATAAACTTGATCTCCTCCAAAACTCTGCAATCCATATCCTAACTCACACCAGCTCCCGTTCAGCCATCACCCCTGTGCTCGCTGACCTAAATTAGCACTCGGTCCGCCAGCACCTTGATTTTAAAATTCTCATCCTTCTGTTCAGATGCCCCCCTGGCCTCGCCCCTCCCTATCTCTGCAACCTCTTTCAGCCCTACAGCCCTCTGTGAAATTTGCCTATTGTGCATTCCTTATTTCCCCACCATTGGCGGTTGTGCTTTCAGCTTTCTAGGCCCTAAGCTCTGGAATCTTGCTGCCTCTCTCGCGTCCTTTAAGACGCTCCTTAAAACCTACCTCTTTGACCAAGATATGCCCTATTATCACCTTCTTTAGCTTGGTGTCAATTTTTTTCTGATTAAGCACCTAGGGCTGTTTTACTGCATTAATTAAAGGCACTATATAAATGCAAGTTGTTGTTGTAATAAAGCATCAATTAAACTGTCCAGCAGTTCTCCCATTTCTTCCATTGCAAATATTTCTCCTTCACCATTTCCTTCCAAATAATCTTTTATTTTAAAATAATTGTTTAATTCAAGTCTCTCTGGCCTCCTTTGCAGGTCTCTGAGTCTGATTCCCATTGTCCAATGTAGCTTTTCTACTTACTATGAGGTATTATTGCTACCATTTGCTGGCTCTTTTCTCTTCCTTGAGCTCCTCTGTGTATCTCTGGTTCCTCCAGTATTTGTTTGACCGAAGTATCTGGCCGCTTGGGATAATTCTTTCTCTTCTATGGTCCCCAACTCCTATCTGGTTCGATCTCCTAAAGGCTGTTAGGGGATAGATGTCAGCAGGCACTTCAAAAAAGCACACCTGCCAGAAAGACCCAAACGTCCTGCTCAAAGCTTGGAAATCTCAGCTACTGTTCCACCTTTCCATTATAAATTGTGGACATTGAAATTCATAATGGAAAATGACAGGGAATGCAAATGTAATAAATTTTAATACATTATAAATTAACATGGAAGCATTACATAGGAACATGAGTAGGCCATTCAGCCCCTTGAGCCTGTTCCGCCATTCAGTGAGATTATGACTGATCGGAATTCTAATGCCATATCCCTTAATACCCTTGGCTAGTAAAAAATCTATCAATCTCAGATTTAAATACATTAATTGAGCTGGCATCGACTGCTACTTGTGGGAGAGACTTCCTAACTTCTCACCTGAGTGGCCTAGCTCTGATTTTAAGGTTCTGTCCCTTTGCCCTACACCAGCTGAAAAAGCATCTCTCTCTCTACCATGTCAATTCCTTTCAAAATCCTAAATTCCTCAATCAAATCACCTCTTAACCGTCTAGAGAATACAAGCCTTGTTTATGCAATCTCTCCTCATAATTTAATCCTTGAAGCCTTGTGCTCAATCCTTCCAAGGCCAATATATCCTTTCGAAGGTGCGGTGCACAGAACTGTATACAGTACTCCAGATGTGGTCTTAACAGGGCTTTGTATAGCTGTAGCAAAACCTCCTCCCCTTTATAGTTTAGCCCTCTAGCTAGAAAGGCTAACAATCCAACAGCTTTTTTGATTTTTTTTTGGAACTGACCACTACAATCTATTCCATTCTCCCAGTTTCTCCGTCTCCGCCGTATCTGCTCCGACGATGCCACCTTCCACGCCAGTGCTTCAGACATGTCTTCCTTTTTCCGCAACCGAGGATTCCCCTCTACCGTGGTTGACACTGCCCTCGGCCGTGTCAGTTCTATCTCCCGCACTTCTGCCCTCACCCCTGCCCCTCCCTCCCGGAACCACGATAGGGTTCCCCTTGTCCTCACCTTTCACCCCACCAGCCTCCACATTCAACGGATCATCCTCCCACATTTCCGCTACCTCCCAAGTGATCCCACCACCAAACGTATCTTCCCCTCCCCTCCCCTTTCAGCATTCCGCAGGGACCGCTCCCTCCGAGACACCCTAGTCCACTCCTCTATCACCCCAAACAGCCCTTCCCCTTCGCCTGGCACCTTCCCGTGCAAGCGGAGGAGATGTAACACCTGCCCCTATACCTCCCCCCTTCCCACTGTCCAGGGCCCCAAACACCCCTTCCAGGTGAAACAGCGATTTACTTGTACTTCTCGCAATCTAGTATACTGTATTCACTGCTCACGATGCGGTCTCCTCTACATTGGGGAGACCAAACGCAGATTGGGTGACCGCTTTGCGGAACACCTCCGTTCAGTCCGTAAGGGTGACCCCGAGCTTCCGGTCGCCTGTCATTTTAATTCACCGCTCCATTCCCACTCGGACCTCACCGTCCTTGGCCTCTTGTATTGTTCCACGGAAGCTCAACGTAAACTCGAGGAACAGCACCTCATCTTCCGATTAGGCACTCTGCAGCCTTCCGGACTCAATATCGAGTTCAACAATTTCAGATCATAAGCTCGGCCCCTATTTCATTTTTTCCTGTAATTTTTCCACTCCTTTCCCCCCCCTTTTGTTTCTCTCTCACACCTGGCAGCTATCTCTTGCCCTGCCAGTACACTTTACACCTAATCTTAGCCTATTACCATCTCGTCTAGCTTCTAATCTCTTTTACTTCTTTTGTTTCTTTTATTCTTTTGTCCGATCGCAGCCCTGCCTTCGATCTAGTTTCTTTTCTTTCCAGTTTTGAAGAAGGGTTCGACCCGAAACGTCAACTCAAATTTCTCTCCACAGATGTTGCCTGACCTGCTGAGTTTTTCCAGCATTTGCTGTTGTTACTACAATTTAGTGATCGCTGTGGCTCAGTTGGTAGCACACTGGCCTCTGAGTCAGAAGGTTGTGGGTTCAAGTCCCACTCTAGGGTCTTGAGCACATAAAAAGCTAGGCTGACGCTCCAGTGCAGTGCTGAGGGACTGCTGTACTGTCGGAGGTGCTGTCTTTCAGATGAGACGTTAAACCGAGGCCCCATCTGCTCTCTCAGATGGACGTAAAAGATCCCATGGCAGTATTTCAAAGAAGAGCAAAGGAGTTCTCCCTGGTGGCCTCAACCAACATAACAAAAACAGATTATCTGGTCATTATCACCTTGCTGTTTGTGGGACCTTGCTGTGCACAAATTGGCTTCTGCGTTTCCCACATTACAACAATGACTCCACTTCAAAAAGTACTTAATTGGCTGTAAAGTGCTTTTGAGATGTCCGGTAGTCGTGAAAGGCGCTATATAAATGCAAGTCTTTCTTTCTTTCGGTGTCGCTTAAATCTCTTTTGGACCTCCAGTGTTTCCTTGCTGAGCTTTTAAAGTTGTCAATGAATTTGGATAAGCTGGAAACAAGCACCATCGATTGAGCACAGGAGGTTTCCTGAGTTCGGGTGGCGCACTTTGGAACTTATCTTAAATTGACACTCAACGCCGGCCCCGCCCCCCCTCCGCGGGAAACATCGCGAGAGCTGCGGCCCGGGCCGAGAGTAGGAGGCCGCCATTTTCTGAACAAACTAGCGAAGAGCGAGAGCGGCCGAAAGAGGAAAAAAAAAAGCAGAAATGTTAGTTTTAAGCTGGTGCTTTGGGCCCGGCTGGTGAAATACGCCGCGCGTTTTAAGCTTCATCCTCTCCCTCACTCATTCTTTTCCCCCGTGCGGAGGCCTTTTTTAGAAAAAAAAGTATTTGCAGGCCGGGCACTGTGCGCCGTGTGGACACGTTGAGTTTGCAACCTCCGCCGCTGCTGTTTGTTTTGGGCCTTTTTTTGTTGATGCTCGGACTCTGACCCCCACCTCCCCCTTTCCTTCCAAAGGGGGGAAAACAAAACTGCTCTTTTAGATCAGGGGCACCCCTCCCCACCCACTTTTTGTCTCCATCTCCTCTGCCCCGTGGTTACTGTCTTGACGAGGGCGGCTCGGCTCGGCCCGGCCCTTGTTACCCCTCTCCCCTGTTACCCCTCTCCCTCTCCCCCTTCCCCAGAATTGATCACGATGATGATAGAAAATCTCGATGCACTCAAGTCGTGGCTCACCAAGACCCTCGAACCCATGTAAGTACAAGAGTTTGCGCGATTTCTCTCTTTTCCCCAATCTAGAATGGAAATCCAGATATTTAAAGATCCACGAGGTGACTGCAGAAGTAGGTTTTTTGTTGTTGTTGGGGAGGGAGAATTGGTGAACGTGAAAAGAGAACTCCCATCATTTAGGAGAGCTCCTTCAGCTTCTGCTTTACTTCTGCTGAATTTGTTTAGTCCCAGGTCATTTCAGCGACCTGTCGACAGTTTTTCAACTTCCCCCTCTGAAGCAAGATGTGTTGTTTATTAGTACTGTGGCAGCACATGGGTGAGTATTTTACTGTATGTGGATTTGCTATAATCATCCACTCTTTGGGTTCCCAGTCTTGTACTCGGTACTATATCTACATAGATACTTGGAAGACCATGAACTTAAAAAAAAAAAAAAAAAAAAAAATTTCATTGCTGTATCAAACACACTGCAAGTGATGAACGTCAAAAATGCTTGCTTTGCAATGTAGTATAGATAACAGAATCCAAACGTATGCAATCACGGGTTTAGCAAGAGTTGGCAGGATCTTTGTCTTAATTTGTGCTGTAAGTGACAATTTTCGTCAGTAACCCTGTCGATGCATTTGTAAGTTATTACTGCAGTTTGTATTTCTTGATATTTGAGGCCTACTTACTGACCTGACCGTTGATTGCTCGTGTACCATTCCTTACTGCTATTTAAAAAGCTGATCAAAGTATCTCCTTTTTTTATCAAAATTCTTTCTATATTTGTCAAAATGTAACTATACTACTTTAAAGTAATTGTTAAACTAATATTTATCTGAGAAGGGACCATTTACAACTGGTTAAGTGATAATGCCTTCCCTTTTCTTCACCGCGCCCCTCCCTCCCCCCCCCCCCCCCCCCCCGGACCCCAAACAGTTCATTTTAGAGAAGACTAGATTTGTTAAAATATTCGTTGCCTGCAAGTAAGTATTAAATGTGTGCACTATTTTCAGTTACTGTTTCCTTCCTGTGGCGGTTGAAGCAGACGAACATAAATTATATTTCTACAATGTAATTGGCTAAAACCAATAGCTAAATATATTTCAAGTGTTAATACAATTTTACACTCTCACCAAAAGCTGATACTTCATGGTATCTTTAGTATACTTGTAGGATTTGTATGGTTATCTTTTTTAAGAAGTATTGTACTGTAATGAATGCATCAGGTCTACAATATCTGCAACAAACATGTGCTTTTACCCTACTGAAGAGGAATTTGAGAAAAAAGGTGCCGTATTTTCTTCGGCACTGCCCTACCCTGTTTATTTTGTTTTCCCCTGCGGTTGTCTGTAAACCCACAGAACACCAATTGCAAATATGGAGATCCATTTTTCTGCTCATGCTTATAGCAAAGTTATGTCAGTAGGGTCTGTGTACTTGAAACGGGCAGATTTTAAAACTGGTAACACCAGATTGTAACACTTGATATTACTACTCTTCGCCTTTAGTGGGCATGAAGCAGAACCAGTCAATCCAGTGACGGCTCACAAGACCTACAAAAAAAAGTGGGTCGCTGCTGCAGCAGCGATGATCAGGTCGTTTACATTTACAAGTCAGCGGGAAAACCAAATGTCTGTCATTGCCTGCATTCTTCAAAAATAAAAATGCCTTCCAATGAGACAATATAGTAACACCAGAATTAGAGAATTTTTTTAATGCATTTTCTCATAACAGACTATACCAAAATTGACATTTATAATGCAAAAAACAAGTACATGTATATGTAAGATTGTTAATATCTCTAGTTGATCTTCCGTGGCATTGTACAATGTAAGTTAGAGAATATGGTCTCTCTCTTGCCTGTCTCTGCTGCCTTTGTGTTGCTGTTTCTCCGTCTCCTTTTCTGTTTTCTCTTTCTCGGCTGTCTTTTAATTTCTGTCCCTTTTCTTCTTTCCTTTGAGGGGTCAGCAATGGCATGAGATGGTGTGTTGTAGGGGAGAAAGGACCCAGCAGTGGCCGCATTGGTGTGGCGTTGCTCGGGAAGTATAGTCCTCAGTAGCTTGCTTCCCATCCTCCCTCAAACAATATCCAGCACTGGTGAACTAGGTATGATCTGTAGGATGTGCACTGCAGTAGCTCATCAAGGTTACTTTGACAGTACCGACCTCCTCTGTCACCTCTACCACCAAGAAGCACAAGGGTAGCAATGTTGTGCGAACACCTTCCAAGTTCCACTTCAGGTCACACACTATTATGACTTGGACATACGTTGCTATTCCTTCATCGCAGGAATTCCCTACCTAACTCCATTGTCAAAGGACCATCACTACAAGGACTTCAGCTATTCGAGGAGAAGGCTCACCAGCACATTTGCAGGGCAACTAGGAATGGGCAGTAAATGAATCCATGCCCACGTCACCCACATCCCAAGAGCAAATAAAAAAAAACACTTGTGCATTAATCTGCCCTTTTCCTCCCATCGCATCTCATATTCCTGTGATCAACCTCCCTTCATGCCACCCCTACCTCTTCCCCTTTTGAACTACCTGCGGAACACCTGTATCCTCCATCCTTGGTCCACAATGATCTCCTCCTGAATCACCATCCACACTCTCCTCACTCCCACTTGTCCCCTCCGAGGGTGAGTGGCAATTGGCCAGAGATCCGTTCGCTCAGCCTGTTTTCCCTCCTACTCTTCTTTTCTATCTTGTTTGCTTTCAAAATTCAACATGCATATTGGGAACAAAAAAGGTCACTCTCCCCCTTCCACCACGGTAGACTCCCGATGCTGTGGCTATACTATCTGGCTGCCTATCTGGCATCAGTTGCTGGATCCATTTCCTTCAGTTCAATGTCAACAGAATTGAAGTCCCCCTTTTTGTCTCCTGCCTTCACCGAAGCATCTCTGAGTCCACCCCCATCAGCCTCCCAGAGACATTCACTCTCTCTAGTCATCAGCAGCTGGGGCCTTGTCCTGTTTGTTTTGTGTTACAGCAATATCCTTGAATATTCAATTCCACCCACCCATACCCCCTTTTTAAAAAAATAAATAAAATAAAATAAAAATAAAATTAGGATATGGAAAGCTTGAGCTTACTTAAAAGTCAAAAAACGTGTTGGTATCTTTGAGTGATGCAGCATGTGATATTTTGTTCCCTCCTTATAATGCACAAAATGGCACTTCAGCCTAAGGGAGCAGTCAGACAATAAGAAATGAGGCGTTAAACTTCGAGTTCAGGTCATGGCCTGATCAGATTGCACAAAGGCAGCAAACTGATCAACTGTGTTATTTTTGCATTGCTCTTAAGTCATAAGATTTGCTGTTTTATAGTTACAGGAGCCATTTAACACACAGTGTAACTACATGGCATTGCTCACAAAGTGAAACATGTAATTGCCTTTGCTTTCCCACTCATTTTTGTGTCCCTTGCTGTGTCTTTGTCTTCTGTCCCCTTTCTCTCTGGCTTTCACTTCTCACTGTGTTGCTTTTATGCCTGACTTTCTTATAGTTGCTGTCTTGAATCTCTCTTTCCCTTTGTCTCAATGACCCTCGCATTCAGTTTGATGGGAACAACATGTTGGAGGTGGGTACTGGGATTGGGTGGGAGAGGCTGTTGGAGAGGCGATGAAATATGTATGGTTGAGCGAAAGAAGGTGGGGCTGGGAGCAAGTATGAAGGGCGTTTTATATGTATTGCACTTCATTCAAAGTGTGGTAGACAACTTGTCCACTGACTACAGATGCAAACGAGATGCAAGAATTTCAATTATATTTATCACAAATATTCTGTAACCATTAATTTGCAAATGTTTATACTTATACATTTGTAGGGGTATATTTGCGGTTTATATTAGTGGTGGGTAGAGAGTCCGAGACCAATCTGTTGACAAAAAGACACCTAATTAGCAAAAAAAATTAATGACTTTCTTGAAGAAAAGTTGCATCTTTTCTTCACTTGTTCAACTTTTGTGTATAAATAAATGTTGTCATCCTAATGTAGAATGGGGGAAGCCATTGGGACACTTCCTTTAGACCATGTAGCAACATTGGGCCAGATGTTGCTGTCAAAATAACAGTGAGGGTAATGACGCTCACCGTTACTTATGCGTAAATTGTACAGCAACTTCAGGCAAGGGGCAGATGCACGGTTAAATGCCAAATAGCCAAAGGTTGCTGTCAGAGGTGCTTCACGGAAACAGCATTTTGCTGCCTGCCTTACCATTGGCAGGCATTGAATGTTGTGAATTTAGTGTAATTGCAGACAAACTATGAACTAAACCCACCACAGGTAATTAGGGCTAGTAATCACAAGTGTAAGTACCCTTTTAATGATGTGATATGTGTTGATTGCCCATCAACCTCTCTGGCACCGAAAATGAACTATTATAAGTACGGAGTCTCATTCCTTCAGGTTGTGAATTGTTTTAGGAGATTTAAATGTCAAATTTTAATTTTTTTTCTCTTTTCCTTTGTCTTTTTTCTCTCTTGCTCTCTTAACCAATCTTTCTTTCCCTCTAGTTCTCTTTCTGTACCTCATTTGACATTGAATTCACCAGCTTTAATTCACCCTCCTTCTCAGACTTTGTTTATTTCCCAATCCTCATATCTCATTGGTTACGGAGATGCCCTGTTCACTGAGATCCCAGGTGCCTGTTCCCTCACTGCGCAGTTATCAGCTCGCACCTTCAACAGCGTAATGGGCAAAAACCATTTTCAGCTGAAGGGTGCAGGGGCAAGTCTAGCTGTTGGCAGATGCTGTTGGATGCCCTGCTACAGTAAATCTAGCCCAGCGTTGATTTTGGTTCCCCCTGCTGTACAGAGAAACTGCCCGTAATGTATATAAGTTACAGGAAAAGGTTCTGCCCTTAATCTTTCTAAACGTTATTATCTTATAATTGGCCTGTAATTTGCGGTCAGCAGCAAAGAAAAGGCGCTTGCCGCTGGCCCCGAAGAAAGCCAGTGTCGGAGCAGTGAATGACTGCCTGCAAAATCCAGGCAGCGGGTCATGACCCCCCTGAAACTGACCACAACTTCAGGATTTCTGCCTTTAGGATGCGCCTGTGCTGCATCCTGAAGTTGCGGTCAGTTTCACAGGGGTCATGACTGCGAACGCAGACAGTTCACCGTTACTACCCTCCGCAAAATCCGGGCCAGTGTTAACAAGTTACCTGAATTTAGTTTTTAATTGAAATACATTAGTTATGTTGGGGTCAAAAGTGTGTTTAAGGCAAGGCTGGAAAAGAGTATGCTTAGCAATAGACGGGTTGGTTACTTTTCTGACAAATTCTAGATGACTCCAAAGTGTCTCACTCAGTCTCCAGTCTCCTGTTAACTTTGCTGCTGGCACACGATGAAATATTCATCTTCCAAGTTTTATTTGTCTAACTACATTCAAAGTTTGTTATGTAAGTTTATATCAATTGTGCTATTGAGTTTGAACTTGTAAAGTCATTGACATTTACTTCTGGTCCAGTCAAAGTGCTGCCAAAGAACTTTTGTTTCTGGAAGTCGAGAAACCTCTACTTTTCTCAATCACAGAAAAGATTCCATTAGGCTACAAAATAAGGGGTTTTGTTTCTATTACTTTGTTCTCAAAGGAATGAAGTTTTTAATCTCTTGGATCTTTAAATTCCTTCATTTTGAAAAGAACAGCTTAAGATGGTATCATTACCACAGACTTTGGCTCTTGTGTCAAGGACCCTTGGAACTCAACACCGTGTACAGTACTTGTGTATTGGCTTTGAGACCCCACAGAATGGAAAATGCCAACATCTATTGTATATTTATTCATTTATATTAAGGTGGAATGTGTTCCAAAGTTTGAAAGTGACGCTTATTTATTTTTGTCTGATGTGTGTTTATCCCTTTTTGCTCCAATGTTTAACTGCTGTATCATTTATATAACATTAGTCACAAGTACAATAGCTAATACAGTTTTGTCCAGTATTGAAGTTCATCCTGATATGTCTCCAATTCACCCTTCAGGATCCAAAATTGTAGCAAAAACTTTCCCAAATCCTCCAGGACAAGATTATTTTATAGTTGACTGTGTAACAGAATTTGGTGAGGGTATTACACGGAGATGAATTTTTGAGAAAATACTAGAGAGATACAGAAGAGCATTTCCGAGGTGCTGGCACTAGTCATGGACAAAATCACAAGGAAGCACAGCTGACCGCGCAATCCGAATATGTTTCACTTGGTCTGCTAGTGCCTTCTGCAGCAGCTAGGGAACCGGGATGGTGGGAATGAAAGGGAGGCATGTGCAGAAAGCTCCACTCCAGAAAAAGAAGCTGTCCCATTTCCACACTGATACACTTTCTATCCTGGAGTAGAATCAAGAGAGTGGATGCATCTGTGGGGATTGAAACAGGTGCCCTTATTTGCAGCGTATTACTTAAACTACCAGAGAGTGGATATTCCGTCGTGGATGGACAGTAAGGCAACTGAAAGCAAAATTCTTCTTGTCCACTCCCACTCCCAGGTTATTTCTGGGTGTGCACTCATTGTCATCTTCCTTGTCTTCCTCCATTACCTCTTTTTGCCTAGGATATCCTAATGGGAGCAACTGGATACATCGGAATCAGTGGTATTAGTCGCTAATAGCCTTCTCACTGTAATTACGCTCCCCCCAGGCAGATTAGAACATTTGTGGGTGGGTGCCATTCAGCATCTGCAGAGTGGGCAGGAACTTGTGGGAGAGGGTGGGTCAAAGATTCTGACTTGCTGAGGATGCTATGTCTCCCTACTCTCACAGGTAAGAGTGCTCCTTTTATTGAATTTGAGCTGATCCAGTCCTCCACTCGATATGGTATTACATAGAATCTACAGCACTGAAACAGCCCAGTTGGTCTATGCTAGTGTTAATACTCCAGACAAGCCTCTTCCCACTCTGCCCCCATATCCCTCTATTTCATTCTCCCTCATGTATGCATCAAGGCTCCCCTTAAATGAGTCAATGCTATCTGTTTCAACCATTCCACGTGGCAGTAAGTTCCACATTCTCGCCACTCCCTGTACAGAAATTTCTCCTAAATTCTTTGTTTGATCTGTTAGTGGCTATCCTATAGTTATTCCCCCTGATTCGGGACTTGCTCACAAGTGGAAGCCATTTCTCCACAGCCGCCCTATAGAATCTCTTCATAATTGTAAAGCCCTCTACCAGTTCTCCTCCATCTTTTTTCCAGGGGAAAAGAGCCCCAGCCTGCTCAATCTTTCCTGATAGTTATTCCCCATCAATTCTGGTAACATCCTATCTGCACTTTCTCCAGTGTTTCAATATTGTTTTTGTGGTATGGAGACCAGAACTGTGCACAGTACTCAGTGTGGTCTAACCGAGTTTCTATATAACTAACATTACCACCCTGCTTTTGTATTATTTTCCTCCAGAAATGAATCCCAGTACTTGGTTGGAACTCTTTATGACCTTATTAACTTGTTACTATTTTTTTGCGATTTTATATATCTGGATTCCCAGATCTCTTTGCTCTTCTACCATATTCAGTTTCTTGCCATCCAAGAGATGTGGCTACCAAAATGAACCACCTTGCACTTCCCTATATTGAATATTGTTTGCCATTTATCTGCCTACTCTGCAAGCCTGTTTGTCTTCCTGTATTTTGGTAGTCTTTTACATTACAGGTAGACTATCCTTTATCCGAACTTCCGAAAACCTCTAAAAACCAAAAGTTTTTTCGTTCAGCGTAAGTCGTGCGCACGACTCGCGACCCGACCCAAACCGCGGCCCGTCCGATATTCTTTCCGACCTCCCCCCCCCCCCCCGACCCATCCGATATTCTTTTCTACCCGACCCGAACCGCAGCCCGTCCGATATTCTTTTCTTCCCCCCAACCCCGACCTGATTTGCAGGCCAGCTTAGTAGGAGTCAGCCGATATCTGGCTTTCCAGAGAAGCAGGAAGGGGAATGAGACACGGAACAGTCGCAAGAGGTAGCCTGAACTTTTAAAATTTATATTAAATACAAATTTCCCAGTCTTATAATAATACCTTCTGAAATCCGAAAAATTCCGAAATCTGAAACTCAGCTGGTCCCAAGGCTTTCGGATAAGGGATAGTGTACCTGTATTAGCTATACCCCTTAATTTGGTATTATCTGCACATTTTAACACCATATCTCCAATTCCTGAGTCTAAATCATGTATGTATGTATGTATGTATATGACAAACAACAGTAGTCCCAGCACAGCATGGATTCCTGCAGGGCACCACATCCCACTTTCTGCCAGGATGAGGAACATCCCTTAACTCCTGCCCTCTGTTTTCTGCTTTGTTCAATCCATTCTGCTACCTGGCCCCGACTCCACATACGTTTGTCACGAACACCTTTTCAAAATCTTTCGGCAAGTCCATATATACCACATCCACGCGATTGTGCCGCTGTGCACATCACACCTTCATGTATGTGATGCTGTGCACATCACACCTTCATTTATGTGACGCTGTGCACATCACAGCTTCATGTATGTTTTTGACTTTGTATTCTGCAGGCTGGCTTATTTTAACCACTACCTGGACACGGATCAACACACATTTGCACCTTTTCTACATTGTGATTATTAATTGATTTGGTCTTTGTAATACTTCTATTTTATTTTATCATGGAATTGCGCTCCATTTAGTTGTGACAAGGGGAGAATGAGAAGTTTTAAGAGCAAGCAAACTTGCATTGGTACAGCACCTTTCATGTACTTGGGTGTTCCAAAGCACGACAGCCATTGGATTACTGATATGTAGGCAAATGCTTTAGCTGCGGTTTCCAATATAAATTTGAATAGCATCCTTGTCACCGTATACTTCTTAGGCAGTCCCTCGGAACCGAGGATGACTTTCTTCCACATTAAAAATGAGTTCGCAGGTGACTGATGAGTCCAATGCGGGACCTACAGTCTCTGTCACAGGTGGGGCAGATGGTGGTTGAAGGGGCGGGTGGGTGGGGTGCTTGGGTTGACGTGCGCTCCTTGCGCTGCCTGCGCTTGTCGCCATATAACAAAAGTGTATATGCAAATAAAAATGCCGATGACTGTTGTCTTTTTGCTTTAACCTCAACAGCTTTAAAGTTAGCTGCCCTACTGAAGTGGCAGTGTGCACCAGGTTGCGTGCTGCACTGAAAGAGGCAACAAATCTCATTTTGAAATCCCTAAAAAAAAAAAAAAAAAATTGGGTTTATTTTGGCTCCCGCTAATTAATTACATTTTTACAAATTATTAAGAATGACCTACGTCATCCAGGAGAAAGTGGGGAAAGATAGCATCTAATCTTTAAGCTAACGTCTTTATGATGGATGATTCTTCCAAAATGTAAACATTTTTCTTAATTTTTAAAATTAGACATTTCCAGTCATTTTAAAAAAAGCATGCTGAACATATTCCAGCGCATTTTCTGTTCAAAGTATATTAGTATTAAATCTGGTGGCTTAAGTATTTTTCTGCTTTTGTTTCTTTGCAGATGTGATGCAGATCCATCCGCGCTTGCTAAATATGTCGTTGCTTTGGTAAAGAAGGATAAAACTGAGGAGGAGTTGAAGGCATTGTGCGTTGACCAATTAGATGTCTTCCTGCAGAAAGGTATAGTAAAGAATGTCTTATTAACCAAAACAATAATACTAGCGTTGGCTTTTGTGGAGCTGTGAACTGTATCCAGAGGTGTTCATGTAGTTCTGTATCTAACTATTTGAAATACATTAAGTTGTCTATTGTTGAAGGAGCTGGTTAATGAGGAAGGTTAGCCCATGATCCCTTTTCTTCTGTAACCTGGGATCAAATTCAGCTCTGAATGATGAGAAGAATGCGTGCTGACCAAAATTAAGTGAGTAAAGGCACTTTTACATTGATGCTTGTTTAGTTCAGACTCTATGATCCGGTTTCCTGCATTCACGCTGCTAAAGCTGGGTCCTTTACCCCAGTGGCAGAATTGTAGATCCAAGAAAAGCTGGCTCTAGGGATTCTGTCACTTGGTTAAGGGAGCTGGATTTATCAGTGTGACCATCATGGCCTCATTGATGCTGGTCTCTGAATCCAAACTAAAAGAGCCCTGATGCAAAAGTGGCTTATGGGCAACTTCGATCCATTTTCGTATACGCTGATGACATTGCCTTGGCCACGCAAAACATTAATCTGTCCATCACCAGGAGACCCTCACCAGTGATTTACAGACGATGGAGGCCTACTTCCGCCAATGGCGACTTCGGTCAAACCCGCAAAAGACCGTCACCTCGACATTCCACCTCAACACCCATCAAGCACACCAAGCTTTGAAAGTCTCCTTTTACGGCGCAGAGGTAAACCATGCCAAAAAACCATCCTATTCATATAGACAGCATCTCCAGAACCTTGGGAAGAAACTAAAGAGTAGGGTCAACTTGATCCAGAAACCACATGGGGAGCAGACGCTCAAACCCTCCGTACGGCACACTCGCCCTGGTGTACTCTACAGCAAAGTACTGATCTCCGGCCTGGCTATCAAGTCTGCATGTCAAATCTGTTGATGTCCAGCTGAATTCTACTATGAGAATTATCACCGGTACGCTTTTATTGACACCAACACCTTGGCTGCCCGTGCTTGCAAACATCACATCGCATCACCACACCTACGCCGTGAATATGCAGTCTCCAGAGAATACAACCACTACACCAGCAAAGACAGGCCGACTTGAACAATCTACCACCAAACCGTCTCAAATCTAGAAGGCCATTTTGGACCATCGCCGAAGCCCTTCAGCGATCTCCCCTCGGCTTTGATGACCGATGGTGAAATGCTTGGTAGAACTGTGACATATGGAATGGATTCCTTATAGAGAACCCCACAGTACAACCTGAAGGATCAAACCTTCCTCACCAACAGTGGACAACCATCAACCTCCTCAGAACCGGTCATGGTAGATGCTGCCA
This sequence comes from Somniosus microcephalus, assembly GCF_052327205.1. Lineage (NCBI taxonomy): Eukaryota > Metazoa > Chordata > Chondrichthyes > Squaliformes > Somniosidae > Somniosus > Somniosus microcephalus. Next base: position 29,063,756 of record NC_140996.1, on the reverse strand, counting down.
CCTTCTCCATAGATGGAAGATTAAAGCATCCCCATCATGCGACTGTGGAGCACTTCATTGAGCACTGCCCTCGGAGGAAATTCGCAGGCAGCCTACAAGATATCCACGCTGTTGCACCAGAAGCTTTGGCCTGGATATCTGACCTTTGCTTTGCTACTCCCATACAAAAGAAGATCATTCATGTTCCAATTAACAGGCCACAGAAGTGTCAGCCTGGTCTGCCCCATGTGTGTGTGTTTACTTGGGTTTAAGGCATTGTATTTGAGTGGAATTGAGAGAGCTTTATTCTAATCTCTAGATTGTTTTACCTAACATGGTCCCGAGATTAAGTACCTAAAACAGAATTGTTCTGTTAAGCACTAAGTTGTTAGTAAATGCGTTTTGAAGATGTATGTCGACTTCATAACTGCCTTGAGAAGTTGGAAAGGAATTTCCCAGAGCTATTTGAGTTTACTGCAGGATTTCTTCTGCTATTTGCATGTTCCAGGTAATTGCATAGCTGGGGGATTAGTCATGGTTTCACAGCGTTGGGATGGGTAGGCTTGAGGCGCCTGATGGTTAGGCTTGAGGCGCCTGATGGTCTCCTCTTGCACTTCTAGTCATGTTTGTACGGATCTGTGAGACGTCTGGGAATTTGTTGCTATGCAGGAGCTAGCTACTGCCAGACAGATGTGTTCACTGCCCCAGGTATTTGACTTGACAGCAGGTCTGTGTTGACAGACTAAGCAAGTAGCTGGCAACTTAATTTCTAATTTAAAAATAAGTTTAATGTGGTTGGTGGACTTGCTTGTACAGGAAACTCTCGATTTACCGGCACCTAAATAACCGGAAATTTCTGTTAACCGGCAAAATTCAGCTAAGTTTTACTTCATATTAGTGGCCATTCCTGGATCTGTGGCTGTGTAACCGGGGTTCCTGCACATGTTGCTAAGCAACAGGGACGCCTGGATCTTGTGGCCGGGGTTCCTGTACCTGTTGCTAAGCAACAGGGAAGCCTGGATTTGTTGCTGTGTACGGGGCTCTCGTATCTTTTACTATAACTCTCTGTAATCCGGACTTTTTGATAAACCGGCACCACGCCGGTCCCGTCGGTGCCGGATAAAAAAGAGTTTCCTGTAATTCTTTTGAGTTTCTTTTTGTTGTTTTACAGTATTACACCTAATGGCTATTTTCTAATGAAGTAGTATGTAGGCTGGTGCATATTACAAGTGAGTATGTGGCTTGACTCCCTATTGTTGAATCACTTACTTGAAGGTTCCCTGGTCAGGGCCCAACTTAAAATGATATTTGATAGAAAAAGATCTTTGGATCAACAGAACCCCATAAATATTGCTGTAGCCCATGTTAATACTTTTAGGAGAGGAGGAAGGGAAACATTGTTGGGGGCCAAGGGGGGAACCGAATGTGCTGACCATGTTCTCGCATGCACTTCAGCACTGAAAGCGTGGCTTTTTTATATTATATAGAATTTACAACATTGGAGCAGGCCATTCAGCCTAACTTGTCTTTATCCCCCTTTCCTTCATCCACCTGTCTAATCTATCAAAAGTTGACATGGTCTCTGCTTCAGTCACAAACTCTGGTAGTGCATTCCGCCGCCTATATATACATCATGGGGTAGACTTTCTGTTAGTTTTGCATCCAGATTCAAGTGTAATCAGCCAAACCAGTGCAAAAGATTGGGAATTTGAAACATAAGTTGAGTTACACCCAAATCCACCTGCGGCTTTTCTGCGATCTTTTACGTTGGCTTAAATTTGCCCGGATTAGACTCCTGGATTAGACCACAACACTGGTCACAGTCCCAAGTTGACATTGCGAATTTCCTCCTATGCGCTAGTATGGGAAGGCTCTTTAAACTGCGCTCATTTTCTTGGCGCACAGGCACTAGTAGGCACGTTTTAGAAGTTTTTACATATCAAAAACTTGAATTTACTAAGAAACTGACTATAGTGTACTCCAATGAAAGTAGTAAATGGTTGAGTAGTTTTTCGAAGTCGTTTTCAGTGATTTTACATCAGGTTACTTACAGGTAAAGGATTGGACTCTGTTATTAAAAATGCTTATTTTTTGTGATTTTTTAACCCACTTCTGGCTGTATTAATAAAACTGCTCCAGGTTACTATTAAATACATCAACGAGTCCTTCTTAATGGAAAGGAAAAAAGTAACAATTGTGTTCTATGACGTTGCCTGACTCTGCTGGTTCATGGAAGATTTTACGTTTGTGATTATGCAAATATATTTTTAGCAGAAACTTGAACTGTGATCTAACCGGCACAATTTCCCGATTGCGCCCAAAGTGGAAGCTTTACCCCTTAAGATTTTCCTGCTATCTGTCTTAAATCTCTTGCAATTATTCTTCGATTTATGTCCCCTCATTCTAAACTGCTCAACCACTGGAAGCAATCTGTTTCTCTCTACTCTCTACTCTCTCTCTCTCTCTCTCTCTCTCTCTCTCTCTCTCTCCCCCCCTCTCCCTCTCTCTCTACATTCATAATTTTAAACACCTCTGTCAAACCTCCTCTGTTCTCATGAAAACATTTGTGGAGTCATCCCAATTAGGAATTCAAGATGAGGCTGCTAAATTTCTTTAATTTTAAGACCCTTGCAATTAGTTGGACCCTGAATTCAAACTGGACTAAACTGAGGTGTCCCCTGGTTCTGGCCGGGTTCAGTGTTATTTTTTTTTAATTTGCTATTTTTAGGAACTGCTGAACTGTAATCAGCCATTTTGAAAGAAAGAAGGAAAAAAGACTTGCATTTAAGTAACACCTTCCACGATCTCTGGATGTCCCAAAGCGCTTCACAGCCAATGTTGTAATGCAGGAAACACGGCAGCCAATTTGCACCACAAGGTCCCACAAACAGCAAAGTGACAATGACCAGATAATCTGTTTTTAGTGATGTTGGTTGAGAGATAAATATTGGCCAGGACACCGGGGGGAGGAAAAAACTCCCTTGCTTCTCTTCGAATAGTGCCATGGGATCCTTTATGTCCACCTGAGAGAGTGGACAGAGCCTCGGTTTAACATCTCATTGGAGAGACAGCACCTCCGACAGGCCAGTATTCCCTCAGTACTGCACTGAGTGTGCCAGCCTGGATTATGTGCTCAAATCTCTGGAGTGGGACTTGAACCCTTGACCTTTTGACTCTGATACGAGAGTGCTGCCGACTGAGCCAAGCCTGACACTTTAGCTGTTTTTTACATGTTAATAGTTTTCTAAACAGTCATTGAAGTTGAAATATAGTTTTGGCTTTTTTTTCCACTTTTTTGTAATTTGACTCTGGCTTGGAAAACTATATTGTACATATCAACACTTTAAAAACTTAATTAAATGGCAGAAATAGTTCAGTGGCTTGTGGATTTTGTCAGTTCATTGAAAACAGTTTGAATTCAAGGTGCAAAATCATCTCTGTTAACCTCCTAGCTCATTTGTTTTGCATTTTAAGTTGCAATAAAATATTGTTGGATTTTGCAGAACTTTTTAACTTTAGTTGTATTGCAATAATGCTATATTCCTTTACAGACACCCATACTTTTGTAGAAAAGCTTTTTGAAGCTATAACTGCAAAGAGTTATCTACCTCAGTCTGAGCAATTGTTATCCGTGAATGTAAAATCTGAGTCTGCACAACGGCAGGAAAGGGAGGATAAAAAAGAAGAGGTATGTTTAGCATGATTACAGTTCTTGATGCTTTTTGAAGTTGTTATATAATTGCAAACTTTTTCTGATGCTCCGCTTTAATATTAGTAAATTTCTCATTTTAAAAATAGGGAAGTAAAGATGATGATGATCGAGACAAAAAATTTCCGAGGAGGTTGAATCACAGCCCACTGCAGTCAGGATCACGATATAGAGATAACCGGTAAATGTGCTGTTTTAAAGTTTGTAATTAAAAAAAATTTTTTTTTTTTTTTTTTTTTTAAAAATCCGTAAGTAGCTGTCAGCAATTTCTTAGTCTTGTCCTTGAAGAGTACTTGTGTCACCATGTTGAGTTAGAAAAGCTTCATCCATCCAAATTTTAGTCATCCTCATAAGATGCTTTTATAGTCGGGTACATATCAGCCCTGTGTTTTTGAATGACTGACTGTTTTTCTTTTTAACTTTTATTTATTCATTATTCATTAATCATTTTCCACCTACTTCTGAGGAGTTTGTCCTTTTTACAAGTTTCTACTTTTCACCGTATGGTTATTCCCATTAACACGTGTCAAATTTGCATTGTTCCAAAGATGTCACTGCTGGGAGCGCTACTCCAATTAGAAACTGAACAGATGTAGTTGACATAAGCTTCTTGGTGTCGATGAGGTTCAGAATGCTATTGGACAAATAACAAAGGATTGATTGTAGAATTGTGTGAGGAAGCAGTGGCATTTCTACAACTTGAAGCATACCAAGAAATGTAGGCAGAGGGGGAATTTCTGGGTTTATCTTTAATGGAGACAAGGACAGTCCCCGCTGCTTCTAGTGAGCGTGTTCACGTGAATGTGATGGCTGGTAGAATGGGGTTGCGCTATAATGTGGGTGTAAAAGTCCTCCGTACCTTTTTTTGCTAAGTGAAGATAAATAGGAGCAGGAGTAGGTCACTTGGCCCTTCAAGCCTGCTCCGCCATTCAATAAGATCATGGCTGATCTTCTACCTCAATTCCACCATCTCACACTATCCCCATATCCCTTGGTTCCCTTCATATCCAAAAATCTATCAATTTCTGTCTTGAATGTACTGAATGAGCATCCATAGCCCTCTGGGGTAGAGAATTCCAAAGATTCACAAACCTTTGAGTGAAGAAATTTCTCCTCATCTCAGTCCTAAATGGCCGACCCCTTATTCTGAGACTGTGACCCCGAGTTCTAGACTTCCCAGCCTGGGGGAACATCCTCCTTGCATCTCATCTGTCAAGCCCTTAAGAATTTTATGATTTTCAATGGGATCACTTCTCATTCTTCTAAACTCTAGGGAATATAGACCTAGTCTACTCAATCCCCCCCATCCCAGGAATCAGTCTGGTGAACCTTTGTTGCACTCCCTCTAAGGCAAGTATATCCTTCCTTAGGTAAGGAGACCAAATCTGTATAATGTACTCCAGGTGTGGTCACTTATGGGTATGATTCCATGAGCACCAGCAGTACTTGGATACCTTGTCGGCTAGCTATTCTTAATGTGTAAATGGCAAACGTCGGGTTATTTCCCCATAGCAGGCATCAAATCCAGGTCTGATAGCATCCATGGTACTGTCCAAAAGGAGTGACTGACTAGATTGGGATGGGGAATCCCTTATATAACACCCCCGAACCATGCCTTCTTTCTACCCCCCCCCCCCCCCCCCCCTCCCAAAAGCCTGATTACAATAAGCCCAATTACAGTGTAGCTACTGCTGCCTTGGCTGAGGTTAGCTCAAATCTGGAAACTTTCTGCTGCCTGTGACTCAGTACACATTGTGCGTTTACCATACAACTGAACTGGTAAATCTGAGGGAAATTTAATATATTACCATTCTATCAAATATTGGATGCCAAAAAATATCAAATTCCTGAGGATGGTTAACTGTGAGAATACTATCTTGTATTGATTAGGTGTACCACATAATATATTAACCTTGAAACAGCCTATCAGAGCATTTGTTTTGAAACCTATAAGGAATTCCTATTCAGCAGGAAGAATGTTAGTCTGTGGCTGGATTAGAAAAATACATAATCAGCTAGATTGGAATAGTTGCCTAATGAGTACATGGCTTTCAGTTAAGGCCAAGAGAGCAGTCAGATAATCATTCAGTAATGTTACAGTTTCTGTTAACTTTTAGAAACCGCGATGACAGAAAAAATGATCGTTCTCGTAAAAGGGAGTACGACCGATATCCTCCAAGGAGAGATTCATACAGGGACAGATACAACAGAAGAAGAGGAAGAAGCCGAAGCTACAGTAGGAGTCGGAGTCGCAGTTGGAGTAAGGAAAGAAACAGGGACAGGAGCAGAAGCAGGAGTAGAAGCAGAGGTAGTTATATTCAGATGTAAATAAGTCTTGAGCTTTGTACTTAAAAACACCTTGGGTCAGCATTTTATCCAAATGTTAGTCCTGAATGCTGCTGTTTGGTTAAGTTTGTGATCACTTAAAGGAATACTTGTAGGGTAATCTTTTATAATCTTGGCTTTTGAGTATTCAACTGAAATGAAAACTAAATCTGATTGAACTTGGCACATTGGGTAGGTATATTGTCCTTTTAACAAGATAAATATCTTCTCTCTGGCAATATAGGGTTTTGCGTAAATTGAGTGAGTAGCCTCAAGGGCCCTTTTGTAACGCAAGTTTGAGCAGTCTCAACCAGTTTCCCGTGCATATGCACACAAAGTGTCTGCTTTTATTGAAACCGTCCTCATTTCTAGCTGTTTTTCTGACATTGGTTGCATTCTCAGCCTGAAGCTTTTATTCAGTAGCTTGGTGGCACAGTGCAGTTGTGTGTAATTGAGGGGTAGGATGTACATTTGTTCTTGCAGCCCATGATACAGTATGTACAAGGTCAGTTGATGAGGTACTTGCTTGTAGTGTAGATAAATAAGCAGGAAGCTAGGATATTTGTGTCTCCAACTGGGTGGCTACAGACCGGTGTTGCTAGTAACCTGAGATGTTGTGTATCTTCATTTTTCAAACTATATAACATACTATGTGATTGAAAGTTTTTTCAGTGAATTCACCAAATTCATTTAATCACTTACTTAGTTGCTATATACATGATGGCACTACCCAAAATTTCAATTTAAAAGTATCGCACAGAAAGGATATCCAGTCTCCTAAATTATGTAACCTTTTTGACATAGTGATGTATGCCACAAAATTACTCCACAGGCTGCAGAAATGTCCTAGGATATCCTCAACTTTTTCTCAATCTGTTGCATTGTGTACAGGGGTTTTTATTTTCGAGGGACTTGTGGTACAACAGCCCTCCAGCTGATCCCTCCAGACTCTTACTATTACTATGCTATCCTGACTGGCCTTTCACCCTCTGTAAACTTGAGCTTATCCAAAACTCTGTTGCCTGGCACCAAGTCCCGTTCACCCATTACCCCTGCACTCACTGACCTACATCACCCATGATTTTTAAAATTCTGATCCTTGTGTTCAAATCCCTCCTTATCTCTGTAACTTTCTCTAGCCCAACAATCCTCCGAGATCTCTGCGCTCCTCCAATTCTACCCTCTTGTGCATCCCCAAATTTTTATTGCTCCATCATAGACGACCGTGCCTTCAACTGCTTAAGCTCTGGAATCCCCTCCCTAAACACCTCTCTAAAACATACCTCTTTGACCAAGCTTTTGGATACCTGTCCTTCTGTTGCACGGTGTCAGATTGGAACAACGAAATTAGTTGTTCTAATCTGCTATTATGTCGAAGGTGCAGATTTACTGGTGTGTTCCGCTGATGATTTTTCCACGGTTCAAAGTCGTACAGCATGCATACAATTGCTGCTTGTCCATTTGTTGTTGACTTAGCACATTCTCTTCTGCTATGAAAATCCTTTGGTGTGCACGAGTTCGAAAAATATTTATTAAAAACAGACTGAGTTTGCTAGTTGATTGTGAAGCGAGAGCTAAAGTTTTACTTTCTAACTCTTACTAGAGGTGTGGAGTACCCTGATATCGCAACAAATCTCACAGATTAATGGGATGTCGTGCCAATTGGGTTCAAAGAATGATGCAGCACAGATTGAGGTCATTTGGCCCATTGTGCCTGTGCTGAATGAAAGCTATCCAGAATCTTAATTGAGTCGAGAGGCACAAAAGAGCAGAGATGAGGCATTTACCCAACTGAAGGAGACAAAACCTGAGAATGGGTTAACACAGGCTTCTGTGCCATTAATGCTAAAAGGAGCTGGTAAAGGTTTGGGATGGTGTGACGAATGTTGTATATCACAGTACAATAGCAAAATACTGTGGATGCTGGAAATCTGAAATAACAACAGAAAATGCTGGATGTTGTATATCACAGCAGTAGGTGGAGAAAATAGCTTGGGTTTACCATACTGGTGTCGTACCTTCTGTAATTCTCATTTTTCAGTAGGCTTTGCTTTGACTGACTAACTGCAGAGAGTGCTGCTAGCCAATTTTCAGCATTTATTTTTATATCATTCTGTTCATTTCAGAACATGTTTATTGTTGCATAATGAAGTGTGGTGTAAATGGAGTGTACAATTTAGTGTCTTTGGTGCATAAGAACATAAGAAATAGGAGCAGGAGTAGGCCAATCGGCCCCTCGAGCCTGCTCCGCCATTCAATAAGATCATGGCTGATCTGATCCTAACTGCCAATCCACTATCACAGAACCATCTCCTGCATCTAACAGAATTAGACACACAAAATAGGAGCAGGATCAGGCTACACGGTCCCTGGGCCTGCTCCGCTACCCACAGGGCCATGACCGATCCGAACCTAGACTCATGTCCAAATTCCTGCCCGCTCCCCGTAACCCTTAATTCCCTTTACTTCTAGGAAACTGTCTATTTCTGTTTTAAATTTATGTAATGATGTAGCTTCTACAGTTTTTTGGGGCAGCATATTCCATGGACCTACCACCCTCTGAGTGAAGTAGTTCCTCCTCATCTCAGTTTTGAAAGAGCAGCCCCTTATTCTAAGACTATGCCCCCGCGTTCTAGTTTCACCCATCATCGGGAACATCTTCCCCCACATCCACCCGATCCAACCCCTTCACAATCTTATATGTTTCAATAAGATCGCCTCTCATTCTTCCGAACTCCAATGAGTAGAGTCCCAATCTACTCAACCTCTCCTCGTATGTCCATCCCCGGGATTAACCGAGTGAACCTTCTTTGTACTGACTCGAGAGCAAGTATGTCCTTTCTTAAGTATGGACACCAAAACTGTACGCAGTATTCCAGGTGCGGTCTCACCAATACCTTGTACGACTGAAGCAATACCTCCCGTGAAAGTCCATTATAACTCGACTTTCATTTTAAAAACATTTACTGTTCTATACTGTTACATAGTTATACATCTTTAATTTGGGAATTGTGTAGGTGCAACAATCTTATTTGTAACTTCAAAATCTAATACCTAAAATTTTAAGTATGAACAGTTTGTATAGCTATGGTTTTCAGTAAGTTTTTTAAAAACAAATTGGTGAAAGGGTTATATATTAATATTAGATCCTTTTTATTCTTTAGAGAGGGATTCAGGGAAGTCAAAGTATGACCTCGACCGAACAGAATCATCGGAAAGTGGCTACACGCCCAATACTCTGCCAAACATAACATCTGGGCATTATCCTGTTCCTACTCTGAGTAGTGCGATCACAGTTATAGCACCAGCTCACCATGGCAACACCACTACAGAAAGTTGGTCAGAGTACCATGAAGACCAGATAGATCACAACTCGTATGAAAGAGGGCCACTTCCGAAGAAGCGTTGTAGAGACTATGATGGTAAGACAGGGCTATTACAATGTTAAAACAGATTGTCATCCCATTTAAACACTAAACTTTTTATTAAAAATTCAAGTGCTGTAACTGGCTATTGCTAATGCAATTTGATCTATAAAAAAAAATCAAAACAAGAATGGCTTTCAATGGGGAAGGGAACTTAAACCTATTTGGAAATACAGTACATACTAGTTAATGGGCACTTAATAATGGGAATGTTCACTAAAACACAACACTTGCACAGGCATCAATTCATTCCCTCCATTCTACTGTGTTTGCTTAACAGGAACGGCTGGATAAAGGGAATGTTTCGCTCACCACAGGGGTGTCCCATTAAGAGGCTTCTACTGTACTGTATTGTTGAAACAACTATGTAATATCATAATACATTGGCATAAAGGTTCTTTTTGATGTGTTGCAGATTGTTTTAATGACATGTGCTTTACACTGCATTTCTTTTTTGTGTTTTTTATAGAAAAGGGCTTCTGTATGAGAGGTGACATGTGTCCATTTGACCACGGAAGTGATCCAGTAGTGGTAGAGGATGTGAATCTTCCAGGCATGCTGCCTTTTCCCTCACAGCCCCCAGTAGTTGAGGGACCAAATCCTCCTGCCCTTCCTCCACCGCCGCCCATTCTGACTCCTCCTCCACCTGTTAATCTCAGACCTCCAGTCCCTCCACCAGGACCATTACCACCAAGTCTGCCTCCTGTTGCAGGTAAAGAATAAGTTTTCTGTACATGCCATTACTTTGAAAAATGACAGGGTAAGCACAGGACACTTCCAGAATATATTGTAGGATATCACGCAATTGGCCAGCATGTATTGGAGATTTTGTTGTAAGAGTAATCATATTGCCACACTTCAGTATTCTCCCACCTCCTAAATCATTGCGTGCACTTCAGAAGATTGTCATCACACCACTTTCAAACTGATTTCCTTTCTAAATTCAGATTTGCTTGAGTTTCCTCACCCTATTTGTAACAAATTGCTTGATAATTACTGGGCCTCTTTTTCGAATCGGGACTTTATTGTCCATCAAGAGAAAATGTAATTAGGTTAGCTGATCTCCGCTGCTCTGGTAGCAGCACTATAATCAACCTCCGAACCCTTGGAGTAGGAGCAGGGAAGTTAGCACATGCTTCTTCTTCATTTGCTGCCCAAAAACTTCATTTGTAAATGTACATGTGGAAGACATTTGAGAACAAGACCAGGCACAGTTTGAAACCTCTCCGATTTAAATAGCCGTTGACACTTTTGTCTAGGCTTCCACACAATAATGGCCACTTGGACAAGGTAGAAGAAGGTTGTCCAAGTATACCCCAGTAAAGAGAATCTTGTGCAAGCGTACCCCAGTAAACATTGATGCCATCAGGGGTGCGTGGCGGGCAAGGGTAGAGAGAGAATAAAAAACTACACAACTAGGTATCTTTTTGCATACAGTAAGATTGAGACTGTTATCCCGTGGAGGAAACTGTCTCGACTGTGCCCCTCCAAGATCTATGCCCTCTTTATAGCTTTAAGTGATCTTCCCATGTTAAATAAGGCATGGCCACAGTCTTTACATGCAAATGTTTCTTTTGGATGCCTTGTGATCTCCAACTTTTCTCTCAAAAGATCCTACATCTGGCCAAGAAATGTTGCGGCTTCATTTGTTATGCCAGTTCTCAAAAATGTTTAACTCTTGATTTTCAGCCAAAATCTGTGGTTAACAAGCTAAATTTGTCTGTTTTGGAAATAATTAACAGATAAACATATTGCTGTTTCTGTACATCAGCCTTGACTCCCTTGTAGCACTCTCTCCTCTGAGTCACAATGTTACATAGGATATACGGCCCAACCAGTCCATGCCGGCGTTTATGCTCCACTCGAGCCTCCTCCCGTCTTTCCTCATCCTAAATCTATCAGCATAATCCTCTATTCCCTTCTCCCTCATATGTTTGTCCAGCCTCCCCTTAAATGCATCTATACTATTTGCTTCAACCACTCCCTGTGGTAGCGAGTTCCATATTCTCACCACTCTTGGGGTAAAGAAATTTCTTCTGAATTCCCTATTGGATTTATTGGTGACTATCTTATATTGATGTACTCTAGTTATACTCTTCCCACAGGTGGAAACATTCTCTCTCTATCCACTCTATCAAAACCTTTCCTAATTTTATAGACCTCTATTAGGTCACCGCTTTTCAAGAGAAAAGAGACCCAGCCTGTTCATCCTTTCCTGATATGTATACCCTCGCATTTCTGGTATCATCCTTGTAAATCTTCTCTGCACCCTCTCCAGTGCCTCTATATCCTTTTTATAATATGGCGACCAGAACTGCACGCAGTACTCCAAGTGTGGTCTAACCAAGGTTCGATACAGGTTTAGCATAACTTCCCTACTTTTCAATTCTGTCCCTCGAGAAATAAACACTAGTGCTTGGTTTGCATTTTTAATGGGCTTGCTAACCTGTGGCGCAACTTTTAGTGATTTGTGTATTTGTACTCTGAGATCCCTTTGTTCCTCTGCCCCACCTAGACTCGCACCCTCCAAGTGATAAGTGACCTCCCTATTCTTCCTACCAAAATGTAATACCTCACATTTGTCTGTGTTGAACTTTATTTGCCCATTCTGCAAGTTTATTAATGTCCTGTAATTTATTGCCGCCCTCCGCAGTATTGACTATCCCCACCAATTTGGTGTCATCCACAAATTTAGAAATTGTGTTTTTGATTCAAAAGTCTAAATCGTTAATGTAAATTGTGAACGGCAGTGGTCCCAGCACTGATCCTTGTGGAGCACCACTACCCACCATGCTGTGGGTTCAGGCTCTGCTCCAGAGACGTGAGCACACAATCTAGACTGACGATTAGTTTTACAGGGCCAGAGAGGTTGTTCAGCAGTAATTATGACTTGGTACATAAGAACATAAGAAGTAGGAGCAGGAGTAGGCCATACGGCCCCTCTGGCCTGCTCCGCCATTCAATAGGATCATGGCTGATCCGAACCTAGACTCGCGAACACTTCCCTGCCCGCTCCACGTAACCCTAATTCCCTTATCAGCTAGGAAACTGTCTCTCTCCGTTTTAAATTTATTTAATGTCGCAGCTTCCACAGCTCTGAGGTAGCAAATTCCATAGATTCACCACCCTCTGAGTGAAGAAGTTTCTCCTCATCTCAGTTTTGAAAGGGCAGCCCCTTATTCTAAGATTATGCCCCCTACTTCTAGTCTCGCCCATCAGTGGAAACATGCTTCCTGCATCCACCCGATCAAGCCCCCTCACAATCTTATATGTTTCGATAAGATCGCCTCTCATTCTTCTGAATTCCAATGAGTAGAGGCCCAACCTACTCAACCTTTCCTCACAAGTCAACCCCCTCATCTCCGGAATCAACCGAGTGAACCTTCTCTGAACTGCCTCGAGAGCAAGTATATCTTTTAAATATGGAAACCAAAACTACGCAGTATTCCAGGCGTGGCCTCACCAGTACCCTGTATAACTGAAGCAAGACTTCCCTGCTTTTATACTCCATCCCCCTTGCAATAAAAGCCAAGATTCAATTGGCCTTCCTGATCACCTGCATACTAACCTTCTGTGTTTCGTGCACCAGGATCCCCAGATCCCTTTGTACTGCAGCACTTTGCAGTTTCTTTCCATTTAGATAATAACTTGCTCTTTGATTTTTTTCTGCCAAAGTGCATAACCTCACACTTTCCAACATTATATTCCATCTGCCAAATTTCTGCCCACTCACTTAGCCTGTCTGTCCTTTTGCAGGTTTTTTATGTCCTCCTCACTCACTGCTTTCCCTCCCATCTTTGTATCGTCGGCAAACTTGGATACGTTGCACTCGGTCCCCTCCTCCAAATCATTAATCTAGATCGTACGCTGTTTAAAACCTCAGTTACACCCTCATTCAACAAAGTTTAACATTTTCAATGGTTTTTACAGCAAGAATAGTGCGTAAAAAGTTGAAGTTCGCGTTAAATCACTGGTTCTGCGTTGATTGCATCTGCGAAGACTGCAGCAGGCCACCCTGTGGAGGAGCAGCGTATCACTGACAACAGCATCTGGATTTCAGCGCTTAACTGCGCATGTGCGGATGCCAGAAGTTGCTGTTAGTTTTACACAGTAATGGTGGTGAGCGTTGACAGTTTGGCTGTCATTGCAACTGCAAATTCAGGGACATGATCTGGTCAGTTAATCTCGTTGCTGTTTGTGGGACCATGCTATGTGAAACTTGGCTGCTGAGTTTGCACAACAGCAACTACACTTCATTGGCTGTGAAGCACTTGAGCAGCCATGAGGTCATGAAAGGTTCTATATGAATGCAAGTTTGATTTTTCTTTGTGAAACTTGGCACAAGGTAGGTTTGGTCTCTTGGTTTTGTTCAAGTATTTTCTTTCTAAAAACCTCATTTACAATCTTCTTAAAAGTACAGTTGCTGGTATTCTTATAAATTTGCTGTTTTTTAGTAGGTCCCCCACCACCATTACCACCACTTCAGCCTCCTGGAATAGATGCACCCCCAAGCTCAATTACTAGTTCAGTGCCTCCTGTTGTCACGTCCGTGATTCATCACCAGCCTCCTGCAACACAGCCTCCTCCATATACAACAGGTAAAATAAAAACAATATTTTGCTTTTTATGCCAAGTTAAATAAGACATTCTATTCCTTTTTCTCCCCTCTCTGTTCCCACCTGTCATTTGTTAAATGGTGTATTTGAGGTTACAGTTTGAGGAATTTTTGTCTCAACTGGGGTGTGGGAAAGTCATATGACACAATGTACCTAGACTTCAAAAAGCACTTGGGTACAGTATAAGAAACTCCTTTTTATATCCAAGAAATGGATTTGTAACTGGCTGAAGGGATGGGAATCAGCGGGTAGAGGAGCTAGATCAAAATGGTATTGGGTGGGATGTCCAGTGCTCCATAATTGGACCATAGAGAAAGTAAACCAGAAAATATTTGTTCGAAAGGGCACATATAGGGCAGATGTCAACAGATATTTATGCAGAGAGTGATCTGCAATAATGGTTGAGGGTAGACTTGGAACTCTTAACAAATGGCTAGATGCTGTACAAATGGGAAGATGGTCAGGCTATTTTGAGCAGATAAGATCAAAGGTTGCCTTAATGCAAATCTAATTTATGATGTACAATAGGGAGCAATTGAATACCCATTTTAATACAGACCAGTCCTGTTGAGTAAGATGCATCTTTTATTACTTTCCAACTGGGTATTCTGCCTATACAAGACTTGATATGAAAGAGATTACAATTAAGCTTTTATTCGAATTCATTCTGCTAAGTGAATATTTTGCTGCTTGTCAGAGATTATTTACCATCATCTTGAAAGTAACCACAGTTCCCCCGATGACTGAGTTTATCTGCTTTCTTATATTTGGAAACTTGCAGCATTTCAGTGCTGTAATGGTGGCGAGGATGATTGATCTGCTTTGTGATGTTTGCTTGAATCAACTTGTATTGTGCTTAGATGTAGTGGCTAAGACTTTGATCGATTGTGCAGGGCAGTATTTAAAGGTGACTTGAGCTTGGGTATTAAAGGCATACAGAGTTGAAGGAAGGGACGGCTAAGGGAGGCCAGGAGTGCCACAGTTTAAGATCCCGAGACAGAATAGAAGAGTGCAACGGTATAATGCTGTAATGTTATCAGTGAGGAAGCAAGGAGGATTGGAGAATATTTAGGGTGGCAAGTAATCAGAATGTCAATTGCATGCAGTATAACTTGGGGATGTTTTAACAAAAAAATGATGAGTATTTGTGTTTGGCTGGGAGCTTCAATTGGTATTTAATGCAGAAAAGCGATGACTAATGCAGTTCCTGCCCACGAGTCACCAAATGCCACAGAGATAGTAATTAGTTGTGGCACCAGCAGATGGAGTTTTCTACCTCCTCCCTTACCCAAAAGCACCATTTTAAAGAACAGCTTTAACTCCAACTCTATCCAGGAATAGATAAAATCTAAAATGTTTCATGAAACATTTTAAAGCATAAAGTTCCTAATTTGTGTGCATGTGTACGCGCATGCACACGCACTCCGTTAGTATCAAGTATTTGCTTTGCATTGTCACATGAAGTAAGAAGGATGGAGTCATTCAACTGACTGAGCCGATGGCTGATACCAGCGAAGAGACCAACACCTGGCCTAAAGTTTGGGTCCTCATGAAGGTATGCTGAAGTGTTGGTGAGTATATGCTAAAAACCATCAGGAGAATTTACAAGTGAGAATAGCTTAGTGTCTTGTGTACTTTTGCTGCCTGCAACAGATTACCTTTCCCTACGATGCATTATATCGATTCTTGTACTGTTTGGTTTGGTGTCTTGACTCTTATCCATGTTTTTGTCACTTGTAAACTTGAGTTCACCAGTGTCATCTTTGCTGATTTCCCATCACCCTCCCTCCCTAAATTCCAAAGCAAAGCAAAGATACAGGATTATGGGGAGACAATAGTATAGGATAATGAAATCGGGCACCTGCATTTTGTCCTGCACAACATCTGGCTAGATGATCCAAAACCCTGCAATGGCTCCCTGTCCCCCAGTATGTGGAACTTGAGATCCTTGTATCCTCTTCTGCACCCTTTGGTCTTCTGTGCCTCCCACCCTCCCTTCTCAATATTTGTGGTAGAAATTCAGCTGCCTCAGCCTTACTCTCTGGAACTTTCTCCCTACTCACTCATCTGCCTCCCCACTTCTCCCTAACTATTTTTTTAAAAAAACAACCCTCCTACTCCAAGCTTTTGGTTGCCTCTCCTAACTCCATAGCTCAGCATCCGTTTCCTAATTTATGTTCTCCCTTCCTTGTAAAGTAGTTTGGTATATTTCTTATGTTAAAGGTGCTATATTAATGCAAACTGTTGGTAAACTTTTAGTTGCAACTAGATAGCACATCATGATAAAGAGGCTAGCTCTGCAGTTCATGCCTGTTTGTTTTTGTCTGTAGATACCTATGAAACTGATGGATATAACCCTGAAGCACCTAGTATAACCAGTACTTCAAGACCCGTTTACAGACCCAGGGTACACAGCCAAAGACCGAACTTAATTGGACTCACATCTGGAGATATGGATCTACCACCACGAGGTACGATAAAAATATGCCTACAAAATATCTGCAATGGAATAGGCAAATACTTTAAAAACCTAACCCCTGTAAAACTGGTATTTCAGCTATTCTGCTTATAATTTAACACATCATAGTATGAGTTTTAAACATAGGCATATTGAATGCAAGAGGTAATACATTTGTGCAAAGCAATGGTTAGGCCACAGTTATGAGTACTGTGTGCAGTTTTGGGTACTTGTTATAGAAGGGACATTAAAGCCATTGAGAACATACAATGTGGATTCGGTAGGATGATATCTGGGATGCGATGCTGGTTATGAGGAGAGACTTGATAGTGGGATTATTTCCCCTTGAGTAGAGATGGCCTAGAGGAGATTTAATTTGGATTTTTAAAATTAGGAAGTGTTTGATGGGTGAATAGGGAAAAACTGTTTCCTCTGGCTGGGGAGTCATTAATGGGGGTCATCAATTTTAAAATCCTAAACCATTCAAGCTTCATGTTTGATATCTGAACCCCCCCCCCCCCCCCAGAATAAATTGCATCTCAAGACTCTTGTGATCTATGACCTTATTATGGATGATTGCATTGATATGGTTTTGACTGAAGCTTGGCTTACGGATGGTGACACCTGACCCCTTACTGAAGCCTCCCTGCCTGACTAGATGTTTCACCACCTGCCCTACCCAAACCGCCATGGTGATGGTGTGACTCTTATCACCAAATCACACCGTGGCATCTTCCCCCTACTCCTCTGGCATATTCTCCTCCTTCGGGTACCTCGCCTTGTTCCACCCCCTTGTGTCTCCTTTAAAATCCTCGTTCTCTACCAGCCCCCACCCTGAGTTTCTTGCTGCATTATCCTCACTTCTTTCCTCCCTCAGCCTCTGCACTGAAAGGTTCCTCATCCTTGCTGATGACAATCTCCATCTCAACTCACCGTGCTCTCCTCTGATTTTACTTCGCTCTCTGCCCTCCCTTAACTTCTCCCACTGCATTAACTCTATTTATGGCCACCAATCGACAGTGCCATTTCTGCCTGTCATCTTGACTGCAGAAAAGATCATCTCTGATCACTTCAATGTGTCCCTACCCACTTACTTCTACACCTGCCTCAAGGGGAAAACAACTCTCCCAGGAATCACTTGCAGCTGCACTTTCAACCTCCCAGCTGCCTAGCCTTTTGCCCTCCATTCGCCACAATGTTTCTGTAGCTGTCGATGTGCTTCACTTCCTCACCTCTGCCTTTGATGCCTTAGTTCCCAGTCAATCTCTCTCTCGCGCTCTCTCTCTCTCCAATTCCAATTCAAATGCTTTATTGGCATGAAAGTTTACAGAGAACCATATTGCCAAAGCTTACATAGCAAAAAGGTACAGTTTTCCAACATTCTGTAGGTGTCAATCGATTTGACATTTGTTGGGTACATACAATATTACTTTGAAACAATATTAATTTTAAACAGTCTTTGTACTTCATTTGGTACGTTCAATATTAATTTTAAACAGTCTTAATTTTAAACAGTCCTCAGGTTGTGACATGTTGTTACATATTTGGCCCCAAGGTATGGTCTGTCTCCTTCTCCTAGGACTAATCTCAATTTTGACAGGCCATCCAATTCCTTGAAATCTGGGGTTGTTTGGCTTAGCTTGTTGAATAATATGTTCTCTCTCTCTCTCTCTCTCTCTCTTCCCTTCTCCTCCCCCCCCCCCCCCCCACGCTCTGGTTGTTCTCATGAATATAGAACCCATCTCTGCTCCCTCAGATCCAAGGGGTACAACTTGAACGTATTTGATGCAAGACTGGTTTGGCCACCAACCGCCAGATCTGGTTGGACCACATAAAGCACTGCCTGGTCTTGCTCTCCTTTGGCAAAACTTCTCGCTACTCCAGGATCGTCCTGGAATGAAAAGATAACCCCTGGATTCTTTCCTCCACTACCAACCGTCTCCGTAAACTGCTCCCATGCTCCCTCCATCTATACCTCCAACAACAACTACAAGGAGCTTGGACTTTCTTGTCACTAAGACCATCTGTTTAGCTATCTCTACTTCATGCTCCTTTCCACTTGCTCACCTGCACTAGCCCTGAACCCAAATATTTCTCTCGCTTCTATTCCCCCATCTCGCATGCCTTCTCTGAGCTCAGCTTCTCCATGAGACCCACCTCCTGCTCTCTCGACTCCATTCCCACTAAACTCCTGACTGCCCAACTTCCCTTCCTGCCCCTAATGCTAGCTAACATTGTAAATGGCTTCTTCTCCTCTGGTACTGCTCCCTCTCATTGTCATTGCATTCCTCCTCAAAAAACCCACTTTTGACCCCTCTGTCCTTAGAAACTACCTCCCCATCTCCAACCTGCCTTTTCTCTCGGGTCCTTGAATGTATTGTCACCGTTGTCCAGCAGAGTGAGCCTGCCCTTGTTTGACTGCACTCATACTTATCTAATTGTAATCAAAACATCTATAACAATGACGTCTCCTCACCTACGCACCATTACCTCTGGAGTTCCACAAGTATCTATCTTTGGCCTACATGCTGTCCCTCAATAACATTATCTGAATACATAGGGTTGGATTCCACATGTACGTTGACGACACCCAGCTCTATATCTTCACCAGCTCTTGGCCCCGTCCACTATCCATGTATTATCCCACTTGTCCAACTTCCAGTCCTGGATGAGCCACGGTTTCCTCCAGTTAAGTATTTGGAAGTGTGAAGCTATAGTCTTCGCCCCCCCACCAAATTCAATACCCTCGCCACTGATTCCATCGCCCTCCCCGGCCACTGTCTCTGTTTGAAGCTGACCATAACCTTGGCGTCCTATTTGACCCCACCTTGAGCTTTTGATCCCTTATCCTCTCCATCACAAAGACCATCGACTTAAAGGTCTGTATCATAGCCCATTTGCTGCCCGTATCCAAACCTGTACCAAGCCTTGCTTACCCATCCAATTTGGCTCCTGGTCCCCCCTGAGCCTCCATTTAAAATTCTCATTCTTGTGTTCAACTCCCATCATGATCTTGTCCCATCTAACTCCATAACCTCCTCCAGCCCTATAACTCTCTTGAGAACTCTGCATTCCTCCAACTCTGGCCTCGTGCCTCCACCATTCTCTTCACCCCATAATTAGTGGTCATGGCCTCGGCTCTGGAATTTCCCTTCTAAACCTCTCCATACCACCTTTCTTTCCTCCTCTAAATTGCTTTTTAAAAGCTACCTATCTGACCCCATCTAATCTCTCCTGTAGCTCGGTGTCAATTTTTGCCTGATTACATTTCTTTGAAGCGTCTTGTTTTTCTGCATTTAATGACGCTATATAAATGCAATTTATCATCTCTAATTACTGCCTCCCATACATCTGTACTAATTCTATATATGAATCATGAAAGAGAGCAGCTTGCATTCAATAGGTTTTCATTGAAGTATGTTCTGGTTTTGAAAACGACTATCTGTTCACATTCTAGCTGTAAATATAACTGTGAAAACCGAAAAGCCTACTACCAACAACAACATGAGAATAGTGGTGGATTCCGAGTCCAGGAAACGTACAATAGGTGCTGCTGCTGAAGGAGTGCCTGCAAAGAAATCCTGGTTTGACAAGTAAAGTTTGATTTTCATTTTCTGTTATATATTTTCAACCTCTCTTTTGTAATTTCCTTGGCATTGCAAATGAATTGTGTAAACTTATTGTCGCTGACCTTTTCAACAAGAGGTTGATTTGGGTTGGTAAAGTGTAAATTTGGGTTGATGAAGTATAAAACTTGCTCAGTTATTCACCAATGAAACGCGTGCAGATGCATTACCTTGAGTTCTGTGCCATGTGGTGCAACTTGGCCAAACGCCATCCTTTTTTTGTGTAGTAGGCTTTTTTAATGGACCTCACCTTTCTTAGTTATTTTTCTCTCCCATTATAGGCAACAGTTCCAAATATTTAGCTGCATCTTATTTAAAAAAAAAAATAGGTATAGGCACAATTAAGATTTTTACAAGTTTCAGTTGCTAGCCACAATGTCTTAGATATTGAAATCATTAATGTCAGCTGAAGTTCAGCCTCACTGAGCTTCTGCATCAAGTAATTAAGGTGATGGCACATGACTTTAAGATGTGCTTTTTAGGAAAAAACATTAAAAAATTGACAACTCAAGATCGTGTTCTCCTGTTGGTTTAGCAGTTTCACACAGCAGCTGAGCCACAGGACGTCCACAGGCTTAATCCCTGGTCTCTGCTGAATTAGCTGTCTCATCTGATTGTCAGTAAGCATGCTACAATTTTTCAGTCATCCTGGGTTATGGTGGAGAATATCAGCCAAGGTTCCCACTACTGGATGCTATCCAGTGATCCCTGCTAGAACTGTGAAGATGTGGTGTTGGCTGAGGATAGGATTGGGCACTGCAGTTTGTTTTTCGTATCCCATGGAGAATAGTGTGAAGTAGTCGAAGGATTCGCAGGCTGATTAACAGTTTGATAGGCTGCAACGTAAACACTTCTCTGGTCGCAAACATCTTCTACCAGCCGATTTAGATTGGTTAGTCCGATACAGCAGGAAGATTTTAGAGTCCTACAACCCATACGATGATAGAGGGTAGGGTGCACCCGCATCCACCGGACCCTGCACCTTTTGGCCCGGGCGGGAATGCTAGCACGAAGTCAAAGCTCATTCTGGCTCTCCAATGATGTCTACCTGCCAATCATTCGTTACGGCTCACAAATGAATGATGCCCACATGGGTAACTAGAAGGTGGTGGGTTGCCATTGAGCTGTTTCCCAGCAAGGAATCTACTTCAGGACTGGAAGGGAGAAAACTGATGAGAGGAGGGAAAAAAAGCCAATCTGAAGCAACAGGTGCCTTAGGATAGTGCCAAAATTGAAGAATACGGCACTAAAAAGATTTGGGGAAGATGAGAGAAATCAAGTTGTGGCTAGGTGATGCCAAGTGTTTTAAAAGCCTCTAGTTTGTAGAGAGAAAGGAACACTCAGGGCATTGATATGTTTTCAGTTTTGAGATTCTGGCAAATACTGCGTTGGACTGGGAGCTGTGCCACGAGTCTTAATTTCTACACACAAAGTGGACTTGAGTTTTGCGAGTTTGAGGAATTTTATAATGTTTAATTTTAGGCCAAGACTCGTTCTTAAATTGAAGGCTTTATTGCAAGGCACTCCTTGGTGTGCGCCAGCAGTAGAATCCATTTCTTTCAGCAACTTTTTAAAACCAGTTATTTATAAACTTAAAAAACAGGACACTGTGGTGCTATATAAAAGGAATGCTGTGAAGACCTGGCTGTTTGGAGATCCAGTTCCAAAATGTTAGTCCTAGCAATGTACTCTCTGCTTCGAATGACTCTGGATATCCAAATAAGCCAAGTAACTAACTGCCAAAAACATTGAGCCTTAAAATCAACATATGGATTGGTTTTCTTCAGTCAAATTTATATAAAATATGTAGGCAATAGTTTTATGCAGCTAACTTTTAATGAGTACATAGGCTAACCTGATCTGACTGTTTCAACAGGCCAAATTTCAACAACGCAAATAACCAAGGATTTCAAAAGAAACCACTGTACGGGATTGAAAACACCAAGCTTGAGCTTCGGAAGATTCCACAGGAGTTAAATAACATCAGCAAGCTCAATGAACACTTCAGTAAATTTGGAACAATTGTGAATCTGCAGGTGGGAATTCAAAGAAAATTGTTACGGGCTTCACAGCCGAGCCTGGTCCTATTTTCGCCCAGTGTCTACCTGTGCACTTTGCAGCAGAGGCTGCTGGATAGTAATCTGGAGTGGAAACACTGGTTAATTGTTCCCTTCTTGGGCTTGGGGGATGCCAAGTCCAAATGAAGTATCTCAGCTGCTGACCTGCTTAGATTGGCTAACTCAGCACCTAACATTGTGACCAATCCCAAACTGAACCGTTAATCCTTGGGCATTTCTTATTAAAAAAAAAAAAAAATGTATTTGCAATTGTGGTTTCCCTTGAACCTGCAAACCGAACCTGAACTGAACCATTGGGGACACAACTACCCACTTTCAACCGCTATGAAAAGCTTCTCATACCTTCTCTCCGTTTTCTCCCTTCTAACCAATTTTTAATCCAGTTTGCCAATCTCTTCCCCCCCGTTCCGTATCCATTCATCTTCTCTGGTAATCTCCCACGCGGTACCTCGTCAAAGGCTTTCCTAAGGTCCATGTACACTATATCCACTGCAATTTCACCAACCATCATCAAAGAATTCTGAGGTTTGTCGAGCACGATTGTCCATTTTTAAATTTGTGCTGGCTACCTCTAAATTTTCTTTTTATCTGGATCCATTGTAATTTATACTTAAAGATTCTTAAAATCTTCCCTACGATAGATGCTAAGCTAACTAGCCTGTAATTACTTGGATTAGCTGTCTCCCTTTATAAAAATGGGTAGTACATTGTCCATGGTTCATACTGCTAACAATGAATCACCTGACCCTGGTGACAGCAGTTGGGGGGGAGCTGCCATGATGTCTCAGTTTATGAAAAATACCTGTAAAACCGAGTGTTTCTACAAACATTCTTGATGTTTATTGCATACTTTGTGGAATTAGCTTCTCATTTGCCTATGACGTCAATGTTAAATGATTATTAACCTTGTGATTAAAATGCACTTTGCATTGAGAAACTCCGATGGGTTTAGATAAAGAAGGCACTTGGGGACATTACAACTCCTGCTTTCAGTATACCAATCCAATGTCTTTCCATTACAGCCCAAGTTGGTTTTTAAATGAGTCTAGTGCCTTGGCTTAACTACCTCTTCTGACAACCCAGTCTAGCTGTTGATTACTCGTCACTCACTTTAAGTTAAGCTTGATTTGACCTTTCTGTTTAAACAGAAAGGTCATCATAAAGTTGTAATTTAAAAAAAAAAGAGATGTACACTTTACTCCAGTCACATCTTTGTGTCATACTTCTATATGGGTCTGGGTCACGCCCCAGATTTTACAGTAGGTTTCAAAGCATATAATCTTAATGACTAATAACAGGCGCATCTGAATTTATTCAACAAACTTTGTCCACAGACTAGAATGTGGACTCCAAGTGAATCCTGGCATTAGAGGTAGAATAAATCATTTCCCAAAGAATAGTATTTTAATGTTGAAACGATGGGTAAAATGGAAAATGGAGCTTGCTTGGGTTGTGACCTTCTGGTCTTGTTTTCAGAGTCACATTCATTCTGCTTTTTTGAATACATAAGGAATCTTAAAATCACTCTGTGGTAAATGTTTTTTTTTCCCTTCACTGAATGTTGATAATGTTTCATGTTTCTCTTGCAGTTGTTTTTGATAAGAATGCATTTTACATTGCAATATTTCTCATTCCAGGTGCTACTGTTGGTTAAGGGCATAATGTGTGGTCAGTTTGCATGGAAATAACTATCTGCAGTCAGGAATGCAAACTTTGAAAGTTGCTGTTTTATTCGATTAAAATTACAGTTGATTCAAGATAATTTGTACAGAGCCATGCAGAGGGAGAGAGAAAAACCATGCAACATTTCAAGTATCTTCTAAAGAAGTCCAAAATATTTCATATAGTATTTCTCACATTTGTTACTTCTGAATTTTGAAACAAATCTTGAATGTCTAGCTTTCGTTTGTTAACTTGGCATAATTTTCTTGCAACTTTGTAAACTTTTTTTCCAGAACGTTTCTAGTCCCGTGTGTTGTCTGAACTATTTCAGCTGAAATGAGTAGTTCCTTGCTGCCAGCAGGTGCCACTATAATCTTGTACTATAGTTGTCACTGAAGGTAGTCTCCACCATGTGGCAAAATGTAATACAGCATGTGCTAGTCAGCAAATTAGGTTATAAATTATTCCAACCAATGCTTAATGTATTTGACATTCATTTGCCTGTTATTTTAATAAGGTATTAACTTTTTTTAAAACTGATGAAAACCTTTGTTAAAATAGCAGACAGAGGAACCTTTTGTTTGCTATTATCGTCAACAGTAATTTAAAGCCCGTTTCAAAATGAGTGCTAATGAGATAGTAATGTTTCTGTCCAGGTTTTGATGGTGGAAGCAGTATAATTATGTGCATCTTGAAAGGCGAAGACTTGCACGATCATATCCTGCACAATACTAGAATTATTTTGAAATCCAAGGATTGTTGATTTGTAGGCACAACACAGCAGGATCCCACAAGCATTAATGAGATGAATGATCAATGAATCTGTTTTTGGTAGTGTTTGATGGTAAGAATGTTGGCAAGGACTGTAGAACGCCAGTCTCTGAACTCCTTGCTCTTTGAATAGTGCGATCTTTAAACATCCAGTTGAACTGGCAAAGATGACTTTGGTTTAATATGTCAATTATATTTTGAAAACTTTTCCGTTCTCCTTTTCTCTTTTCCCTTCCTTTCTCTTGTAGACTGATTTTGAAGCAGGGGGGAAGCAGAGACAGTCCTTGCCTACTAGTTGTGATTCTTGATTTCGTCACTGCAGAATGGAGCAGTGCTAGGAAAACAAGGGTGGAGAGGGAAGGGACTTCACCATTAGGAGGGCAGCACGGTGGAGGAGGACATGTGGAGTTCTAGCAAGAAGAGGGAAAGAAATCCCTATCGCTTGATGTGGCCCAGGTAGTCTAGTTGCCTGCTTGAGTGCTTAGATTATGCAAGCATCTACTGATGTTGAGTGCTGGGAAAACCGTGTGACTTTTTTGATCTGTATTGTGATTTATGAGGAGGCTAAAATTCATTTTAAATGTATTGATTGACTTTTTCCAAGGTTGCTTATCAAGGTGATCTAGAGGGTGCCCTTATTCAGTTTGCCGTGCATGAAGAAGCAAAGAGAGCAATCTCGAGTACAGAAGCCGTGCTCAATAATCGATTCATCAAGGTATACTGGCATCGGGAAAGCAATTCTCAGCAAAAGACAACTGCAAATCAAAAGGTAGTAACTACATTTTTCTGTGCACAGTTTAGTTTAGTTGTAGCAAGTGAGGCAATATAATTTTTAGGTTTTAATATTAGAATGCCAATAATTGTTCTAATTTTATAGATGAAATGTCTGTAGTGTACCTAGTGGATCACATGCAGTGCTACCACATATACTATATTGTCTTGCTTCATTATTTTTCCTGATATAACATTTGAAGCAGAATAACATGCAGGATAATATAGTTTTGGATTGCTATAGTAAAGACGGCACGCATGATTAGCCAAATGGCCGCCTCCTGTGGTTCTACAGGAAGCAATCGACAAGCCTTGGAAGGATGAGACAATGTTGCATATGTTCAGCATTATAGATCCGAGTCGTCAAACCTATGGCCTTCAAGCCCAAGCAACTCCGCCCTATTGTGCTTGTATTTATCTGCTGGTTTGTCCTGTTTGTGGTTTGCAAAGTGCTGTTTCTAATCCTAACTTAAAACATCAGGATCGGCTAGTATCTGTAGCTTAAGATCTGCAAAGTAATGACCACATGCATTTAAACTTTGCATGTGGTCCTTAAGGCTTCATACTTTCACAATGTGATAAAATCATGATAGCAGGGCTGCTAGAAATATAGCCCAGGAAGATGATAGTTGGTTATTTCCCCTTGCACAAAATACCAACGTTGTTCACATGGTCTGAAGCTAATATAACGCCACCCAACGTTTCCTTTCTCGGACTAAGACTCCGCCCACTTCCAAATGATCAACTTTACTTTTATGTGTTCAAGGCAAAGATGTTGGTGGTAGAGAATGTTAAATGTTACCATTTTGATATTTCATTATGGGCATCAAGTACTCTTGCGGTCAGGCACAGTACATTCAGTTGCAGAATGAAACTCCCTCTTGTCTCTAATGTCCCTTGGTGCGAATTTTCTGGGCCTTGACATCCTTCTTAAAGTGTGGTGCCTAGAATTGAACACAGTACTCCAACTGAGGCCTAACCAGTGTTTTACTGTCTCTTATTAATGAAGCCAAGGATTCCATATGTTTTTTTAAAACAACCTCCTCATCTTGTCCTGCCACCTTCAAAGATTTATATATATACATCCTCAGGGCTCTGTTCCTGTACCCCCTTTAAAATTGTACTGTTTTGTTCATATTGCGCCTCGCCATCAATGTTCCCTTTAATTAATTTTTTGGGTGAGCGGCCCATTAAAAATACCACGCATAGGCAGTGTTTCCCATTTAGAAGCCGGTGAGCTGGCTGCGCAGCTTAAAAGGAACATTGCTCTTCATTCTTCCTACCAAAATGTATCACTGCACACTTCTCTGCGTTAAATTTAATCAGCCACATGTCTGCCCATTTTACCAGTCTGTCTATGTCCTCGTGAAGTCTGTTATTATCCTTTTCATTGTTTACTACATTTGAGTTTTGTATCATCTGCAAACTTTGAAATTGTGGCCTGTACAGCCAAGTCCAGCTTATTAAAATATATCAAAAAAAGCAGTGGTCCTGATACCAACCCCTAGGGAACACCGCTGTATATTTACTTCCAGTCTGAAAACAACCGTTCACTACACTCTGCTTTCTATACCTTAGCCAATTTTGTATCCATGCTGTCACTGTCCCTTTAATCCCATGGGTTTTAATTTTGCTAACAAATCTATTGTGGTATTTCGTCAAGACGCATTTTGAAAGTTCATTTGCACAAAATCAACCGCATTACCCCCCATCAACCCCCTCCATTACTTCATCAAATAACACTTCCCTTTCAGCTGCTAATCTATTCTTGTACTCTCTGCCCCTCTTATTCCCTTTTTTAGATCGCCTCTGTACTTTTGATATTCAGCTTGGTTCTCTACTGCATTATGAACCTTGCAATTGTCATAAGCCTTTTTCTGTTGTGTTTTAACCTCTATATCTTTAGTCATCCAGGGAGCTCTAGCTTTGGATACCCTTCCTTTCCTCCTCATAGGGATGTGTCTGCTCTGCACCTGAACCATCTCTTCTTTGAAGCCTCCTATAGTTCAGTTACTGATTTGCCTACCAACTTTTGATTTCACTGTTTTCATCTACTGAAATCTTTAATTGGTTAAAATCTCATGCTGCGCATGTGTAACTTTCTTTAAAACAGTATATATATTTTTTCTCCGCTTAAGCTATCGGCTCCTTGCTGGGGCATGGTTCATTGGGTGTCAGTCATCCTTCAGTACCTGGTCCAAGTAAGCCTCAGCAGTAAGTGAGGCTATTTTATCATGGGGGAGCCTAATGCTGTTTTCACCTGATGCCCCTACATGCACTTCAAGCAGGGATTGTGGTCAGGGTAAAGAAACATGACCACATTTCCCCCCACCCTTTCTGTCCCATTCTAGTCGCAGGGGTGAAATAGGACAGTGCCTCTACCATCCGATCGATTTGAGATCTGTTAACTGAATTGAGGATAAAATCTGTGATGGTCTTGGTCTAAATGCCTCACTTAATTGCTGAGCTGTCAAGAGCCCACATAATTTTTTAAACAAGGAACCATTTTGAAATGTAATATTGAGAGCAAGTTTGAAAACAGCACAGACTGGCATGGATGAAATATAAACATTGGGCCACAGCACAAATCTGTTTCCCTCAGTCAGAGTTTGGATAATGTATCATGTGAGAGGCGCTGCGGAAACATAGAACATAGAAGATAGGAGCAGGAGTAGGCCATTCGGCCCCTCGAGCCTGCTCCGCCATTCAATGAGATCATGGCTGATCATCCAAACTCAGTACCCTGTCCCTGCTTTCTCCCCATATCCCTTGATCCCTATAGAAACATAGAAGATATTAGGGGTGGACTACTGAATTTGCGGTTGAAGTATTTTGTCTGGGAAGAGTGGAATGAACTCTCTTGTATATGCTATACCTAACCCAGGAGTGCTCGAGATAGACAGTGGGTGCCTGAAACGAGGAAAGTATTCTATACCACGGTGTCGACATCCCTTGCATTGACAAAAAATCACCAACAGCAAAGGGCAAAATTGCTGTTTCTCCCAATTCACCGTATTCCAGCTGTATAGCTGATGATATTGGATATAGATCTGGTGATCTGACGTAAGGTTCATAAATAGACATGGCAACATTCAAAGTGCGAAATGTAACCCTTTGCCGGTGATTAAATGTCAGCTGTTTGTCTAATGTAGAGCAATTGTTATAATGTAGAGCGATCATTAAGGCATACTTACAACCGAATTTGAAGTATGTCTTGGGAGTTCAAGTGAGTAACATTATCTTTATTTTCTAGGCTGTTATTATTTTTTTCCACTTGTCTTTTTTCTAAGGTGGTTTGTGGACTGCAACAGCCAGTTAAGCAACCCTCTTTCACAGTTGTCAAACAATCTGTGAAGGACAGACTGGGGCCTCTACCACAAGGAAATTTGGAACCCACACAAACTCAGGTCATTCCCATAGCCAGCATTCAGGTATGTACAGTAAAGGTTTGTTTAACAATGATAAATATTTTAATTCATAACAAAAGTATTATTTCTGTTGCAATTTACCAGTTCTGGTACAGACCCTACTATTCATTCGGCCTCCACAGACCATGTGATACTACACGTATTTCTCTACAGAGCAATTGCCTTCTCAAATTCCCTCATTTTAATGTTAGATGATCTCTTCACTGAGTAGAAGTATAACCTGCTGAGACTTGCATTTGTTTCTTTCCTCTTATCAGGAGGAGCTCTCTGCTGTTGTCTCCGTTGAAAATGTTTCCCCCCACTAACTATTCACTCTAAAACTGCAGCGTAACTTTGACTATATTACTCTTTAACATTCATATGTTAATGTTTCTCCCCTGCCCCCACAAGCTTCTCCAGACTCTCGAGTTGGCTGTCTTTTTTTTTGGGTTTTTTTGTTGCCAAAAATCCAGTTTAATCTGATGCTGGAAACTTTTTGACCTTGCGCTACAAGTTGCTCTGAGAATCTTTTACTCACTAGTTAATGTGGGTCTAAATGTTTTCGTGAAGAAATAAATGATAGTAACTCTTCTACCGATTATTCGAGCAGTGCTGTCTGGAGACTAGCCAGCTGTAGTGAATTTGAAGGATGTGTTCTGTGTATTAGTTATCCGCCCATGTTAGGTAATAATTGGTGGAGTTCATTACCAATTCAGGATAATACTATTTAGTCTCAATTCAGCACTTGGGTCTTCATGAAATGGCATCGTTTTTGAGAATTTTCTGGGCATGAGAAATTCCATGTGTGGTTGACATGCAGTCATTTTTGAAGGAAGTGGAGGAGAAGGGGTAGATCATAGAACTGTTCTCACGTTGAGGGACTTTTAATTATTTTAGAGAAATCTCAACTGTTAAACACAGCTGGTCATTTGTAGGAGTTTAGTTTCTGATGGGAGAGAGAATGTTATCTCCCTGAAGATGTGATGGGAGAGAGAATGTTATCTCCCTGACGATGTGATGGGAGAGAGAATGTTATCTCCCTGACGATGTGATGGGAGAGAGAATGGTATCTCCCTGACGATGTGATGTATGCATTGTGTGCCAAGCTCCAGTTGGAATCAAAGTTGTAGGCTTAGTTGTGCATAATTATTCTACATAATATTAGGGATGGGCAATAAATGCTGGCCTTGCCAGCGATTCCCATAAACGAATTTAAAAAAAAAAAAAAAAAAAAAAAAAATTTAAAAAATCATTTTGGGCTTCATAACTGGCTGATTTTCATGGTCCTAATTGTAAGACTTTCTGTGACTCCTGCCATTGTAGCCCCTTGTGGTCCTGGGCAGATTTATAGAGTGTGGATTCTTGTACACATTCTTCAATTTCCCTGAATACCATCCTTCAGAGAATTGCAAGGAGGTGATGATGGTCTCCATGTGCCTCTGTGCAGGGGAGACTTGATTCTTGGAGCTTCTGGCTTTGGATGTCAGCTCATCAAGATCACTTGTGAGAACATCTCCAGACTAAAGCGGTCAGACTTCTCCCAGCAGCTGCCAGAGCTCGCCACTGAATGTGTGGATGTTGAAAAGTTAAACTTTCGAGCAGCCACTGGTAGTTGTTGTTGGCATCTGGAGGATCACAAGACTGTGGGAGTATTTTGTTCACTTATGCCACAACATCCACTTTAATTCACTGTCGTATGGCATGCTTATGATCGTATCCTATCTGTATGAATTGAGTTCTGAGAGTTTACTCCAGATCTGTGTAATGGCTATTTCATGCCCCAGTGCCAAGATTTGAAAGAGGATGGGAAAGATTGCACCATGACTTTGCAAGATTTGCCATTTGTGATAGATAGCATGTGGGAAGGACAATCCACAGGGCTCAACATTCCTATTTCTTTTAATGTTGAGAATATGGTGCACAAGTTCTGTCAACCTTCTCGTGTTTCCTTTTGAAGATCATTTTTTGGTTGTACGTGCTGCTAAAATTTTAACTGGACAGTGCGAAAAGATTAATTTAGGCAGTTCTTGTCATTCGGCAACAAAGCCTAAGGTGAATCTATTACTAAGCGGTTAGCAATGTGAGTAGCAGCGATCCTTATTTCCTGGTGGAACATGACCTTTAATCCTTGGTGGATCTTGAAGATCATTCTATTCCTGTTGTGCCACCTCTTTGGCTAATTTGAAGGGATTTCTATCTGTGGCATTTGTAAGGTTGGAACATTACATATGCTTTCACTAGATTTAGTGTCTTGCGTTGCCAGCCTATGATAACAGAAGATTTGACCGTGCTTTTCCAAGCTCACCTATTGAATACTTCAAGTCTTTGGAAATCCACCAAAGTACATGGAGGTTGAATAAACAATGGTTGCATGCCTTCTCATTGTTCAGCCTCTGCAGATTCCCCTTCCTGTTTTTTTCCTTTCTTCACAGTAATTCTTTCAGTCGTTATGTCTTTGTCTTACAGTTCTTGTGCTCCTTTCTCTTGGACGAAACTTGAAAGTGAATGAGTGAAGTTTTACATACTACAACAAAGAGAGGATCGAATGGGAGTGGGTTTTTTTCTTGTCGATTTCCTCTGGCAATTTTTCTCCCCTCTCTTCCCTTCTTGGGGTACAGTTCCATAAATGCTGGGCATCCTCCAGCACCTTACCCAAATGGCTAAAATTCATTATCGGGGGAGGAGGGGGGAAATCATAGCTGAGCCCAGTCCTGTCCAACCGTATTGTACAGTTCATCTTAGTGACCCAATTTGATGAGCCCTCATGGGAACCCAAGAGGTAGTAGATTTCCTAAAGGGGAAATGTCCCTGGGTGATTGCCCTAATGCATGAGGAAATCAGACTAAATGGAGGTTAAACTTCTATTGAAGAATGAGAAAGATCGTTTGTAATGTGTTTTCTTTATCCCTCAGAATGCAAGTAAGCTGTCAGTTAAAGATCGACTAGGCTTTGCAACTAAACGCACAGAACCTGTTCCAACTGAAAAGGTAGAGTTTAGTTGATGGTAGTATTGGAACCACTGCTGTTTTCAGTCTTTGAACATTGTGTTAAAAGCAAATACTTTTCAGGATTAGGTCCCATTCTACTCTTGACAGCATTCCCACAGTTAGTTAATTCTTGTTCTTTGTGCATCCAAGAACAAACTTTATGTGCATTAGCATTTTTACCAACTTATGGAAACACTAGTTACAAATATCAAATACTGTCTTAATAGTTAACGCAAGTTATTTGTCTTGGTGTAAGACATTCTATATGATCTTGGCTATAATAAATTGCTGTTCTTGTAAAAATGTTTTTCTTTTATCTTCATCTAATTTCCTTTTACGATGGAAAATGAAACTCTGCTGCAGGTGTTATCAACTACAACAGGCCTTACAAAAACTGTCTACAATCCTGCTGCCCTAAAAGCAGTGCAAAAATCATTAGGTACTGTTGCATCAGATTCTACAGAAACACCCAAAAGAAAACAGGTTTGTTGGGTTTATGACCGTTGTATGATTTGTGATTTATGTACATACTATTGAGCATGTTCATCTGGTTTGAACTTGGCTAATGAGTGTTTCAGGGTGGAAATTCATATATTTGCTCACACAAATAAGGTGACAGAAATTTGGACTTCTTAAGTTGCCAGCGAATCATCATTTTAAATTCTAATATAAAATCAACAGCATTATATTTTAGATGTGAAATTCATTCAATTTTTCCCCCATTTTTGATCTGGCTCCTGTTTGGCGCCATTAAGTGTCAACCGTGACTCAGTTGGCAGCACCCTCACCTCGGAGTCAGAAGGTTGTGGATTCAGGTCCCACTCCAGAGACTTGAGCACAAAAATCTAGGCTAACACCCCAGTGCAGTGCTGAGGGAGTGCTGCACTGTCGGAGGTGCAGTCTTTCAAATGAGACGTTAAAACTCGTCTGCTCTTTCAGGTAGATGTAAAAGATCCCATGGCACTATTTCGAAGACGAGCAGGGGCGTTATCCCCGGTGTCCTGGCCAATATTTATCCGTCAATCAACATAAAACCAAATTATCTGGTCATTATCACATTGCTCTTTGTGGGAGCTTGTGTGCAAATTGGCAGCCGCGTTTCCTACATTATAACAGTGACAATACTTCAAAAAGGCTGTAAAGTGCTTTGGGATGTCCTGTGGTTGTGAAAGACGCTATATAAACATGTCTTTCTTTTCGTGCCCCCACTGTGCAACTGTTTAAACAGCTAAACAGTGACAAGTTAAACATCCTATCCCTAACTGCTGACCTCATAGTCATAACGGCACAGAAGGAGGCCATTCAGCCCATCAAGTCGGTGCCGGCTCTCTGTAGAGCAATCCAGTCAGTCCCATTCCCCCGCTCTAACCCTGTAGCCCTGCAGGTTTATTTCCCTGAAGTGCTGATCCAGTTTCCCCTTGAAAACATTGAGCCCCAGGTCCTCACCACTTGCTGCGTAAAATAGTTTTTCCTCACACCCCCCTGTATCTCTTGCCCCAAACCTTAAATCTGTGTCCCCTAGTCCTTGTACCATCACTAGTGGAAACAGCCTTTCCCCATCTAGCCTATCCAAACCTCATCACAATCTTGTACACCTCCATCAAATCACCCCTCAACCTCCTTTTGCTCTGATGAAAACAAATCCAGCTTCTCCAACCTGTCCTTGTAGCTTTCCCCATCCCTGGAACCATTCTGGTAAATCTCCTCTGCACATTCTCAAGGGCCTTCACATCCTTCCTAAGTGTGGTAACCAGAACTGGACGCAATACTCCAGTTGTGGCCTAACCAGCGCTTTATAAAGGTTCAGCATAACTTCTCTACTTTTGTGCTCAATATTTATGAAGCCCAAGATCCCATCTTAAGGCTAAAGGGATCAAGGGGTATGGGGAGAAAGCAGGGACCGGGTACTGAATTTGGATGATCAGCCATGATCGCATTGAATGGCGGAGCAGGCTCGAGGGGCCGAATGGCCTACTCCTGCTCCTATCTTTTATGTTTCTATGCTTTGCTAACCACTCTCTCAATGTGTCCTGCCACCTTCAGGGACCGTTGCACATTAACTCCCAGGTCCCTCTGTCCCTGCACACTCTTTAAAACTGTGCCATTAAGTGTATATTGCCTCTCCCAGTTCCTTCTGCCAAAATGCATCACCTCACACTTGTATTAAATTCCATCTGCCCACTCTGCTTGCCTTTCTATGTCCTGTTTCAGTCGATTAGTATCATCCTCACTGCCACACCCCCAAGTTTGGTGTCATCGACAGATTTAGAAATTCTACTCTGTATTCCAATATCCAGGTCATTTATTTATCAAAAAAAGCAGTGGCCCCAGCACTGACCCTTGGGGAACATCACTGTCTACCATCTTCCAGTCTGAAAAACAGCCGTTTACCACAATTTGCTGTTTTCTGTCCTTAAGCCAATTCCTTATCCAAGCTGCCACTGAACCACCTATTCCGCAAGCCTCAATTTTGTTAACCAGTCTTCTATGTGGTACTTTGTCAAACACCTACCTAAAATCCATGTAGACAACATCCATTGCATTCCCTTCATCAATCCTCCCTGTTACTTCATCAAAAAATTCAATTAGATTAGTCAAACACGATCTGCCTTTTACAAATTCGCGTTGGCTCTCCTTAATTAGCTTATCATCTTCCAAGTGTCCGTTAATTTTTTCTTTGATTATTGTTTCTAAAACTTTACCCACCACTGATGTTAAACTGACTGGCCTGTAGTTACTAGGATTGGCCTTGCACGCTTTCTTAAACAATGGTGTCACATTTGCCACTTTCCAATCCTCAGGCACCTCCCCCACATCTAGGAAAGATTGGAAAATTATGGCAAATCCTTCCGCTATCTCCTCCCCCAATTCCCTTAGCAACCTGGGATGCAAGCCATCTGGACCAGGCAACTTATCCACTCCAAGCATACACAACCTTTCTAGTACATCCTGTCTTATCAATTTTCACCCCTTCCATTGCTTCTACCTTTTCCACTTCTACTGATATTTTGTCAGCATCCACCTCCTTAGTAAACACCGATACAAAGTACTCGGAGTATTCTAGCCTTGCCCTGTGCCTCTAAGCATATATCACCTTTGTCCCTAATAGGCCCCATCCCGCCTCTTACTACCCACTTACTGTTGGCCATTCTACACTCATATTCTCTCTTTGCAATCTTATTTTCATCTTCACTTCCCCTCTCAACTTATTGTATTTGGTCTGGTTCTCCCTTGAAGAATTCACCTGACATTCATCATACACCCTCTTTTTTTGTTTCATCTTCTCTATCTCCCTTGTCATCCAAGGAGCCCTTGCTTTGATTCCCTTACCCTTCCCTCTTCTTGGAATGTACCTAGCCTGTACTTGGAACATCTCCTCCTTAAAGATCACCCATTGTTCAGTTGCAGTTTTTCCTGTCAGTCTTTGGTTCCATTTTACCCCGGCTAGATCCTTTTGCATCCCATTGAAGTTAGCCCTATTCTAGTTTAGAAGTTCAACTCTCGATTGTTCCTTGCTCCTCTCCATTGCTAATCTAAATCTTATACGATGATCACTCGTACCCAAGTGTTCTCCCACAGACACTTGGTCGACCTGGTCCACCTCGTTCCCCAGCACCAGATCCAGCAATGCCTCCTTCCTAGTTGGGCCAAGAACATACTGGTCAAGGAAATTCTCCTCACTGAGCAATGTAGATTACGTAGTTTTTATAAATATAATTGGAACTTAATTTGGTTGGGTTTTCTTTGGCATACACCTATTCAGAATTAAATGTATCAAGATTTACTGGAGAAAAAAACTAAGGTGCTATGTTATCAAAATATAATTTTGTTCGCTTCAATATTTAAAAAAAAAAAAAAAAACAAGTTTTCATGGAAAGGAAAAAAGAGACACAACGCACTCTGATACAGACCTGCATCCTGGAGGCGCACAACTAGCTTGAACAGCTGAGCATTTCCCCTTAAGCTGACTTAGTTTTTCAATAATACTTGGCACCAGAACAGCCAACAAAAGCTCATGTTGCCAGTCGTTTTGCCTAACCTAAAACCTGAGGGCCTACATTTTTTCCCCAGTAACCTACAGATGAAAATTACGTATTGCTTACAAACATTGTGTTTTTCCAAAAGGTTTACATTCTTTTTTTCCCTTTGGATTTTTGCTTTCCTCTTTGGTTATGTTCCAGTTGGCCATGGTTCTTAAGTGTATGATGATTTTACAGGATACGTTTCGACTTCAGCAAGATGTGAGAAAAAAGAAACGAGAGATTTTAGAAAAACACATAGAAACCCAAAAGGTATTTAGTCTGACATCTATTTTTCTTTGATCAGGATAATCTTCTATTTTCACAGGGGAATGTAATTTGGGGATGTACATGTAGTCCATTTTATATATTTTTTTTAATTGCACTGTATGCTGCTCTCCGTTATGTTTGAGTAGTGGAACCAGTCTCCGTGTGAACTGGCTGCAAAGTGGATCCTGGTCTATTGTGCGGGTACAGGCTGGTTATGACAGTTCAGTATGCACATGCAAACCTTCATCTAGGTCGTTTAATATAGATAGGAAAGAGCAGAGGCCCTAATGACGATCTGTGGGGGACACCACTGGTAACTGGTTTTTAAGCAGGTCCGCAGCCATTGATAACTTTCTGCCTATGAGCACGCAGTCACTTCTTTATCCATTGTAGCAGCTACCCAACATCATTGCATTGCTAAAGAGATTCTGCAGTGCTGGAATACTGCGTTTCCCAATCTCAGGAAAACTGGCAGTAATCAGGAAGATTCAACTGGAAAAAAGTGTTTTTTCTGTACTTGTGTTAAATTAAAAAATAATCTTAATTTTGGCTTGCATGTGTTTCTGCTGCACACATCAAAAGTAATATGAAAACAGCTGTAGTGAATTCTAAGCTGCACCAGCAGAATTCAAATGCCTCTTCTACCAAGAATCCGGGGCAGCAAGAGAGTGATGGGCAAAAGCTTTATTCTATGCTTTGCCTGCGTTAAGTCACTGTAGCCTCTTGTAGGATTGACAGGGTAGATGCTGAAAGGTTGTTTTCCCCTGGCTGGAGTGTCTAGAACTAGGGGGCATAGTCTCAGGATAAGGGGTAGGCCATTTAAGACTTGAGATGAGGAGGGATTTCTTCACTCGGAGGGTTGTGAATCTTTGGAATTCTCTGCCCCAGAGATGCTCAGTCAGAGAATATATTCAAGGCTGAGATAGATAGATTTCTGGACTCTAGGGGAATGGAGATCGGGCGGGAAAGTGGAGTTGAGGTCGATGATCAGGCTTACTCCTGCTCTTACTACTTATGTTCTTCTGTACTACCACATGAATCAGATTGGGAGGGTAATCCATAAGCGAGGTTATGCTTTTTGTTTCATGGGAGTCTTTTACCCTGCCCCCCTGCTCTGTTTAGAGTAATAAAATGTAAGCATGTTAGCATTTCAATCCAGTTCAGTGCCATTTTGTCAAAACTATTTCTGTAGGAAATTGCAGGGCCTTCCCTGCTTTCTCCCCCCCCCTTTGTTCTTTTAACACACATGTTTGCAATTTATATTAACGATTTAGACTTCGGAATCAAAAACACAATTTCTAAATTTGTGGATGACACCAAATTGGGGGGATAGTCAATACTGAGGAGGACTGCAACAAATTACAGGAGGACATTAATACACTTGCAGAATGGCCATATAATTGGCAAATGAAGTTCAACACAAATAAATGTGAGGTGTTATGTTTTGGTAGGACGAATAAGGAGGTCACTTATCACTTGGAGGGTGCGAGTCTGGGTGGGGTGGAGGAGCAAAGGGATCTATCGGAGTACAAATACACAAATCACTATCAGGAAAGGATGAACAGGCTGAGTCTCTTCGCTTGAAAAAAGAAAGCTGAGGGGTGATCTGAGGGGTCTTTAAAATTATGAAAGGTTTTGATAGACCTTCTCAAGGGCAATTAGGGATGGGCAATAAATGCTGGCCTTGCCAGCGACGCCCACATCCCACAAATGAATATTTAAAAAAAAGATGGTGTGTTTCCTCTTGTGGGGCAGAGTGTAACTAGAGGCCATCAATATAAGACCGTCACTAATAAATCCAATGGAGAATTCAGGAGAAACTTCTTTACCCAGAGAGTGGTGAGAATGTGGAACTCGCTACC
The DNA here is from genome assembly GCF_052327205.1 of Somniosus microcephalus. NCBI lineage: Eukaryota > Metazoa > Chordata > Chondrichthyes > Squaliformes > Somniosidae > Somniosus > Somniosus microcephalus. The sequence goes on along the minus strand of NC_140996.1, from coordinate 29,025,791 downwards.
ACAGGGAGTGGTTGAGGCGAATAGTATAGATGCATTTAAGCGGAGGCTTGATAGCATATGAGGGAGAAAGGAACGGAGGGTTATGCTGACAGAATTAGATTAGGAAACACTGGAGGCGGACGAGTGGAGCGTAAATGCCGGCATGGACTGGTTGGGCCGAATGGCCTGTTTCTGTGCCGTATATCCGATGTAATCTATCTTCTGTTGAGAAGTATCACCTAAATATGTTTTACATCTGATCCTCTCGTAAATACTGGCTTAATTGCCTAATGTTGGAAAACCAGAATTAACATACATGGTTTGAATTACTGGATTGCTCTTAAGGAACTTTGAAAGTACTGGGCAGTCTGAGACCCCTTTATAGACTGAGATGTAAACCCCCCCGAACCTGAGGAGTAACGCAGGAAGGAGAATCAAATTAACAGCTGCACCAAAGATACTGATCCAACCCTTTTATTTTCTCCCCATCTACTCACAAAGCTCTGGTCTAACAATACTATAATAAATTGTTGCAGCCCACCAAATGTTAGCGTACCAGTCAATCCAGTGTGTTCCCCCATTGGTACTGTGTAATTAAAATTGTGCACTGTCTTCTCAAAATTTTGATTAAATGTGAAGTGAATATACAAAACCACATGCTTGATCAGGGAACCAAGGGTAGTCTGATCAATCAAAGTATAATATAATGTGCTTTGCTTTTGCTTAAAAAATCTTGTCTGAGAAAGTTATATCCTGGGCACTTCTGTCTGTCTCATCTTGACTTTTTGAATCCATATTTAGATCTTGATAGCAAAGCTGGAGAAAAACAAAAAAATGAAATCCGAAGATAAAGCAGAAATAATGAAAACACTGCAGGCCTTAACTAAGAGTATAACCAAACTACAGGATGAACTGAAAGCAAGTGGAACAGGCTCATCTCTTCCCAAAACAGTGAAAACCAAAGCTCAGGTATTGCATTTTGTTGGTGTTTTTTGGATGTTGTGTTTCTTAAGAATAACTTTCCATGTTCAAAAAATGAAGGTGGTGAACAAGGAAAGTTTAATCTTGTGTTTTTATTTGTTTTCCCGAATGTTTATAAACGTATAAAACAAAGTTCAGAATTTAGATTAAAGTGTATATATAGCCGTTGAGCATTTCCGCAAACCAGAAACCATTGCTTATGACTGTCCCTGCACAACACTTTTTAACTAGTAAGCCAACAGAAAAAATAAATACTAAGTATAGCATGAAAAATAGCCATTCAGACCATGCCCCTTCCCAAATTATTACTGTTTCTAATGGTTTTAACCCATCATTTTTTCCTCTTTCCTTGACTGAAGGTGCTACCGCTTGCTGGGTATCCTATAGCACCTTTCCAAATTCGTCATGACTTGATTTTTCTGCTCCCCATACTGCTTGAGTTGCTATCCTGTTTCAGATCAGTCAACTCCGCTTCAAATTGGATTTTCTGGTCTGTTCTAAACTGATGCCGCTTTTATCCGCTGTGCCATTAGTGAAGCTCCTGAGTGATCATTTTATCCATCACAGTGCAAATGGTTAATCACTTTTTTTGTTAAACAGACTGCAAAATGTGAAATTGAAATGTGTCCCCCATTTCTGTTCCTTACAAAACTGAGTGTATTAACCAAAAATGACCACATATATTCTGAGGGAGTGAATTGCCAGCCTGTAATCTTGCTGCTTCATTTTGATTTGCAGCGATTACCTGATTCCCCGCAAGTAGATTATCGGCTTGCAGTTCGATAGTTATTTGGATTTAAGCAAATGCTGGATTTTTCTTTTTATAGATGCAAAGAGAACTACTAGACACCGAGCTGGATTTGTACAAGAAAGTGCAGGCTGGAGAAGATATCACTGAACTTAGAAAAAAATACAACGAGCTTCAGCTCGAGGTAGGAATAATGACCATAGTAATTCAAAGGTATTAAGAAATTGCATGCTTTCATATTCATATTAATGCACGAGTATGTTCTCTGCCTACTGTTAACAAAGTTTTCCATTCTTCCCTCCAGATTGTAGTTCGCATTTCTAAATCTATTTTTGAGGTTCTTACAAAATAATCTTGAGGTTTTCTTTGAAAAATGCAAACATATTTCTAGCTGTGGCTCATTTGCTGACCATCATGCTGATAATTATTCTGGAAATCTTTTTGCCAAAGTTTCTAGAGTATCTGGCAGAATTTCTGATAAAAGGAATGCTGTGCAAATTTATTTAGCTGTGTACACACCCAATATTTTACTTTTTTTTGTATGAATTGGGTATATGTAGTTTGCTGGCCTCTGGATTGGAGCTAAGTTTAGGCTACTGAGGCAAGACTTCACCACATGTAGCTTAATATTTCCAACACAACCTCTGCTTGATTTACTGGATACAAGGCTGTTTGTTAGATTTCTGTTAATCTCAATTTCAGCTTATAGGCTGTCTCAAATCATAACTTGGTAAAACAATAAAAACCAAGGAACTTGCTGCAATAATAGGGGTTTACAGGAGATGGCAGCATTGTCTGCCAGTTGAATGTAATGATCAGAAAAGCGTGTAATTTCTATTGCATATTTTCTGATAGTCTTGCTACACCACTTAAAGATGTGTAGTGTAAATCTGCCAAACTGATGTCGCTGTGAAGTTTGCCATCAGAACACAGTTTGGAAATGGTTGTGCATCATTAGTAATGCATAGACACAACAGTAGAACATTTTAAAATCCCTACCATTTGCCCTTGAAATGGATTGGACGGTAGCGGGAGGATATTATATGAATACCTTCAAAGCGTGGTACCAACCAAAGTACGACCACTCCCAACAGCCTCCCTTCCTCACCCTCACTAAGGCCACAGGTATGGAAAGGCTACCGGGGACAATATGTTTAGTAAGGAATTTGAAGAGGGGGATATTCGTAGGCACTAGTCGGTGCACGTATAATTTTACAGTAACTGGTACTGCTAACTGGTTTCCCTGTTATCCATCCCCTCAGTATTATGGTTGTACACTGCAAGTCCCATACGCCAACCAAAAAGGTACTTTCAACTATTCCCTGGTATCTGCAGGGTTTGATGTCGATAAAACCACCTCGTACAATGGGACATACTTTATTTGTGGCAACAAAGCATACCCCTGGTTGCCACGGGGCTGGACAGGATCATGTTACCTGGCATATGTGTTGCCATATATTCACCATTTGCCCTCTCTAGCGAATCATCATTATCGATCCGAAAGAGCTATTACTAAAACAGAACAATTCTTTGCTATCCTATTCCCCGGGTATGGAACAGCCAGGACAATAAAAGAAATTCGGCTGGTAGCCTCGATTCTTGAGGAAGTAGCCGATGATACGGCTGAGTCACTGGGTAAAATGAACAGTGAGATGGTGGCAATACGCACAGTTGCCTTACAAAATAGAATGGCTCTAGATTATCTGCTAGCGGAGAAGGGTGGAACATGTGCCCTAATCGGAGCTGACTGTTGCACATATATCCCGGACAACTCCGAAGATATTACTAATTTGGCTAAACATATCCGTAAGGAAGTAGAAAAGGTTAAACAACCCCCGCCCTTCACTTTATGGAATTGGGCAACTGGATGGCTAGGCTCGCTGGGGACTTCAGTGGTGCAGGGGTTAATTTTGTTCTTTGTAATCATTGTAATTCTGTATTGTGTGTTTCTGTTGATTAAATGTACCTGCCGCCAGGCAGCTGCTGCCCCATGGGTAAGCCAAGATGTGACAACTTATATTTAGCTGCAAGATCAGTTTGTATCTTTTCTACTTTTTAATTTTTGTATCTTTTCTACTTTTTAATTTTTCTACCTTTTTACCTGAATGTATTTTTCAAAGCCATAAGCTGAGGGGAGTTCCTCCCACTTTTTAAGATGCACTAATTAATTTAAGATCATGAAATCAATTAACTTATTAAAACCAGGCTTTTACTGTGGCCACGTAAAATCCTGGTTGATGTCAATTTGTGCAGTGCCACTGATCCGGACAGTGGCAAAACACAGCAATGATTTGATTATATTTTTAATCTTTATGTTAATGATTCAATTTTTTGAAAGAATCAAAGGGGGGAGTGTTAGGGAATATATATTTTAATAAAACAGATTTGAATATGATTAAACTAATAATGTAAAGAAATTTGATTATGTTTAAGCTGACCACGTGCCAAAGGATGGTGTGATGTATGAGATCCAATCACAGCTGGTAACGTCACCTCGGCTGACTTAAAAACTGAGAACAATGGAAATGCTGAATTAGCTTAAAACTATGAAAATGCTGATCTTAACTTAAAACTAAAAGTGATGATTCTGCTTAACTAGAGAACAAAGGAATGATTGATGTATCAGAGATCCAATCAGTGTGATGTAGTTGAACCAACCATGACTCTGCATGCATGCTGCTGAGCCAATGGTTATAAAGGGGGCGGGTACATCTGCTGATTCATAAAAACCTCCCGGGTAGCGAACCCTCTGGGTGGTAAGACGGCGAGATCCCATTGTAGAGCTCTAACTTCGGCGGTGTTATTTAATTAAGCCTACAACTTGAGACCCCCAAGTAAATAAATCGATATTATGGCGCCACTCGATAAACCTACGACTATTAAGCGAGGGCAGGCTCCACCTGAAATAAAAACCTGCCATTTTGTTCACAAGTCAGGCAGAGGAAGAAAGTCAAACAGTGTAAATCAAGTGATGCAATAAATCGACTATTTAAAACTTACCACCGGACTCGCAAACTTTTATTTTAGTGTGTTGACCTCAAATCAGTGTGGTCCACTGAAATTACCTTGATCTAACAGACGGTAACACAGCTTTTAATAATTTTGTGACACTAGTCATCTAAATGTGTTATTTGCTAATCTACCTATTTGTGCAAGACTATTGATAACCTTTTCATCGAAGTTTCAAGAACGTGATTTCCGCCCACAAGGTGGCTAGCATGTGATGTTCCTTAATTATATACTTTGTGCATAAATTGAGGCAAAAATGTGGATTAAATTGTAAAAAAGTGTTAGCAAGTTTAAGTTTGTGTGCATCCAAGTGAGGGGAATTGATGTGGTAAGTGCAACATTCCAGTCATGTTGCATTTTTAAAACTTAAATATGAAAGATAAATAAAGTAAACTAGCAAGTAGATTTTTTGTGACTCTTGACATTTTGCAGCTAGATGAAGTTTTTGTTATGCTGAGTACTTCCCCTTGGAGTTCTTGCTAAACTCCCAACAGTTTTGGCAGCTTTGGAGATTTCACTTTTTATATAAAAAAAAACTGGATTGAGCTTTTCCTGATGTCCCTTTTAATAATCAACATTAAACGTGCTAAATGTGTCTGAGCATGTTATGTGTTCATACTTGTGTTGCAGGCTGCCAAACGGGGGATCCTTTCTTCTGTTCGTGGAAGGGGGCACCACTCCAGAGGGCGAGGTGGACACCGAGGTCGAGGTAGAGGACATCGAGGACGAGGCCGGGGTGTACCTTTTCACTCTGTAGTAGACCATCGTCCAAAGTCATTGAATATATCTGGTTTTTCAGAAAGTGACCAAGATGAAGTCCTGCCGCATTTTGCAGTAAGTTATAGTCAACATGATGGATGTTGTTGTACTGAACCAGACAGAACAGGAAATCTTTAGTTATTTGATCGCATTCAGGAGAGACTAGGAGCACCCAGTCGGGCTTCAAACGTGCCCATGTCCTGATAATTGCACAGCTAATGCACTGCGCACCCCCTGTTGCACTAGTGAGACAATTTTCCTTTGCTAGCCATCTTTGAGTAAGGTTGGCAAAATGAGTGCTGCATTCGGGACAACTTATGGGAATGAAATTGAGGCTGCCTAAATTCATTTCACAGAGCCGGCAGATAGTGGAGACTTTTATCCCAACTTTCTGGACTGGATTTGAACCCATGTCCCGAAGGTGACAGGCCACTGTCTAACCCACCACACCACTCTGTACTGGGGGGGTTTTCTCTCAACTTGTATACAAGATTATTTGCAAATTATCTTTCGGTCAAATCTAGATTTTTGAGATGTTTTCTTCCCGACTTGGATTTTCCTTTTCTCAATCTGCTCGGTGGCCTTTACCAATGCTGCTCTGAAATTGGACATGCAGGGTGCCTTTTCCATAGCAACCAGCTTGAGATTGGGAACTTGACATGCAGAAGATAGTAAGCACAAACTGCATCCTGCCAACTGTGGGTAGTGCATTGGGCTTGAGCCTGCTGTTGGGTGTTATTTTACACGGTGTTACTTGTGTAGTATCACATTTTTCTTTTCCAACAAAAATAATTTTCCGGGTGCATTCAAATTGTTTTTAGCCGGTTCAAAAAAAAAATTCGATAATGTCAAGTGCTACATAGGTACAGGAAATGAAAACTTCATGCAAGAACAGGGATTCATAAGAACATAGCTGGAGTAGGCCATTTGGCCCTTCGAGCCTGCTCTGCCATTCAACAAGATCATGGCTGATCTACCTCAATTCCACCTTCCCGCACTATCCCCGTATCCCTTAATTCCCTTCATTCTCAAAAATGTATCGACCTCTTTCTTGAATATACTCAAAGACTGAGCCGCCACAGCTCTCTGGGGTAGAGAATTCCAAAGATTCACAACCCTTTGAGTGAAGAAATTTCTCCTCATCTCCGTCCTAAATGGCCATCCCCTTATTCTATGACTGTGACCCTGTGTTCTAGATTCCCCAGTCAGGGGAAACATTTTCCCAGCATTAACCCTGTCAAGCCCCTGAAGAATTTTAGTTGTTTCAATTAGATCACCTCTCATTCTTCTAAACTCTAAGGAATATAGGCCTAGTCTACTCAGTCTCTTCTCGGGGCCATCCCCTCATCCCAGGAACCAGTCTAGTGAACCTTCGCTGCACTCCCTCTTGAGCAAGTATGTCTTTCCTTCAGTAAGGAGACCAGAACTGTACACAGTACTCCAGGTGTGGCCTCATCAATGCCCTGTATAATTGTAGTAAGACTTCTTTACTCTTGTACTCGAATCCCTTTGTAACAAAAGCCTTGTGGTCCCCTAAGGGATTGTCCCATTCACATATGGCATGAGGATGGTGAATTGCTTTCAAGAAAGAGAAACATTGTTTATCTTCATTTCTAATGTTTTTATAGTTACCATTTTTGGTTGTGTATATAGTTACACAATCCATACATAAGAAAAATGGGAAAGGACATTGAGCCCATCAAGCGTACCTTGTATGATCTATGCTGCTGGATCTGTAATCTGATGATCAAATCTCTTCTATTCAGAGGTGTTCTGTAATTGCTGTTCTCGGCAATACAGATGCTGAATTGTTGGTTTATAATGTGATGTATATTATTTTTCACCAATCATTAATTATCTTCTAATAAACTTAGTGACATGTATGCAGCAAAAGTGCTTATATTGTCCATGACACCTGCTGCCAGGAAGGAAATTAAAATTACTCTTTCAAAGGCTGCAGTATTTAAAACAAAACACACATGCATAGAAATGATTTCCTGCCTGGATTCAGATATTTTTTTCACCCAAATGGCCCAATTGTGCTCTGTTTGATACTGTTTAAATCCCTCTGAAGTTACTGCCTTGTAATAATTCCTGGCAATTTTTCTCTTTGTACTATTCATTCATCATTACTTCAACTTCATTATCCAGTCCTAAACCGCTCTTTGGAGTGAGCTGTATTGCACTTCTCGGCTAGTTCCAATAATTTCCCTTCATGGATTGATTTTTGTCAATCTAGAGTGGTCTGAAGTATCATGACTGCACTCACCTGGTTCCATTCTTACCTATCTAATCAGAATCATCTGCAGTGGCTTCTCTTCCTGCTCCCGCATCGTTACCTCTGGTGTCCCCCAAGGAACTATCCATTGCCCCCTCCTATTTCTCGAATGCATGTTGCCCCTCAGCGGCGACATCCAAAAACACAGTGTCAGTTTCCACATGTACACTGATGACACCCAGCTCTACCTCTCAGTTTGACACAGCCCCTCTCGCCTCCACAACTTAACTGTTTTATGACGAGCTGCTTCCCTGTTAGATTTTGCATTCCCCAGCCAAATGTGCTGCAGGCCAACCTCTGGCAGGCTTTTTCTAGGCCTATAGCCCAGGAGCCAAGACTTGTCACAAAATCCAGTGCGGCCCATGAAATGGGTATGCACGTGCCACAGATGTGTCTAAATTGGAAAGCGTTGATATTGCAAAGTCTGGGCTAAATTAGGATTGCTATAATAGCATTTTACTATGCACAAGGTTTGTTTCGGACTATGTCCAGCAGCATTTTTATTTCTCGGTGAATGCATTTCTTAAGTTAATTGCCTTCAATAAACAGAAGGCTGAGAGTTTGATTATGAACACAGTATTTGAAATTGTAGTGCTTAAAAGACTTTACTGTATTTCTCTCTTTAAGCAATTTGGTGAAATTGATGATTGTCAGATTGACGCCGGCTCTCGTCACGCAGTCATTACTTACAAGACGAGGGCAGAAGCAGAGGCTGTAAGTAAATCGTTTTTTATCATGTAAATTTAGGATCACTTCAAGTACTAAAATGAGCTCCAACATATTTAAAGGGATCACTCGTTTTATGAATGGGATCCCAGACAGTGAAAGCACTTGGCATGGCAATTTAGGAAGCTAATCCAATTTCAATGATCCTTGACCGGCTTTCCATTGCATAGTTCATCATTTGAAGTGAAGTGTCTTGTGGTTTATAGCCATTGCACTACTGGCATTGCACTAGCTGAACTTTTCTAGCCACAGTATCATTATTCAGTTGTGAATACTGTAGCTGGTGGAAATCGTAAACTTGAGGTGGTCTAGGCTAAATATATTGATATTCTTATATACATGTGTGTTTCTATAAGTGTATGGATCTTCATTAAGGTCCTTCAGAAACTAGTGAATATATTGTGTATGTGTGAACCGTTTCATCAGCAAAATAGGAGTGCTCCTTTTGGGTGGGGAATGGTTAGAGATGGATGACTTTTTTTAGGAGAAATTAGTATATATAGATGGAGTCTTTAGTCTTGCACCTCAACCATTTGTTTTGCCATAAGTATTACTCTGGTAGGATTATTGTACCTAGTGTATAAAGTGGCTGCTTTTCGATACAAAAATAGCAATTCTCTGGGCAAACCTAGTTCAGTTGTATTCTGCTAAGAATGCCCACTGAGAAATACACCGCTGCATTTAAATGCAGCTGGAACTAGTGAAATTTATTATAAATTTAAATGCGGAAATGCAAAATTTATACCTAGGGACTGTAATATTGTACCATTCATGTAAAAATGTCATTGAAGGTGTAATTGTTTCTACATTTCGCATTACACTGTAGTTCCAAATAGTGCGATAAATCTTGTGACTGCTAGTTATTCTGGTATGCTGCTAATGCGTTAACACTGATTTGTTTTAGTTTGTGTTCTTTTAATTGAAGGTTTTGGTTTTCACTGGTTGGTTCAGTGCATTTCCTAAATGCAAATTTTGAATGTTCATTTACTGCTCCATCTTTTCCAGTTGCAGCGAAAGATCTCTCAATATGGTTTCTGGGTTACGTGGACTGGTTTTAAAATATGCTCTTGGGAGGAGAGAAGCATCAGTTTTTTTCATATTTTTCTCTGCCTCCCAAAATAACTCAGTTGGTACTCATGTGTTCACTAAATTTTATGGCTTAGCTTAATTTGATATGCTGCCTTTTGAAAATTGGTTTACTTTATTCTGATGTATCATTCCAGGAGGGGAGTTGAGCACTAGCTTTTTAAAATTTCTCTGCTTACTTTAAAATTCACAATTTGTTTTCCATAGAAGTGTAGCTTTTTGAAAAAATATTTCAGCGTAAATTCTAAATTCCTTACAAATGGTTGCCTGCATATTTAGAAATAGTCTAATACACTAATTAAAGTACTATGCTATGTCTCTGATACAGTCATGGATGAGAGAAAGTTTCCTCCAACTGAACATCGGGAAGACTGAAGGCATTGTTTTCAGCCCCTGCTATAAAGCTCCCATGTGACTGAATCCAGCGCTCTCTGGCCACTCGCTCAGATTGAACCAGACTGCGCAAAGCCTTGGCATCCTGTTGCCCAGAGCTGAGTCTCCGATCGTACATCATACTCATCATAAGGCCACTTATTTCCATCCCTATCTCAACCCCCACCACTGCTGGAAAAATGTATCCCTGTTTTTGTCAGCTCTAAACTCAATTTTTCCAAAACTCAGTTGCCCTTCCATGTCCCACATTTAAGTCTGCCATGTCCATCACCCCTGTGTTTCCTGACATGTTTGCTCCCTGTCTCCCAGGGAGTCTTTCTCCTCATCACTCCACAACTTCATCCCATTCTGTCTCTACAACCTTCAGTCTTGTATCCCTTCCTTCACTCTGTTTCCAACTCTTGTCTTTCTATGCTTTATACCACTGCTGGTAGAAGAGCTTTAAGCCGCGTTGGCCCTACTCTGGGGCTCTGTCTAAACCCTTACGTCTCTCTACTCTTTTGAAAACCTCCTCAAAACTTAACTTTTTGATCAAGTTTTTGGTCACTTCTAATTCTTCCATTATAACTTGGTGTTTCTTCCTTTGTTCCCTTTTATCTTTTTTCCTCCTCCTTCCCCAACTCCCCTTTCGTAAAAGACTTCAGGAAGTTTTCCATGTTTAAAAGCATTGTATAAATGCAAGTTGTGTTGTGGGTAATTGGTGTTCAAGTATCCATCCATTTGTTGTTTTGCCTTTTGGGGCTCAAGTCTGAGTTCCAACTTAAATTTTTTGTGTTAATTTATACCTAATTGGTTCAAGATTTGTATCTTCTGCAGGAAGGACTTTTCTATCATTGGCTCTACTTGTAGTATTGGCACTTGTATGAGTGTGACAGTTCAGTGTTTCGGCCGAGAAATAAAAGATGTATCCGAGATCCAGAGGATATGTAAACGGTTACAGCAAAATAGCAGTGGATGGGAAAAACATGACAAACCTGGCAAAGCAGAGAAGGCTTCAGTGGCCCCAGGAGTATGATGGAAGTCAAGGGAGGACGACCTCGCTGGCTGTATATTGATGAGGGGATTCCCAACCCAAGCATCAGCTCACAATCTCCCAGACTTGCTAAGGCACTTATGACCGCATTACCAGCACCTACTGCCCGAGAGAAAATGGAAGCTGTGGTTAAGGACTGAAGTTGATGGAATTAATGTTGGGGCCAGAGGGCTGTATAATACAGGAAACTCTGTGATATCCGGGACCGAGCTGTTGCCGTCCCATCAAAACTGCCGGACAAACCAGCGCTAATGTTAAAACATACGGAAGCTTTTGAGCTCCGTATCTAGCAACAAACCCAGCTTCTAAACAGTCGGCCGTAGCTTGCAAGCGTCTCTGTAGCTAAGCAACAGCTTTAGCTAGACCTAGCAGAGCCTGACTAGTGGGGGGGAAAAAAGCAACGAAAAAAAAAAAACTTACTGAACCGACTCCTGAATTTTGCCGGTGGCTCGAGCATTCCGGACAGTTAACCTCCGGATAAACCAAAGTTTCCTGTACATAGAAACATAGAAAAATAGGGGCAGGAATAGGGCATTCGGCCCTTCGAGCCTGCTCCGCCATTCAATATGATCATGGCTGATCCTTTATCTCAATACCATATTCCCGTGCTCTCCCCATACCCCTTGATGCCTTTTGTGTCTAGAAATCTATCTATCTCCTTAAATATATTCAGTGACTTGACCTCCACAGCCTTCTGTGGTAGAGAATTCTACAGGTTCACCACCCTCTGAGTGAAGAAATTTCTCCTCATCTCAGTCCTAAATGTCCTACCCCGTATCCTGAGACTGACCCCTCGTTCTAGACCTCCAGCCAGGGGAAACATCCTCCCTGCATCCAGTCTGTCTAGCCCTGTCAGAATTTCATACGTTTCAATGCGATCCCCTCTCATTCTTCTAAACTCTAGTGAATACAGGCCAAGTCTACCCAATCTCTCCTCATAAGACAGTCCTGCCATCCCAGGAATCAGTCTGGTGAACCTTCGCTGCACTCCCTCCATGGCAAGTATTTCCTTTCTTTAGTAAGGAGACCAAAACTGCACACAGTACTCCAGGTGTGGTCTCACCAAGGCCCTGTACAACTGTAGTCAGACATCCTTACTCCTGTACTCAAATCCTCTTGCAATGAAGGCCAACATACCATTTGCCTTCCTAACTGCTTGCTGCACTTGCATGTTTGCTTTCAGTGACTGGGAACCTGGGTGTCCTTGTACACCAATCTATACTTAGTAGAATGATAAGGGGGTAGAGTTTCCACTAGGTTGTGCTGGTATTTCCAGTGCAATTTGGCCAAACCAGTACAAAAGCTGCAGGAATTTCAAGCGCAAATCAGGTTTCCGCGATCTTTTGTGCCTGGTTTTTAAAAAAAAATTGTGCTGGAAACCGGCCCCGCCCCCAAAACAGTCCGCGCCCCTGATCAAATTAATCACCATGGTGAGTTTCCACTAATTGTTTCCATTTGCGGGCCTTCAAGGAGGCTCTTAAAATTAAGGTTTTTTTTTTAGGCACAAGGGCACCTTTTAAAAGCTTTTAAATATTAAAAATGGTTAAATTTACCAAGAAACTGACTACTGTCCGCAGTGAAACTAGTAAATGGTTCTGTATAGTTGTTTAAAGTCAGGTTACTCACAGGTGGTGGACTAGGCACTTTTTTTTTAAATGCTTGTTTTTTGTGATTAAACCCATTTTCAGCTCTATTAATAAAACTGCACCAGGTTACCACTCTTAAATATATCAGAATATTTTTTAATGCAAAAGAATAATTACAATCTAAAAAGCTGCCCGATTGCGCTGGTTCATGGAAAAGTTTACGTTTGGTGAAATGCAAGAGTTTGAGCTGAAACTTGAGCAAAAAATTCCATTTAGAAAATTGCCCCTGGATCGCTGATTGCGCCCAAAGTGGAAACAACCCCTAGGTGTTTTTCCTCGAACTTGCATTGAGCTACATTTGCAACAATGTAGGAGACCAATGCCAGAGGTGCGAGTGGGACAGAGAATTAAAGCGGCGAGCGACCTGAAGCTCAGGATAAGCTCGAACAGCATTGTATTTTTCTACTAGGTACTTCACATTCACTGTAACAACTTCAGACCTTAACCACAGCTCTCATTTTCTTTCGGACAGCAGGTGCTGGTAATGTAGGATGGGTGCACTCTTGCTTCTGGCAACTGGGGGATGTTGTGGGCTGGTGCTTGGGTTGGGAATCCTTTATATCAGTCTGAAGCTGGCAGGGTGGTTGGCAGCCCTTGCGTTTTCTGAAGTCCCGGGCCACTGAAGCCCTCTCCACTTTGCCACATTTTACATGCTTCCCTCTTCTACCTTGCCCCGCCTGCTATTCTGCTGTAACTATTCACACATCCTCGGGGTCTTGGATAGATCATTTATTTCTCTAATTTCTCCTTTATCACTTCTGTCGGTAATCATCTTCTGTCCTCCACCCAATAACAGACTGTTCTTTTTCTTCTCTTGTCCCTTTTTCCTGCTTGCAAGTTGTTCATCTGTAGCAACTTGTAGTTCGAAGGAAAGGTCATCGACCTAAAACACAAACCCTACCTTCCTCTCTTCACAGATGTTGCTGCATTTGCAGTATTTTGCTTTTTTCCTCCAACTTTGCAAGTTTTGTTTTTGTACTTCAACGCTCATGCAGGAGTCTTAGTCCTCCAGTAGCAAGATGGAACAGCTGGGCATCCAAACTACACACTACTCTTAACTGTGACCAAACAGATTTATAATGACCTCTTGCTCTCATTAGTTTTGTTGATATTCTACTAAGGCTTGGATAAAATGGAACTCTTAAACTCAATATATAACAGTATCACAAACTTATCAGATACAAAGAGGTACTTTTATTCCCACAAAGATATGGTTAGGAAGGTAATTAACTTCCCAACTCTTGGATAATCTTCCTGCTCCATAATCCATAATAAACAGCTGAGTATTTTTGTTTTCTTCAGTGGCTCCCTCTCTGGAACTGCATAAATCATTGGCTGGAGGAAGTGTTCTTTTGTCTATTGGTAGAAATTTCTCACTTAAACTAAAATATGCAATAAAAGTCAGTCATGGGTAATGTGCTTCTCAAATGCTGCAGTGATTTAAAAAAAATACAATGCCTTTTTGTATGCTCACACTAGTTTTCCTCTTCACATATCAACTGCTTTCTCCAACAACCTTTATCAACATTGAGTTTTTGTAGTAAGCTGGTTATACTTGGATTGTAATACTGTGGATGGTTAGAGTATTAAACCATTTACTACAGATGTGCATTGCAAAATATGCTTTGCATGTTTAACCAGTATGCCATTTAGTAAGGCTGCCCTCATATTTGATATTTTGGAGATCCTAATCAACTTGGAATGTTTATCCAAGGAGCTTGTTCTATAAACTATATGATTGAAATTATTGACCTAGCCTCATGAAGCAGCTTTTGTTACGGGAGAGATCTGATTCTTCTGTTCAATGTGGCTTTTAGGCTGCTTTACATGGAATTCGTTTCAAAGGGCAGGCCCTTCAACTTGCATGGCACAAGCCTGGAGCTACCAGCACAGCTGCTGAACCTGAGGATGCGGAGGCAGATGAAGAGGAGGTACATGTTTTATAAAATAATTCTACTTTCAATTTTAGTGGCAATGTTGTGAATTTGCTAAGTTTGCTGAAAATTCTATACTTCCAGGTGAGGGAGTGGTGCAAGTACAATTCAAGATGCATGTATGTCACATGAAGCTCCTGCATGGCAATAGTGTGCTGAAGCTGTTCCGTACTGCATGTGGCAAGCAAGCTCTCATTCAGGTTTTGGATTTTTTTTTGCAGCAATCTAAGAATTGCAGTGCATCAGTTTTTGTTTTAAATCCATCAACTTGCCATTTATTCAATTCTTGGGTTAATTACTATTTAGTTTAGCAGCTGTTAGTTTGCTCTCGAGGGGTCGTTCATTTAAAATTAAAATAAATTGTTTTGAGTTTTTTAGTTATTTATCCCTTTGCACTTTTTCCTTACAAACTTCAGTGGACTTGTGCATTGTTGTTTTGAACAAAGTCTCACACCAGTGGCCCTCCAGCACTAATGTCAGAAACTGGATTAATAAATTGTGCATCTTGCTACTGTACCTTTCCAGTAACTGTCACTGATGCATGCACTGTCGACCCATGTTCCACAACTCCTTAAATTGCACAGCCTTTACAGGATTTCAAAGAGGATTTGTCACGCACACTTGAAATGCTGGAAAGTAATTCTGGTTGAAAGGATGGAATGCCTACATTAATTGAGGTCTCGAGTCCAGTTTGCATTCAGAACACAACAAGCGCAAGCATTCATTTCCTAACTGTAGAACATTGTAGTCTGTCTATGGATCGAGTTAGAATCATGTTATGCATCAGCTCCTGGGATTGAATATTACAGGAAACTTTGTGATATCCGGCACCGACGGGACCGAGCTGTTGCCGTCCCATCAAAACTGCCAGACAAACCAGCGCTAATGTTAAAACATACGGAAGCTTTTGAGCTCCGTATCTAACAACAAACCCTGTTGCACAGCTTCTAAACAGTCGGCCATAGCTTGCAAGTGTCTCTGTAGCTAAGCAACAGCTTTAGCTAGACCTTGCAGAGCCTGACTAGTGGAAAAAAAAAAGCAACGAAAAGAAAAAAAACTTACTGAATCGACTCCTGAATTTTGCCGGTGGCTCGAGCATTCCAGACAGTTAACCTCCGGATAAACCAAAGTTTCCTGTAGATGGTAGCTTATGTAACTCTTGCTACAACTCTGATTTCTAGTAACCAATGTCATCAATCGAAGCTTATTGACATGGCCTGACTCTCATATATTGTAGGGACTTCCCTCCTCTTTGCAGATCATTTATGTTATCATTGACTGCAACAATACCTGCACATGTCCTGATTCCCCTTGGCCAAAGCTTCTAACTGGGTGAAGTCACCTCTTGCGACCTTTCTTTCTGTAGGTTTTAATAGGGGTGCATCCTGCTAATGCAGCCACTGAAATCAGAGCTTTGGGTTTAGTCAATGAACCAACATATCAGCTGTTGGTTCCTTGGTCGATCATCTGAACGCTGCCATGTTCAGGACAGTATCCTGAACCTCTTTGTAGGTTTGTATCCAAAATTCATAATCTGTCCCCTCCTGTATGTGTGGCACTCCACTCGGATGGCACAGGAAAATCAAGAAGCTGTTCTTCACACCAGCCAGGGCTAACCAGATGCTGAGTCCCTACTGCTATGAAGGAGGATCTCTTTATTTGAACTATCACAATGTTATCAACATCAATGTTCTGACATAGTATGATGAATTATAGGAAGTAACTGCGCAGAAATGGACTGTTTTTCCCATTAAGTCTGTGTTGGTTTTTCTCTACGTGAACTACTTAGTCTAATCCCACTGTCCCCATTCTTTACTCCAGAGCCGTTAATAATTTTCAAGTAACTAATTCCCTTTTTTTTAAGAAAGTGCTAACCTCCCCTTCAATTCTTTTTGTAAGTTTAAAATTTGTGTCCCCTTATTATTCTCTCTCAACCAGTGGAAACTATTTATCTTATAACCTTTGATCATCTTGAAAACCTCTATCGGATTACCCCTTAACCATCTCCGCTTTAGTGGGGGGGGGAAACTAACTTCAATTTTCTCTCAGTAACTGCGACCCCTTAACCCCTGATAACACAAGAGTCAATCTATGCTGCATTTTTTCCCATTGTTTTGTATTCTTTCTATAATGAACTGCCTTGCCTAGCACGACACTCCAATTGCAGTTGAATTAAGGTCCCCTGCAAGTTCAAGGAGGTAACGTTGAACTTCGACAAGACTTCAGGCTGAAGTTGGAGTATTGTGTGCAGTTTAGGGCAACTAATTCACTGTTACATTCACACTCCCAATTCTGTGCCTCCGCATGACTATCTGAATAGGACCAAATATGACACACTGGATAGTTGTCAGGGCAGATATATTAGTTAATAGCCTAATGTCTAATTAATTTATAAATTAAAACAAGTGATTTGTCTGGCATAAAAACATGCCAGATCCCATGATTTTCTGTGCTTATCCTGGGCACTGCGATTTTTCAAAACCAGGTTCCTGTGTCTCATCTCCATTCTGTTCTTTCATCTTGATCTATGTGTTCTTGCTTAGATGGGCATCAGAAACCAGACACTGGTGCTTTTCTTGCCAGGGTCTAGCTCCATTCTTGCTGTCATCACTCTGAATTTTGTGAATTATTTCCTCTGCAGCTATTCCATGATGGGTTTTTTTGGCTATGACAAATTACTTGCCTTAATTTTAAATGATGAAGAAAGGGAATGAGCTATGTATGAACAGGTTTTGTTAAACTGATACTGGGTAGGATTGAGAATGAATAGATGACATGCATGTGTGAAAGCATGTTCAAAGTGTTGATATTTCCTGTGGTGCAAAATTCCCCTTTTGCCACATTAACAGTGTTCAATGAAAGCTATCAAGGAAAGTTGAGATGACTTTTTCATATCTGTAAAACACTTTGGGGCTTGATTCCTGAACATGACTAGATAAAGTGCTGTTTTTGGCAAAGCACTTTCCATTATTGCCTGCCAGCTCTTACAGCAGGCAGCAATTTTGGGTGAATTACATCAGACGGTAATAGTACAAAAGAAAGCTCATGTCAGTCAGCTACTATTATTGCCTGTGAAATACTGCCAGTAAAGTGCATGTAGTAATTGTACAGCGAGGATGAGAACATTCTGGAACAGTACCACAGATTGATCTACTTTAAAAGTAGTCAGTTTTACTTATAATAGTAACAACTTAAACTAGACAAACTGTTTTAGTAGTAGATCATAGATCTTCTCAATTCACACAAGAATGTTCATTGTCCTGAGGTCGTTGCCAGTTCCTTTTTTAATCTTATTTTCCATCTCTTGTCCTCTTTCCTCTCTCCCACCCCCTCCCCAGTTGCTGTCCTCCTCCCTCACCTTTCCCTCTCAATCTATTTACTGAGCATTTATAGAATTTTCATATCAGCCTGATACACATTCTGTAAACCAGTCCCACCTGTGGCTCTCAGCTGCTGCCTTGCTCATGAAAATGTCTTTGTCTCTAACATTGAGACCATCCATCACACTGCCCCCCTTGTCCTCTTCAGGCTAACCTTTTCCATCATGTGACTTGCCTTGTTTGCTCAATCCCCTTCCTATAATCGTGTCCATCAACAAGACTGCTTAGTTCCATTGCTACAACATGCACTGCCTTCCTTCCTGCTTCATCCACTGCTGCCAAAACCCTTAATCTATGTTTTGTTACTGCTAGACTTGAAAATCTCTAACCTATTCCTTGTTGGCCTCCCATCTTAACGTCATAAATTCCAATGTAGGGATAGATAGTGGGCTATTGAGCTGAAAGGACAACAGGATTAGATTTAATGGCTCAAGCAACAAGCTACCATAGATATGACTGCTTGAATGGCTGCCTTTTCTGCTATATGGTTCTAAAAAATCAGCTGCTCTCAATCCTGTCCTTCAGCAAGTCCCTCTCCCCCATTACCTCAAACCTCACTGACCTACATTGGTTGGCTGTCATACTACACATTCAACTTAAACTCCTTATCCTCTTCCAATCTGTCACCATCTTTACCCCATCTAACCTATGCAACCTTTTCAATGCTTAACTTTTACTCCTGCACCCTTCAGTCCTCCAACTTGGGCATTCTGTGCATTTTCTCCTCTGCCTCTCTCTTTTTCTCTCCCCACCTTAACCAAGCTTTCAGTCACCTTTCCTAACTTCTCACCAAAGTTAAGTGTCTGTTCCATTTTTCTTATTTTTCCCTCTGCAAAGTACTTTGAGAAGTTTTTCTTTTGTTAAACTTTCTATATAAATACTTGAGTGGTTAATTACAATTCAGCCGACTGAGATGTTTTTTGAGAGTTTATCCCTTCCCTGGCCCAACTGTTTCATTTTTCTGATGAGAGAGTGATAGATAAAACAACATAGAAGCGAGCAAACAAACAATGGGAGATATACAGACTACAGAGAAGACTCAATAAAGAAATAACAACACTTTGCATTTATATAAGTGCCTTTAATGTAGCAAAACGCCCCAAGGTGCTTAACGAGAGCGCTAGCAATAAAAATTTGACACTGTGCCACACCCGTGTTTGCGTGGGTTTTCTCCGGGTGCTCCGGTTTCCTCCCACAGTCCAAAGATGTGCGGGTTAGGTTGATTGGCTATGATAAATTGACCCTTAGTGTTAGGGGGATTAAATACGTGGGGTTACAGGGATAGGGTGGGATATGTGTTGGTGTTGGTGTTACGGGGATCGGGTGGGATATGTGTCGGTGCAGGCTCGATGGGCCGAAACGGCCTCTATCTGCACTGTGGGGTTTCTGTGATTCTGTGAAGGAGATACAGGAAACTTTTTTTTTTATCTGGCACGGACAGGACCGACGTGGTGCCGGTTCATCAAAAATTCCGGATAACCACAAGCTATAGTAAAAGATACGGAACTGAGAGCTCCGTATAAAGCAACAAACCCTGTTGCTTGCTTCAGAACAATGGCCACAAGTTGCAAGCGTCTCTGTAGCTTAGCAACAGCTGCAGCCACACCCTTGCACAGCAACAAATGGAGGAAGGCAAGTAATAAAAGTTACCTGAACCTACTCCTGAATTTTGCCAGTTAACCGAGATTTCCGGTTATTTAGGTGCCGGTAAATCAAAGTTTCTTGTATAAGGACAAATGTTTTAATGTGCATCTTAAAGAAGGAAAGAGAGGTAGATGGGCATAGATACAGAGATGAGAAGCATTCAAGAGGGCCACCAAAGGAAGATAAAAATAGAATGTGAGACAAAGAGCTGGTTAGAGGAAGTTTTTTTTGTTTTGGATTGTGAGCACCAACTCCTTTGGTTAATCAGTTAATAGCAGTAAAGGCATTTTTATGTAAAATTGAGACAAAGTACAGGAAAGTATTCTAAATTAACAGTGAGCTTGTATAAGCCAGGTCATCGAACATCACCATTGTTCTCTGTTGATCAGTCAGATTTGAGATGCTAACGATATCCCATTTTTGTTTGTGATGAAACCAGCTGTTTCGTCAGTAGTACTCATTGAAGGCATCATCTGTTGGCCATGACCTTACTCTGAAGAACTGGCAATTTGATCGCTGCCCTTGTTTGAATCATGGTTGAACTTGATTTCCAAGGCCACTTTTATTGCTTTAGGCATTCTTGACTTTGCTTAGTATACAGGGTACTCGTATAACTATGTAACCTGCAAAGTTCAGGGGCCTGCTTATTGTTCCATCTGGGGTGTTCAACATAGGCAAAGTTGTCAATTATGCTGGGGCACAATGCTGTTGGAAAAGAATTGAGAAAACTATGGCATCAAGACGTTAGGCATGTTGCATGTAGGAGAGTTTTTGATTGATATACAGTTAAAATAAGATATTTGTGCCTTCAGTTATTGGAAGCCCTTTAAACACTTGTTACACAATAACTTCTGGCGCAAAATACTTCGTTTTAAAATCAGATAGTGAGTTCGTGCCTCAGAATGAGTCTTACTGCACTGATGTGTCCACTCGATGAAATTGATCAAAACTCAGAACAGTTCTATTGGTGCAGGACTCCAACTTTGAGTAGACCTGCGGATTACAAGTATGTTTCAGTTTTGCTGAGGTTGCAACCGCCATCAATATTTCGCTATTGAGATTTCCAGCTCTGTCATGGTTTCCTGCTTTAGTGTTTTCATGTTGCTTTTTCTGCACATTAGACTTTCTGCTTTCAGACCTGAGAGATGACTATTTACATATTAGCACTGAATTACTACTTGTAAAATAAAATGTGAGCCCTGTATACTTAGACATTTGCCATCTTGTGCTCATTTTTGAGGGGGGGAAAAAAGTCAGCTTGTTACACGAGTTGTGATTTAACTTCAACCCATTCTTGCCTTGTTTAAAATGACTATTTTAATTACCTAGCATGGAGGAACTGCTAAGCCTTGCCCTGCAAGATGGATGATTGAACCTAGAGTGCTTCAGTAATTCTGTCTGTTTCTTTCAACTGTGTTTGTGTGTTAATTCATTCATCCTCTCGTCGGCCTTTGTGATGCGACCAAGTCCGTTTCCATGCATGTCATTGATGCTCTTTGTGTCAGTCAGAATATTTGGGGGGAAATTCAACTGAAGTGGGCGAAAGATCTTGAATGTCACCTCCCAGAGTCGTGTTTGTCTCTCCCACAATTCCAGTCTGGCTTCTGCCTCTTCTGCAGCACTGAAACAGCCTTGGCCAAAGTCAGGGCCTACATTATCTGTAACTGACTGTAGTGTATCATTCCTCCTGCAATGCTTCTCCTCTGTTGTCCAATTTAATGGGACTTCCCTCGTTTGGTTCCACTCTTATCTATCCAATCATAGGCAGAGCATCTGTACCAATGTTTCTCTTCCCACTCCACCATGTCACTGAGAGGATTCATTCTTGCCCCCACACCGCGCCCCTTCGACATGCTGCCCCTTGGCACTATCATCTGTAGACATGGGATCAGTTTCCACACGTATACTGATGACACTCGGTTCTACCTCTCTTCACCTTACGATCCCTCCATTGTTGTGAGGCTGCTTGTCCAGCATCAAGTCTTGGTGAGCTGTCGGGCATGACTGACCATCGGAGGGTTTTTCCTTTGACTCCCCAGTTACTTCAGTTTTGCTCGGGCTCCTTGTAGCCATATGCAATTGATTGATTGCTACTTTGATGTTGCTAGCTGCTCTCAGTTTAGCAGCATGCATCGTTTTTTAGACAGGCATGTATTTTGTTCTTTTAATATGATCTGTAACGGCACATTAATAGTACTTTTGTGTTTGGTTGTGTTAACTAATAGTTAGATGGTTGCATCAAATTAACTGAACGTCTAATTCTGTATAAAATGGAAATGCTACCATTTAAAAATGTTAATTTTAGTAAGAGACAATAGCATTTTTACAGAAATAAAAACAGAAAATGCTGGAAATACTCAGCAGGTCAGGCAGCATCTGTAGAGAGAAACAGAGTTGACATTTCAGGTCGATGACCCTAGAACTGGCATTTTTACAGATATGGGTTTACTGATATCTATTTCACTTGAGGCTGTCGCATTATGATCTTTTGCAAAAAAAAAAAAGATCTATTATATCAAGTAAACCATGCAGGCTTCAGACTGCAACAGTTTCCACATTAACAGACCACTTGTTTTTACAGGATCTAATTGAAATGTCGGGCATCTGTCGGAAGGTTCAATATTTGAACATATTCCTTTTTAAATGAAGCTAGCATAACCTTTGAGAACCACAGCACTGTTGCACTAGATAATGAATTATTTAAAAAAAACCTTTGATTCGCAGTACAGACAATTACTTCAGTTTAGTTGGAGCGTGGTGAATGTAGTTGTGTGCCTGGCATTATGAACTATTCCACATTTTTGCTGGTGATGTATAAACCACAACTCTTCATTCAGTAACCAAAAGAACAATTTACCGGACTCTTGGGTGTAATTTGCATGTGCAGATTAGAGTGCGTTGTCTTAGATAGTTGCTTTTGAAATCAAATACCACCAATATTTCATGTGGCTGAAACACCATAGCCTCACTGTTTTTAAGATTTGTTTTATTTATTCATTCTCTGGGTGGCAAGGCCTACATTTATTCCTCGTCCCTAGTTGTCCTGAGAAGGTGGTGGTGGTGGGCCACCACTTTGAACCACTGCAGTCCGTGTGGTGAAGGTGATCCCACAACACACTTTCAGGACATTTGACCCCGCAAAAATTAAGGAACGACTATATATGTCAAGTCAGCATGGTGTGAGACACGGAGGGGAACTTGGAGGTGATGGTGTTCTCATGCACCTCCTGCCCTTGTCCTTCCAGGTGATGAAGGTCGTGGGTTTGGGAGGTGCTGCCCAATAAGCCTTGGTGAGTTACAGCCATGGTACGTCAGTGGTGGGGGGAGTGAATGTTTAAGCTAGTTGATGAGGTGCCGATCAAGTGAACTGCTTGTCCGGGATGGTGTCAAGCTTCTTGAGTGTTGTTGCAGCTGCATCCATCCAGGCAAATGAAGAGTATTCCATCACACTCCTGACTTGTGCCTTGCAGTCGGTAGACAGCTCACAAAAGCGGTGATATGTAGTAATTACACCACGCATCTCAGTTGATGTTGAAGTTCATTGTTTTTTACTTAAGTTTTGCAATTTATTCTTGTAAGTAAACTCGCTCCATTTTAATGGAAGAATTTCTACTTAGTTTCAGGAGGAGTCTTTGATTGATGATTCATTGCTCCAAGATGATGACGATGAAGAGGATGATAATGAACCGCGTTCGTGGCGAAGATGATCAAAGAGCGACCAATGTTTACTTACAGAAAGCTATGCTGTCTGCATTCTAAATCATAATGTGATTTGTTTTTTAATAAAAACTAATGTACTAAAGATTGTAGTGAATTACCTGTATTAGTCCAGAAGCACTGTTTGGGGTAGAGGGTTAGACCCTGCAACGAGTTGCTACTGTACCTGTATGGAAGGATTGAAATGAAATTACGGCTTTAGTTGCAACAGGAGGCATGTATGTAATTCATTTTTTTAAATTCATTTTGTGAAACTTGGTATACAAATGTTCATTGAACTTCAGCCTAAAAGACAGTTACCAAGACTTTACATGTAATTTACTGATTTGGTCAAATGATCTGACCAAACGCAGAACATTTCAATGTAACTATTATAAATGGTTCCATGTTGTTATGGAATGAAGGTTGACATTGAATCTCTTTATGGATGTTTTGAGAAGCTCAGACACGCTAAGCTTTGTGATAAAGCAGAGAATTTGGGAAGTACTGAAAAGTGCTCTTGTTTGTTAAAACGTTATGTATACCTTTATTTTGCATAGTTTGCTTTAGGCTTTACTATGTATTAGCCTTGGTTTTCTTCTGTTGGATTTGTGTATGTATTTTACTTGAGGGTTGATTTTAAACATTCATTGTACAACAGCTCTGTCAAAGTCTTTTTGACTTTAGAGACATGTTTAAAAAAAAAAAAAAAAAAAATAAAGAAATGGAATGGTCTAATATATATTAAAAAAAAAGTGAAAAAGAAAACCGTATGTAATATAAAAGAGAATTGGTTACATGTAAAAACAAAGAAGTAAGACCATTCCAGACCCCCACCAAAAGAAATCACAAAAGAGCTTTAACCAATTCTGCATTTCCATTAACTTGTTAAAAGTTTCCTTTGCAGCAAAGGGGTGATGGTAAGTACAATTCTACTGCATAATGCACGTTATTTTTTAGATGTTGCAGTTTGGAGCTTTATCTGTTACAGGATTCAGTTAATGCTACTATCCAACCAGTGAACTTATATTTGTTTCTGTCACTTAAACTAGCAATGCGTGAGTGATCATTAACAATCCAGGATAATAAACTTCTGGCGATAGTCCTCCTATAATTCCTCGGTAAAACTTACCAACTTTCCTTTTGTATTAGAATAACTTAATGGCTTTCTTAATTTCTATTTGTTAGTTATTTCACCTGGGTTTGCCCTATGGTTACCTGCTATATTCATATTTTAACTAAACCGGTTCTCATTTAGTGTGATAACAGTTTGTTAACTTTGTCTCTGCGGATATATAAACCATCAAATCTGTGTTTCCAAGAAAAATGCAATTAACTTGAGCATTTAAGTTGCCCACTATTTAAGAGGTGTTCGACCAAGAGTGAGGTATACCATACAGTGTCTTGGAAGCATTATGTCTGGCCCACTTGAGGGAAGAATGTTGTGTTGTTAGTCCTGGCATAACTATATAGATAGAAACACAAATAAAAATGACATTTATGAATAGGGCCATATCGATTTATCATTCTTGTTTTGCCACTGTTTCTTACTGTTCAAGAGGTTCCATTTTCTTCTATGTTACTCTTTAACAAAGCCAGCCAATTGGCTGGTTTGTGGGAATTTTCAACTTGTTTTCAGCTCCCATTCTTTATTTCACTAACATTCCACCCTGGGTGTTTTACTGACTACTGCTGTCCTCTAATTCTCTGGACTTCTCCAACCCTTCTTTGCATATGTCTACTGGAGCACTCCCGTGTCTTGGGCCTGCCTCTTGCTGAGGAGCCATAACCTTGTATGCTACTCTGTTTATGGATTGGCCTCTTGGTCAATCAGACAATGGGTGAGATTTAGAGTCAAGTGCGACATGAAGCCTTGCAGAGGTTACCCTGCTTCTGTACCTTGGAAATTAGCAAGTAAGTGATTACTTTAAATAGAAAGTAGTGGCGATAGAACTTAATTAAGCTGAATGCTGTGTCAGTTTGGCCTTTCCAGTCTCCTGGACTCGGCAATCTGCTTTTCTGGCTGTAACCATTGCAGCTGAGAAAGAAAAGCCACACAGTTGTGATCAAAAAGGTAGATATTTGGATCCATGAGTTACTGTACTTGCTACTCTGTCCCAGGCAATTGATCTAGGTGACCGGCAGAACTGTACATGGGTTAAAAAAAAAATGTAGATTGAAGTGTCACAAGCTAGGGAAGTGAAACTGCAGAAGTGAGAACCGCTTTCATTCTGTTGTAACCAGAGTTTGGGTTTTTCCTCTGCCATTTGTATTTGATTATGGGGTGCTGAAATTGGCTGCTGGGTAGAAAAATCAGGCATGTTTTCCCCTCTTTTTAGAGAACGAGAACGTGCGAGAAGCTATATGGATGGAAAACGAGAGACCCAACTGATACTTGCAGGAAGAGACTTCTTAAAGCATTTTTTCATGAAAAATACAATGGGAGATTGACTGGTGAGAATAAAAATAAGGCATAACTACTGTGGGTTAAAATGATGAAGCCATTACTATAGGATGCAACATCTTAAACTGTTGGAAAACAATCAATGGTGACATGAGTTTATCCAGTGCATAGTTGATACCCTTGAACCAGCAATGTTCCGAGTTCAATCTCCAGTCTGTGCTGTATTAGTTGATCTTGGCTAGAGCACTACAGTTACCCTCTGTGTCCTTATTGAGAGACAAAATAGGCTGAGGTTCCTGTTCCTGTTGTTATCCAGTGATTCCTGTTGGAAATGCATGTATAAGGACATTTAGTGAGAATCGTATCTGGCTTAGCTGTGATGCCCTTCATGGTCAGATAGCCTGCCGACACTCACTGTTAAGGCTTGCTCATGAATAATAGCCACTTAGATGAGGTAATGGAGTATGAATGCTGTCTGTGGAGTTGTACCCCAGTGAGGAGTCAGTGACTTGGGAGGAGAAAATATTAGAGTGGGGGTGGGAGACAGCTAAATAGCAAGTGGAAAACATTTTTTCCCCCTCCTGAATTCAAATGTCATTTTCGTGGGCAACTGTGTGGATGCCAAGAGAATGGTTTTGAATGAAAGGCAAGTAGTTGGAGCTCAAACATTTGGGTGTATTCTGGTGTGCAGGTACTTAACATCATGATGCTTGTTTCATGACTGAACGATGAAACCCATTGTAGAATTATAATCTATTTGGTCTCCCTGTTGGATAAGTATATTTGTTTCTCCAATGTATTGAAGATTCCTTGTGCCACCAAACTGCTAGTATTTAAGTGTACAATTCAGTCGATCATAAGTAGACTGGCACTGGATACCAGAAGAGGTCACCTTTTCTCTCCACTTGGTTCTTCAGCTGTTTGTCCTTTATCACAAGTTTTTCTGTTCTGCCTTGGCCAAAGAATAACACAAGGCGCTTCCAGTTTGTTTTTTTTAATTTACTGATCAACTCTTCTTTCTAGCAAGCATCAAAAACTCATTAAAAGATAAGTTTACGTACTTGATACAAACATTGCAGAATACGGGCATTGTATAAAGCTGCAATTATTAAACTGCATAGATGAACAGATCCTCACAGCAGTTTAAAAAAATTTAAACAAAGGTACTAATGGCTTTGAATGACTTAATTAATTTTGTGTTGTCGTTTCAGACTGCCCAGTTTGAGTGACTGACTGACTTCTTTCGATGCCCGCTTATAACGCTCAGGAAACCATACGGTGGAAGAGAAGTCCTAGAATTACATAGAACCTATACGACATTTGGCCCAACTGATCGCTCAATTTGAAAAATGAAGAAGGCTGTACCAAGTAGGTAAACTATCTTTTGCTGCCTTCATTTTTTAAATTGAGTTATCCTCTACATACTGCAGGAGCAGGCTGGCCAGTGCCACATTCCATGACACAGAATGTATCCTCCAAATACAGTACATTAGAACATCACCCATATCTATGTGACCAGGATCTTTGCCCAGTCATAGAATTACATGGAATCTACTGTCCAGAAATAGGACATTCAGTCCAATTGGTCTATGCTGATGTTTAAACTCTACACAAACCTTCTCCCTCCTTAATTACCCCTTCCCACCCTGCCCGCTGTATCCCTCTCCCCTTCCCCCTCATGTATACAAAGTTGACGTGTACCTTATAAATGCTGTTCATTATAGTATTTTGACCTTGTACTCTGTTCTCTCAAGTGGTTGACTATTGTTCTAGCCCTTAAACACTGAAGTACTATGACACACAAAAGTACTATGACACACCTATGTCTGAAGACTTCAATTTTCCTCTGTGAAGGCTGCAAAGTTTTGCACTACGCTCAAAGCAGTACATTTTTTATGTAACCTCATTATTTTTATTCTATTCTACACTTGGACAGTTTACAATGCATTTTACTTTACATTCCATCGGGAATGAATTTAGAAACTCGTACATAGTGATAATTTTCAGTTTGTATGCTAATATCAGATCCTGCTGATATTTCTTCAGTGACTAAGTGTCATTTTTCCACTGTTTAGAGATAGCCTAGGTATAGGTAATGTTAATTGCATTGTTGCACTCCTCCCTTGGATTTTTGAAAATCTCTATGAGCTCTTCACTACTGCTCGAGTCATTTATCCATCAGTATTCACTCCATTTAATCTGTGACTCTGCCTGCAAGACTGCAGCCCCTGTTGTGTACGATAGGTTTGGTTGAGTGCTCCCAGCATCTCCTGTCACATCACATTTGCATAAAAGAGGACGGATAACCACATTTGAGCAAAGAAATGAAAATGCTCAGCACCAAACCTGTCAGCTTTGTTCTTAAGTTAATTGTGAAAAATTTGGTTTGCTTTGTTTTCAGTCTTTATTATGACCACCCCCTCCCCATTTGCTTTGGCTTGTGCTCTCCTGCATGTAGCCTTTAAAGAGAAGACTGCTATTTTACCCCCATATCCACCCCAGGGATTACTTCCTTCGGTCTTCCTAACCCTTAGTGCTGGTTCATCTCTTTGGCTAAATTAGGCCGACATGGCAGACTTGCTCACAATTAAAATTCACAAAGATCTGTATATTTGCACTCCAATGCTTTGGATCCTCTTGTTTGGGAGGCTACATTTATTAATCAAAACACTTAGTGGTTAATAATCACATTCTTCGAATTGAGTTTTATAAAGCTGTCATTTAAAAATAACAGGATTGCTATCATTCGGCAGAATTTTGAACATCTGCACTATTTTCAAGACTTAAATAAATTTTTCAACTTGAAGAGCCTGGTGTCCTCTCTGAATTTGTAAGAAGTGAATGTAAATTGCTTTGTATGTTCTAGTGAAGTTTTTTGCGTTGACACGTTCTATGCAGTAACCGTGCATGTAATTCTACTGTATCATTGAATTTTTAAGATCCTTTTACAACTTTTAATGGTGGTATAATTAGAACAAATGATCTACAATTAAATTCATAGTTCAACGCATTTATTTTCCTTGTTTTTAGTTTATTTGATTGGGCTATGGATATAATTTGTAATTGTTTCTGATGAAGATGGGTGAATGCAAAATTGTGCCTTTTTAGAGTTCCCCTCCAAGTCACACACCACCCTGACTTAGAAATATATCACCGATCCTTCATCGTCGCTGGGCCAAAATCCTGGAACTCCCTCCCTAACAGCACTGGGAGTACCTTCACCACACGGACTGCAGCGGTTCAAGAAGGTGGCTCACCACCACCTTCTCCAGGACAACTAGGGATGGGCAATAAATGCTAGCCTTGCCAGTGATGCCCACATCCCATAAGTGAATTTAAAAAACTGACTAAAATTGACTATGTAAAAAAATGAGTTATGTGAAAAATTAGTAGATTTATAATGTCAACAAAAGCCTGTTGCAATACATTAACCAGTTCCTGTTTGCCTTTGCTCACTGTCTGAGTAATCCTCATCCATGCCTTTGTTACCTTTAGACTTGACTATTCCAACGCACTCCTGGCTGGCCTCCCACGTTCTACCCTACGTAAACTTAAGGTCATCCAAAACTCGGTGCGAGTTAGGCCACGGGCAGCCAAGTCCCGTTCACCCATCACCCCTGTGCTCGCTGACCTACATTGGCTCCCGGTTAAGCAATGCCTCGAATGTCAAAATTCTCATCCTTGTTTTCAAATCCCTCCATGACCTCGCCCCTCCCTATCTCTAATCTCCACCAGCCCCACCCCAAGATATCTACACCTCTAATTCTGCCCTCGAGCATCCTGATTTTAATCGCTCAATCATGGGTGGCCGTGCCTTCTGTTGCCTAGGCCCTAAGCTCTGGAATTCCCTGCCTAAACCTCTCCACCTCTCTTCCTTTTAAGACGCTCCTTAAAACCTACCTCTTTGACCAAGCTTTTGGTCATCTGCCCTAATTTCTCCTTGTATGGCCCAGTGTCAAATGTTTTTGTCTTATAATACTCCTGTGAAGTGCCTTGGGATGTTTTACTATGTTAAAGGTGCTATCTAAATACAAGTTGTTGATGCTATTCTGCTCTTGCAGTAAACCTTTGTTATATTAACTTAGCCAGTTGTATAATACTGATTTTTTTAGTGTCACTAGATTATAGATGCTGGACTTGGGGCTCTGGCTTTCTTCAATGCCATGAATACTCTGCACACGTTCAAGCATAAGCATAAGAACATAAATGTGCAATGCATTGCTTAAATATATAAACATTTTCAGTGAAACACTGTAAAATCTGGGAACTATTTGTATAAAATATTGCACTGGTAGCCGGAGGGAGATACAGTGCCTACGTACATGTTCAATTTATTTTTGTAGCAAAGAACTTTTTTTAAATGTTTAAATCCTGTTAAACCTTTAATTACTCATGGAGCAGGGATAGGAGAGCAGCAAAAGAAATCTTTCTCTTCAAATTTCCTTGTGGTTTCCTGAGAAGTGCCTCTTTTCTGTGGTTATTTCTGGGATTTCTTTTTATTTGTTCATGGGATCTAGGTGCCGCTGGCGAGGCCAGCATTTATTACCCATCCCTCATTGCCCTTGGGAAGGTGGTGGTGAGCCGCCGCCTTGAACTGCTGCAGTCCGTGTGGTGAAGGTACTCCCACAGTGCTGTTGCCATGTAGTGAGTGGTAAAACTCAAGTGGGTGTCAGCAATGTGACTACCTCTTTTTGGCTGCAATTTTGACCCTGTCTTCTACAGGGAGCATTAATGCATGGGCCTAGGGGGCCCATGCTCAGGAGCTCTGCAAATATGGAACCCCCAGTAATACTCTTCAGAACACAAAAAAACTGCATACAACCATTGATTCTAGCATTTAGAAATGCTGCTTTATTATTGCAGTGTGTAAGCGTTCTACGGGTATATTACACATTTAAGTTTTAATAATGATGGATTTGCTGGGCGTGCATAGGGGCCCCAAATGTTCTTATTATCCAGGGCACCAAGAATTCTTAATCCAGCTCTCGTCTTACAATATTTGCCCCGTGACTGCAAGGGGAACTGTTCTTGCTAATTTGTGGGGATCTCGTTAACATTCAAACTTCTATTAGCAGACTGAGCAAAGGTCGGAGTCAAAACAGTGTTGTGGCTACATTAACGGCCTAAATACAGCAGTGGTGAAACTGCTTTAACGCTCGCCTCCCACCCCCCCCCCTTCTCCCCGAACACTCACCGGCAGCAAATCTGGGAAAATACTGGCTCTGTTCAACCAGCAGCTGAATTGGTTAATGTCACAATTTTGGATGGGGGCGATGGAGCTAATGCTGGTGGGGCTGCAGTACTAATGCAAGATCATGTTTGTGAATGTGACTTGTGCCATTTAGAGGTGGTGGCTGAGGGTGGTCTTATTTTTCTGTGTTGCATTTACAATTTTGCACAATTCCTCGTGAAACAAGGACATTACATTAGTATATGATCTCCGCTCCACGGATGCTTCAGATGGCATTTGGATTAATTGAAGCTGCCTTTTAATCCAAACTGAGTTTCATAATTGGTTGAACTCTCCAAAGAGCAAATTCAGATCAGTAAAGACCTAATGTCAAATTGCAGCCAAAGGTAAAATCATGAAAGCTGATCCATAACTGGCAGCAAATGGTACAGTTTCAAAATTTACTTGGTTAGGAACATCTCTGCAATATGGAGTTAGATGTGAAGAATCTAATGTGTATATAAACCTTCACTAAATACCCAGTGCTGAGCGCCAGCAGCAACCTTCAAATCAGCAAGTGACGGACAAGAGAAATGTTGGTGCATTTAATAAACCTAATAAAAATGGCATTCCCATTCCCTACATCAGAAAACCCCCATTTTCATTGTCATTTTACCCCCCTTTAATGTATGACAGTCTTGTCAGTTGGATGGTGGATTGCAAAGGAAATGTGCAAAAATCAACAATTTCATCATGATCAAAAACATCTCCACTAACATTTTATTTAGGTCTTCAATATGACGTATGAAGAGAGGTTGGGTCGATTAGGCTTATATTCGCTAGAGTTTAGAAGAATGAGAGGGGATCTCATTGAAACTTTTATAAAATTCTAAGACTAGATGCAGGAAGGATATTCCCGATGGCGGGGGAGTCCAGAACCAGGGGTCACAGTCGAAGGATACGGGTTAAGCCATTTAGGACAGAGATTAAGAGGAATTTCTTCACCCAGAGAGTGGTGAACCTGTGGAATTCTCTACCACAGAAGGCAATTGAGGCCAATTGATTAAATATATTCAAGAAGGAGTTAGATATATTTCTTAAGGCTAAAGGGATATGGGGAGAAAGCAGGGGCAGGGTACTGAATTTGGATGATCAGCCATGATCTCATTAAATGGCAGAGCAGGCTCGAGGGGCCAAATGGCCTACTCTTATCTTCTATGTTTCTAACCTGCAATATCATAGGGCTACCATAACATACACCATTATTGGCATTTCAAGGATTAAAGGTAACTTAGTCAATTACATGTTTATATAGGGCACCAATTTGGCCTTATTTCAGGAGTAAATGCATGAAATTCAACAGTGTACATGAACTTCAGGAAAGCCTTTAACAAGCTACCACACTGGAGGTTAATGGAGAAGATTAACCAGTATGGAATTATGGGGAAGGATGGCTAACTTCATTAAAAATTGGTTAGAAGGGAGAAAACCGAGTAGGAGTTGATGGCTAGTTTAAAAAAAAAATGAATTCTCCAGATATGGGCATTGCTGGCAAGGCCAGCATTTATTTCCCTTTCCTAGTTGCCCTGAGAAGGTGGAGGTAGCCTGTTGCTTTGAACTGCTGATAGCAATATGATATAATTGAGTAGCTTGCTGGGCCACTTCAAATAACAGTTGAGAGTCGTTGACGTTGGTGTGGAACTGGAGTCACATATAGACAGAGTAAGGACAGCAGATTTCCTTCCCTGAAGGACATTGGTGAATCAGTTGGGTTTGTACAAAAATCCGACCGCTTCATGGTCACTTTTACTGATCCCGTTTTACTTCCAGATTTTTCTCAAACTGGCATGGTAGGATTTAAACTCATTCTCTATTCGTATTAATCCAGGCCTCTCATTAGTCCAGGGCTCTGTATTTACTAGTCCAGTAACATAACCTCTACACTACCATATCACAGGGTCCCAGGACTGTTTCTGTTCACTGCAGATTAATGATTTGGATATAAGCCTAAAGGGAGTGGTGTCCCAATTTGATGATGCAAAAGGTTTTGATAAGATGGGTGAATGGCCTAAAAAGTGGCAAATGCAGTTCAATCTCAGTAAATGTAAGGTGATGTATTTAGTTTTTAAAAACAATAATTATACTCAAAGTAAAAATGGAAAATAGACAAATAGAAGAAAATTAAGCAAAATTGGTAATTCAGACCAAAGTAAATGACTATTTTGTGCTACAAATTACAGTTATGAACATTTAAGGGCAGGAAGGCAGTAAAATCTACATAGGTTAAGTTTCTTTTGAGCAATAACGAATAGACATTTGAAGTGGGGGGTGGTGAAATTACATTTTTGATAAACTTAAAATTATTATGCTCCTTTTTTGGTTTACAAATGCAAACAAAATGCACAATGCAACACCGAATTATACTATTTGTAGCATTAAAGCTGTATCCCACTATGCATGTCTGCATATCACCCAAGAAAGTAACTTTATAAAAGTCAAACTGGAAGGTGAGTCTGAGTGAAGTATTCCCCCATCATCAATCTGTGGTCTGCTGTGCAGCTGCTCAACACTGAGAAACCATACTACAAGTTGGGAAATGTGCACTGTGAGCCTATTGCTTGGGTTTCTAGTGAGAGTGGCTCTGTCTGTTTACAATTGACCACTCTGGAATCTGCCCACCCCCTCCACAATTGACATAATTAGAATGATCCAACAGGAAAGGGCTCCTGCCTAAGGGTCACCATGGCAGCAATACATTTTTGTATCCAATGAATATTTTCTTGCAGAAAAAAAATGGAGATGGTCTTGGAGGGGGAAAAAAAACTTTTGGTGCCAATTTAAACATATTAACAAATTCCCCACTGAATATATTGAATGCAATATAGGAAATCATGGCAAAAAATAATTTTGCCCATCAAGTATTGTGCAACGAGAAAGGGTTAATTAATAACCTTGTTGTAAAGGGGCCTTTAGGGAAGAGTGACCATAATATAAAATTTTATATTGAATTTGAAAGTGATTTAGTTGAATCTGAAACTAGGGTCTTGAATCTAAATAAAGCAATCTATGTAGGCATGAGGGGCAATTTAGCTAAAGTAGATTGGGAAACTACATTAAAAGGTATGACGGTCGAGAAGCAATGGCTAGTCCTTTTTATTAATTTTTTTTTTTTTTTTTTTTAATACATAATTTACAACAAATATACATAGATACATAGATACATAGAAGATAGGAGCAGGAGTAGGCCATTCGGCCCTTCGTGCCTGCTCCGCCATTCGATGAGATCATGGCTGATCCTTTAATTCAGTATCCCGTCCCCGCCTTCTCTCCGTAACCCTTAACCCCTTTTGCCCGTAGAAATATATCTAATTCCCTCTTAAATATATTTAATGAGCTGGCGTACACTGCCCTCTGTGGCAATGAGTTCCACAGGTTCACCACTCTCTGAGTGAAGAAATTCCCCCTCATCTCTGTCCTAAATGGTTTAGCCCTTATCCTTAAATTATGTCCTCTAGTTCTGTTCTCACCCGCCAAGGGAAACATTCCTTCTGCATCCAGTCTGTCTAGACCTGTCAGAATTTTATACACTTCTATGAGGTCCCCTCTCAATCTTCTAAACTCCAGTGTGTACATCCCTAAACTACATAGTCTCTCCTCATAGGTCATTCCCGCCATTCCTGGTATCAGCCTGGTGAATCGCCGCTGCACCCCCTCCATGGCAAGAACATCCTTCCTCAGATGAGGCGACCAAAACTGTACACAGTACTCGAGGTGTGGTCTCACCAGTGCCCTGTACAGCTGCAGCAAGGTATCCCTGTTCCTGTATTCTAACCCTTTTGCTATGAAGGCCAGCATACCGTTTGCCTTCTTGACCGCCTGTTGCACCTGCATGCTCGCCTTCAGTGACTGGTGTACAAGAACACCCAGGTCTCTCTGTACTTCCCCCTCTCCCAATCTATTGCCATTTAAATAATAATTTGCCCTCCCGTTCCTGCACCCAAGGTGGATAACTTCGCACTTGTCCACATTATAGTGCATCTGCCATTTATCCGCCCAATCGCCCAGTCTGTCCAAATCGCTCTGGAGCTTCCTGGTCTCTTCCTCTGAGCCCACCCCACCTCCTAGTTTAGTGTCGTCTGCAAATTTGGAAATGCTGCATCCGACTCCCTGATCCAGGTCATTAATGTAAATTGTGAACAGCTGGGGGCCCAGGACAGATCCCTGTGGTACCCCACTTGTTACTGCCTGCCATTCAGAAAATGAGCCGTTTATTCCAACTCTCTGTTTTCTATCTGACAGCCAGTTCCCTATCCACGCCAAAACTTTCCCCTTTATCCCATGAGCCTCAATTTTCCATGCTAATCTTTTATGTGGGACCTTATCGAAGGCCTTTTGGAAGTCCAGGTACACCACATCTACTGGCTCTCCCCCATCTATTCTACCAGTTACTCCCTCAAAAAATTCCAATAGATTAGTCAAGCACGATTTACCCTTTGTAAATCCATGTTGACTCTGTCCTATCCTGTCCCCATTTGCTAAGTGCTCCGCTATTTCATCCTTAATGATGGACTCCAGCATTTTGCCCACAACTGATGTAAGGCTTACAGGTCTGTAATTACCTGCTTTTTCCCTACCCCCCTTTTTGAATAGTGGGGTAACGTTAGCTACCCTCCAATCCATCGGCACTGTTCCCGAGTCCAATGAATTCTGAAAAATCATCCTTAGTGCATCCGCTATCTCTAGGGCCACCTCCTTCAGTACCCTAGGATGCATGTTATCAGGCCCTGGGGATTTGTCCACCTTCAATCCCTTTAGCTTCCTTAACACCATATCCTTAGAGATATTGATTTGCGTCAGTTCCTCCTTTGCCAATGTCCCTATTTTTCCCGATATCCCAGGGAGGTTTTTTGTGTCTTCCTTCGTAAAGACTGACCCAAAGTATGCATTTAGTTGATCTGCCATTTCCTTATTTCCCATTATATATTCCCCCGTATCTGACTGCAATGGACCAACTTTGGTTTTCACCAGTCTTTTCCTTTTGATATATTTATAAAAGCTTTTGGAGTTAGTTTTTATATTTTCCGCCAGCTTGTTTTCGTAAGCTATTTTGCCCCTCTTGATCATGCCCTTTGCCCTCCTTTGCTCTATCTTAAACTGTTCCCAATCTTCCGCTCTGGCGCTTTTTTTGGCTATTTTATACGCCCTATCTTTGGATTTTATGCTGTCTCTAATTTCCCCTGTTATCCACGGTTGAGTCACCTTTTTAGATTTCCTTTTATGCCAGATTGGTATAAACAATTTTTGCAATTTTGTCATTCTATCTTTAAATGTTTGCCATTGTTTATCTACCTCCAGTCCTCTCAGGAACGTTGTCCAATCAGACCTACTCAGTTCCCGTCTCATGGCATCATAATTCCCCTTGTTTAAATTCAGGACCTTAGTCTCTGAGTCAATTTCTTCGCTCTCCATTTCGAGTGAGAAATCGATCATGTTATGATCGCTCTGACCCAAGGGTCCCCGTACAACAAGATTACTGATTAGTCCCTTCTCATTGCACAGTACCCAGTCCAATATAGCCTGTTCCCGAGTTGGTTCCTCGACATATTGATCCAGATAACCATCCCTTAAACACTCAAGGAATTCCTCCTCCTCATTATTTTTACTGATTAGGCTAGTCCAATCTATATGTAAGTTAAAGTCACCTATGATGACAGCTGTGCTCTTATTGCACGCTTCTCTAATTTCCCTCGTGATGCCCTCCCTAACCTCTATTTTACTATTTGGAGGCCTATATACCACTCCTATTAATGTTTTTCGCCCCTCGCTATTTCTTAGCTCCACCCATATAGATTCTGTATTAACTGAGTTAATATCCTTCCTTTCAATTGCATTTATCCCCTCTTTTACTAGCAATGCTACCCCTCCTCCCTTTCTTTTTTGTCGATCCTTCCTAAATACTGAATACCCCTGTATGTTAAGCTCCCAGCCCTGCTCACCCTGCAACCATGTTTCCGTAATCCCAATTAGATCATAATTATTAACCTCTATTTCCACAGCTAATTCATCTACCTTGTTCCTGATGCTTCTCGCATTAAGGTATAAAACCCTCAGGCTTTTTTTATGCTCACATTTTTTATGAATTAGTTTGGCCCTTTGTTTTTTGTTCCTCACCCTTTTACCATTTATTTCTGTCTGCCTTTCACTTTCCTCTATTTCACTACATAGGTTTCTAGCCCCCTGCCATACTAGTTTAAATGCTCCCGAACTGCTTTATCAAAAAGAACAAAAACCCCACAGGAAAGTGGTCCAACCATGGCTAACAAGAGAAGCTAAAGATAGTATTAGATCAAAGGAAGAGGCTTATAATGTTGCCAAAATGAGTAGTAACTCTGAGGATTGGGAGTATTTTAGAATTCAGCAAAGGAGGACCAAGAAATCGATAAAGAAAGGAAAAATAGAATGAGAGTAAACTAGCAAGAGACATAAAAACAGACTAAATGCTTCAATAGGTATGTAAAAAGGAAAAGATTAGCAAAAGTAAATGTGGGTCCCTTACAGGCTGCGACAGGAGATGTTAAAATGGGGGATAAGGAAATGGCAGGGAAATTACTCAAATACTTTGTCTTCATGGAAGATGAAGAAAAAAACTTCCTGGAAATAGTGGAGAAACAAGAATGAGGAACTGAAATTAGTGTTAGTAAAATAAAAAAAGTACTGGAAAAATTAATGGGACTGAAAGTCGATAAATCCCCTGGACCTGGTGGCCTACATCCGAGGGTTTTGAAAGTGGTAACTATAGAGATAGTGGATGCATTGGTTGTCATTTTCCAATATTCCATAGATTCTAGAACGGTTCCCACAGATTGGAAGGTAGCAAATGTAACCCCACTATTTAAGAAAGGAGGGAGAGAGAAAACCGGGAACTATAGACCAGTTAGCCTGACATCAGTAGTAGGGAAAATGCTAGAATCTATTAAGGACGTGGTAACAGGGCACTTAGAAAATAATAATAGGATTGGGCAGAGTCAACACAGATTTATGAAAGGGAAATCGTGTTTGACAAACCTGTTAGAATTTTTTGAGGTTGTAACTAGCAGAATAGATGAGGGGGAACCAGTGGATGTGGTGTATTTGGATTTTCAGAAGGCGTTCGATAAGGTGCCACACAAGAGGTTATTAAACAAAATTAGGGCTCATCGGATTGGGGGTCATATACCAGCATGGATTAAGGATTGGTTAACGGACAGAAAACAGAGAGTAGGAATAAACAGGTCATTTTCGGGTTGGCAGGCTGTAACTAGTGGGGTACCGCAAGGATCAGTGCTTGGGCCTCAACTATTCACAATCTGTATCAATGATTTGGATGAGGGGACCAAATGTAATATATCCAAGTTTACTGCTACAAAGCTAGGTGGGAACGTAAGTTGTTAGGAGGATGCAAAGAAGCTTCAAGGGGATATAGACAGGCTAAGTGAGTGGGCAAGAACATGGCAAATGGAATATAGTGTGGAGAAATGTGAAGTTAGCCACTTTGGTAGGAAAAATAGAAAAGCAGAGTATTTTTATCTGGTGAGATGTTGGTGTTCAGAGGTACCTGGGTGTCCTTGTATACGAATCACAAAGTTAACATGCAGGTACAGCAAGCAATTAGGAAAGCAAATGGCATGTTGGCCTTTATTACAAGAGGATTTGAGTACAAGAGTAAAGATGTCTTACTGCAATTATATAGGGCCCTGGTGAGACCACAGCTGGCGTATTGTGTACAGTTTTGGTCATCTTACCTAAGGAAGGATATACTTGCCATAGAGGGAGTGCAACGAAGGTTTACCAGATTGATTCCTGGGATGGGGGGATTGTCCTATGAGGAGAGATTGAGTAGACTAGGTCTATATTCTCTAGAATTTTGAAGAATGAGAGGTGATTTCATTGAAACATACAAAATTCTTATAGGGCTTGACGGTAGATGCAAGGAGGATGTTTCCCCTGGCTGGGGAGTCTAGAACCAGGGGTCACAGTCTCAGAATAAGGGGTCGGCCATTTAGGACTGAGATGAGAAATCTCTTCACTGAGGGTGGTGAATCTTTGGAATTCTCTACCCCAGAGGGCTGGGGAGGCTCAGTCGTTGAGGATATTCAAGGCAGAGATCGATAGATTTTCAGATATTAAGGGATATGGGGATTGTGCAGGAAAGTGGAGTTGAGGTAGAAGATCAGTCATGATCTTTTTGAATGGTGGAGCAGGCTCGAGGGGCCAAATGACTTCCTGCTCCTATTTTGTATGTTCTTCCAAGGGCAGTGTACAACTTTCTCTAACATAAAACCTATATTATGCAGCTCTTCAGTTTCTTCTGACAGATAGCATCTCCATGGTTTTAGTAGCACAGGAACCATCATATTACATGAAATACTTGTTCAGTCCTGTCTGTGCTTACCCTTTATCTTGAAATGCTGAAGAAACGTTATAGTTCTATTGTATTTTGGCTGTTCATTGTGTGCACATTGACTAGTACAAATGTTTGATCAGTATTCTTTTTTTTTCCCCTACGGTTTACAATTAATCATGGAACATTCAAAGAAATTATGCTGGCATTTCTTTATATTGAGTACGAGTGACATGGCCAATATTACGTGTGAAAATATTTCTTTGGTTTTAAATTTTTTTTATCTTTGGCATTTAATGGAATGGATTAATTCCACATTTTAGTTCCTACATTGACTCGAAGCACTTTTCCCCAAAGACAACATTAAAAATGTGATTAGTTGACTCATCAATAACACGGAACCAGAAAACATGCACTGAAGAGAGCAGATCTGTAGAGAGCACAGCACAGTGTGCAGTAAAAATATATGACCTAATAAGTTTACATTTAGAGGCTCATTTGTTAAAACTCTTGAATTGCTAATTTGTGTCTGCAAGATGAATGGATGAGGTATTTGTAATGTGTGAGATTAATATTGATGGATGGGGAAGTGTGCGGTTATTTTTTGCTTGTGTTTGTATTACAAAACCTTTGGAAGAAAGACAGCCATCATGCGAAAAAGGTATTGAGTGGCTGAGAGATCTGCTTTCCTGCTTGTTAAGTAATCTGCTGCCTATTGATATTTTTGTTAATGGTGATGTAAAGAATAGCTTTAGTCTGTTCAAGGGCTTTATTTTAATGTGTTCAGCATGTTTTACATCAATTTGGACCATTAGTAGATGGACATTAACTGTAGAATAATACTGTATTTTCAGCTAGGTATAATAAAGAAAATATTCTGTTGCTCTGAAATGCAATTGTGGGAGCTCGAGCCCAGTATGCATCTCTAATGATTCCATGATCTACATGTAGCTCCAAACGAGCATAAAATAGCAATGACAAGGATTTGCACTGCTTTGACATGGAAGCCTAATTCAAAGAATGCAAGCTTTTAATATGCATTAATGCCTTCCCTTTACTCCTATAAAGTGCTGTCAAATATATAGTGGCAAAATTGGGATATTCAATGGTTTTAGTGTCAAAAGTGTGGAAAATTATAGGGCTCAGCAGTTCATTAGAATCCAGTGCGCATATGCTGCCTGTGTGGACAGTAACATGACCTTGTTTCCTATTTATTGCTTCCCTCTAATTGCATATAAATGCAACAATTTCAAATTATTCAGCAAATTTAAGTTTCTTCTGTAACTTATTTCCAGCTAACTGTTTTTGTGATCTATTGCTACCAATTTTTCCCTCCACCTTTCTCTTTCCCTTTTCCCCTTCTACTAAACAAATCAATTTGAAAGCTGGAAATTTGAGCTAGCTCCCTGATTACTGTACATGTTACATTTTTGGAGCTGGTGACTTAGCTTCTGCTGCTGTTCACTAAGGGGGATTTTGAAGGTGGCCAGCTTCTTTTGTAAAAATGTGACGCACAGTGGGGAACATTAAATATCCCTATTCTCTCATTGGTTTCGCAGCCCATTAACGAGAATGAAGAAATCTAAAATGCAAAGCTAGAAATATATTGACAAAGTTATGAGACTGAACTTCGCTAAATGATTGTCATCTCCTGCATTGTGTAGTCAAACTCACTTGTTATTGTAAAACAAAAGCAAAATCCTGCGAATGATGGCAATCAAAAATAAAAACAGAAAATGCTGGAAGCACTCAACAGGTCAGGCAGCATCTGTGGGGAGAAATCGAGTTAACGTTTCAGGTCGATGAAGGTTCTGATGAAAGGCCATCGACCTCGCTTGTTATAGTTATGTCTCACTTCTCATGATATATTCTTAGGGCAATGGCACTATTTCATAAATGAAAAATATATTTTAACTAGTGACAGATGAAGGTAGAAATCAGCTTTGTGGGTTATCTTCCTGTCAAATGAGTGAGATTTACCACTGTTCCTTTCTGTGTTCTATTTAATAGCATGGTTTTTGTTCTTAAATAAATGGAATATTTTTAGCCATTAACTGCAGAGGGCACTTCAATACAGCCTGTGCTATTCTAGAACATGGAGTCTTTATAGAGTTTATCAATTGGGAGGACGTGCATACTACTTCTGCATTCTGTTCACTGCACCAGATGTGGTCAGACTAACCCCATATTATGCAAGCCTTCTGTGGGCGACTCATTCAATGGGTTTAAGTGCACGGCCAGATTCCCTTTGGTGTCGGTCATTGTACAGCCAACAATCCCTCAATTCAAGGCAGCAATCCGTTTCCCTGACTATTCCCCACCCTCTTACAGAGCAGCAATTTGTTTTGTGACCCACCTTATTGCATGTATAAATTAATTGAACAAAACTCCTTCCTATTAAAATCTATAGCATTGTTGAAAGGAACTTGTGTAACCAGATGAGTTTCATCGAAGAAATCCTGCATTTTTTTGAATTTAGCCACTCTGGGAAAAAGTGCAGAGTCCTCGCCTGTTGCTGGTAGCATTCTGTGCGGAAAGTGATGGTCATTAACCCTGGTAAGCAAGGCGCATATGTATGTAGTGGTGCAGCGTAGATCGACAGTTTTGAGCAACGTTACTCAAGGCAGCTTGAAGGTAGTCAGTTGCATAGAAGTTCATAGTAGTGGTTACTGTAACGTCCGTGTGTAATTGAGACACGGACTGCAGGAGTTGGTTATAACAGGTGTTTACTGAATGGAGACAAAACTGGAACTACTATGCAAGGTTACTACACAGGCTTATATACAGGGGTGCTCACTACTGGTACTGCAGCATACAGGGGCTGCAGAATATAGTTCCTTCAGGTTACATACACTACAATTCCTCCCCTTTTAGCTAAACAGTACATAACATTCGATTAATAATTAAATAACATATTTACAATTACAGTTGCCATATACATTAGCTGAAGGTAATCAATTATAAATTCAGTCTTTGAGGAGGCTTCCTGATTCTGTCCAGATAACGCCTCTTTGGGGTATCAGGTTCTTCTGGCAAAGTTGATTCGGGATCAACGTCGTTTGGTTCGTCTGCTTCCAATATCACCGATTCGGAGGTAGATGCAATTGGTACTTCGGTTTCATCACCAGGTGTATAGGATCGCGGTGTAGATTTGACGTTTTCCAGTGACTCTAGAATCTGGTCAGCATAGCATCTTACAATGCTCTCTCCAACGTCCATGGTATACATTAGAGGTCCTTGCCGTGTGCAGATCGTTCCTGGCTGCCATTTCTCTGTGCGGTAGTCCTGGGCCAAAACTGGTTGACCTATCTTGAAACTCCTGGTCGGCCTTTCATTCATATTCTGAAACTGCCTGTTCTCCACATCTCTTCTGATGTTTGGCTTAACAAAATCCAAGCGGCATCTTAGTCTTCGATTGAAGAACATCATGGCTGGAGTTTGGTTGGTAACCGCATGTGTCGCATTCCGGTAGGCAAACAAGAAGTTATCCACCTTGTGTTGTAGGGGTATGTCTTCATTACACATTGCCTTGATAGCCTTCTTGAATGTTTGAACGAACCTCTCAGCCAATCCATTGGTGGCTGGATGATATGGGGCGGATGTGTAATGCTTAATACCATTGTTCTTTAAGAACCTCCGGAACTCTTCAGACACAAACTGTGGTCCATTGTCGGAGCAAATCTGTTCAGGCAGCCCATTTCTGGCGAATATGGTTCGTAAGACTGTGATAGTTTTTTCTGTGGTGGTTGAGGACATTTTTATTACCTCTGGCCACTGTGCATCCACCGCAATTAAAAACATCGAGTCCATAAATGGACCAGCAAAATCAATGTGCACCCTTTGCCATGGAGATGAGGGCCACTCCCATGGATGTAGAGGGGCTTGTGGTGGGGCGTTTTGGACCTTCTGGCATCCTGTACAGCTCTTGGTCATCTCTTCGATTTCTCTATCGATTCCCGGCCACCACACAAATGTTCTGGCTAAGTTCTTCATTTTTACCCCTCCCAGATGACCCTCATGAAGCTCATTGAGCACTCTATCCTTCAATTTGGGTAGAATTACTACTCTGGATCCACACATCAAGGTTCCTCGGCACACTGACAGCTGTTCTCTTCTTGGCGAGAATGCTGGCAACAGTGGTTCGCCATGTGCTGGCCATCCCTTCACCATTAAATCATAGACCCAGGAGAGTGTCAGGTCATTTCGTGTTTCCTTTTCTATGTTTGCATTCGTCACAGGTAGACATTCGACTATGGTCGAGTGGAATAGCTCCACAGGATCCACTGCAGGTGCTTCTTCCACCGTCGGCAACGGTAGGCGCAACAATCAATCAGCATTCCCATGCTGTTTAGTTCCTTTGTACTCAGTCATATTGGTGTGCTCCTAGGAAAAGGGACCACCTCTGTAGCCGTTGTGCTGTCATTATCGGGACGCCCTTCTGAGGGTTGAAAATGGAGACAAGAGGTTGATGATCAGTTAGTAGAGTAAATTTCTGTCCGTGCAGGTAGTGATTGAACTTCTTCACCCCCCACACCAGGTTGAGTGCTTCTCTGTCAATCTGGGCGTAGTTACGCTCGGCTGAAGTTAACGAGCGTGACGCAAAAGCTATCGGCCTCTCTGAACCATCAAGGAATTTATATGACCGTACCGCTCCAATGCCGTAGGGAGATGCATCACACGCCAGTCTTATTGGTAGTGATGGGTTGTAGTGAGCCAATACTTCTCTTGAAGTGATCAGGTCTTCACACTTCTGAAAGGCCCGCTTACATTCATTGCTCCATTTCCATGCTACTCCAGTTTGTAGTAGGGCGTTCAGTGGGTGCAGAATTGTGGACAAATTCGGCAAAAACTTATGGTAGTAATTCACCAATCCGAGGAATGACCTCAGTTGCGACACATTTTCAGGCGCTGGAGCCTTAACTACCGCTTCAATTTTGTCAGGGGACTTATGTAACCCCTCTTCATCAATCACATGGCCACGATACGATATCTGTTTCTTAAAAAAGTCGCACTTGGGGTGATTGACTCGTAGCCCATGTTCTCTTAGTCTAGTGAGCACCTGCTCTAGGTTGGCAAGGTGTTCACTGTCATTTTCACCTGTCACTAGGATGTCGTCCAAGTAACACTGGGTCCCCGGAAGCCCTTGCAGGACTTGTTCCATCGCTCTTTGCCATATCGCTGGAGCTGATGCTACTCCGAATACCAGTCGATGATACTGGTAAAGACCTTTGTGAGTGTTTATCGTGAGATACTTCCTGGAGGATTCTTCAACCTCCATCTGCAAATATGCTTGCGCTAGGTCAATTTTTGTAAAACGCTTCCCTCCAGATAGTGAGGTGAAAATATCTTCTATCCTCGGAAGAGGATACTGTACTGTGTGAAGGACCGGGTTCACAGTCACCTTTAAGTCCCCACAGATGCGAACCTTCCTTGGCTCCTCAGACTTATTGTTTAACGTT
This sequence comes from Somniosus microcephalus, assembly GCF_052327205.1. Taxonomy (NCBI): domain Eukaryota; kingdom Metazoa; phylum Chordata; class Chondrichthyes; order Squaliformes; family Somniosidae; genus Somniosus; species Somniosus microcephalus. The sequence continues at coordinate 28,981,086 of NC_140996.1, read as the reverse complement.
TTCTTCATGAGAGGAATGATGGGTGTCGCCCACTCGCTCCAGTCTACCTTAGATAACACGCCTGCATTCTCCAGATTCTCCAGCTCTGCCTCGACAGCTGGGCGAATTGCATACGGTACTGGTCTTGCTTTGAAAAACTTGGGAGTTGCATTCTCTTCTATTTTTATCGAGGCGGTTACACCTTTAAGAGTGCCCAGTCCTTGTTGAAATACCTCTTTAGCGTTAGCTAAGATTTTTGACAATCGACCAGGTGTGACGTCGTCATCCTTTTAACCAGCCACAGTCAGTGCCTGAATGGAGTGCCAGTCTAAACTTATCTTTCTGATCCATTCACGTCCCAATAACAGTGGTCCACCATCTTGCAGTATGTACAGATACAATTTCTGTATTTCCTTGCCGTTGTATTCGACAGGCACCCTTATTTTCCCTCTGGGGTATACTTTCTGCCCCGTATAAGTCTTCAAGACAATGGATGTGTCTTTCAAGGGTATGTGTGAGAATAGCCGCTCGTAGTCTCATCGATTCATGACGGTCAGGGCTGATCCTGTATCCAATTCCATTTTGACTTGGGACCCTGCTATCGTGAGGGTGACCCAAATGGTTCGGTGATCCTCTTTTGCGATTACGTTGTGTAGTTTGAGACAGCTTAGTCTCTTGTTCCTGGATTCACTATCGCTCTTCTGGCCTTCGGAACTACTGTCCGTCATCTTTTGTACTTTCCTGTACTGTTCCTTAGTAGTCTTTTTGTTGTCGTTAGTCTTCTTCCCAGACCTACAAACTCGTGCAATGTGTCCCATCTTTCCGCATTGCCTGCATGTTTTGTCCTTGGACCAGCAGTCCTTCTGGTCATGGGTTGTTCTGCCGCAGCGATAACATTTTTCAAATCCCCGTGTCGTTTCATGGGTGCCGTATTCCTGTGGCTTTTGCTGTATTTCCGCAGCTCCCCTTGCTGCTGCTTCGTACGATACTGCCATGCTGAAAGCCTTATCTAGCGTCAGCTCTTTCTCTGAGAGTAACCTCTTCTGGGTTCCTTCACTCAGCAGTCCACAGACAAATTTGTCCCGTAGGGTATCTGCCAGTCCTGCTCTGAACTGGCAGTGCTTCGATAGCCTGCGTAGTTCCGTAAGGTAATCAGCATTGCTCTCATCTTTATGCTGATTTCTCTTGTGGAATTTAAATCTTTCTGCTATCAGCAGCGGTGTAGGATTTAGGTGTTCCTGTAGGATATCAACAATCTCGTTAAAACTCTTCGCCATCGGTTTGACTGGAGTGATCAGGTTCCGCAATAGGCCGTACGTTCTTGCGCCCATTAAGTTTAGTAGTACCGATGCCTTTTTCTCATCAGCTACTTCATTTGCCTTGCAATATACTTCGACTCTTTCCACATACGTGGTCCAGTCTTCTATTGCATTATCGAAGGCAGTGATATTGCCAGTCTTCGGCATCTTGGAGATCTAAGATGGCGCCTCCCACGCTTTGCCTTCTTCCCCGATTGAACAAAATGGCGCCTCCCGTGCTTTGCCGCCTTCCCCGCTGGATTAAGATGGCGCCTCCCGCGCTTTCTGTCTTTTCTGCTGCTGCTAGCGCTGTTGCTGGTGTTTTTATGCCTTGATGGCAACGCCCTATGGTCTTCGCGCACTTCCCCCCCACACTGCTGCCAACGCCACTCTCCGCGGTCCCCGTGGCAAACTGCAGCTCCTCGCGGCTTTCTGCGCTTCTAATTTCTTTTATTTTAATTACTGTTCCCGTCGTCAGAGCAGACCCTATGGGACACTTTCCTCCCTCTTCTCGGGTCTGTACGCTGCCTGGCTTTCTCTCTCTCTCTCTCTCTCTTTTTCTCTTTTTTTCTCTTTCTCTTTCTCTCTCTCTTTCTCTCTTTCTCTCTCTTTTTCTCTCTTTCTCTTTTTCTCTCTTTCTGACAACGCTGCTCGGCCCCGTTGAAAAGCCACCCGATCTAGCTCTAGCCCGCCACAGCCCAGGAAGGATCAGTGTACTACCTGCCACCAGCCCAATTAGCTGGAACACCATAGACTGGATAACCAAGCCCAGCTCTCGACAGCCTCTCCTGCAAATCTTCGAATTCGATGAATCCGAGGGTGGTTGCCCACGGTCGACGCCCGTTTCTTCTGTTTGTTGTTTTTTGAATTTCTTCCTTCTGGCCTCAACCTCTAACAACTTCGCTTCAGGGATGGATCCCCGTGAGGTGGTGCAGAACTGTAGGTAAGTTCGGATCTGTTCGTCGCCAGTGTAACGTTCGTGTGTAATTGAGACACGGACTGCAGGAGTTGGTTATAACAGGTGTTTACTGAATGGAGACAAAACTGGAACTACTATGCAAAGTTACTACACAGGCTTATATACAGGGGTGGTCACTACTGGTACTGCAGTATACAGGGGCTGCAGAATATAGTTCCTTCTTCAGGTTACATACACTACAGTTACTTTCACAGGCAGTGTTAGTCCAGTCCTGGATGAAATTTGCAGCTTGGACTGCAGAAGACTGCAATGTTCTAAGACTGCCTCCCTGCTTCAGATTAAGTGGGTGGAGGTAGCTCTCCTCAGATATTTTCAAGTAACTCTGGGAGGGTCTATATAGATCTTGTGTAAGTGTGGCTTGGGATAGTCTTTGTATTCCTCTGGAAATCCTCTGGCATTCTTCATCCTCTAGTTCATAGAGGAATTCCCAAAGGAATACTCATTCTATCAATGTACGTTCTCAAATTAATTGACATTCCCATCAATAGTAGGATGTGAGAAAAGAAAAGTAAATCAATACAATAATTGAAAAATAATACAGCAAACTGCAATAAAAACAATCCAAAAAGCCAAATTTAATCCTGTCACACTTTCAAGAAACTCACCTTCAGAGGCCAGATCGAGGATTTGAAAATGCATCAGTTTTATACAGCGAGCCAATGATGTCATATATGTGTCGGAAATAGTTCAACATGCTAGCATATGCTTCTGAACTTCCAAACCAGCAATGACAGACCATGTATCTCAATTTAAACAACTAATTTAATATTGTATGAAGTAAAATTATGTGGAAGCAAAAAAAACCAATTAACACAAGCAGTACTTAACTTTCAACAGTGCATTGAACTATTTTCTGAGGTGAACCTATCACAGTTTCAAGATTCTTAGTCCTTTTCAGCATCCATTAATCAAAATACTGGCAAGCATGGCGCTAAATGCCATGAAGACCTTTCTCATCACAATGACCCAGACAAATAGAATTTCCCTCTGTGCAGTTGGGTGGGACTTCTGCCTGTCCATCCAACCGCACCATAACCTGATTTTCTTGGGTTGGGGTTAATTAGGCATGTAGGGCAAGATGCTCACAGGATCACTGTCACCAAGAGGGAGCTTGCTGCTGAAGGGAATCTCGGTGCTGCTGCAGCACCAGAAGAGGTAACTGGCAATTTAAAGTGGACAGAAGAGGACAGGAGCATTTTTGACCCAACAATGATGAACGGTGATTTATGTCCAAGTCCGGATGGTGTATGACTTGGAGTTGATGGCGTTTCCAAGATCTTGCTGCTGTTTTGGTGGTAAAAGGTCGGGGCTGGGAGATTTGTCTGGTATTTCCAGCACATTGTAGAAAGTTGTTGATGCCTATTGTATGATTAATCTGCTCTGTTATCTTGCTGAAATGCAGATAAGTGAAAGCCTTTTGTCACTTTTTTTCCCATTTCTCTATCTTCAAGTTAGTCACCAACAGATGACAAAAGGGGGACTGGATATTGGCAATGTCGCTATCCATTCTTTCCACAGTTGGGAACTATGGAGTGAAGGAAGCTGAATGTCTGCCTTTTTTTGTTTGCTATTCCAGATTTAACCACTTGGTTGAGATGGTAAGATTACATCATAAGTGTCTGTTCTTGATCTAGAGCCATTTTTCCTTATCTTGGAAATGAAAGGCCATACTTTTCAAACCTGTAGGACTTAGTTGAACAAATGAGTGCGAAACTCCAGAATCAAATGTAATCTTTGGTGGGTGACAGGGTACTGAAATGTGAATTCATGCTTCCTTGATTTGAATGCATTAAAAAATCTTACATAAAGGATTGAGTTTTGAATGATTTAGATACTAGTTTATGATTTATGTTGAACAGTGATCTGTCAAGGTGCTTTCCTATAATTTTGCCAATATCTTGATTCAGTTTTGCAATAGGATATGAAAAATGTATGCCATTTCTGTCAGTATGATATGTCACAGATTTTTAAGTTGTGTTCTATATAGTTTAAAAAAAAAGGCTTTCATGATGAAAACCAGTGCATTGATGAGTTGTATTAATAAATCATGGAATGAAATCAAAAGCAATATTCTTACCTCTGTAGCCAGGTGACTAGTGCATAGGAGATGCAAAGGCTTCTTCTGGAAATTGAACATTATTTATTGCTGCAGATGCTCATGCTGTATTGTTCCAGTGCTGTAGGTACCGTGGAAATTTCATCTGTGAAATTCATTGACCAGACTTGAATTTTGTAGGCTGATCTGGTCAGTTTTGTTTTGTTTAACTTCAGCAGTCGGGGAGAGATTTCAGTTTTATCTTAGAAAGTTTCACCTGTGGTTGCTGAGCTGCCTCAGAGCATCCAGTGAGTTTGGAAGAGGTCCATGTCATTGCAAATCAAACCTGGTTGATTGGAAGTAAATAGCCTTATGCTGGGCTGACTGGATTTTTATCAATCTATAAATTCTTACCTGTATGTTGAATATATTGGGGAATTACCTCTGAGTATATTACATTTGTTAAAACTAGCACCAGATCTATGTTGATAACCTTTTCCATTTTCTACCTTGTGAACAGACCTCTTCAACTTGGTGCAGAAATGTATACTATGATTTTTTTAAACTATTTGATTTGACTATAATTTTACATTTGAATCAATCTTAATTTTGATTCCATTTGGGGAGTTTGTGGATATTTATGTCCCTTTTACAGCTGTCAATAAAACCTGTGAAATGCAGATGCTGTAGACCGTGTCACTAAAATAAGTCAGTTTTACTTAGTACATAGTAATTGACTCCAATGGTAATGCAAAATGATTTGCAATATTTGCCCGATATGGTGTGATGAGCATGGATGGTGTAAATGCATCAGCAAAGTCAGATTTCTTCAAGTCTTCCAATAACTGCTACATTAAGGTTTTTGAATTGAATATTTGATTGTGATTTTTTTTTAATTATGATTTTGATTCCTCTATCTGCTATTAATACTTGTTGAATTGTTTATCAATTCAAGAATTCTCTCAGACAGCAAACCAGGAAATAAAATAGCACTGATTATCTGCACATTTTTAAAAATGTTAGTGCGAAATTCAGGTTGGGATGTACACATGGGGTTAAGCTAGAAGCTGAACTTGCAGGAAGGAGGAGAGAGAAGTAACGTTACAAAACATGGCCCACAATTTATGATCAGAGGCGAAGCAAAGGCAATCGCTGCTGACCTCTAAGAAAGCTGCCCACAGAGATGTCTCATGCAGGTGCATGTGGTTCTGAGAAGGAAGGGCCAGACAGGCTCTCGGAACATTTTCAATATTCTGTGGCGAGAACTTTACCTTTCTCGATGTGCAATTGATTGTAGCGGTGTGAAAAGGAGATTCCGAGCATAGTGCAACAGTAACGTTATCAAGCTGTCTAAACAGCCAATCACATTCAAGAATTCTCTCAAAATAAAATAGCACTGACTATCTGCAGGTTTTTAAAAATGTTAGTGAAATTAAGATTGGGATGTACACATGGGGGTTAAGATGGAAGCTGAAATATCGTGAACGCACTTTATAAAAAAAATTAAAAAAAAAAAAAAAATTAAATTTAGTAATTATCAAAATGGTGAAATTTGACATTCTGCCAATATAAAATTAGGTTTTCAGGGCCAGAATGGTGGTTTATCAGTCAATACGCTGTTAAAACCCCAGTTTACAACTATTCCAACAAGGCTTAACACTTAATGGGGAGTTTAAGAACCTAAGAAATAGGAGCAGGAGTAGGCCATACGGCCCCTCGGGCCTGCTCCGCCATTCAATAGGATCATGGCTGATCTGAATCTAGACTCACGTCCATTTCCCTGCCCTCTCCCCGTAACCCCTAATTCCCTTATCTGCTAGGACAATGTCTATCTCCATTTTAAATTTATTTAATGTCGCAGCTTCCACAACTCTCTGAGGTAGCAAATTCCATAGATTTACTACCCTCTGAGTGAAGAAGTTTCTCCTCATCTCAGTTTTGAAAGGGCAGCCCCTTATTAAGATTATGCCCCCTAGTTCTAGTCTCTGATATTAACGCGGAAAAGCTTAAATTTCCATCCGATCACATGATTTCACTGATTGTCGGCTCTAGGGGGTTCCACAGCACTCCCAGTTCGCCGTCAAAAACCTCCGCAAAATCCAGGCCATTTCATTCCAACCTTGCAAACTAGCAAAAGTTGGTGACTCAAAGTAGCCCTTAATATAGGCGTACGTCATGGGAAGTAAATAGTTATATGAAAGCTGAATGAGCTTGTATATGAATACCTCTATTTATACATATACTTACAACATTCAATCATTTGTAAAGCAGAGGGAACAAATGGAGCCATTTGAAGCAGTGGTTCATTCAGGAATTTCTTGAGTTACATATGTACTATTGCCAGGAGAGAAATTTCCACTGGGATCGTGGGGCTTTCTCCCTCCACCTGAAAATCTTGTCTTCGGCACTTTACTCGGTGCTTTTCCAGTATTATGGCGCTCACAGTAAATTAAAATGCTATTTATCAATAAAATAAAAATACTAAGCAGAAATCATGATTGGCTTGCAAAACTAAGGTGCTACCAGACAAAACTGGCTCAAATCATAAACCTCATGAGGGAATTATTCACAACCATTATGTCCAATGTAGGGGGTGGCAGGTGTGGCGCGTGCGCTCAGTCAGTTATGCCCCTGACTGTTTGTGAGCAGTTCGAATCGCTCCCACGCCCCTGGGTTCTAGACACCGGACTTAGGTACAGGCAGCGATACAGAAAACTCGAGTAGACAGGTGGTTTGGATGCAAGCAAAGACCAAGATTTTATTGTACAGGAAAATTAATGCAGTCTTAAAAAGAAGTTACCATTATAACATTACAGGCAAATGCACTTATACAGGGAATGGGGAACACACGGCACATCGAGGGAAAACAACTATCTTAACAATCCCCTTATCCTTAACCCACCCCCTATACCTAACTAGATTAAGCTACGAGGGGTCAGAATCTATGCTCACCAATCAAAAACAGGGTTTGCTCAATTCAAAACAGCGGTGGAGTTCGGGGTTCACTCTTGGTGCGGGTGCTGCAAGGGCGTTGTCCAGGTTCGAGTACCCCTGTAATGTATATACCTTTTAAGGGGGGGGAGCTACTTTTTACAGCTCATGTATACTGCAGTACCGGCAGTAACCACACCTGTATATAGCACTGAGTAGTAATCTGTACAGTTCAGTTCCAGAGTGAGCCACGTTGAGTAAACACCTGTTGTACTGTTCCCCTGCAGTCTTGTGTCTTATTACTCTCGGACACAACATTGGCGACGAGACAAATTCGATCTTACCTGCAACTCTGCATCACCTCCCAGGGATTCATTCCTGGAGACCAGTAGATTGGAGGTCAAGGCCAGAGACACGGGCGTCGACCACGGGCATCGACCATGGGCAACCGCCCAGTCATCCAGCAGAGACTCGAGAATTGGGGGGGAGGCTGTTGAGAGCCACGCTTGGCTTTCCAGTCGCGGTGGTCCAGCAAAACGGGCTGGCAACAGGTAGTGCGCAGACTATTCTTGGACAGCGGCGGGCTAGAGCCCGACCGAGCGGCACAGCAAAAGGCCGAGCAGCGTCGCCGGGGAGAGAGAGAGGGCAGAGCGCACAGAGCGCAGCCGGTGTTCAGGGGCCGAGCAGCATCGAGGCGAGGGAGAGAGACACGCAGAAACCTGCGAGGCGCCGCCATTGCCACGAGGACCGCAGAGAGCGGCGTTGGCAGCAGCGCAGGAGAAGCACGTGAAACCTATAGGGCGACGCCATTGCCACGAGGACCGCCGAGAGCAGCGTTGGCAGCAGCGGGGGAGGCAGGAAAGCGCGGGAGATGCCATTTTAAACCACACCCAAAATGCCGAAGAGTGGCAGTATCACCGCATTTGACAATGAAGTCGAAGATTGGACTACATATGTCGAACGAAGAGGTATACTGCAAGGCAAATGAGGTGTCCAATGACAAGAAAGCGCCAGTATTGTTAAATTTAATGGGTGCGAAGACGTATGGCTTATTACGAAATCTAGTAACCCCAGCGAAGCCAGTGGAAAAGAGTTTTGGAGAGATAGTGACGATACTACAGGAACATTTAAACCCCACACCGCTGCTGATAGCAGAAAGATTTAAGTTTCACAAACTGGACCAGCATAAGGATGAAAGCAACGCTGAATATTTAACAGAACTGCGCAAACTATCGAAACACTGCCAGTTTGGAATGGGTCTGGCAGATACCTTAAGGGACAAGTTTGTGCGCGGGCTTCAAAGTGAAGCAACCCAGAAACGGCTTTTATCTGAAAACGACCTTATGCTGGACAATGCTTTCAGCATTGCGGTATCATATGAAGCAGCAGCACGGGGCGCTGCAGAGATACAACAGAGACCGCAAGAATATGGCACAAACGAAATGTCATACAGAACAGAGAAGTGCTATCGCTGCGGCAGAACAATGATTGCTGGTTCAAAGACAAAGTGTGCAGACAGTGTGGAAAAGTAGGACACGGTGGCATAGTGGTTAGCACTGTTGCCTCACAGCGCCAGGGACCCGGGTTCGAATCCGGCCTCGGGTGTCTGTGTGGAGTTTGCACATTCTCCCCGTGTTTGCGTGGGTTTTCTCCGGGTGCTCCGGTTTCCTCCCACAGTCCAAAGATGTGCGGGTTAGGTTGATTGGCTATGATAAATTGACCCTTCGTGTTAGGGGGATTAAATACGTGGGATTACGGGGATAGGGTGGGATATGTGTTGGTGTAGGGGTTACAGGGATCGGGTGGGATATGTGTCGGTGCAGGCTCGATGGGCTGAAATGGCCTCTATCTGCACTGTGGGGTTTCTGTGATTCTGTGATAGCTCGAGTCTGCAGGTCGGGAAAGAAAACCAGCAATAAGAAATCTCCAAAAGAAAAGTACAAGAAGGTACATAAGGTGACGGAAAATAGTTCAGACGAACAAGAGTGATACCGACTCCGAAAACAGGGAGCTGAGTTGTCTGAAACTACATAATGTGATCAAAGCGGAGGATCACCGAACCATTTGGGTCACTCTCAAGATAGCAGGAGTCCAGGTAAAAATGGAATTGGACACAGGATCAGCCCTAACAGTCATAAACCGATGGGACTACGCGCGGCTATTCTCACACATACCCTTGAGAGAGACAAAAACTATTTGGAAGACGTGCACGGGGCAAAAAGTCTACCCCAAAGGAAAAATAACGGTGACCGTTACATATAACGGTAAGGAAACACCAAAACTAGACCTGTATGTATTGCAAGATGGAGGACCACCATTACTGGGACGTGGATGGATCCGGAAAATACAGCTGGATTGGAATTCCATACAAGCACTGACTGTGGCTGCCAAAAAGGATGACGACGTCACACCTGGGCGACTGTCAAAGATCCTAACCGACGCGCAAGAAGTGTTCCAGCACGGACTCGGAACACTAAAAGGCATGACAGCAACAATTAAAATCAAAGAAAACGCAAGCCCAAAATTTTTTAAGTCCAGGCCGGTACCTTATGCAATCCACCCAGCCGTCGAAGCAGAGCTGGAGAGTTTGGAATGTTCAGGAGTACTGTCCAAGGTAGACTGGAGCGAGTGGGCTACACCCATCATCACTGTGATGAAAAAGTCATTGAGCAGCATGCCTGGGGAACCAAGGAAGGTTCGCATCTGTGGGGACTTTAAGGTAACAGTGAACCCGGTCCTTCACACCGTACAATATCCACTTCCGCGGATTGAAGATATTTTCGTCTCGCTATCTGGAGGGAAACGCTTCACTAAGATTGATCTGGCCCAGGCGTATCTGCAAATGGAGGTAGAAGAAGCATCAAAAAAATACCTCACAATCAACACCCATAAAGGTCTCTACCAATACAACCGGCTGGTATTCGGGGTAGCATCAGCTCCGGCTATTTGACAAAGGGCAATGGAACAAGTCCTGCAAGGGATCCCAGGGACCCAGTGTTATTTGGACGACATCCTGGTCACGGGCGAAAATGACAGTGATCAGCTCGCCAACCTGGAGCAGGTGCTCACTGGACTGAAGGAATATGGGCTCCGAGCTAACTGCCCCAAATGCAAGTTTTTAAAAAAACAGATCTCGTATTGTGGCCACGTTATCGATAGAGGGGTTACATAAGTCCCCAGAGAAGATTGAGGCAGTAGTCAAGGCTCCAGCACCGGAAAACGTGTCACAACTGAGGTCGTTCCTCGGGCTGGTAAACTACTACCCTAAGTTCTTGCCAAATTTGTCTACAATACTACACCCACTGAACACCCTACTGCAAACTGGGGTGCCATGGAAGTGGAGTGACAAATGTAAACGAGCTTTCCAGAAGAGCAAAACACTAATCACATCGAAAGAGGTATTGGCCCATTTCAACCCAGCACTACCAATTCGGTTGGCGTGTGATGCGTCACCCTACGGCATTGGAGCGGTGCTGTCGCACAAATTCTCGGATGGCTCAGAGAGGCCAATAGCCTTTGCGTCACGATCACTAACCTCAGCCGAGCGTAACTACGCCCAGATTGACAGGGAGGCCCTCAGCCTAGTGTGGGGAGTGAAAAAGTTCAATCACTATCTGCACGGGCAGAAATTCACCTTGCTGACTGACCACCAGCCTCTTGTCTCCATTTTTAATCCGAAGAAGGGTGTTCCGGTGATGACTGCGCAACGACTACAAAGATGGTCACTCTTTCTAGGGGCGCACCACTATGAGATTGAATATAAGGGCACGAAACAGCATGGAAATGCTGATGGGCTATCACGCCTGCCACTGCCTACTGCGGAGGAAGCACCAGCAGTGGATCCTGTCGAAATATTTCATTCGACTATAGTTGAATACCTACCGGTAAATAACGCTCGTATAGAACAGGAGACGCGAAATGACCCGACACTGTCTCGGGTATATGATTTGACGGTGAAGGGATGGCCAGCACATGGCGACTCACTGTTGCCAGCATTCTCGACAAGGAGAGAACAGCTGTCAGTGTGCCGGGGGACGTTGATGTGTGGATCCCGAGTGGTAATTCCACCCAAGTTAAGGGATAGAGTGCTCAATGAGCTTCATGAGGGTCATCTGGGAGGGGTAAAAATGAAAAGCCTTGCCAGGGCTTATGTGTGGTGGCCGGGAATCGATAAAAAAACAAATAGAGGACCTGACCAAGAGCTGCTCAGGATGCCAGAAAGTCCAAAATGCACCACCACATGCCCCTCTATACCCATGGGAGTGGCCCTCATCTCCATGGCAACGGGTGCATATTGATTTTGCTGGTCCATTCATGGACTCAATGTTTTTAATAGCCGTGGATGCGCACTCGAAATGGCCTGAGGTCATCAAAATGTCCTCCTCCACCACGGAGAAAACTATTGCAGTCCTACGGACCATTTTTGCCAGGAATGGCTTGCCAGAACATTTGCTCCGATAACGGACCACAGTTTGTGTCCGAAGAGTTCCGGAGGTTTATGAAGAAGAATGGGGTAAGGCATTGCACATCCGCCCCGTATCATCCAGCCACAAATGGATTGGCTGAGAGGTTCGTACAAACCTTTAAGAAGGCAATAAAGGCTATGTACGATGACAACATTCCGCTGCAGCATAAGGTGGACAATTTCCTGTTCGCCTACCGGAATGCGACACATGCAGTCACCAACCAGGCCCCGGCCATGATGTTCTTTAACCGAAGGTTAAGATCTCGCCTGGATTTGCTCAGACCAAACGTACGAAGAGATGTTGAGAGTAAGAAATTCCAGCACATCCATGAGAAGCCAACAAGGAGCTTCAATGTAGGGCAACCAGTCTTGGCCCGTGACTACCGAACAGAAAAATGGCAGCCAGGAACGATATGCACACGGCAGGGCCCACTAATGTACACAGTGGACGTTGGGGAGAACATCGTGAGATGCCATGCTGACCAGATCCTAGAGTCACAGGAACAAGTCATCCCCATGTCTCGCCCATACGTACCTGGTGAGGAACCCGACGTACAGGTCGCATCTACCCCAGAAACAGTAGCATCGGAAGCTGATGACCCAACCGACGACAGGGTGCCAGAGTCGCCTCCGCACCAAGAGCGAGACACTCGGGAAAGGCGCTATCCAGAAAGGATCAGGAAGCCTCCCCAAAGACTGAATATATAAATGGACTATTTTCAGCTAACGTATGTTAAAAGTGTTAATTGTAATTAGTTTGATATTTAATTGTTAAATGAGTGTTATGGTACTGTTAATCTAAAAGGGGAGGAATTGTAATGTATATACCTTTTTAAGGGGGGAACTACTTTTTACAGCTCATGTATACTGCAGTACCGGCAGCAACCACACCTGTTTATAGCACTGAGTAGTAATCTGTACAGTTCAGTTCCAGAGTGAGCCACGTTGAGTAAACACCTGTTGTACCGTTCCCCTGCAGTCTTATGTCTTATTACACTCGGACACAACAACCCCAAAGTCAAGTTTCTGTTTGGGTACTTTACCTTGCAGGGATGGTTCTCCGTCAACAGCTGCCAGTTTGAGTTAGTGTGCAGATATTCGAAGGTCGGCCAAGGCTGAAGGCCCGATGATTTGAAGCCTCCCCTCGTTTGGTCTCCTCCAGCCGGTCTGCCCCTTGGTGGTTTTCCCTTCTCCCCTCATCGCGTCCCGCCTCGCCTGGCCTGAATCTGTCCGTGCCTGCCCGACCCGGTGCCGGGGCAGTTCCAGATGGAGTGGGAAAAGGGCACGGGCAAAGGCCAGGAGGTAAGCGCGGGACGGGGAAAGAGCGGCAGCCATGAGGGCGAGGGGCCCGAGGAGCAGCACCAGCACACCATCCAACGAACTCTACGGACCTCCTCCCAACGAACTAGCTGCCCCCAACTCAATGCTACCCGGGGCTTTCAATTATACCTTCATCGAAAACCCTTATCTTTGCGCCAAATCAGGTTGGTTCTTTGTTTTAATTTCGGCGGGCTAGTTTAAAATAATGGTAGCAATCTATACTGACGGTTTTTAGATGGCCGGTAATCGCATCTACCGGCCCGATAATTGACTTGTATTGTCCTGAAAGTTCCTTGATGGGCTTGTCCAGCCTTGATGGCTGTGTTAATCTGTTTCTGATAATGTATGCAGACTGTTTGTTGGCCTTAACTATAGGCCTAAACTGCAATTAGATCCATCTCCAATTCAGTCTAATGCATAATTCAGAGTCCTGTCTCGTTCCAAAACACAAAGTTTCTCTTCACAGAAAACCTGCAGCCTTAGTTTCGATTTCTCCCAAACTGTCTGCGCTGCAGAATCCATTTTGGAATCCCACAGGCTTTCTGCCACGAGGCACGGACGCCATCTTGGGTACCCTTTTCAATTTTAAAATGTCCATGCAGGGTCCCTTTTGTTGATGATGACCTTCGGGGAGATGCAGAAATTTTGCAAATCTTACAGTAACTCCACAAACAAAACGTATCCGACAATTTACAGCGAGGTTCATTCATTTGGTTGAAATGTTGTCTCCTTATTGTTGAATCCATGATTCTTAAAGTATGATGTTTTCCAATAACTAGACAGAGGCTGTAACTTAACAATCAACAGGTGTTTACTGGAGGAGGGTAGTCTAAAGACTAACAGTACAGAGGCATGCTCAAGGCTTATATACAGGTGTGGTCACTGCCGGTACTACAGTATACAGGAGCTGTAAAAGTATTTCTCTCTTAAAGGTACATACACTACACTTATAATATTTAATTAAAAGGAGCATGCAGCACTAATCTTACGACCAATGAGAGTAAACATAATGTTTGTGTGCTGACACTTTGGTTTTCACTTGGCTCCCCATCTATTTATAGTATATTAAATTGGTTACATGGGTGTGTATTTCATTGAAAACTCATTATAATTACCTGCACTACTTGTTATGTCTGGAGGTGGTGCTGATGGGTGTTTTTAACATTAAAAGTGCCTTGCTATATGATGCATAACAATAACTTGAATTTATATAACACTTTTAACATAGTAAAAACCCCAAGGTTATCAAACTGAATATGACATTGAGCCACATAACCAATAGCTGCTATATTTTACCTTATAATAAAAGCAGAAAATGCTGGAAACACATAGCAGGTCAGGCACATTCTGCGGAGAGAAACAGAGGTGATGTTTCAGGTCAGTGACCTTTCATCAGAACTGGAAAAAGTTAGAGATATAACCAGGTTTTAAGCAAGTGCAGAGGCCGGGAAAGGGGGACGTACAGAGGTAGGGAAATGGGGAGGGGAGGAAAGAACAAAGGGGAAGGTCTGTGATAGGGTGGAAAGCAGGAGAGATTAAATGACAAAAGGTATGACTGTACAAGGCAAAAGGATATGCTAATGGGACAAGTAAAGAAACAAGAGGGTCTAGAAGAGGTGTAAATGGAAATAGCAGAATCGGCATCAGCTGCCATCTGGGGGGAAGAAAGGGAACAGGTTATGATCTAAAATTGTTGAACTTGAGGTTGAGTCCAGAAGGCTGTAAAGTGCCTAATCGAAGGATGAGGTGCTGTTCCTCGAGCGCACGCTGAGCGTCATTGGAACAATGTTGGAGGCTGAGGACAGAGGTGTCAGAGTGGGAGTGGAGCGGAGAATTAAAATGACAGGCGACCGGAAACTCGGTCACGCTTGCAGACTGAACGGAGGTGTTCCACAAAGCGGTCGCCAAATCTGCGTTTGGCCTCCCCAATGTAGAGGAGACTGCATCGTGAGCAGCGACTACAGTATACTAAATTGCAAGACGTACAAGTAAATCACTGTTTCACCTGGAAGGAGTATTTGGGGTCCTGGACAGTGGGAAGGGAGGAGGTAAAAGGGCAGGTGTTGCATCTCCTGCACTTGTTGGGGGTGATTTGAGGAGTGGACCAGGGTGTCACAGAGGGAACGATCCCTTCGCAATGCTGAACGGGGACAAGGAAGATGTGATTGTTGGTGGGATCACACTGGAGGTGGTGGAAATAGCGAAGGATGATCTGTTGAATGTGGAGGCTGGTGGGGTGAAAGGTGAGGACAAGGGGAACCTTATCGTGGTTCTGAGAGGGAAGGGAAGGGGTGAGAGCAGAAGTGCAGGAAATGGAATGGACACAGGTGAGGGCCGTGTCAACCACGGTAGAGGGGATTTCTCGGTTGAGGAAAAAGGCAAACATATACGGAAGTGCTAGTATGGAAGGTGGCATTGTCCAAGCAGATGCGATGGAGACACTGGGAGAATGGAAGAATCCTTCCAAGAAGCGGGGTGGGAGGAAGGTAGCTGTGGGAGTCAGTGGGCTTATAGTGGATGTTGATCGATAGCCTATCCCCAAAATGGAGATCGAGAAGTTGTGGAAGGGAAGAGTTCGAGATGGATCATGTGAAGGCGAGGGAAGAGTGGAAATTGGAAGCAGTGAATAAAATTTTCCAGTTCAGGGCGAGAGCAGGAAACGGCACCGATAAAGTCATCAATGTACCAGAAAAAGAGGTGAGGGAGGGGACTGGAGTAGGACTGGAACAAAATGTTCCACATCTCTCTCAAAAAGGCAGGCATAGCTTGGACCCATGTGGGTTCCCATCGCGAAACCTTTTATTTGGAGGAAGTGAGTGGAGTCAAAGGAGAAAGTTGTTCAATGTGAGAACAAGTTCAGCCAGGTGGAGGAGGGCGGTGGTGGTGGATGGGGACTGGTTGGGCCTCTGTTCAAGGAAGAAGCTGAGTGTCCTCAGGCCGTTCTGGTGGTGGTGGGGGGTGTAGATGATTCTGCTGTTCCCATTTCCACCTCTTCTAGACTGAACTTTTGTTTCCTTACCTGTCCCATTCCCATCTCCTTTTGCTTTGTGCAATCATACCTTTTGTCATTTAATCTCTCCTGCTTTCCACCCTATCACAGTCCTTCCCTTTTGTTCTTTCCTCCCCTCCCCCCTTTCCCTGCCTCTGTACTTGCTTAAAACCTGTTATATCTCTTAAATGTTTCCAGTTCTGACAAGAGGTCATCGACCTGAATCGTTAACTCTGTTTCTCTCTCCACAGATGCTGCCTGACCTGCTGGGCATTTCCAGCATTCGCTGTTTTTATTTCAGATTTCCAGCATCTGCAGTATTTTGCTTTTGTATTAATATTTTATCTTGCATTGAAATCGTGTCGGTTTTGGATGTATTTAATATTCTGTCCTGCATTGGGAGAGCTTCTCCAGCATTGCTCAGATGCCCTGTAAAAAGATTTTTTTTAAATATCCCTGTCAGGCCACCAGTTCTTTAATGGCTCCCTATTAGGTAATGGCAGTGTTGTTGCGACAGCCGTCTGCATCACTAGACCCCAAGTAGTGCAGAATCATTTACTATTTTGCCCCATAGGAGCTCTAAAAATAATTTCTCGTTTTCTGTAGGAGCTTCAGGGAAAAGGAGAGGCTAGGCAAATGATCTTCCCCCTTCCCCCCCCCCCTCAGCCCCCCACCTAAGGACAAGAGCTACTATTGTGCAGTCTGCAGGGATTCCTGGATTGTACTCCTGCTGCACATCATGCAACACAAGACAGAGGGATGAGGAGCCATTGATGGGAAGCCCGGTCCTGCTATTGCTCCTGGTGTGCACTGCCCCAGTGAAGGCATCCCTATCTTGAGCAAGAATTTGGACTAGAAGCTAAATTGGGAGAAAGAAAGGAAGAGCTTGCATTTATATAGTGCACTTCACCAGCTCAAGATGTCTCTCAGCACTTCACAACCAATGAAGTACTTTTGAAGTGTAGTTACTGGGAAAGTGAGAATGAATCAAAGCTGTAGAGTATAACTGATGGAAGGGAAGGACACTTCAGGCCTCAACACAACCCTGGATTCACTTCACTAACTCACCTGCCCTCCATCCTGCTCCAGAATAGCCATTTGGGCCTACTGTGGCTCCTTGTCCAAAGTCCTTCAAATTGATTTTTAAAGTTACTGGCCTCAGTTCTGGGAAGGAGAGATTATCAGTGGGCACAGCAACACCTGTTTGTCACTGTCCAACTTCCGTCCCACCCCTCTGGCTCTGTAACTTGATATGTCCTCTTGGCAAGTAAGGCTCCCCATTGGAGCACAAAGTCAAAATAACTAGAATTTTGACGATGATTGCCCAGTAGCAGAACTGGAACATAATGTTTTTTTTAAAATAATGAAATAAGTAAGTCAGGAACAGAGAATAGAAGCTTAAAAGATGGCAGTGCTAGGTCCATTGCACTGTGAGCCAAATGTCACTGCTCCTAGACAATGTTAGATCTGTGTTCAGGTTTTCAATACAATTGGATAGCAGCATAAATATTCTGTTTCATAGGGCAATTAGATAATTTCACAATGTTACTCTTTCCAAGTTCCTTGTGATGCATCAAGAATGTAAATCGATTTACAACAAAAACAACTTACATTTATATAGAGCCTTCAATGTAGTAAAATGTCCCAAGGTGCTTCATAGAATCATAATCAGACAAAAATCAATGCCATGCCAAAGGAGGAGATATTAGGATGGGTGACATATTAAAGAAGTTCTTAAAGGATGGGACGGTGGCAAGAGGTTTAGGGAGGGAATTCTAGAGCAGAGGGCCGAGACAGCTGAAGATACAACCATCAATGGTGAAGCAAAAGGAGTGAACAAGAGGCCAGAGTTGGAGGAACATTCTCAGGGCTGTAGGGCTGGAGAAGCTTAGACATAGGGAGGTGCGTGGCAATTAAGGGATTTAAACACGAGGATGAAAATTTTACCTTTTGAGGTAGTGGGGGTCCGGGAGCCAATGTAGGCCAGTGAGGAAATGGATGATGGGTGAGTGGGACTTAGTGCGGGATAGGTTAGTTTTGGATGAGCTGAAAATTATGGAATTTAGAGGATGGCCAGAAAATTGGAATAATCAAGTTTGTAGGGTGACTAAAGCATGGATGAGGGTTTCAGCTGCAGGTGGGCTGAGACTGAGGCAGAGATGGATGTTATGGAGTTGGAAGTAGGCGGTCTTGGTGTTGGAAAGGATATGGGTCAGGCGCTCAGATTGGGGTCAAATGGGATGCTGAAGTTGTGTACATTGGTTCAATCGACAATGGGCGGAAAGAGGGAGTTAGATTTGGTGGTGAGGGTATGGAGTTTGTGACAGGCTGAAGACAATGGCTTTGGTCTCCCAAATGTTTAACTGGAGGAAATTGTGGCTTATCCAGGAATGCATGCGGGATGAGCAATCCGACAACACAGAAGCAGTGGAAAGGTCGAGGAAAAATGGTAGGCGTAGAGTTCGGTCTCATCAGCGTACATGTAAAACCTGATACCATAATCTTTGAATGGTGTCGCCAATGGGCAGCATGTAGATGAGGAAGAGGAGGGGGCTACGGATAGATCCTTCGAGGACACCAGAGATAACAATGCGGGGGTTGCGGGGGGGTGGTGGCGGGAAGAGAAGCCATTGCTGGAGATGCTCTTGACACGATTGGATAAGTAATGGTTTTACTGGGGACTGTGGTATCATGGCTCAGCCAAGTCCTACACCTCACTTGGTACCATCACTAAGCATTCATCACCTTAATATGTAGAACTATATCACTATGACCGTTATTGTATATATCTGCAAATATTATAAAACCTGTTTTATAACGTGGTCTCGATTTAAACCATGTCATGAGAAAGCATGTCAACTTCTTATACCAAGCCATCTGTATTAATTTTCACCCACAACTGTGGACAAGTAGATAAAAGCAGACTGTCTGCATACCTCGGGAATGATTGGTACATGTGCAGGACACACCACCAAGCAGTGTCTATGGGGGGGGGGGAAGAAAAGTTAAAAAAATTAAATAAATACAAATGGCTGATAGCCACAGATGGTGCTGAAATTGGTTGGATCTTGGTGCCTTTGTTTAATATAAAAACTTTTATTTCAATAATCCAGCCATTACAAATGAGCACAAGTGTGAGATGTACTGTATTAAAAGTATGACGTCCTGCCTTTTGAATTTCTAATTTAGCTCGGGTAAGTGGAATAAAATCAACTTATTTCAAGACAACAAAAGCCATTGCAACTGAACCTCAATATTCTACATTATCCCAAAAAGGTGTACAGGATACCAGTGCTAAATCTTTTTGCACACATTTGGGTTCCTAGCTCCTGACTTTTTTTAACCAAAACATTACAGTTGTGGTACTTCATTTCCTCTATCATTTCTTTTGCTTATTCTCTCTTTTTTCTTTCCTCCCACTTTTGTAAATGGGACTTGGCTAAATCTGGCACACAAACTATGAAAGCACCATATCGCAAGGATTTGCTGACCTGGATTGCTGTCCATGTTTGATAAAAGTAACAACCAATGGGTAATGAAAATCCTGTTTCATTTTGTGGTTCCTTTGCAACCTGGAAACTACATCTTAATGAGGTGCTCGCCCCTAGATAGAAATGGATCATTTGGCCCATCAAATCTGTCTGTACTAGTGCTTTTATTGACATAAGCCATCAAATGCACCACAATCTTTTTTTCCCACACATGCAGGCAACACAAACACAGCAGAAGTGAAGCTAAAGCTCCTTTTGTACTGGTGCTTTTCTGGTTTGAATTTCCAGAGACCAACGTCTGTGAAGTGCCTCCCAGAATTTATACTGTTAATTTTGCTCACTTAGCCTGGTGGCAGATTGGTATATCCATGTCAAATAAGGTCCAAGAGTATTCCACTGGTATCAGTTTTAATCAAAGATGATAGGATACTGCTTATGTTGTCTTTTGCCTGCTTACTGTTGGTACATGAAAATAAGTTACATGTAGCTATTTATTTACATAGAATGTATTCATCTGGTCTATGCAAATCATTTCCAGAGGTGTTTTATCCTTCAATTTTATATAATCATTCTGTGTTCAGAGAAACCAACACTTATGACTTTCTAAAACATTTATTAAATGATACAATAATATCACATGACATCACTGTACTCCTTTTTATTTACCAACCCTGGTGAAAGATCTTGGATATTTTTACAATGGATAATGTCAGGGTGTTTTACACTCACTTGTGATTTTAACAAAGCTACAGACATGGGCTAATTTATTTTTTGACACTTGTTCTTTAATAAACTTACTAATAGTGCCGTTTGCTTGATAGAAGCTATTTGGCAAAAGAAGTGTTTTGCACACTGCAAGGTTGTTCCTATTAAAAGGCTTTCATTGTACCATACCTGTGCTCATGTTTTACACAGACTTCAACTAATACTATCTGATTGTTCAGGGGAAGTCATAATTAAAACTCGTGCTTAAAATCCCTACTATTCTGACTTCCCTCAGCCCTCATTTCAGCACAAAATGTCAGTTGGTTTAATTAGCTAGCTGCAATTAGAGATCCTAACAAGGATGTCATGACTTAATTACCAGAAATTGGAAGTATGAAGTGCTGGTAGGCATCAGTAGTGACTGTTCTGTCATTAACTCATAGATCACTTCTGTCTTGGATAATGAGCACATTTTCGCTGGGAGATTTACATCCTCATATATCTCCTTGTTAGGGCTAAGAGGATATGTTTGTTTTAATGTGCGCTCAAATAAAATAAAATTAATTAAATGTCACCTCACCAGACTTGTCTAACTTGCTTTCCATTTTATGATAGTAGCAGTGTTGCACAATGTTATTGAAAAATAAACATTACTGTAACTGTATAATGTTCACTGGATGACCTTCCCTCTGTCTATAGAGTGTTATCTGGAGAATTCTCTTGTGCATTCGCGACTGCAAGGGTTCTAACCAGAGTTACCATGATTTGTAATAAATACTGAAACAATAAGGTTTCTTTAGTGGAGCAGATGAGGGGTTGATTCTTATTATTGGAGGCAGCAGTTTATATATTTTAAAAAACTGAAACTTAATTTACTGTAGCATACTGTCTGTTCCATGATTAGGTACCAATTTATGTATAGTGTTTATTTTCCCTTGTGTTAAATATATGCAAATATTAGCTCAGAATTTGCTGGAGTGGGACATCTCACAGAATGCCTCGTTGGATATTTTTTCTTGCCTCTTCACCTCAAATCTTTTGCGTCGCAAATTGCTGGAAGTGCGAGCTGATAATGGGGTCACTGGGGCATCTGGGACCTTAGTGAACTATGGGAGCAATAGTCTATCTCCTTAACCAATAAGATTTAAGGATAGAGAAAGGAACAGAGGAATGATGGAGAAGGGAATGAGGTGAATTAGAGTCAAATCAGGTACAGAAAGAGAAATAGAGTGACAAAATTGGATTGAGAGAAAAAAGACACAGGAAAAGTAAGAAAAACAAATTTAAAAATCTCAAGAACAATTTACTACCTGCATGAATGAGACTCCACATATTTCAATTGTTCCCTTTCTGGGCCAGAGAGGTTGAGTGGCATTGCAGAAACAAAAATGCTGTCATTAAAAGGGTCCTTGCATCATTAAGTACTAGCCCTAACTTTGTGGTGAGTTTAATTCATATTTACTGTGCAAATGCAACAATTTCTTGAAACTCACGGAGGTTAATAGCGAGCTGCTGTTTTTGTGAGGTTAGCGATTCATCCAGCAATTTGTGCCAATTCGCAACTTGCAAATGCTAGATTATTTATACACTAATACCGGTGAGTACATTAAACTTGCTATTATTTTACCAGCAAGTTCTGGGCCATTATTTTACATATGTGATTTTCATCTGCTGGAAGGTCTTGGGGTGATAGCGCACTCTCCAGGTGGAAAAGTAGGCATTTCCCAAACCACCTGTGGATACTGGTGTTGATTTGTATACAAGGGCAGCCTGGGCGACTCCATTTCCCCTCCCTTGCGATGGTCCAATGATCGACTTCCCCATCACAGTTCAGCTAAACTCGGACCTCACTGAGCAGCCCATCATAAGTGTGAACTTGTGCACTAAAGGTTTGTGGCTCAATTTGTTGGTACACTTAGACAGTGTATTGTGTAGAAAGCAAATCAATAAGGGCAAAGCTATCACCACCTTCCCTCCAAAATGGGAAGTTTGTTTATGGAGATAATGGTCCTTTAATTTGATTTTGAAGAAAAGCATAATGCCGATACATATGTACTGTTAACAGTCACTATACCAGCAATGTTTTTGCTGCGACTGCATTTTGTTTGTTTATATTTAGTAAAGTATAACTGTCATGTTTCATAATTTGCATTTATATAGCACCTTTAACGTAGTAAAATGTCCCAAGGTGCTTCACACAGAGCGTCATCAAACACTCTTTGATACCGAGCCACATAAGGAGATGGTCTGGCAGATGGCCAAAAGCTTGGTCAAAGAGATAGCTTTTAAGACGCGTCTTAAAGGAGGAAAGAGAGGTAGAGAGGCGGAAAAGTTTAAGGAGGGAATTGCAGAGCTTACGGCCTTGGCAGCTGAAAGCACGGCTGCCAATGGTGGAGCGATTTAAAATTGGGGATGCGCAGATATCTCGGAGGGATGTAGGCTGGAGGAGATTACAGAGGTAGTGAGGGGCAAGGCCATGGAGGGATTTGAAAACCAGGATGAGAATTTTAAAATCGGGTGTTGCTCAACCAGGAGCCAATGCAGGTCAGCGATCACGGGTAATGGGTGAACGGGACTTGGTACAAGTTAGGATACGGGCAGCTGAGTTTTGGGTGAGCTTAAGTTTATGGAGTTAGTGCTGCAAGCAACTTTGATATTTCTGTTGTTTCTTACCTTCTGCCACAATGAAAACCACTCCAAACTACCCCATGTCAATAATGACAGACAAGCTCACCTCTCCAGGATAAATCAAGGAAACAATTTATTGTCTTGAGATGTACACATTGTCTTCAAATTAAATAGTACACATAAAGAAACAGAAAACATGTTCCATAATCTAGGCCTTATCTATTTACACATCCTTTTTTTCTTTAATGTCTTAATATTTCTATCCATTACAATCACTGAGTTGATCATTCCACTCATGCTTGCTTTCTGGGTGTAATGTATACAACATTGAAGGGACTACTTTGTATTGCGGATGTATATCCTTAGTTGCGAGCGTATATAACAGACGCGTATCGATTTGTACAGTCAGTGCCGAAGTTCTAGTTACCCAGTAAAGATCACTTGAAGTTACTCTCAGTCTCTGCTGCTTTATTATTTTATGTAGTTGTGTATAGCGGTACAAACACAACAAATTAGCGACGAGAATTATGAACCTACGTCTTCCTAGTCTGGCATCGCATCCAGAGGACACCGAAATTTGGAAGAGAGGAGCGAGAAGGTAGAGAAAACGGAGCACACTTGCTAAGCTGGGCAGGGGATACGTAAGTCAAGTGAAAAGTGCACAGGACTTGCATGACGCTAGCTAACTAGTAAAGAAAGAAAAACGGGATTGGAAAAAAAAATGGCGATGATTGGCACGATTGCAGCATTTGATAGCAGCATTGAAGACTGGGCAACTTACATTGAAAGAGTGGAGTTGTACTGTGAGGCTAATGGAGTGGAGGTAGAAAAGAAAGCCACTGTTTTGCTGAGTGTTATGGGCGCAGACATATGGGCTACTATGTAGTTTATTAACCCCTGAAAAGCCAGCAAACAAAACATTCAAACAAATAGTGGACACACTCCAAGACCATTTAAGCCCCAAACCACTGCTCATAGCCGAAAGATTTAAATTCCATAAACGGAACCAGAGCAAAAATGAAAGCATTTTTGAATATTTGGCAAAGTTGCGCAAATTATCAGAACATTGCCAATTTGGAGTGGGCTTATCAGACGCATTGAGAGACAGATTTGTGTGTGGCATGCAAAATGAAAGCACACAAAAGAAGCTCTTGTCTGAAAAAGATCTCACCTTGGAGAAGGCTCTAAGGCCTATAAATTGGGTATAGCCCCGCTTGGGGCATTTGAATTGGCGCAGCGCAAAGTTTATAGCCAGACGCAACTTATCGCCACCTGGCGCGATATTTGGG
Source organism: Somniosus microcephalus (assembly GCF_052327205.1). NCBI lineage: Eukaryota > Metazoa > Chordata > Chondrichthyes > Squaliformes > Somniosidae > Somniosus > Somniosus microcephalus. The sequence goes on along the minus strand of NC_140996.1, from coordinate 28,956,977 downwards.
TTGCATCGCCCCTAAAGGTGATTGAGGCGCGAATTCAGGCGTTGCACGGGACTCCTAAGGCGCTAAACTTCCGGCGCAACCCAATATCGGAGCGGACGGGCGCAGCGCAGGTGCGCTCAATTACCGATGACCACGAGACTTCCAGGCGCCGGCCAGCTCTTAAAGAGGTGGGTCAGTCAGCTTCAGCATCCACACTCTGCGCCTTGCAGGCCTCAGAATCGGCACAGACCCTTCTCTGGCGCTAAAAACTTGGACCAGATGGGGAAGGTGAGACAGAGAGCAGAGCGCTTCACCAATGAGGCTCTGGAGCAATTGGTGGCTGCAGTGGAGCGCCGGCGAGATGTTCTCTACCCAGACAATGGCAGGAGGCCGAATCATAAAGACTACCGACGAGCTTGGAGGGATGTATGCCAGAGGGTCAACTCCAGCAGCATGGTGACCAGGAGCCCTGTCCAATGCAGAAAGAAATTCAACGACCTCACTTGGGTCATGAGGGTGGGTGGTGTTTCTGCAAACTTCTGCATCCCTTCATTTGCACCTGACTTTATGGCTAGAGGGTGGCCTGTGCCCCATTGGCCATCTGCCAGCAAGCACCCGTGGCCCTTTCTGGGCACACACATTTGACTCAAGGCGTCGTGTAAGGGCTCTTGCACCATGGAGGGCATGAGATGATCACTCAGGGCATCAGGTAACATAACTTCCCCTCCTTTCCCCTGCAGTCCAAGCTGGCGAGAATTGGCAAAGACCAGCTTCACACCGGTGGAGGACCTCCACAAGTGGTCACTCTCACGGATCTCGAGGAGAGAGTCCACCAGATTCTTGGAGGACGTCTGAGTGGTCCTGTAACCACTGCAGCTGCCGACCCCATTGTTGACAGCGATGGTAAGGTTCTCACCTTTTACAACTGTCTCCTGCCACTTGTTCTCCCCGCCAGCATGCTTTCTCACTGTGGACCCATGTCATAGCCTTGCCGCAATCTGGCATCCCTTGCTGCCAAGCTGTCCTTTTGCTAAAGCCACTCTTCCGCCTCCCTGCTTTCAGATGCTGCATCACCAGCTCGGGAGCCGGGCCCTCAAGCTGCCAGTGCCTCCAAAAGCTGAATGAGAAAAGTACTGTCCAACAGAAGGTCAGCAACACTCTCCAGCAACGAGCAGAATGGCCAGCCCAAATGGCTGCAGCTTTTATACTAGTGCTGTCCCCTTTAAATAGTGCCCCCTGAGCCCGAGCAGGGCCTGGGAACGCTCCATCCAACTGTCACTAATAGTGCTAGGCGGAAAGGTTGCGGGCGCTACCGAATATCCGGTCCGGGGCGCCAAAAAGGCGTTGCACACTGAAATGACGTCATGATCTGCCTGCGCCCGCGGGCGCGCGCAAAGAGTTAGTGCCAGCGCTAAAAGGATACTCAATATGGGAGCTGGCGCTATATTCACTGCGCCTGCCCGAAAATTGGGTAACACCCCAATTCTCGGGCTCTTTAGGCGCTAATTGCTGGCGCTACCAACCGAATTTCTAGGCCTAAGTATTGCAATTTCAATGGAAGCAGCAGCACGTGGCGCTTTAGAAATTCAACAAAAATCCCTGGAATATTCCACTAACAAAATGTCACTGAAACAAGAAAAGTGCTATCGCTGTGGTAAAATGTCACATGACCACAATGACTGTTGGTTTAAAGACAAAGATTGCAGACAATGTAGCAAACGAGGGCACATTGAAAGAGTTTGCAAAGCAAAGAAGCAGAAAACTGATACAATACAGAGCAAAAAGGCACATCAAGCAACTGAAAACAAGAAACTTTTCAAAGATAGATACAAGAAGGTACACTACGTGACTGGAGACAGTTCAGATAAAGGAAAAAGTGACACAGACTCAGAGGAAGAGGATCTGGCTTGTCTAAAACTACACAGTGTGAAAGAAACAGAGGATCACAGAATAATATGGGTTACTCCAGAAGTGGCAGGAGTTAGGCTGAAAATGGAGTTGGACACAGGCTCAGCTTTAACAGTGATCTCTGTACATGACTACAAACGACTGTTTTCACACATACCGCTAAGGCCAACTAAAGTACTGTTAAAGACGTACACAGGACAAAGAGTGTGCCCCAAAGGTAAAATAAAAGTGACAGTGACATACAAAGAAAAAAAAATACCGCAATTGAACCTCTATGTAATGGAAAATGGAGGACCACCATTGCTGGGACGTGAATGGCTCAGGAAAATACAGTTGGATTGGCACACCATCCAAGCACTGTTTGTGTCAGCAAATGAGGACAGCAATGCCACTCCTGAGAGACTGTCACAAATACTCTGACTCTCAGGAACTGTTCAAGAAGGGAATAGGAACACTTAAGGGCATGAAAGCAAAAATTAAGATTGAGAGAACGCAAATCCAAAGTTCCACAAGGCCAGACCAGTGCCTTATGCAATTTGCCCTTCAGTAGAAGCAGAGCTGGAGAACTTGGAGCAGTTAGGGGTCCTGTCCAAGGTGGATTGGAGTGAATGGGCCACACCTATAGTTCCAGTGATGAAGAAAACCTCCAGCACAAAACCAGGAAAGCCAAGAAAAGTGCGCATCTGTGGAGACTTTAAGGTGACTGTTAACCCAGTCCTCCACACAGTACAGTACCCATTGCCTCGCATTGAGGACATCTTTGCTTCCCTGTCAAGAGGGGAACGCTTCACAAGGATTGACTTGGCCCAGGCCTATCTCCAAATGGAAACTGATGATGCATCAAAGAAGTACCTGACAAATACGCACAAAGGCCTTTACCAGTACGATCGGCTGGTATTCGGAATAGCATCAGCTCCTGCAATCTGGCAAAAGGCAATGGACCAAGTCCTGCAGGGGATTCCAGGTACTCAGTGTTATCTTGATGACATCATCATTACTGGCAAGAATGACAACGACCACCTTTCCAACCTCGAACAGGTGCTCATCAGGTTACGGGAGTATGGGCTCCGAGCGAACCGAGACAAGTGAGTTTTTCAAAAAAGAAATCTCATACTGTGGACATGTGATTGACAAGGACGGTTTACACAAGTCTCCAGACAAGATTGAAGCTGTGATTAATGCACCAACACCTGAAAATGTGTCTCAGTTGAGATTATATCTTGGACTGGTGAACTACTATCACAAGTTCTTGCCCAACCTATCCACAGTGTTACATCCACTAAATGCACTGCTACAGACAGGGTCACAATGGAAGTGGAGTGACAGCTGTGAATAAGCTTTTCAAGAGAGTAAAAGACTCTAATTCAGAAGAGGTGCTAGCTCACTTTGACCCATCCTTACCTATTCGACTGGCATGTGATGCTTCACCCTATGGCATTGATGCTGTGTTGTCACATAAGTTCCCAGATGGCTCAGAGAGACCAATAGCCTTTGCTTCAAGATCATTGATGACAGCTGAACGCAATTATGCACAGATTGACCGAGAGGCCCTCAGCCTTGTGTGGGGAGTCAAGAAATTCAACCACTACTTGTATGGTCAACAGTTTACACTGTTAACTGACCACCAGCCTCTCATTTCAATCTTCAACCCAAGGAAGGGCATTCCAGTGATGATGGCACAATGGCTACAGCGATTGTCACTCTTCCTAGGGGCTCACCTGTATGACATTGAATACAAGGGGACCAAGCAACATGGCAACGCCGATGGTTTGTCACGTTTACCACTGCCGACCTCAGAACTACAACAGTTGACTCAGCAGAGGTATTTCACACAACAATAGTTGAGCAGCTACCAGTGACAAACTCCCTAATTGAAAGAGAAACACGCAATGACCCTACATTGTCAAAAGTTTATGACATCACTGTGAAGGGATGGCCAGCGCTTGGTGACTTATTGTTTCCAGCATTCTCAGCTAGGAGGGAGCAGTTATCAGTGTGTCGGGGAACACTGATGTGCGGCTCACGAGTTGTGATTCCTCCCAAGCTTCGTAACCGAGTGCTAGATGAACTGCATGAAGGCCACTTAGGTACGGTAAAGATGAAAAGCCTTGCCCATGGTTACGTGTGGTGGCCGGGAATTGACAAACAGATCGAGGACCTGACAAAGAGCTGCTCAGTATGTCAAAAGGTCCAGAACGCACCACCACAAGCCCCCCTCCATCCATGGGAATGGCCCTCATCACCATGGCAATGTGTGCACATCGACTTTGCTGGACCGTTCATGGATTCCATGTTCTTGATTGCAGTCGATGCACATTCCAAATGGCCAGAGGTCATTAAAATGAAATTAACCACATCTGAAAAGACCATTTCAGTTCTGAGGACCATGTTCGCTAGAAATGGACTACCAGAACAAATCTGCACAGACAATGGATGACAATTTGTCTGACGAATTCCAAAGGTTCAGGAAAAATGGAATCAAGCACTACACATCTGCCCCGTACCATCCAGCTACAAATGGCTTGGCAGAAAGATTCGTACAGACTTTCAAGAAGGCCATCAAAGCAATGTACAGTGAGAATCTACCACTGCAACACAAGATAGACAAATTCCTCTTTGCTTATCGGAACGCAGTACATGCAGCCACTAATCAGACTCCAGCGATGATATTTCTGAACAGGAACCTGAGATCTCTCATGGACCACCTTAAACCGAATGTATGTCATGATGTAGAGAACAAACAGTTCAAACATTTGAATGCTAAGCCAACAAGAAGCTTCAGTGTGGGACAGTCAGTTCTTGCTCGTGATTTCCGGACGGAAAAGTGGCAACCAGGTACAATATCCACAAGAGAGGGACCACTGATGTATACTGTGGATGTGGGAGAGAACGTTTTGAGACGTCATGTGGACCAAATTCTGGACGTTCAGGTGGAAAACACCCCTATACCTCGCCCAGACTCACCTGACATGGAAACAGACACTCCTGATTCATTAGCATCAGCACCAGCCTCATCCTCAGCTGAGAGCTCTACCTGTGCTGATAGCTCATCTGCTGCAACTGTACCTGTACAGTCTCATTTCCCAAAGCAAGAGAGTCTGGAGAGACGTTACCCACAGAGGCAGAGGAGGCCTCCCCAGAGATTGACTTGTAAAAGGGCTGTTGACAAAATAAAATGTTATGTTGGAATTTGAATTTTGCTACTGTAAAGACAGGCTCTATGTTAATTATAGAAATTTTGCATTAATATACTATTAAACTAAAGGGGGAGGAAGTGTAATGTATACAACATTGAAGGGACTACTTAGTATTGCGGATGTATATCCTTAGTTGCGAGCGTATATAACAGATGCGTATCGATTTGTACAGTCAGTGCTGAAGTTCCAGTTACCCAGTAAAGATCACTTGAAGTTACTCTCAGTCTCTGCTGCTTTATTATTTTATGTAGTTGTGTATAGCGGTACAAACACAACACTGGGTTTTTCTTTTTTTTGGATATATTCCTCCCTTCCTCCCTCCCCCCCCCCCCCCCCAACCCACATTTCCTTTTTTCTGATTATATTAATATGCTTGTCAATTCTTATGTTCCAGTTCTGAGGAAGGCTCCATGCCTGAAACATCAGCTTATCTGTTCTCTCCACAGATGCTGACTGACCTGCTGTATGTTTGCAGCATTCTCCATTTTTGTTTCAGATTGCTTTTTACTTGGATGATGTACAACGGCCTTCTCAGTCAGGCTGTGAAAAGGCATCAGAAAAACAAAAGCTTAATAAGGCAGACTGGAGCAAAGCAGAATGTAAATGGGAGAGACTAGCCTGAAACTAGCAGGGATAGCTAAGGGCTGAACTTTCTAAATTTAATGTTCAAATCATAGAACTGCATAAGATGAGGAAGATGATACAGGAAACTCTTTTTTTTATCCGGGACTGGCGTGGTGCCGGTTTATCAAAAAGTCCAGATTACAGCTGTAGTGTATGTATCCGTCTACCTTTAAGAAAACCATTGTATGTAACCGTTCACCTTTAAGAGAACTATTTTAGGTGTGGCACTACTTTGTTGGCTTCTGTATACTGTAATACCGACGGTGACCACACCGGTATATAAGTGCTGTGTCAGGATTTATTTGGCAGATTCGCCCCGACCTTCGAATAGTAAAGTCCTGTTTTAAGTTACTCTGGTAGTCTGTGTATTAATTAACTAAACAACCCACAGACTTTACAGTGGCGACGAGTCCGATGGTACCCTGCGGTAACAATACTTCCGAAGCAGTTAACGAGCGTCGAGAAGAGGCAACCGCCCTCGTCATTCTGCTGGGAGAAAACTCGAGTCTGCAGAGCTGGAAAGGAGGAAGAATTCAGAGACAAAGACTTCCATCAGCAACAGGCACTGACTGTCCCTTCTGCCACGGTGACTGTGTGTAAGGGAAAAGTAAAAAGAATAACCGGAGGATAAGAGCGGTGCACTCGACCACGGTCGAGGGGGAAAGGAGCCGGACAGAAGTCGGGTCCAGAGGCGCTGAGACTGGGGCGGCGTGAAGCAAGGAAGCCGCGGTACAGACAGGCTGGGGGACGCAACGGCGTCGTGAGACAGCTAGACCGCGACCGGCGAAAAAGGCCGGGCAGCGACCGAAGCCACGAAGCGCTGCGACCGGGAGCATAGGCGCGGGAAGAGATAAACTCAGCCGCAGCCGGGGAGGGAAGCACCGGGCTGCGAGAGGGCTGGGAGGCGCGATTGGGAGCCGAGTGAGCGGGAGAGGCAGAGCCGACTAAGGGGGAACTGAGCGAGAGCCAGTCCAGCGGCTGAAACTGTTCTCCGTCAACGGGGTGTACCCAGCGCCGGTAGAGCCGAGCGAGCGGGAGAGAGACAGAGCCCGAGCAAGGGGAACCGAGCGAGAGCCAGCCCAGCGGCTGAAACTGTTCGCCGTCAACGGGGTGTACCCAGCGCCGGTTGCCCTGCCGAGAAAAGGGAAAGCCCTGAAGCCGACGCGCAGGCTGTGAACCTGAAAGCCAGCGGCCGTCGCCCGTGGGGAAAGTGTACCCCTCCCGCTAGGGAAGAAACGCGGGAAGCCGCCATTAGGCGGGGAAGAAGACAGAAGCGGGAAACCGCCATTGAAGTGGGCGGGGAGAGAAGATAAGCGCGGGAAACCGCCATTTTCGCGGGAACCGCCATCTTGGAGAAAAAAAAAATAAAAGAAAATTTAAAGAAATAATTCGTGGTGTTATCAGGAAGAGAGGAAGATGCCTAAGCGTGGTAACATCGATGATTTTAATTCCGAGGTAGAAGACTGGGCCACGTATGTGGAACGCATTGAGATCTATTGTGAGGCCAATAAAATAGAAGAAGATGACAAAGCTATAACCTTGCTAAACTCGATGGGTGCGAAGACATACGGGCTCTTGAAGCATCTAGCACCAGCTAAACCGGCGGATCAGACTTTCGATGATATTGTGACTGTTCTGAAGGATCACTTGAACCCCACACCGTTGATGTTGGCGGAACGATTCAAATTCTATGCGAGAACGCAAAGGAAAGACGAAAGCAACGCAGAATACTTGGTCGAACTGCGTAGACTAGTGAAACACTACCAGTTTGGAGGGAATCTGACAGAGGCATTGCGAGACAAGTTCGTGTGCGGGTTGTCAAAGGAAGGAACGCAAAAGCGACTACTCGAAGAGAACGACCTTACACTTGACAGGGCTGTCCTTATTGCAGCATCGCACGAAGCCGCAGCGAAGGGAACTGCGGAAATGCAGCTAAAGGCAGCGGCACTCAGTGTGGATCAAATTACCTCGAGTACAACAAAATGCTATCGTTGTGGGAAGACAACACACGACCAGAACCAATGCTGGTTTAAGAACCAGGAATGTAGGAAACGTGGCAAACTGGGTCACATAGCTAAGGTATGCCGGTCAGGGAAGAAGACCAACAACCAAAGGAAGCCATCACAGGAAAAGTACAACAAGGTACACAAGGTGGCTGAGAAGAGTTCAGACGAACAGAATTCGGACTCCGACCCAAACGGCCAGGAGCTGGGCAGTCTGAGAATTCACAATGGGAGTAAGGAAGCTGACCTACAAACTATCTGGGTCATGCTAAAAATAGCTGGAGTCCAAGTGAAAATGGAGTTGGACACTGGATCAGCTCTATCAGTCATAAATCGAAGGGATTACCACCGGCTATTCTCACATATACCCTTAAGAGATACCAAGTTTGTATTGCAGACATACACGGGGCATAAAGTATACCCCATGGGGAAGATAAGAGTCAAGGTGAGAGATGGGGGTAAAGAACACCCAAGAATGAACTTATACGTACTACCTGAGGGAGGACCACCACTTCTGGGACGGGAGTGGATCAAGAAAATAGACATGGAATGGCACTATCTAAAAGCCATAACGAGTGAGGACTCGGTGCAGACAATCAGCTCAGATTCTGAAACGGATGACGATAAGACCAACCCAAATATGAAAGACAAGGCTAAAATGGACTTGCTGACTAAGGTTGGAAGAACGAAGGCATGCATAAAGGCTTATGCTCCAGAGAAGAACAAAGTTTCAGAACAGAACTCCACCGAACAACGACAACATAGTTTGACAGAGAATTCTGAGTCTGTTCAGTTTACGGACATATCCATGACTGACGAACACCGAGCTCGGACTCAACTTAATTTCAAATTACGACAGCAAGTAGAACAAGTGAGTTACCGTCTCGAACAAGAGATGAAAACAATGAAAAAGTTCTATGACACCGAATGGGAGAATCTGGAAAGACAACAGAAGCAGCTAGCTCAAGCAGAGAGCGACCATAGAGCCATTGTGATCAATTACCGATCACATCTCCCTTATGCTGTTCAGGAGTTAGAATATTTGCAGGAAGGAGCAAATGAAGAGGAATCTTCAGGAAGCCAGGATTTTATTCCTATTCTTCTCTACAACTCCTTACAAGCAGAGTTTGAGAAGTTGAAGGAACAGTATGAACAGGCCCAGGCTACAATCCTGGAGGGGATTAACTCAGCAACCTCCGAAAAGCTAGTTTCAGTAGAAGCATATGAGCAACTAAAGGTTGAACATGAGCAAGAAGTCCAAAGGCTGCAGGAAATTCTTGATGAGCTCAAGGCCAAGACAGACTCATCGGTAGAAGTTCCATCCATAGATGAGAAATTAGAGGTGAAAGACATGGCAGAACATGAAAGACAAGATGTCCAAGAACTCATAAAAATATTGAAGGAAACCCAAGACAAATATGAGGCGGCAATGACCGAGGTTCAACAACTTGAAGAACAGATTCAACTGGGAATCCTTTCAGTGGAAGAAAAGGAAACTGTAAGAAACAGAGACTGTAAGAATGGCCCCTGAACATGAGCTAGAGAGCATCAAGGCGCAACTTCTCCGAGCGCTGAAAGCCAAAGTACAAGAGGAAAAGAAGGTGAAAGCATTGGAGGAAAAGGTGGATGAAATGGAGAAGACTCTGATCCACAGTGTTCCCGTGGAAGAGTTAACGGTCAGCCAACTCCTTCATATGCTGAGGGACAAGACTCTGCAATGGGAACAATCTGAACACGAGCTTCAATCTTCAAAGGGAAGGAGTTCGGAGCTCTCAAAAAGTTATGGAAATAGCTGAGGTTGCAACACAGATTTTACTGGGATGCCAAAAGTACGCTGAATCACGTCTATGTGAACAACAGAATGTTGAAACCGCTGCTCCAGTAGAAGGATTGAATAGCCCGATCAATCAATCCCCGATGGAAGGGGAAGTATTGAAATCACAAACGAGGTCATTAGTGAAGGATTTGCAGGAAACCCAGGAAGAGCGGGATGAATATGAACGCATGAAGAAGTCTCTTCAGGAAAGATGTCTAGGGAGGGAACAACAGTCGGCTAACGTCCAGTTGGGTAAGGAAGAAGTAGCAGGCCCTCGCTAGACTAGTTCAGGACGACACCGAATATTCCCATGACCTGTTGAGTGACACGGAATATTACGAGGACTTGGTCTGCCCAGCTTGTGATGAAAACTCCCAAAGTGCAGAAATCAGGATGAAGCACTTAAAGTCTAAGGAACATAGGGAGATGGTGGCGCTACAGCTGGCAGCTGATAAGGGAGCCCCGAGAGTCTCCAAGAAGCAGAAAAGAAAAAGACGAAGCAGAAGGTGATAACCATCTAAATCATTATCACTTCTACCAGATCATGTACGTGGGCCCTACGAAGGGAGCCAAATCAGTTGGCAAGTAGGAAAAATTACCAAGGCAGTCCAGCGGTTTGTAAAAGTCAGCACTGCTGGTTCAGCAGGACGGAAGTTCAAGCTGTTAAGTCAAGGGAAAGACTATTGGATGAGTCACGCTAGCAATGTGAACCGGCTACACCAGAGATGTTGTTCGGACCGAGTCAAGACCAGAGACTGAATCTGTGAACTGTTCCCGCAGAGACTGAATCTGTAAACTGTTTCCCGCATAGATTATACCTGTGAATTGTTTTACATGAAGTTGAATATATGTTATGTTTAATGGGGGACTAAGTATGTTGTAAGCTAAAAAGGGAGGATTGTAGTGTATGTATCCGTCTACCTTTAAGAAAACCATTGTATGTAACCGTTCACCTTTAAGAGAACTATTTTAGGTGTGGCACTACTTTGTTGGCTTCTGTATACTGTAATACCGACGGTGACCACACTGGTATATACGTGCTGTGTCAGGATTTATTGGGCAGATTCGCCCCGACCTTCGAATAGTAAAGTCCTGTTTTAAGTTACTCTGGTAGTCTGTGTATTAATTAACTAAACAACCCACAGACTTTACAACAGCGAGGTATAGTAAAAGGTACGAAAGCTCCGTACACAGCCACGAATCCAGGCGTCCCTGTGGCATGGCAACAGGTGCAGGAACCCCAGCCACAGATCCAGGCATCCCTGTTGCATAGCAACAAGTGCAGGAACCCCGGTTACACGGCCACAGATCCAGGAACGGCCACTAATCTGAAGTAAAACTTACCTGAACCCACTCCTGAATTTTGCCAGTTAACAGAGATTTCTGGTTATTTAGGTGCCGGTAAATCGAGAGTTTCCTCTGTCATGTTCTTGAAGTTTCATTGAACCTGAACAGTATAGAAGGCCAACGATGAATAAGACAGAATGGGAGGGAGAGTTGAAATGCGTAGCCACCAAGATGTCAGGATCATGCTTGTAGATAGAATGAAGATGTTTGTTAAAGTAATCAGTCAATCAGGAGAGGCAGTAGACTGACCATGGTGGAAACCACAGAAAGGTCAAGGAGGGTAAATAGGGTTAAAGTCCATGGTCACAGTTAGGCAGAATGTTGGTGACTGGTGAAAGGTGGTCTCAGTAGTGTAATGGGATGAATAGCAGACTGAAGGCATTCCATCAGGCAGTAGTGGTCACATAGTTAGGAGATGGCGACTCATTTCAGAACCTTGAGAAAGTAACGGAAATTGGAGGTGGGGCAGTAATTGAAGAGGGTTCAAGGGTAGGCTTTTTAAGAAATGGAGTTTCCCTCATCTGATGGCATCTTCATTTCCCACGCCTTCACTCTCACCCGTCACAACAATGACAGGATCCCTCTTGTCCTCATTTTTCCAAACCACCAGAGTTTGCGTCTGACAGATCATCTTCCACCATTTTCACCATCAATAACAACCCCTGCACCAAACACTCCTTACCCTCCATGCCCCTCCTCTCTCTGCTTGCCAAAAGGACCATCAACTAGTGGCATCTTTGTCCACTCCTCCCTGCTCCTCCCAGGCATTTACTACCATCGCAGGTGCAGCACATTTGGTTCATACCACCACCATTGTCTGTGGCCCCAAATACTCTGTCTCTCTGAGACAGTGATTTACATATACTTCCTCTAATCTAATCTTCCTCTATTTACTGCTCTCAGGCTAGTCCCCTCTGTATTGGGAAACTGGGTGACTGATGAACATTTCCCTTCTGTCTGAACAGCTGTCTGCATGATCCTGACATCCCTGTGGCTTGATATTTCAGCTGCCCCTTTTCCATTCCCACTCCGATCCCATCTTCTTCCAGGGGTTTTCTCTAGCCCTCTGACCTAAACAATGACTGCAGCAACTTCAGGCCTTTGCCAGTTCCCCTGCCCCCTTTTCTGTTTAGGTCACTCGTTCTTTTTTAGTTCTAATGAAGAGCAGCTAACAGAAATGTTAACCTATCTTTTTCTCTTCAGACACTGATCAATCATCTATATATTTGCAATATTTCATGTTTTTATTTCCGATTAAGCATTTACAGTTTTTATTTCCATTTTATGTATGCAGGCTGAGGAAACTTATTCCATTACTGAACAATAAAAAGTGAAATGACATTCTGATTCTGGTCACATCACGGAGTGCTGCTGTCAAATTCAATATATAAGTCACTGCTCCATGCATCTTTTTAAGAGCACTTTTTGAAAGGTTGTGATTTGTAGGATTTTACTGTAACCTTATGATGGGAGTCACTTTACAGGGGGTGATCTGAAGAATTCAGAATGTGTCTGTGATGTCCCAAAGGATTGCCAGAAATTCATGTTTAGTTCAATTCAGTTCTACAGGTGAGGGTGCACCCACAGATCACTTTGAGAATTGATGGATTCGTTATTTAGTCATTTTATGAATATCATGACATCACACAGAAAAGTATCGAATACCTCAAAAATAGGAAACCAATATCAATGCCGAACATAGATGATGTAATGACTTCTGTTATGCTTTTCTTGTGGTGAATTGTGCCGGCGAATGGATTTGTCTGAATCTCGGAACCTTACTGCACAAGGAAAAATCTTTCCATTTCCACACCAGCTTTTGCTGGGTAAGATTGCTAATTCATGGGTGTTTTGTGCTGCTGGATTTATCCATTGGAAACTGGATTAGTACCACCCAATATAAAAGCAAATACTGTGGATGCTGGAAATACTCAGCTGGTCAGGCAGCATCATCAAATGAAAGGTCATCGACCTGAAACGTTAACTCTGTTTCTCTCTCCACAGATGCTGCCTGACCTGCTGAGTATTTTCCAGCATTTTCTGTTTTTTTTTATATCACCCAAACTCATTTCACGCAAGTTTCTTACACAATGAAGAAAAATGGAGTGATCTTTATGATCACAAAGAGTGAAACAGATTACAGACCAACTTAAAACAAATTAAGCTGTGTTTATTTAACAAGATCATGAATCAAAATAGGATACATCAAAATGACATCACGATTTCTAACGAGGGAGAGTTGATGGGTGCTCCGACAGCCAGCAGCCTGACATGACTTTCATTCTGCATGTGTCAGCTTGGCTCAGGAGTAGCACTGTCACCTCTGAGTTGAAAGGTTGTGGGTTCAAGCCTCATCTGCAGGACTTGAGCACTTCATTGGAGGTCTGGCTTGTTGGAAGAGACATTAAACCCTGTGTGCCCTCTTGCATGGATGTAAAATATCCAAATAGCACTACCACAATGGGGAGGTGCCCTAGCAGACATTGATTCCTCAACCAACACCAGCAAAAAAAATAGACTGACTGGTCATTTATCTCAATGCTGTTTGCGGAACCTTGCTGTGCGCAAATTGGCTGCTGTGTTTGCCTACATAACTATACTGCAAAAAATAATGAATTGGCTGTGAAGCACTTTGGGGTGCCCTGAGGGCCTCAAAGGTGCTAAATAAATGCAATTCATTCTTATCTGTTTGAACTACTTTTGAGGCCTCATTCTAAAAGCAGAAGTAATGTCCTAATTCACTCTACTACCCAGTGCCAATGATGAGATGTTATGATGCTATTGGAGAAAACACATTTTTCTTCAGGTACAGAGATTGGCTGCAATAATACATTGGATTCTTCCTTGCAGAAAATTACAGTCCGTGCAGTGAGCATCTCTCATTGCCATTGTGATACCCGCCCTGCTGTATGCTTCAGAGACATGGACCATCTACAACAGGCACCTCAAAGCACTGGAGAGGTCCAACCAACGCTGCCTCCGCAAGATCCTGCAAATCCATTAGCAGGATAGGGGCACCAACGTCGGTCTTCTCGCTCAGGCCAACATCCCCAGCATCAAAGCTTTGACCATGCTCGATCAGCTCCGATGGACGGGCCACATCGTCCTCATGCCTGATACGAGACTCCCAAAACAAGCGCTCTCCTCGGAGCTCCGACATGGCAAGAGCGCCCCAGGTGGGCAGAGGAAACACTTCAAGGACACCCTCAACGCCTCCTTGAGAAAGTGTAACATCCCCACCGACACCTGGGAATCCCTGGCCCAAGACTGCACAAAGTGGAGGAGAAGCATCCGGGAAGGCGCCAAACACCTCGAGTCTCTTCACCGGGAGCAAGCAGAAGCCCAAGCGCAAGAAGCGCACATCAACCCAAGCACCCCACCCACCCGCCCCTTCAACCACTGTCTGTCCCACCTGTGACAGAGACTGTAGGTCCCGCATTGGACTCATCAGTCACTTGAGAACTCCTTTTTAGTGTGGAAGCAAATCATCCTCGAAATGCAAATTCAATGATACTAAAGGGAAGTATAATGCCAAGGAGGTCTTCTGAACTGGAGGTGAATATAAACAGGGTGTTGTACAATAATTGTATTGAAACTGATTTTCTGTTAAGCTCTCAGTTGCTTTCATTGCTTACCATGCGAATACATTGGCTATTGCTGAAGGAAGTGATTTAACAGAAGGTGTGCACTTTTAGATTACACGCTGCATTTCTTTAACTAGTTGATACTGAAAAATCCCAAGAATTGTTGTCTACCTATGTGAACATTTGATTGGTGAATATTTTCATTTTTAAAAAAGGGATAATAAAACATTTTTATGCTACATTCATAGTGTTCATGTCTGATAGCTGAATGATTTTATACTTTTAAATTCTTGCTACGGTTGCAGTCAAAATTACACATTCTCTTTTGTATAAATTGCATGATTTCTATAGTTTCTATATTTTACCAAAATAAAACTAATTAAACTTAAAAATCTGGAACATTTCATAGACTGACAATTATTTCATTAAAATGAACCCTTAACAGGCCTGGCAATTCTGGGAATTGTGTGTTTTCTGGGCCAACTATAATTTTAAACATTTCAGCTCCCATACTATATGGTTTAAAAACTCGCCCAATATTATAGTAGTAATACGACCGGGATGTAGTAGCTTGATAATTATAATGCAATATTAATAAAATATTAGTCGATGTCCTATGGTATTGCTTACAGGGAGTTGAAGGATATGGTGTCTTTCTGGCTCACACTTGTTTAAAGTGTTGTCCATCTCTCTCTCTCTGACTATCACTTTTTTTTTGAGAGAGTTTCTACTTCTCTCTGCCTGCTCACACATGTTCCTGATTGTTGTACTGAATTCCTACCTCTTGCCTTTGTAAAAGCCCAGAGTATACAGCAAGCTGGCAGCCAACATGTACTGGGTTGGCTAGTGGTTCTTCGGCTCAAGTGGGACAAGATGTTTTGGAAGCTGGATCAATAAATGCAGGCGAAAGAGAAGCGAGGGCATTGATGCTGTGGACGGAGGATGGAAGGAAGTGAGGGGGCTGGTGCATGAGATGGAGTAAGTGTCAGCTGTGGTGGGCGAGAAGGTGGGGATGAGGATAGAGTGGATGGCCTTTGGTTCTTATCAGGATTCGAGAGTGAATGGTCTGAGGCCTGGTAGCACTCAATAGAGTTGCCACTTGGAAGTGTTAAAACGAAAACCCCTTGCATTTATATAGCACATCCTCAGAACATCCCAAAGTGCTTCACAGCAAATTAAGTCATTTTGAAACCTGATCATTGTTGTAATGTAGGGAAGCACAACTGGAATTTTTAATTATGTATTTTGCAATCCTGGTATGTATTGACCAGCTAATAAAATGCTCAATCAGTTTATTTGCTTAATAGAAAAGGACAATAATGTTAAATTATTGTGAAGTTTTTAATTTGTTAAATAATTTTGAAAGTTATAACTAATTTCATCAAAGTAGCATTGGTTTAGCAAGGAGCGTGGTAGGGCACAAGCTCTTTCCTACAGTTGCCCACAGATCGGGGTCCTAATTCCCATTCTTGACCGATCTATGGCTGGAAGATGGAAAATACAGGCCAGGCATTTTGTGGGGAGAAGCAGGCAAACCAAACAATGAGTCACCATGGCGACTGTGTGTAACTCCTCGCAGGTGATTGCAGCAGGGTTGGCAGAAGCCAGGGTGCATTAACACGGTGTGGGGATGGGAGAAAAGTGGGAAAAATGAAAGGAAAGAGGAATAATTCGCAATTATGTTCAGATGCTGTACTCCAAAGTCGTCATATAAACAACACCAAAATACTAACAAAAATGGGGGAAAAAATCATTCATTTACACAAATGTAATAATAAATGACTAACAGTCAAACTATCCAACACAGCAAACCTGGATTTGTTTTAGCATTTGTACCAGAGAATTGTTTAAAATAATTGCTCCCAATGTCAGCATGTTTGAAGTAGTGCTGCACTCTAAAGAGGGCTGTCATGATGTCTGTGCCAGCTCTTGGTGCATGAATCGAAAAAAGTTCTGTAACTAGAACAAATGGCAGCTGAAAAACTTCAACTCAGATTGTGGATGTGCAGTTTCTTTCACTGATTCATTTGGGCTGAAGTAATATGTGTCCGCAGGAGATAACGATATATGCTATCTTTAAAAGGGTATCATGCTGTTTGTATTCATTGCACTGATGCTATATTCCTGTTACTCTGTTAATGCGCATGTCTTTGCTGTTGTGAGAGACCACATTTACTTTGTTCACTCAAACAGCTTTCGTAAGCTTTCCGTGCTTCAGCCCTATGGCTACCCAAAGTCGCCCCTGAATATTTTATATTATCTTGAGTGTCTCAAGAAGAATGGAAGACTTAGGCTGGTACATGATTAATTTAACATCTTATATTTTCTTTCTGCACTTTAGTGAAATTCACCCATCTTCTTTCAGGGCAACCGGCTACTCCATCAACTCTGAACTGAAGTGAATTATGGTTGGTGGAGAAAAACATTCATGGGTGAAATTCTGAAAAAGCCCCCTCGAAATGGTATCTAACATCTTTGTAAAGTTATTTTGTGTTCATTTCTCTCCATTTAAAAAAAAATGAAATAATGCAATAATTCTTGATAAATAATTGTTTATAACCTTATTGTTAAGCCATTATCAATGAATAGGCCACCTAACAATAAGAGGAGCACTGTGATGTTAGGACCCAAATATTAAAGCACAATTTGTAATTAAAGGTGCAACCGAAATGGTTAGTGTTAATGACTAGATTGGGTAATAACAAGGAACAAAATTATATGCTTCAGAATCTAGCCCCATGTGCATGTGGCTAGTGAAGATGTGTTCTTCTTCTACATTCCTTGGAGCTTGTAAACATTGTGTAAACCTATGTTTATATACTGTTAAATAGTAAGCTTGTAAAGGAATGCAATTGCTTGGATCAGGAATTCTGTAGACCGCTTAAAAAATTAATGTATCTTTTCTTTTTAAAAAGGACCAATTGGCAATATTCGTTTAATCAGTCATGCTGCAGTAGAATTTAAATTAAAATACTTTTATTATCCCAAATTTGATTTTTGGTCGACGTTATTAGTGGGCAAGTGATGACTGACATCTGCTGGGCTGACGATATTCAGTGTGCTGGGCAATGAAAACATTAGTAATTAGGAGGAGGGCAATTTCTGCTTAAATCAGGATTGTGGATCAAGAATTTTATATATTGAGAATAAATGGTAAATGGCTTGTAATGGCTTGTTATAACTTGCATTATATCTTTGTATTGGATGAAGCATACATTTATTTGGACTCTGAACTAATTTTACTAAAAAGCAGGACTTTTTATTCTCTTTTGCTTTGAAAATTGCAAACATTTTTCAAGTGTCTTTATATTTTCCATGAATTAATGGAATATAAAGTAAACAAGAATGAATGTTATTAATTACAGAGAGTATTGTGTTCATTTTTTCCTACGTTGAATTTTCTTCAAAATGCTAACGATATGAATTGTTACAAAAATCTCTGGTTCTGGAAGTCAAGGGGGTAAATTTTTATTTTACCTGTATGGGTGGTAATCTGGTGAAGTAGATTGCCTGCCTGAACTATAACCCGCCTGCTTTGGACGGGTTCTATAATGGGCAGGTGGTCTGCATCTCCAGATTATCACCCACGCTGTGAAGTTGAACATTTAACTCTAGTTATCACAAGCAGTGATAAAGGAGTTCAATACGAAGTCTTTTAGAAAGGGATTGGACAGGCTTTTGGGGTTGATAGGGCATTGGACGGAAAGAATCTGAAGATAATAGCGGATGATTGGGGCTGCTTGCAGCATATATTGACCAGATGAATAAGCTTTATTTGTAAATAGACTTTTACTTAAGGGAGTTTTCTCTTTTCCAACCAATTTCCCCCCCCCCCCCCCCCCCTCTTGAAGACTGTAGGTCCTGCTGCAGTACAGTGCCACAGGCAAGGCCACCCTCCCATATACATCAGCCAAGTGGCCATCCTTCATGTGTTAACCTAGACAATAAATATTGGCATGCTATTTCACTGTCAACCACAGCTGAGGCCTGATCCTTTTCACACCCAACAGCCACACTTGTGTTATCCACCAGGGGGTCACTGGATAACAATTAAGAAGGGAAATCCTGGCTATCTAGTTTGCCTCTCCCTACTTCAGGGACACTGAGGGCAACGGCAGCACCTGTGTTTGGCACACTTTTGTCCTTTGTTTTCAAAGATACAATACATGGATATGAATAATGTTGAAATATATCTTCGCTTATTTGCACTGTAATGAAAACGATGCATAGCTTTTTCTGTTCTCCCTTTCATAGTAGCAGTAAAGAAAGGAACGATTTGTAAAAACTTTTCCATAAAGGCACTGTCCCTTTAAACATAAATCCTGAGTATTTTGTGGTTAAAATGATAAAGGCTGATTCTGCAGAATACATTTGAGATTTGGTTTTTCAAAAGAGTGCAGTGAAATGAATCTCTCGCTCAGATTAAATATCTCAGGCTGCATAGATTGTTAGACAATCCCCTGACTACGAACAGGATACGTTTACATTGTAGTAAATATTTCAGTTTATTTAAGGACCACTTCTTATAAAGATACATTTTGTGGCTAATGCGCTACTTTGGTTTCCTTAAATAACAGCTGCACAGTCACAATCTAACCACAAAAAAGTACAAATAATTAAAATTTAAAAAATAATGGAAGTAAAACATATTTTTAAAAAAACTCAGGCAGCTATTAACTCACACTTACTAGCCTGATTTTTCCCCAGGCCGCTCCATTAATTGCTGAGACACTTTTAAAAGTGGCTTTAACCCAGATTTTGCTGTAACAGGGCCTTTAATGGCATCTGCCATTAGTTAGACTTGTAAACCCTAAACGTGCACAAACGTTTTTTTTTTATATCAGAGCGCCACAAACAAACTTGGAAAGGGAGCACAGAGAGAGAGAGCGATGTTATGGTATAGAGCATAATGTGATAAATATGGTAAGTTAGAACAAAACAAAGTTACAATTTAAACCAATTTCAGAATGTTCCATTGTCAACATAAACCAAATTAGAACAAAAATATTTACCTCAAATTAATGTAAAAGGGTTCTGACCATATCAATACATAAATTGCTACAGTAATAACATGGTTGCATTATTCACAACACTTTAATAGCTGCAGTTTTAACTGCAGCGGGTTTTAAACTGGAGTATGTCATTTTTACTTGCTGAATGTGTTCAGCTGTCAATTTAATTTACTATTTATCTCTTCAACCTCTCTCACATACCCTAATTTCATTGGTTTGCCCCTCTTGCCTAGTCGTGCTGTTAAAGAAAATCTCAGTTTTTATGAAACTGCTATTTTTATATTATTTCTTCAAATCAGTCATTTCCTTTCATGTCCCAGGCTTCTGCCTTGCCTGCACTTCTGCTAGTCCCACTATTGGTCTCTCAATTGCTCGCTTTGCAGGCTGAAGGAGAATGAGAGACTGGGAATGTAATTTATCCATATTTTAGTATGAATGAAACTCCTCTGTGACCTATCGAGATTCTCCAGTTTGAGCACAATCCAGCTGGATCATTCACTGTGGCCTTTTGTTGTGATATCTGCATTTAACTTCAGGTATAGCCTCAAAATCATTTGATGAATTATCAGCTGAATGCATTGTGTTCATTAATTTAGCACAGTTCTGTACACCTTATCATTTTCCATTCTTGGCAGGCACTATCCTGCAATAAATACACGTTGCAGCAATGTGCATAGCAAAATGAATAATACCTATACTGCCCATAATAAAACAATTTAAAAGCTAAATACATTTTTAATCATTCGCAAAATTGCAGTCTCCAAGTTACAGACATTTCAAACACAGGAGCACTTCCTAGTCCTGAAGTGTTTAGTATTTTTGAGGTTCTGCTGTAAACATTACCATGTCACATTCTCTATTCTCTTCCTCCATCATGGTCCAGTGTGGCATGATTTAGGTACTTCTCTTATGGATGTTAGATGATGAAAAACAGCTTCATATTACACAAAATGCCGAATTCAGTATTTTGAAGGAAATAGTGATATTATGGGGTTTGATTTCTGTATGCTTGTTACACGAATTGTAGAGTGAAACATGGTTCAATTTTGCAGCAGTGATAGAAACAGACAGGCAAGCACAAGGTTCATACGTACACTACACTTTGCAATACATACATGTTTAGAAATAATTTGTTCATTACAGAATACAAGGCAGCATGTGCCATTGTTAGTTCTATCCAGATCGTATATAATTATCACACATCATGGCTGCAAAACATCTTTTTGCACTTCAGATGAAAATTAAGTAGGACTTAATTACAAATGGTGGTACCTTCATTAATCCTTTCACTGGCATAAACTAAATAATCGGTTTGAACAAAATGCCTGCAGGATAGCATAAACCTGGGTAAGCTCATACTGCTGTCCTCTTTTAATATGCAACCAACTACATTTCACAGCTGCTCACTATTTCATGAACAGCTAACTCAAGTAACAGACCCAATTCCCCCAAAGAATTGGATAACTACAAAGCCAGGCAAGAAATCAGCACAAATTCAAATTTTGATGGCTTTAAAAGACAAATCACACAAAGCCTTTGCACAGTTTGGTTCAGCTAAGTTTTTAATTTTTTTTATATATATAGCCAAACATGAGATTTATGGAGATTTTGCTCTGTGTAAGCTGTAAACATGGCAGAGTGGGACTTCTGCTCACGCAGTAGGTGTTCCTGCGAACCCAGTGGATTTTTCTAGATCAGCCTAATTTAATGGTTTTTTGAGCTTATGTTCAGATTTTGGCTTCTGCCAGCGAGCCTGTTGTGGGAGGGAGGAAATCCCAGCAGTTGTGATCTGTGTGGCGGGTCTTTTTAATTCATAAATGGCCTTGGACATTCCTGGCATCACTGGGTGCTCCGTGCATCCAGGCATTCCATATGGCCACAGCTAAATACGGTGATGATAATGAGATAGGCAAGGATAATGAGGGAATAGATGACCTATGACGCCATTCCCTTTTGGGTGGATACTGATGCTGGAAGATTGAGGTGGGCCAATAAATAGGCTGGATGGGACAATGCCCAATTATCCCCTCCCGCCCAATTTGCACCAGAAAACAGGCGGAACTTCAGAAGATCCTCCCTGATGATTTTAGCATTTCAGATCAAACCAACTGAATATTCGAACCAGTGCCACATGCGCTACAGCAATCAAAGAAAGTAATAGAATTGGTTTAAGTGATTGTGTCAAAAGGCAAAACAACAGCATTACTTACCAATAATAGTGTAGAGGAAGGCCTCCTGAAGACACTAGGTGCTGGTCTAAGGGTTAGTATAAACAATAGCTGAACAAGCTAATGTTTTTGATTGAGAGAAAATAAAATGGTAACTCTAGAGTGTAATGTAGCCAAGTTTGCGGATGATACAAAGATGGGTGGGCAAGCAAGTTGTGCAGAGGACTCAAAGAATCTGCAAAGGGATATAGACAGGCTAAGTGAGTGGGCAAACATTTGGCAGATGGAGTATCATGTGGGAAAGTGCGAGGTTATCCACTTTGGCAGGAAGAATAAAAAAGCAAATTATTATTTAAATGGAGAAAGATTACAAAATGCTGCAGTTCAGAGGAACCTGGGGGTCCTTGTGCATGAAACACAAAAAGTTAGCATGCAGGTACAGCAAGTAATCAAAAAGGCAAATGGAATGTTGGCCTTTATTTCAAGGGGGCTGGAGTATAAAAGCAGGGAAGTCCTGCTACAACTGTACAGGGTATTGGTGAGACCACACCTTGAGTACTGCATACAGTTTTGGTCTCCTTATTTAAGGAAGGATATACTTGCATTGGAGGCAGTTCAGAGACGATTCACTAGGTTAATTTCAGAGACGAGGGGGTTGACTTATGAGGAAAGGTTGAGCAGGCTGGGCCTATACTCATTGGAATTTAGAAGAATGAGAGGGGATCTTATTGAAACATAGAAGATACTGAGGGGGCTCGACAAGGTAATGCAGAGAGAATGTTTCCCCTCGTGGGGAAATCTAGAACTCGGGGGCACAGTTTTAGAATAATAGGTCGCACTTTTATAACTGAGATGAGGAGGAATTTCTTCTGAGGGTCGTAAATCTGTGGAATTCTCTGCCCCAGAGAGCTGTGGAGTCTGGGTCATTAAATACATTTAAGGTGGAGATAGACAGATTTTTGCAAGATAAGGGAGTGAAGGGTTATGAGGAGTGGGCAGGGAAGTGGCTTTGAGCCCAAGATCAGCCATGATCTTATTGAATGGCGGAGCAGGCTTGAGGGGCCTATTCCTGCTCCTATTTCTTATATAACTTTAATACGTTGGCTGTTGTGGTTACACCGTTCAATAGGCTGCAGAATAACTCCCCTAATGGCTCAATGGGAAAATCCACTGTGTGATGTGATAATCAGAGAGACCTGGAGCCTCGTAGGCTTTGATTCCAGGTCTGTACTGAGTTAGTTGGTCTTAACAGGTTTGTATTGGGAAGGCAGTGCCCGTGGATCTAAAGCACAACGTCACTTGCATTTTCCAGTGTGTGCTGGCTACATGCAAGCCCTCACAAAATTGACCCTGCTGTCTTCAAGAGAGAGGAGGAAATCACGGCAAAAATAGTCAGGAAATTGTGTTCTTCATTAGTGTTGCATGTAACTATACATGTGTTCCACCACCATATCCAAAACTTGCACAAACAGCGAGTAACAGCACAGATATTAATAATCATTCCAGTGTACATGTTGTTTTGTGTGTTGTATTACTTTCTTCACATTTTAATTTTGTTCCTGAAGGGACAGCTATCATTGTTTCCCTTGTTCACAAGGGGAAGATTTCCACTGTTATGTAGAGAAACCCTAAATGCATGCATAGAGAATCTTCTGGGTGTAATTGTTACAGCGGGAGACCAAGTTACAGTGGGTGAGTAGGAAACCCCCCCCCCCCGAGCAAGCTCACCCCTATAGAGTCCAGACCCCTTCGTCAGCAACTATGAGAGAGTCAGTGCACTGAGCGTATGGTATCGGGAGCTCTGGGCATTGCAGGCCGTGCACTAGACTGTAATTGTATCTTGGGGTTCAAGTGACATCACAAACCCAGAGAGCTAAAGTGATGCCATCTTAACTCTGAGATTAAATTACAGCTTTAGTACTCTCCCCACTCCTTACTTCCTATTTTATCACATCATTTTAAAGTTGTTTGCTTTTTTAAGAAAATTTACAGAAAAAAGGAAATAATGTGCAAGGATTAAGGGATTCTGATGACATTGCAGTGACATGGGAATGGGTTATGAATATCATAAGGTTAAATTCCACTACTTGATAACATGTTCTACAATCTGTACTTTTTATGATATTTACAGTGATCCCAGCAAAATTAAATTAGGAGTTTAAAAAACTGAACTTGCATAAAAATTGAAGTGATTTTATCGTGCCAAATAAAAAGTCATGGATTTCATTAGTGAGTTAATTATGGAGAAAGATGAGCATTCTGCCGTTTTTCATTTAAAGAAGACTTTTACCCCTATAAGAACTTACCATATCAGTGTTTTTAATTTACAGTACATCTAGTTGATATGCATGCTTGTTTACATGGAGTATTTGGTGAGGCAAGTTTTTCCGTATACAGTTCCAGAGTATTTATGTGAGGGGGGGGAGGGTAGAGTACTTCACCTGTCAAAGAGGCACCCATTAGAAAGCTCTCCAACACCGCATTGATGAAATGTTTCTCTTTCGCCTTCAGCACCCCTGTGAGGAAGAGGGTTGAAAAAGAAATTCCCTTCTTGACTACCGAGCAATGCCCCCTGCCGGAATGTGTGTGTGTGTGTGTGTGAATGTCAGCTGAGAATGGAATCATGCCAAACTGTGATGACCCCCAAGGTCAAATAGCCAGCTAACGCTCACTGCCTAGGCTCTCACATGCTGAACAGCCGAGACACCAGAGGGCACCCAGCACCTGCAGAATTGTACCCCATCAAGAGTCAATGGTTTTAAGGGAAGAGGGGAGAAGATTAGAGGGGAAAAATTCTCTGTAGGCTCTGGGTTTTATATTGCCACGCTCTATTTTCACAGATTTGTACGTCTTTTTTTTTGCTACTCTTGGTGACCTTTTTCCCTCTCATGATGAATGTAATGCAGTTGTGTAAACACACTACAGCCCATGACAAAGTGCACAGTTTTTAACATACTTATTATTGACAGAGGTGCTGATTGCCCAGCTTCCTCTGAAGTTTACAGTTCTAGGTAATTCATACAATTGCTCTCAGCTGTACAACAAATCCCATGTATACATGTGGCCAAACAAAATTAGAACCATAAATCAGATTAGCCCTTTGCTTATTTCTTCTCAATTTGATATGTTCAATAAATCATTGTTTGTGGCCTTGCCATTACTCTCGCTGCTTTCCAGCACACTGCAGGAGGCTGCTGCCTGGCGAGCTGAAATCAGTGTGCAAAAAAAGTGCTCGGAGATGAATAACGCTTATAAACCAGCGCGCCCCCCCCCCGCCCTACCATGGGGAAAAAATGGCTAATCATTTTTACGCTAATTTAATGCTACCATTACCAATCTGCAAAGCAGTGTCTTAACCAGGAAATCACAGGACCTTTTACGTCTAGGTCTGTGTAATTATCCAGGATAATGATTTCACTCTCTCTTTCCAACCCCTCCACCATCCTCTCCCCCCGCCCCCACCACAGCATTAATAAACTTGAGTAGTCTTGGTGTTCTGCATGTTAGGAACTTGGAGGATTGCACCAATTGCACTCTTTCTTGATGAGGGATTCTGCAAGTTTTTATATTATGAAAAATTTCCGAAGGGTAGGAATATGCCACAGTCGAACAGCGCATCTAAATCGAATGACGCACTTTATTGGTGATAAGTTTGCTCCTTGTGCTTTTTCCCTATTTGTGGGTTATTGGAGCACCAACATACAGCACAGGACAAACAGAGGAAGGGTCAGATCCCAGGTGCCCTGCTAAATTCTGTTTAAAAAAAAAAAAAAAAAAAATATTTGCTTCTTTTTCTCTTAAATCCTCAACCACATTTAATCTGCAGCAAGCTCACACAGTCCCACTACAGAGAATTGTAATCTCCTGAAATCAAGCCATGTAATGTTAGCACGAGGCAAATTTTCAGAAAAAAGCGAGCTTGTTACAAGCACAGAGGAGCTTGTGGGTTTGTTGGTTTGTTGTGACAGAAATCCTAGAGCTCTGCTAGGAATCAAGGCATGATGTCAGCGATTGATATTTTAGGGATTGCTCTTGAAAGAAAATGAATCGCAAAGTAAGTAAAGTGGAATTTATTCATTGTATTCTTTTCATTCTGTTTCAGTGGTCCACTCTGACAACCGATACATCAGCCACGTTCAAATATAATTACGTTCATTTCTAGTATATGCATGTGATGGTGTGCGCGGCTAGGAAATAACACAATTGCTCCCTTATTATTTTAATCCATTTAAAAAATCCATCTTTGTCCATTTTTGTTCTGAAACCGACTGCTTAGCTCCGAGGAGCTTGCTTCAGCCAGGCACTTCCTGGCAATGGTGCCCTGAATGACTTGGCCAATGATTGTTAGACAACAGCACGCACAGTAAGAAAGAAATGGGCAATGTCTGTTTTTCCCCATTCTCTGTCCCCAATGAGAGTGTCCTGAATTTATGGTTCACCAACAGAGCACCAGCCTTCATTGAGACTTCTGTGACTAAGTGTTGGCCATGGTGACGGGGGCTGAGTGCAAAGAAGTCTTCCCACAAACCACTGAGTGTGTTTTGATGCAAAATTTTTTTCATTAGTTTGGTTGCTTGTCTGCTTTGCTCTTCCATTGTGCCTGTGGTTGTGAATGTTATCTTATCTGGAACAAAGTAGAGTTTTCCTGCCCTCTTGTAATTCCATAACTTGGGAAAACTGCACAGAACTTGTTCCAGATCAGTCTCCCTGAGACCAGTAAATGGAAATCTCCCCTCTGTTGCACAGATGTGGTGAAGTGGATTCCTCTGACTTACTTTCTAATAGGAGATCTGGGTGCAAAACGTAAGGCTGTATTAATGACATGCTTCAGTAATTAACCTCAATTTCATGTCTTCGGACAAGGTTCTGCCTGCAGCAGGAGCCTCACTCCTTAAATACTAGGTGCATGATCAGTCCCAGTCCCAGGACCTGGCCTGCTCAAATCGAAAGAAAAAGAAAAACTTGCAGTTATATAGCGCCTTTCATGACCACCGGACGTCTCAAAGCACTTTACAGCCAATGAAGTACTTTTGGAGTGTAGTCACTGTTGTAATGTGGGATAGGCTTTTAAAGGATTTTATTTTTGTTATTTTTTATGCCATTTTCAATTGTATTTAGCTGCATTTTGCTCTATGCATTAGTTGGTTTTGTTGGGTGCGCCTCCACTTTTGGACTTATTTTCTGGTAAAACTTTGCTTTGGTATTCTTGGTCGCTGCTGGCATTTAAATTGCACTAAATGGGGTTCTCAAGATGGGTATTTCTCTATGTGGCAAGCCACAGTGCCCACTTTTTTGGAAGGGCACGAATCTGGGGTGGGGTGGGGGGAAATGAAACCTTTTTGTACAAGATTCAGTAGGGCATTCTGCCACCATCCAAAGACAAGAATGATCCTGTGAAGGCTTGGGATAGAAACAGTAGCTAAAATATGTTTTCTGTCCATTACTCGGGCATGCTAGGAATTTAAACTAGATGTCAGAACAAGTGAAAACCCTCTCTGGTACATCGGGATCTTGGGCTAACCTAGACCAAAAATATCCAGAGCAAAATAAAGATTTAATAAAAACAAAACAGTGGTGGCAGCATTTGTGTGGTGGAATACCATGCACAGACCATCAAGCTAAATTTAAAATCAGTGGAGAAGTAGCAAACAGCAGTAGTTTAAAAAAAAAAAAAAAAAAAAAAATGTATTGACGGGCTCAGACAGGCATTAATAAAGAGAAAGACTTAGCCCAATTAGCTACTGAGGAAAAAGCAAAGGAAGATGTGTACGAGCTGGAGATGCTGAAAACATGAGGTGGAGAAGGAATGCCTTGGATTTGAGGAGGATGACCAGGAGACAGAAATGGCACGGGGCAGAGGAGAATGAGAAAGTGAGAACACGAGACAAAACAGCAGTGGCGATAGTCGGTAACGTGGGAAGCGTGTACTGTATTGAGAGAGTGAGGGTAAAGTTCATTTGGTCTATAACTCTGGGACCAGCTGTTAAATCCAATTTGATACAAAAACCAAATTTTAAAGAAGGGTATGTTGGCGAGAGGCTGATAATGTCTCCAATCCCAGTGTAAATGCTAAGATGCACTCGCTGGGAGCCTCTGCCGCTGACCCCACTGGGGTTTTCGGGGTCAGGGTGAGGTTCCTTAATCTGCATTTTTCTGGCGAGTACCTGTGCTACTATTGGAGCATCCGGGGTGCTAGCCATATGAAGGTGAGGGAGGGGGTTCAGGGAGGAGAGGTGTGGCGCTGGTCAGCCACTCGTTACCCTCCCAACACCACTGGCTCATTAAATGCAGAGGAGAGCCCTCGTCGAATCCCGTTATAAGGGGTAAAAATACTTAGCAAACTCTTTTGGGAGTTCAGGCTAATTCCCAGGTCTGAATCTCCAGATGGGCCCCACCTGCAGGCTGGGAGGCTGTTGCACCTCATTTCAACGGGCCTACTGGTTGTCTGGCATATCTCAGGCTAGGAAACTCCCATCCTGAGAGTCCCCTTCCCTTGGCGTTGCCCCCTGTGACACAGGGGCCCATGTCTGGTGTGGCCAGAGCTTTCTCCCCAAACTATGACTCCTGGATATGGGCAGCTGAGGCTGCGACCCAGAGTATCTGGGTCCAGGCTAATTTACGGACCAGCTAGCTTCAATAGGGCTTTTGAATTATTAGCAAGATACCATAAGTGGAACAAAGAAGCCTGCGCTGAAAGCCTGACGCCTTCATCACAGTTCCTTACATCAATCCGATGGGCAGTATGGACTTCCAAATTGTCCTGGAAGTAGAGGGTATTTGGAAATGTGGTTTAATATGCTGTGTCAATTAATGTTAACAGATTAATTTTAAGCAATGAGTTCCATACAATCTAAGGATTTGGTTTCTGGATTAAGATTCTAATGTAGTTAGATGAATGAACAGATCACTTTGTGATCTCAGAAGTGTCAGGCTCCTGAGAACCTAATGGGTGGTCAGATTACTCCCGCCCGTCAGCCAAAGGGAGAGCCACCCAGCATGGTGCAAATTCATAGCCCCAATTGGTGGGGTGCAGCTCATATAATGAGACCCCATGGGATGACACCAGAGATCTCTGTTGCTCCAACTGTACCAAAGCGGAGCACACCTGGGCGAATGATGGTCCAGGTGTCGGGCCAGGCCCCAATCAGGATGACTGAATCCCGTTGTGAGGCATGAGACTGCAGGGTGTGCAGCGACACCCCGTGTAAGGAATAAGACAATATTCCTGTCTCCGTGAATAGCAGCTGACCAAAGGATTGTGTATTATTGGGTGTGCACTAACCTGCTATGAGCACACATTGTGGGGAGGACCAGTATCTAGAGGGTAGGATAGCCTGCATTCATGGTCTCACTTAATGGTTGGGGTGAAAGAAGTAGGGGTATTGTTCCAGGTTCTGCTGGGGAATGATCTGAATGATGGGGAGGTTATGGCTAATATGGTTAAGGAGGAGAAAACTTGGGTGGTTATTCAGAGTCGAGCAAAGGCTGTGGAGCTGAGTGGAACTGAATTAAAAGTAACACAGGCCACTGCAATGAACTCAGCCCACACAGCACCTAAAGCAGGGGCCAAGTCCTGAGATAAGAAAGTTCATGTTGTCTCGGGGAGCTGGGCTGCATACGAGTAAGTGGACGGAGGTATGCTCACACAATATCTCACAACAGACAATCAACCAGCTAGTCTTGATCACCGAGAGCTAGCACAGGTTTAGTGGACTGACCCTACATTAGAAGGCTCATACCCTCAGGCATCAGGGACATATAATATGAAGCAATGGAATGGTGCCGTTATGAGGACGAACTTTTGATCTGTCATTACAAGTCAAAACCTGTTGAAGGAAAGGAACTGGAAAAGTTTCAACAGAAAGTGATACCACAGGTGTACCGTTTAGTAAAGGTAACCCCTGATGGGTCCCTTGCCAGACATCAGGGGGGTAAAATGTACAAAGCACCAGCTGATGGAGGAGAGGGTCCAGATTTGTGATGACTTGCTGCATGCTCCGCAATCTGGCGATGATGAGAGACCAGCCGTTACCACCAGCAGTTGTGCAAGAGAGTCAAGCTCAGGAGGAGGAGAAGGAGGCAGAAAAGGTTGAGGAGGAGCAGGTTGCAGAGGGAGGAAGATGAGAGGGATCAGGTGGAGTACCAAAGGGTTCCCTGTAGATGGCCCCCACCTGCGAGGGATGCTCACCGCCATCTAATTGAAGACCGCTTTTGAGAGACGCCCTCCACCATCAGACTCCGGAGCACTGTTGCTACAGGCCTTTAACTTCCATGCCTGAGGATCTATCAGGAAGTCCACCATCTGCACTCAATCCTTTCAACTTATTCCCCATGAAGAACACAATTAAAAAATCACCAATTACCCTAATCACTCTTTATCGAGAGCAAAAGCAAACAATGAAAACTTGACACAAATATTAAACTATTCACCCTGGTGCTTAGCCTTAGAGGCTATACGATAAGTGTTCTTGCCTACTCTGGTGCTTCTACAAAGTGCAACCCGAGTGGCAGCAGCACGTGAGGTGGCTATCTGCTGAGAATGTGAAGAGGGCAGTTCGGATATCCTCCTGCGGTGCCCTTGAGAAGCTATGGGCCAGGATGGCTCCGCCTCAGACTGCACCATATCAGCATAGGCTTCAGTAGTCTGGGCCACCTGGTTGACAGGCAATTGCAAGAGCAATAGTGGAGTGGCAGGTGAGGGAACAGGAATGCTGCCATCCGGAGAGAGACCAATAGGTTCCTGCTCCATGATTCCCATGCCATTACCTCGGGGCGTCTATTCAGCCAGGCCAGTGATCTGCTGGAGGACAAATCTCTGGGCAGCTGAGACACCCTGCAAGCCCTTTCAACTGAGGAGCCCAGAGCCACCACGGCAGCTGCCTGAGCTTCCATTGCAGCACTTTGCTGCTCCATGGAAGATGCTATGACTGCAGTGGAAGCTGTAACCTCAGTCATCAGATGCTGCATGATGTTGGGCTCCACAGGTTGCTGGATGGACTTGGCCAGCCTTTCCATGCTGGAGAGGATGGATTTCAGGCTCTATGTCAAGCTACGGGCCAAGCTGGGGGTGGACTCCTCCATCCTTCTAGCCATGACCCGTAAGCTTTCAGGAAGGCTGTCCATTGCACCAAGCATTTGGTTTGTCAGACCCATCAGCCTTTTTCTGAAGTTTGGCCCTGTGAGGTCCTCATCTGACTTCTCTACAGCAGAGCTAGTATGCAACCTTGCCCCACGACAAGGTGGCACCCGGCACGGCTGCTGCCCACTAGTGCCAGGTGCGTCCCAATGTGAGGATCCCTCTTCTACCCTAGCCTCTAAGTTACATGGGGTGCCGGTCTCTGAGCTGGAGTCTGCGACAGTGGTAGTGAATGACGCAATCTTCTTAGGCAGTCCCCCTGAGTCGAGGATGACTTGCTTCCAATCCAATATTGTGGGTTCTAAGGTGACTAATGAGTCCTATGCAGGATCTACAGACTCTACCGCAGGTGGGGCAGGTAGTGGTTGAAGGGACGAGTGGGTGGAGTGCTTGGTTTGTCATAAGCTCCTTCTGCTGTTTGTACTTGGCCCGACGAAGAAACTCAAAGTGTTCGGCGGCGCCTTGAATGCTTCTCCTCCAATTTGAGCGGTCTTGGGCCAGGGATTCCCAAGAGCCGATGAGGATGTTACATTTTTTCAAGGAGACTTTGAGGACGTCCTTGAAGTGTTTTCTCTGCCCTCCTGGAAATCGCTTACCGTGACGGAGTTCGGAGTAGAGTGCTTGTTTCGGGAGTCTTGTGTCAGGCATGCAGACAATATGGCCCGTCCATCAGAGCTGATTGAGTGTGATCAATGCCTCAGTGCTAGGGATGTTGGCCTGAGAGAGAACACTGACATTGGAAGGCCTATCCTGCCAATGGATTTGCAGGATTTTGCGGAGGCAGCGTTGGTGATACTTCTCCAGTGCTTTGAGGTGCCTGCTGTACATGGTCCATGTCTCTGAAGCATACAGGAGGGCGGGTATCACTGCTGCTCTGTAGACCATGAGCTTGGTGCTGGGTTTGAGATCTTGGTCTTCAAACACTCTTTTCCTCAGGCGACCGAAGGCCCAGTCACTTGTACGCTTCAGTGAAGGAGTCAACAATGGTTTGGAGTTTGGCCTCCGAGTGTGCACAAACCCAAGCGTCGTCTGCATACTGTAATTCAATAACAGAGGTTGGGACATCTTGGTTCTGGACTGAAGGTGACGGAGATTGAACAATTTCCTGTTCGTCCTGTAGATTGGCTCCACTCCACAGCTTGTTAGAGTGAGATGAAATATTGCAGTGAGAAAGACTGAGAAGAGCTTTGATGCAATGACACAGCCTTGCTTGACCCCGGTCTTCATTTGTATTGGGTCTGTGATGGATCCGTTCATAAGGATCACGGCTTGCATGTCATCGTGGAGCAGACGGAGGATGGTAAAATATTTTTGAGGACAGCCAAATGTGAGAAGGACACTCCATAATCCCTCTCGGTTGACAGAGTCGAAGGCCTTTGTGAGGTCAAAAAAGGCCATGTACAGAGGTTGATGCTGCTCCATACATTTTTCTTGGATTTGTCGTACAGTGCAAATCATGTCCATTGTGGCTCTTAGTGGGCGGAATCCACATTGTGACTCTGGGAGAAGCTCTTCAGCCACTGGAGGAGACGATTGAGGAGGATTCTTGCAATGAATTTCCCTGTGGCAAACAGGGAAAATCCTCCGTAATTACCGCAATCGGACTTGTCTTCTTTCTTGAAGATGGTCACGATTACGGTGTCTCTGAAATCCCCTGGCATGCTCTCCTCCTTCCAGATAAGGGAGATAAGGTCATGGATTCGTGCCAAGAGTACTTCTCTGCCATCTCCAGTACTTCGGCGGGGATTTCAGTTGCTCAGGAAACCTTATTGATTTTCAGCTGTCGGATGGCCTTTTCAACCTCATGCCAGACTGGGATTGTGAAGAGGTAGTGGCAGATAGCATGCGGCAGGATGGAATCGAGGACACTCATGTCGAAAATCGAGTCTTGGTTGAGGAGATCTTTGAAGTGCTCCTTCCAGCAGGCACTGATTGCCTCTCTGTCCTTGATGAGCACTTCACCGTTCTTAGCTCTCAGCGGGACAGGTCCTTGAGTGCTTGGGTCGCAGATGGTCTTGACTGCACTAAAGAATCCATGCAAGTCATGGTTGCCAGCTAGTTGCTGGATCTCCTGAACTCTTTCCACCCACCACCTGTTCTTTAGATTGACGCAGTACCTTCTTCCTCACTACCCTACTCCCCCTCCTCCTCCTCCGAGAGGGGCGAGGTTGCTCTTCATCCTCTTCCATTGCTCCTGGGAGCCTGCAATGAGGAGGCTGAAAGGGTTAAGGTGCAGCATGTGTGGCCACTATAGGAGGATGTGTGTGATGGGACCATATGGAGCTTGGGAGTGAGGATAGGTTTGGGAGATTAGGGATCAGGAATCGTTGTGGATATGTAAGGAAACTGGAGTGGCCACATACCCCCGGCTCGGCCTGTGGTCTGGTACTCCC
This sequence comes from Somniosus microcephalus, assembly GCF_052327205.1. Classification (NCBI taxonomy): domain Eukaryota; kingdom Metazoa; phylum Chordata; class Chondrichthyes; order Squaliformes; family Somniosidae; genus Somniosus; species Somniosus microcephalus. The sequence goes on along the minus strand of NC_140996.1, from coordinate 28,923,810 downwards.
CTCACGATTACCGCCAGCACTGCCTCCTCAAAGAGAGTGATCTCATGGTGTTGTGCTTCCCCTTCCCTCGGTCAGGCCCTGCTGACTCCTGTTATGTGCTATCTTGTCCTGGGAGAGAGAGAGTGTGTGTGTGTGCGTGTGCGTGTGTGTGCGTGTGTGTGTGTGTGTGTGTGCACGTGTGCGTGCGCGTGCGCGTCCGTCCTCACATGGTTGAAGAGCTGTGAGATGTGTCTGAGGTGTGAGCAGTGTCTGTGAAGGATGCAATAGTGTGGGATGTGTGAATGTCAGTGTATAGTTAGATGGTGGATGCAGTGTGTTGAGGTTGTGGTGGTGGTGCAGTTATTGAGAAGTGTATTTGTGAGATGGGATCTTACCTTGACTGCACGTGTCAAATTATTACATTTTTTGGAGCCATGTCCTGGGGGCAGTGCTCATAGAAACATAGAAGATAGGAGCAAGAGTAGGACATTTGGCCCTTCGAGCCTGCTCCGCCATTCAATGAGGTCATGGCTGATCATCCAAATTCAGTACCCTGTCCCTGCCTTCTCCCCATATCCCTTGATCCCTTTAGCCTTAAGAAATATATCCAACTCTTTCTTGAATATACTTAATGAACTGGCCTCCACCGCCCTCTGTGGCAGAGAATTCCACAGGTTCACCACTCTCTGGGTGAAGAAATTCCTCCTCATTTCAGTCCTAAATGGCTTACCCCTTATCCTTAGACTGTGACCCCTGGTTCTGGACTCCCCGGCCATCAGAAACATCCTTCCTGCATCTAGTCTGTCCAGGCCTGACAGAATTTTATAGGTTTCGATGAGATCCCCTCTCAATCTTCTAAACTCCAGTGAGTATAAGCCCAATCGACACAATCTCTCCTCATACGTCATTCCTGCCATCCCAGGTATCAGCCTGGTGAATCTTCGCTGCACTCCTTCCATGGCAAGAACGTCCTTCCTCAGGTAAGGTGACCAAAACTGCACGCAATACTCAAGGTGTGGTCTCACCAAGGCCCTGTACAACTGCAGCAAGACATCCTTGTTTTTCTACTCGAACTCTCTTGCTACGAAGGCCAACATACCATTTGCCTTCTTAACCGCCTGCTGCACCTGCATGCTTACCTTCAGCGACTGGTGCACAAGAACACCCAGGTCTCTGCACTTCCCCTTCTCCCAATCTATTGCCATTCAAATAATAATCTGCCTTCCTGTTTTTGCCACTAAAGTGGATAACCTCACATTTATCCACATTATAGTGCATTTGCCATCTTTCTGCCCAATCACCCAACCTGTCCAAATCGTACTGGAGTTTCACGACATCCTCCTCACAGCATACCCTCCCACCCAGCTTTGTGTCGTCTGCAAATTTGGAGATATTACATCCAATTCCCCAGTCCTGTAAGATTCGAAATTTTCAGTAATTTAATCACGCAACAAAACAGGGTTAATAAAACAGTTTTATTGACCAAAAGAAGCTTGTACAGAAAAACCTTTGATAAAAAGGGCATACAAAATGGCCGCCGGACCTCGTGATCAGTTTCTGGGACCATTTGATTTCTGTTACTGCAAGTCAGACAGGCTTGTGGATTGAGGACAGTAAGCCCGCGAAAGCCAGTATCAGGAAAACAAAACTCGGGGAACTGAGCATACATATTAATTGGATTCTAAGTACAAGACAGTTTCAGGTAACAGGATGGGGCCCATCAAGAAATGGGCGGACTTTTGAATGAACACTTAAATCCATTTACTGTACAAAGGAAAAACCGTTTAACAGCCATCAAGGGCAATCTCCAGACCGATCCATATACGAACCGAGTTACGGTGACAAAGTAAAAGACATTATCGGCCAGGAAGGCCAGTTAAGCTATCACCGGCTCCCGTTACAAGACAAAGCGCCCCTGCAGAGATTTCTGCCCGCCAAAAATATTACAAAGACTGGACTATGATTTGGCGGGAGATAAAACTGTCCCAACAAGGTATAACTGTGGATTGAAAGGTCCATCAGGGCTGCACTTCGGTTTCCATTTCTTCAACGCTTGGGAGTACACTTCGGCGCTTCGCTTCAGATTCACGTTTCGGGACGGACTCTTCAGTTAAGGCAGCGTGGTCGGTGTTCGGCCAGGCAAGGCTCGGCCACAACAGGAAGACGACGAGGGTGGCCCGGGTACTTTTGTTGGGAGATCATCGACGACCCAGGCCGCAGGAGAAGACACCCTCAGGAAAACCGATGAGCCAGGCCGGAGGGAGAAATAAAAGGACACTCCGAGCCTAGCCCTCCAGGGCCTCATCATACCATTCGACCAGGAATCGGTGACTGAGTCTTCCATGGGCATCCAGTTCTTAAAGTCCCGCCGGTAACGGATTCAGTCATGACGAGCGCTCATCGGGACTGTATCTGCTGCTCCATCGCCTGAGAGAAAAACAAGCTGCGCCAGAAGTTTCCAAATCCACGTGACGACGGAAAGCTGTGCCAAAAGGCTGCGAACCCCCTCTTTTGCGAATCTGAAAGTGGTGAGCATGATCCCGAGTTCCTCAAGTCGAAACTTAGTTTAGGTCTAGGGGAGGGGGTTAAGGGTAATTGTAATGTGTTTCCCCTTTTACGATGTGCCGTGTGTTCCCCATTTCCATAGAGTTAAGTTTATAGATATGTGCATGATTGTAGTTATTTTAATCTGTGCTTATGACATGTATTTTACAATGCTGCAAACTGTTTTATAATAAAAGCCTCCATTTTGTGCTATTCAACCTGGTCTATTGAGTTTTTTTTCTCTGCACTACAGTTCCCTGCACCTAAGTCCAAGGTCTAGAACCGTAGGGAAGAGTGGGTCGAACCACTCAAGGGTAATTATTGCACGAAGCCTGGTAGGAGACCAGAACGAGCAAGAGAAACCCCCTACAGAGATGGCGACCGCGGCAGGACCTTGGCAGCAGGAATGTAGTGTGTTAGATCAAGGTCTGAATAAACAAAATGTGATGGATGAGAGAATAGCGGATTATGTTTTTGGGAAGGTAAACCTTACAAAACAGTGGATATCTGACCTATTAAGAGATAGGCGCCCGCTAGGCGCAGCCATCAAGTGGACAGAAAGCAAAGAGCATAAGAAATCGGTAGAAAAGGCGGTCTGGCTGATGTGCTACAAGAAGCAAGTCCAGCTTTTGGACCAAGTCGTTGTAGCATAGACAGCCCAGATCAAAGGGCTACTTACAGAAGTAGAGGAAAAGGTTGCGGGAGGTCAGAAACTGATTCAATCGCTTAACGCGCTGAATCAGGAACGCCAATCCGCAACTCAGCGCCATGAGACCCGGATAGAGTATTTGCAACATCAGGTCATTGAGGCCAAGGCCAGTGAAGGTAGAATGAAAGTGAGGTGTTTCCGCCTAGCTAAGCAGATAGTGACACAGGAGGAAAGAATATTGGGGGCTAGGGCAGCATATAAGATGGCCATGGAGGATAGGTCTGAGAACACCGATCATAGCGCTTGCCACAGGGAGCTAGAGGACCTGAGAACGGCCCTAGCAAAGGCAACCGGCTTGGTGTGTCTCCTAAACCCGCCAGCGAGCCAGCTACTGTTAGCCAAGGAATCAAAAAGACCAATTCCACAGGAGGCAGTTAGGGTACCAACCCCCGAGCCCTCAGCACCTCCCACCTATACCGAGTCTTGGACTCCGGGGAAGGAAACGGTGGAGTTAGACGAAGAGATTCCTGAGGTAGAGCAGCCCCAGGTAGTCGAGTCGAAGCCGGCATCGATGTGTCCCGCTCGACACCGAAGGCTCGGTCTGGACCAAGCGAATGGCGAGGACGGACCCCTCGTGAATCAGATCATAATGCCACATAGCGCACGACAGCTAAGGGAAATGATCAGTAACATCCCAAAACTCTCCGAGTCAGGAGATCCCTCCGTGCATTTTAGGGACGTGGAGCAAACCGCAGCAGTTAATGACTGCGATGGGGCCGAACTGTCCAAAATGCTGCTGTTCTCCCTGGACAGCTCGCTCCTCCAGTGTCTCCCTGACGAGAGCAAGAGAAGGGCGCAAGACGTATGAGGAGGTACGGGACGAGATCCTGGAGATTATAGGGGAGGGTGACGGAACTCCGTTCCTCCGATTGGAAAGGACGGTACAGCTAGAGGGAGAACCCCTACGGGTTTTCGCCGGAAGGTTGTGGCCAGTGTATCGGCGCAGCTGCCCGGGAGGACCGGACCGGAACGCGCTAAATGATGACCAAAGGGCTCATTGGCTCCGGTGTCTGGTCGGCAATTGCTTGCCACCGGTGAGGGAGCAGGCCAAAGCATGGTTTGACCCCACTAACCCCCGCTCCACGGAGGACGTAGTACTTGATCAGCTCACGATAAGTTACAGGAACAACAAGAGTAGGGATGTGCCTTCCTCAAAGGGAAAGGTGCATGAGGCAAGGCCAGCAGCTCCTGCCAAAAAGGAATGACATCAGGAGGGGAATCGCCCTCCCCAAGCCAAGAGCAGTTGTTACGGGTGTGGGAAGGAGGGTCATTGGCGCCGAGACTGTAAAAATCCCTGGAAGGATTTAAAGGGAAATACTTCCTCAGCCCCAGCCCAAGCGCCTGTCCGGGAGAAGGGAGCCGATGTGTCGATCCATCCCGATACGATCGAGTCGGTTTTAGAGGCAATGCGGTCTCTAATGACCTCGCAGGGGAAAGTGGCAGTCGTCAACAGTCCTGTTGCTTCCCCAACCCCAACCGAAGCGCCCAAATGACTGAAGCCCGCGCAGCCCGTCTACGTGTGTCCGCTCCGCTATGACGCGTGGAGAAGACCCGTTGTGGAGATGGAGGTGGAGAAGGAAAAGAGTAGTTACCTGTTGGATACGGGAGCATCATGCACCGTGATCCACACAGCTAAGCCTTTTGCCTCACCTCTATCTACCCAGGCTCCATTCTCAGTAGCGGGTTTCACAGGCAGAGAACAGGCTGGCGCGTACTCCATCCCGCTCTCCATTCATTTGGGAGCACTCCACACCACATGGACGTGCATCCTATTGAAGTGGAATGAGGGGGGTGGGAAAGGCATCCTCGGGGCTGATTTCTTGGTGGAACACGGGATCCTCGTGGACCTTAGAAATCACTGTCTCTGGGGAGCCGAGAATGGGTTGGGCAAGGTAGTTGTAATCCCAGGAAGAGGAGAAAAGGGGACCCTGTGCACCATGAAGCCGTCAGGGGGTTACGACCTCGAGCTTCTGGTCGCGGACATCCCAACGGACTTGCAAGCGTGTGTGTCGGGCAATCTGACCGCGTTTGCCACCCACAAGCACGACTGTGGGAGAGTCACCAGGTTTGAGGTCAGCGTAGACGGGGACCCCATGATCCGACCCCAAAAACAGTATAACTTCCCCAAGGAGGCAGAACCCGACATGGAGACAGCAATATCTTCCTTGGTGCAGCAGGGCATGTTGAGACCAATAGCCACTCACGTGAACTCCCCATTATGGCCGGTAAAGAAGCCGGACAATTCGTGGAGGGCCACGGTGGACTATAGAGTCCTCAACAGTAACATCCCAGCCTGCGCGCCCACGGTAGCAGCAGTTGCCGACCTAATAGGGAGTATTCCAGCATCCGCGACCATGTTCACGGTGCTGGATATCTCGAACGGTTTCTGGTCCATTCCGCTGCGGCGGGAGGATCAGTACAAGTTTGCCTTTACTTTTAAAGGGCAACAGTACACCTGGAACTGCTTGCCACAGGGTTTTCACAACAGCCCCAGCATTTTCCATCAATGCATGGCGGGAAGTTTAAAAGAATTTAGCCAGCCCAATCAGATAGTGCAGTATGTGGACGACTTACTCCTGTTCACGGACTCAAGGGAGGAGCACGGCCCACTATTAGCCGAATTATTGGAGCTGCTGGAAAGGAAGGGTTTCAAAGTAAACCCAAAGAAAGCACAGATCGGCCAGCAGGAGGTGAAATTCCTGGGTCTGGCCATCCGCGCCGGGGAAAGAGCCATAGATAAGGCTAGACGGGAATCGGTGCAAGATCTACCAATCCCTAACACAGTAACAGGTGTAAGGTCCTTTTTGGGATTGACCGGGTACTGCAGGGATTTCATCGAGGACTATGCAGCCACAGCAGCCCCGCTACTCCGACTCTTACACAAGGGAGTCGAGTGGTCTTGGGATGAGGGTTGTCAGGCAGCATTCGAGAAATTGAAAAGGGATCTGCAGACCGCGCCAGCCCGAGGGGCCATAGATGGGGGGGGGGAGGGGTTTTTCCTGGAAGTAGCTGCTAGTGGAGACAGCCTGAGCGCCGTGCTGCTCCAGGAGCGACACGGCAAGCTGAGACCAGTAGTCTATTCCTCCAGGGTACTTACGGACGTGGAGGGGAGTTTTTCCAATTGCGAACGGCATCTCCTGGCCACGCATTGGGCTGTGAACAGATCAGTGATCTTCACAGGAACCTCTCCCATCACTCTCCTCACCCATCACACACCCACAAAGATGCTTCTGGATGGAAGGATTAAGGATGGGACCGTAAGCAGCGCTCGGATTGCGCGCTGGTCCCTCCTCCTTTCCCATCTCAAGGTTAAAGGTCTCTGTGAGCCAAAGCTCGCAGCCAACATGGTATATCCCGGAACAGCCCATCGGTGTTCCGTAGAAGGGGTATGGGAGGTCGACATAGGTTTGCGGGCCGGGATACACCCCACGGGCCGCGAGATCTACGTAGACGGTTCCAGCGCGGTATCTGCTGGCGAACGACTCACAGGGTGTGGAGTTTATGACCCTACGGCAGACATTGCCTTGGCAATTAAGCTCCCCAGCACTATGAGCGCACAGCAAGCTGAACTGTCCGCGGTGGCGTACGTGGTTACCCACCCCGAGATCTTCCCAACCCCATACACGATTTGCTCGGACAGCATGTTCACGTGCAATTCGTGTATGGAGTACCTCGCCATCTGGTCCCGCCGCGGATACACCTCCGCGGACGGACGACCTTTAACAGTTAAGCCCTTGCTGGAGAAGATCCTGGCAGCTGTGGGGGAGGAAGGGGAGGTGTTCATCCACAAGGTGAAGGCTCATTCCACCACAGAACCCCGCAGCCAGGGCAACCAGCAGGCAGATGCGCTAGCCAGGGAGGGTGCCCGCAACGGCATTTTCTGGGACCCCTATTGACCCGGACCCGTGGCAGCGATCCAAGGCAGGGAGGGAATTCCAGGGAACACAGGGGTGACACCGCCCCCAGACCTAAAGACCGTCCAAACCCTGGATCCCCCCCTAAAAACAGTCCTAAAAGCCATTACTGAGGGCAATCAGGTAGAGGGTCCGTACAGTACGGCAGCCCTCTCGGTCAAGGAAGGAATGCTGTTCCGAGAGGAACAGTGGGTTGTGCCGCAGCAGCACTGGAGGGAATTCCTTCAACTGGCCCATGAGGGTCCAGGGGCAGGACACCCCGGGCCTGAGGTTACCTGGAAACGGGTAGAGCAGGCGGGATGGTGGCCGGGACTTCGGGACGATGTCCGTGAGTTCTGTGCAAGCTGTCTCGTGTGCGCTGCGAACAACCCAGACCCCCAGAAAAGGAAGGCGCCCATGGGGCACATCAGGAGGGTAGAGGGACCATGGCAACCGATTCAGGTCGACTACATAGGGCCCCTGCCCGCCGCCTAGGGAGGCTATAAGTACTGCCTTGTCCTGGTGGATGTGTTCACCAAGTGGGTAGAAGCTTTCCCGTGTAGAACAGCTACGGCGCTGGGTACTGCCAAGATCTTGATCCGGGAAGTGTTCTCACGGTGGGGGCTCCCCCGTTTTGTTGAGTCCGACCAAGGGAGTCAGTTCACCGGTCAAGTGATGCAGAACACCCTCATGCTCTTGGGCATAGAAGGGAAGTGGCACGTAGCGCACAATCCTCAGTCATCCGGGATTGTTGAACGCATGAACCGGACCCTCAAGGAAAAGCTGAGGAAAGAGACAATGGGCTCGCCCCAGAAATGGGCGGAGGTCCTGCCTCTAGTCCTCATGGGGATCCGGGCCAGCCAGTCCAAAAGTACGGGGTACTCCCCGCACGAATTAATGACTGGAAGGATCATGCGAACACCCACCCATGTACTAGCCCCGGTGCTCACTGAGGGCCAGCTCCAAGAGGTGAAGCGAGACAAGTTCGTCCAAACCCTTTTGGAGCGCCTGAAACAGATTTATGGGCAAGCGGCTGGGAACATGGGGAGACAGCATCAGGGGAATCGACTGTTACTGGAACCTCGTAAGCAACAAGAGTGGGAAGTCGGAGACCAGGTCATGGTTAGGAACTATGCCCGGGTGGGGAGCTTTGAACCACTGTACATGGGGCCTTATAACATTGTAGACAAGGCCAGCCCCATGGTGTATGCAGTGAAGGTGCCTCGACGTACTAAATGGCTTCACATTAACCAGTGCAAAATGTTTAAGTTGGGTGCACAAGGGCCAACAACAGTGGCCAGGTCTGGGGACAAAAATCCTCAGCCTGCGACAGAGTCACAGACCACACAGGCTGGTACAGTAGCCTGCGTGAAGGGAGGAGTCATCCCATTGGAGTGGGAGGTCTCCCCTCTGATTTGGGATTCGGACGGGGAAGAGCCCGAACAGCTCGACCCCACCCTTGACCCGATCACGGAGGAGGAAGAGTCAGAGGACGAAGATCCCGCCCTTGACTCAAGCTTAGGGGAGGTAGGGATTGGGGGCGGAGACTCACTGCCTGTAGGGACAGGTGAGGTGGAGTCGGATGCCACAAATCCCGGCCCCGGGGGGGCGGAGCCTGAGGGAAGGGAGCTGGAGCCGGCAGCTGTGGTGGAACCACAGGCTGTGATGGTGAAAGCCCCAACCCCCGGTCCGTCAGCCCTGGGAGCCTCACCCAAGGCAGCCCCTCGTAGGTCGCCTCGAACGCCCCAGCCCAGAAAGCAATGGCCAAATTCTCCCTATCTTCCCCAACCTCGGTACAGAACAGCCCGAGAAAGGCACGATTCCCGTTCAGCAGCGACAGGCTGCCGGGGATCAAAGCCGAAGGTCAGTGCAGCCCCGCCACAGGGAGCGGCACGCTGCAGCCCTCACAGGAATTAAGTAGGCCGCCCGGAGGAGGGCGGCGCTGTACATAGGTGTTAGGAAATGATGAGTTAAGTTAGGTAATTGTAATGATAGTTTAAGGTGTGTAAAGTTTAAGATGATGGGGATGTTTAAAAGGTAGTTTTTGGAGTCTGCCCAGAATGTGTGGTTGTTTGGAAGCGGGGTCAGAGGACCCGTGCGTCCGTTTAATTAAGCCTGGCTACATCATCTTATCGGTTACAGAAACCAGGAATACAATGGAGAGGATTCTCGTGATACTCGCGGCGATCGGGTGCGGGCTGGCCTACCGGGGCCGCACCAAGGACATCATCGTGTTCGGATGTTCCGGGGACACAGCCCCCATCGCGATGGATGGGACGGGGAAGCGAGAGGTTGAGGAAACCGCCACCTATTTTCACCAAGGAAGATGGCCAGGATGGCTGGGGACGAATTCTACGGAATACTCCAGCAATTTCGGTTTCGCCTACCAAGAGACTTCGTTAATGTGCCCTCGGGTGAGGATCCTTGCACCCAGAGTCAGCGTTACCGTGGGAAAGAGGATCTGTTTGGTGTGTAATGGGAATGTACCGTTAAGTAGATGGTGGTGGTTACGAAAGCTGGGGAAGGACATGAAGAACTCTACTATCGAGTGGGAACGACTGGGTAACAATACCCATCGGACAATTACGGGGACTCACGGATAATTACGTGTGTGTTGGGACAAATGGTGGGAACCAGATGAAGGCATATATATCTGTATGTGAGGTTCAAAACTCGTTTGCCCCAAGGGCGTATCCATCTTTTTCCAGAGGCAGTGGCAGGATGAAGGAAAGGGGATGAGATGGGATGTCAGCACTCGGGCGTGCGGAGCCCCATACTCCCCGATTCCGGTAAACGCCACTGAACTCATCACCCGCCCACGCAAGCCCCTGCCCACGATTCCGGTAGCGCTAGCCCAGAAGAAAGGGTGCCCCACCACCACAAAGGGACCCGGGAACGGTTTAGTATTGGTACCCACCGGTCAGGTGCTGTACCAAGGGGTACACTACGCGGTGGCCTCAGTGATTTTAAACCTCACTGAGGTACGATTGCCTGAGTGGTGTCCCAGGGAAACGGAACAATTGTACCAGGTCCTGTTAACCCGAATGTTCAGACAATTTTACGAGTTTGATTTTGCCGACAGCGACAAGGCCAAATTGTACACCACACCACAGGAAGTCTTGGATCGGGTAGGAAGGCAAAGAAGGGGTACTGTAAATGACATTTTCACTGCTTTTAACACCGGAACGTCTGTTGTCAACGCTCTAGACAACGTGGAGCTGCAGACACAGATCAATGGTTTAAAGGCCCAGTTAAGGAACATACTGACAAGTGAGAATAAGATAGTGGGTTCTGAGCTACATGAGGACCAAGCCATGACACTACACTTAAAAGAAATAATTGCTGAGCTGGAGAAACACGCTAGAACGGTAAATGCGCTCATTAAGGAGGATCGGAATGCGTCCGATCAGGCTGCGCAGAACGAGGCCTGTGTGCTATACGGGGCGTGGTTACTGGGCGAGGGCCGCAGTAATCTGGAGGATTTAAAACAAGGTTTGGTCCCGTCCTGGATCAGCAACAAGCACTTGCAAGCGCTCCACCCTTTTGACAACGCATTAAGCCCGTGCCAGCTCAGACTAGCTGCAGAAGCGTACCCAGTCCCAGTGGACTGTGGACGCTCAAACCACACTATTATGGGAATAGTGGTAAGGATGCCGGTGTTGGGTCCTGCAGCAAAGCCCGCCCCGGTATACAGGGTGGAGAACATTGGAGTCATTCAGGGGGGTGCGCACATTCGTTACGCAGTGGTCCCGCCTTATGTCATCAGATGGGAGCGTACGATGACGGGCACCGACCTCTCGGGGTGTCGTAGCCGGGGAGCACACATCATCCTGTGTCCCCAGCACTTGAATGCCTTTTTGAAACCACAGTGCGGGTTCAGAGCCGCTAGCGTGAAGCCGATAAATTGCACCATGGAGGCAATGGCAAAGGACCATGTGCCCCCACAGGTAGCATATATCGGAGGTGGGACATACTGTGTCACCACTGCAGCGCCTCACTACCGCCACGCACAGCACGAGTGGTGTCCGGTCAGTGACAGTTTCTGTTTCAAACCCAGGGCTGAAGTTCAAGTGGCACAACAACGGATTGTCCCCATTCCTGCACCCTCCACCGTTCACCTCACTGTAAAAGAGAATTTCACGGACTTGTAGCAATTCGTCACGCATTTTGGTTATGTCATTCCCCCTCTCCCCGAACACCTCACCAAGATTTTAAAAGCCGTTATAGTTTCACAGAAGCATTTCTACACACTGGAGCAGAAGACATTAGAGATAGGGAAAGACATATTGGACATAGTCACCCCACCATGGTGGGACCTGTTCACCAATATAGAGATCCCAGCCTGGATTAGAATAGCATCCCACATCCTAGTAGTGTGTCAGGTTTTAATTGTAATATTTTTATTGTTCGTGCATTGCAAGAGAGGCAAACGCCTCCAGAGGCATGAGAACACAGGAGAATGGAGAGAACGCTATGTACGAGTGGGGGAAGAGGACACCCCAGTGTAAGCGGCTAGTATTAAAAGTTAAAGCGTCCCTCCATTTTTAGATTTCAGCCACTGCATGATTTAAGTGTGTGAATACTGTAGTGTTATAGCCGTTGGTGAAGTTTTGTTTTGTTTGATTAATAAAAGGTGTATGCAGGTGGTGCAAGGGCCATTGGCCCCCTTCACATCTGAAAGATGAATGTGTTATAGTGTAAGATAATACTGCCTATGATTGTCCAACAGTTTACACAAGGTAATTTTTCTGAAATGGGAACTGCATGTGTCGTAAGGGCCATAGATAGTTAATTACCAGGAATGTTTGGATGTGAGGAATCAGGGAAAATTTGCTCACCAAGCATTATTGATACTTTAAGCAAGCTATCAGTATCACAGGGGGAATGTAAGATTCGAAATTTTCAGTAATTTAATCACACAACAAAACAGGGTTAATAAAACAGTTTTATTGACCAAAAGAAGCTTGTACAGAAAAACCTTTGATAAAAAGGGCATACAAAATGGCCACCGGACCTCGTGATCAGTTTCTGGGACCATTTGATTTCTGTTACTGCAAGTCAGACAGGCTTGTGGATTGAGGACAGTAAGCCCGCGAAAGCCAGTATCGGGAAAACAAAACTCAGGGAACTGAGCATACATATTAATTGGATTCTAAGTACAAGACAGTTTCAGGTAACAGGATGGGGCCCATCAAGAAATGGGCGGACTTTTGAATGAACACTTAAATCCATTTACTGTACAAAGGAAAAACCGTTTAACAGCCATCAAGGGCAATCTCCAGACCGATCAATATACGAACCGAGTTACGGTGACAAAGTAAAAGACATTATCGGCCAGGAAGGCCAGTTAAGCTATCACCGGCTCCCGTTACAAGACAAAGCGCCCCTGCAGAGATTTCTGCCCGCCAAAAATATTACAAAGACTGGACTATGATTTGGCGGGAGATAAGACTGTCCCAACAAGGTATAACTGTGGATTGAAAGGTCCATCAGGGCTGCACTTCGGTTTCCATTTCTTCAACGCTTGGGAGTACGCTTCGGCGCTTCGCTTCAGATTCACGTTTCCGGACGGACTCTTCGGTTAAGGCAGCGTGGTCGGTGTTCGGCCAGGCAAGGCTCGGCCACAACAGGAAGACGACGAGGGTGGCCCGGGTACTTTTGTTGGGAGATCATCGACGACCCAGGCCGAAGGAGAAGACACCCTCAGGAAAACCGACGAGCCAGGCCGGAGGGAGAAATAAAAGGACACTCCGAGCCTAGCCCTCCAGGGCCTCATCATACCATTCGACCAGGAATCGGTGACTGAGTCTTCCGTGGGCATCCAGTTCTTAAAGTCCCGCCGGTAACGGATTCAGTCATGACGAGTGCTCATCGGGACTGTATCTGCTGCTCCATCGCCTGAGAGAAAAACAAGCTGCGCCAGAAGTTTCCAAATCCACGTGACGACGGAAAGCTGTGCCAAAAGGCTGCGAACCCCCTCTTTTGCGAATCTGAAAGTGGTGAGCATGATCCTGAGTTCCTCAAGTCGAAACTTAGTTTAGGTCTAGGGGAGGGGGTTAAGGGTAATTGTAATGTGTTTCCCCTTTTACGATGTGCCGTGTGTTCCCCATTTCCATAGAGTTAAGTTTATAGATATGTGCATGATTGTAGTTATTTTAATCTGTGCTTATGACATGTATTTTACAATGCTGCAAACTGTTTTATAATAAAAGCCTCCATTTTGTGCTATTCAACCTGGTCTATTGAGTTTTTCTCTGCACTACAGTTCCCTGCACCTAAGTCCAAGGTCTAGAACTGTAGGGAAGAGTGGGTCGAACCACTCAAGTGTAATTATTGCACGAAGCCTGGTAGGAGACCAGAACGAGCAAGAGAAACCCCCTACAGTCCAGATCATTAATATATATTGTTAGCAGCTGGGGTCCAAGGACCGATCCTTGCGGTACCCCACTAGTCACTGCCTGCCACTCGGAAAACGACCCATTTATTCCAACTCTTTGCTTTCTGTCCGCCAACCAGTTCTCTATCCAAGTCAATACCTTGCCCCCAATCCCATGTGCCTTAATTTTGCACGCTAATCTCTTATGCGGGACCTTATCGAAAGCCTTCTGAAAGTCCAAATACACCACATCCACTGGTTCTCCCTTATCTATTTTACCAGTTACATCCTCAAAAAATTCCAGTAGATTAGTCAAGCATGACTTACCTTTTGTAAATCCATGTTGACTTTGTCCAATCCAGTCACTGCTTTCCAAGTGCTCTGCTCCTGGCTGTGACCTCCTCGGTGCTCTCTGCCCACATCTGCCGCATTAGTTGCCTCTGTGGCCTCCTTTCCCCCCCCCCGCAGGTATAGGACATTCCTCCTCCGCTGTACCATCTCGACCAGGACTTCCAATGCCACCTCTGAGAAGCTGAGAGCCCTCTCCCTCGGTCCCTGAGCCATCCTCCTATGTGCCGTTGTCTGTCAGCCAGCGCACCCCACACGTTCAGTGGAAGTGCATGCACGGAGGCTACATATAACGCGCCAGGAAAATTGCTCCTAATCAACGCTAGAGTGCTAAACATGCAGGCCTCCGTGTTGGTGCCTCCAGGCACATTTAAATAGGATCATAGAAACTTACAGCACAGAAGGAGGCCATTCAGCCCATCGTGCCTGTGCTGGCCCTTTGAAAGAGCAGTCGTGCTTCATCCCACATTCCCGCTTTTTGTCCATAACCCTGTAATTTCCTCATCCTCGCCTCCCAATCTTCCAACTCCCTTTCAGTTCCAGCTCCTGACAATCGTGGTAATCAGCAGTTAGCCCCAGAATAGCGGGCTAAAACCTGACTTTTAAACAGGCGTGTCTTATTAGCACAGCACCCACTTAGTGCCCGCGTTCACCCTTTCCCCAAAAAAGCCCCCCGAAGAGTGAGCGGACAGGGAAGAAGATCTGCTGTTAATCATTTAGCCAGCCTCACGCGCTGGCAACTACAGGTGTTATCCACTCGCCATCAGTGGCAAGCTGTGCGAGAATTTGAAACGGCAACTCCTTCTGATGGAAAGCAGGCACAACGTGGTGAACAAAAAACATTTGGCTTGGCTGACCATTTGTTTTTAATCATTTACATTAGAATCTGCAGTTTCACTGCTAATGCTTATCCTTTCACCCCTAACTGTGCGCACCCGTTCAGATAAAGGAAAAGAGTAAGTGTTACCAGGGGGAATTTCTAGATTGCTTAAATCAGGCTTACAATCAGCAGTGACTGACTTGTAAGTAGGTGTTTTAGCACAGCGCTGTGACATGTCCGATGATTGTTTCTCTCATCGCTGTTGAAGCTGATTCCCATTGTCTCTGATGAATTAATTCTTTTCTTCGCATTTAACAATACTTGAAAAGTATCCTCTTCTTTGCATACCTAATAATAAACAATTGGCAGGCACCCCCTTTTACTCCCTGAGCATATCAGAGTGAAGTGGCAGCAGCCTCACCGTGGAACTTGATTCTTGGAAAGAAACACGAATAATGACTGACCAGTTGCAACCACAAAATCAGCTTGAAAAGTGCACACAGTTTTTGTTGTCCTTTGTTCTGCCGCAGCAAATTCGAAGACATTTATCATTTCTCAGCCCAGTAAATCCACAGTAATTAATCACTTTTTCTAATTATCCAATTACAGGCTGCTCTGCACACAAAGCACAGAGCTCTGTAGCGTAAGGGGAGCACAGAAATGGAACCTTGTATTGGTCTTTTCTGCCACACACTGTGATTAAATAAAATAGACAGCGCAGCAAGTTACCTGTCCTATTTGCTAAATTCCTTAATAAATCTAAATCGTAAGTTGGTGCCTAAAATTTATAGATATGTCTATAGTTTGTGGTTAATTGGGGAATACAGTGCACAATTATGCAGGTTGGCCGGTCCAAGGTTAATCTTCAAATCATTCTTATAAAATGATTCTCCCAATAGGCTTGCAAACAACACGTTTATTGTGTAACTTTGTTCAGAAGGCGTTAGCATAGTTTAGCAACTTATATCTTTTCTTCAAATAATCAAACGCTTTTATTTCTATTTGTATTACATCTAGCTATATTAATATATAATTGGCTGTCCAAAGATATCTAATGTTCTGTGCGTTCACATATGATTTTACATTATCAACCTGATACTTTATGAAGCCCTGCATAATTTTACGCTGCAGCTTAATGCACCTCACTATAATTGAATTGTACAACCCTGCCCAATATCTTAGAAAGTGACTGTTGCCAATTCTACCCTTCTTTATAAATGAAACACTAAAAATTTTGATTTAGTTTAATATCCTTTTGTTTAAATAGAGCTTGCAGATGACCCCAATGGAGGAAGAGGCTGGAAGGAGCTTGAAGTGCAATGCTGTGTGGGAACTTGGGGTGTTGGTGTGGGTGGGTGGTGGTGCTGGAGGAGCAGAGGGAGAACGTGGTGCAGGTGTACAGGGGATGGGTGGTAGGAGAATGTGATCTAGGCCTAACAGCGGGCAGGAGAATGTGATCCATCTTCCCAACTGGATCATGTTCTTGCTCTCAGTCCACCACTCCTCCCCCCCCCCACCCCCCTTTAAACCTGCATCACTTTCTTCCCCCCTCCCCACTGTTCTCACCGTACCCCTCCCAACAAGTTCCTGACCTTCCTCCCCTCCGAGTTCCTAACCTTCTCCCCCCCCCACCCGAGTTCCTGACATTCTCCCTCGAGTTCCTAACCTTCTCCCTCCAAATTCCTGACCCCCCCCTCTCTCTCTCTCTCTCTTTCTCTCTCTCTCTCGTTCCCGACCTTCTCCCCCAAGTTCCTGACCTTCACCCCCCCACCCCCAGAGCTTCTGGCCTTCTTTCCCCCTGCGAGCTCCTCTCTCCCTCCCATCTTCAATCCCCTCTCCTCTGCTTTTCCCCATCTGATCCCCTGACCTTCTGCACAGGGAGACGAGGAAATGTGCCGGTGCTGGCCGCAGCTGCCACAACGTTGGGTGCGCGACCGGATCGAGTGCGCATCCACAAGCAGATCAAGTGGGGATGTGCAGTACCAAATGGGGACTCGTGCACAGAGGGAGTCACTCCAGGTATTCATAGCTCTGGGTAAAAATGCCATAAATATTTACCGTCACTATTTGCAGATTCAGTATAGTACAGTTTATGTCATCAGGATGTCCCAAAGATTACTTTTTGAAGTGCAGTCAGTGTTATGTTAGCAAACTAAGCAGACCATTTGCAAACAGCAAGATCTCACAAGCAGTAACTGAATGAATGAGCCGATAATCCTTTCTTTGTGTGTGGTTTTGGTTGAGGGGAAATGTTGGCGAGGACATCAGAAGTCCCTTTCTTCTTAAAATAGGGATTGTTTTTTTACATCCATCTGAATAGGTAGACAGGGCCTTGTTTTAACTTCTCATCTGAAAATAGACATCTCTGAAAGTGGGGGACTCCGTCAGTCCTGCACAGAGGTATCAGTGGCCATTATGTGCCCAAGTGCATCGTGGAACTTCAACTTACAACCTTTTGACTCAGAAGCAAGTGCGCTACCACCGAGCCAAGCTTATCTTGTGTGACCATTCCAAGGGGTTCTCCCGATCTCCAGCTGTAACTTCAGCGGAAGCCCTGGAGAAACAGCACAACCTAAATAACACAATGAAAGGGGATTTTAGTGCGAAAATAAATGAATTATCAGATCATTTACAGAAGAACATAAGAAATAGGAGCAGGAGTAGGCCATTTGGCCCTTCGAGCCTGCTCCGCCATTCAATAAGATCATGGCTGACCTTCTACCTCATTTCCACTTTCCTGCACTATCCCCATATCACTTGATTCCCTTAATATTCAAAAATCTATCGATCTCTGTCTTGAATATACTCAACGACTGAGCCTCCACAGCCCTCTGGGGTAGAGAATTCCAAAGATTCACCACCCTCTGAGTGAAGAAATTTCTTCTCATCTCAGTCCTAAATGGTCGACCCCTTATTCTGAGACTGTGACCCCCTGGTTCTAGACTCCCCAGCCAGGGGAAACATCCTCCCTGCATTTACCCTGTCAAGCCCTGTATGAATTTTATATGTTTCAATGAGATCACTTCTCATTCTTCTAAACTTTATTTGAATCAAGTGACTTTTAATTAAAGACAGGCTGTGTTTATACATTTTCACAAGTTCACAAAGTCAGTTTTGTGCAAGTACAGTGTGTATTTGAGACATTTGAACACGTACACAGCTGCTAAAAGCAGCCATTCTGGCACTCAAAAAGCTCCACATTGAACTATTTTGAAAATAGCTGGAGAGTTCCAAACCAACAAGCGATCCTGGTTTACATTGGAGGTGGTATAAACTCAGTATCAATAATGAAACCATAAATTCTAATGTAACAATTTCAGCCAAAAAAGTCACGGTATAGGCACTTTGAGAAACAGATCAATGCACAAACGATTACCTTCCTACCCGGAAGGTTTATGTTTCTATAATTGATGTTTCAGCCCACCTATCCTATTCTTATACAGTACAGACCAATGGATCAATATTCTAACATAACAAAGAAATACATTTAAGAACTGATCATAATGGCTTTTTAAAATACGTACATGCAGCTATTTATGGGAGCCTACTTTATTGTCAGAGACCCTCAGCTAGAAGTACCTAGTTTGTATTGCTGTTCACATTTATATTCTTGGGCAAACAGTTTCAGCTAAGCCATCTTGGCAAGGGATCCTGCATGGCTCAAATATGGTTCCTAGAAAGTCGAATGAAAGGTAGGGCAGTATTAACAAGATCTATATTGATATCTGAAAGCCGGAGCATTCTAATACTTATAGCTGAGGAAGCTCCTTCAGCCTATCATAGTTCATCCATCTAGAACAATCCTATAGTCCCACCATTGCTACATCTAATTGTTCCTTCAATGATTCCAGGGTTTTCACCTCCACCATTGTAGCTGGACACCAATTCCAAGCATTGATCACTCCCTGTGTGGAGAAGAACTTCCTAATTAAGTCATAATATTATCATTTACTAGTTTGAACATATTTCCCCTTTCACAACTTAATTTTGCAATTGTGAATTACTGTTTCCGTACACTTTACAACCGTATACACCTCTTTAAGATCATCTCTCAGACACTGCTTTCCCATGCTGAAAAGCCAAGTGTCTCCAGTTTTTCTTCATAGCTCAGAACCCTGATACTATGGATCAACCTCAAGACTCTTCTCTGCACCGCCTCTGGCACTTGAATATCAACCTTGTTTCTTGGTGACCAGAACTGGACACTACTCAAGATGAGGTCCGACCAGAGCACCGTACGGTTCGATCAAGTCTTCCTCTGACTTGCACTCTACTGATTTGGTTATGTAGGTCAACATTCTGTTGG
Source organism: Somniosus microcephalus (assembly GCF_052327205.1). NCBI lineage: Eukaryota > Metazoa > Chordata > Chondrichthyes > Squaliformes > Somniosidae > Somniosus > Somniosus microcephalus. The sequence continues at coordinate 28,904,835 of NC_140996.1, read as the reverse complement.
CTTTGTTTGAACATGTTGAGCCTTGAGTTCACTGAGGTTCCTGTTGTGATTTCAGGATTTTTGCATATGCCACCATGGAGGAAACTTGGTAAAGTATCTGTTAATGTCACTATTGGGGTAAAGTTAGCTCTCAAGGGTTTAAATTCACAAGACAGCAGGGTTGGGAGGTATAGATTAGAATTCAGATGGGGTATCTAAACCAGTGTGCTTCAGACAATGAAAGTCAGCTTGAATATTTCAGTGATTGATTGTTCATACCTATTCTGGTTGAGATGGCTCAATTCATTTGAGCTCAGGAAGGGTAGTTCCAGGGTTGTCTAATAAGATTCTGCCTCCTGGGGTCAGAATTAACAAAATGGAGAGAAAAACCCATGTTCAACATCAGTCATCTCTTTAAAAAAAAAAGAAAGGCTTTGAGAAGGCAGGTTTTATGAGTAAAGTTCTGACCTACATACCTTCTACAGTTCAGTAGCATTAGTCGCTCCAGTAAGTGGTCGGAGTGCCTTACTTCTACTCTATGGGAGTTGACTCACACGACCCTATATCTAGGCTGCGTATGGTGCCGCCACTATTCCTGGCCAGATGTGTCCAACCTCCTAGCCAATTCCCTATCCAAGCCAATAGGTTGACTCTAATTCCATGCGTTCTCATGTTTGTTAACAGTCTCTTATGTGGAACTTTTTCAAATTCCTTCTGCCAGTCCATATAAATAACATTTGCAGGCACTCCCTTATCTATCATGTTAGTTATCTCCTCAAAAAATTCAACTAGGTTCGTTGGACATGACTTACCCTTACAAATCCATACTGGCTCTCTCTGATCGGCTCATATTTGCCCAAATGCTCAGTCACCATCGTAGTGTCCGCGTATCAATAACACACGGACTGCAGGTGAACGGTAATAACAGGTGTTTACTGAATAGAGGGTATGCTGGAACTGAAAGTACAGAAGCCTGCTACGGCTTTATATACAGGTGTGGTCACTGCCGGCACTACAGTATAAAAGCAGTTCTCTCTTAAAGGTACATACACAACAATTCCTCCCCTTTTAGATAAACAGTACATAACATTCATTTAACAACTAAATAATAACTAATTACAATTACAATTTTCTCTGTACTATATACATCAACTGAAGTAATCATTTATAAATTCAGTCTTTGAGGCGGCTTCCTGATCCTGTCTGGATAGCGCCTTTCTCGCGTATCCTGTTCTTGCGGCGGAGTCGATTCTGGCTCATTGTCATTGGTTGGTTCATCAGCTTCCAATACCACTGATTCTGAGGTAGACGCAATCTGTACTTCGGGTTCATCACCAGGTTCGCATGCTCGTGGTATGGGTTTGACTTGTTCCTGTGACTCTAGAATCTGGTCAGCATGGCGTCTCACGATGCTCTCTCCAATGTCCACTGTGTACATTAGTGGTCCCTGCTGTGTGCATATCGTTCCTGGCTGCCATTTTTCTGTTCGGTAGTCGCGGGCCAAGACTGGTTGCCCTATCTTGAAGCTCCTGGTTGGCTTAACATAGTAACATAGAGATAGGAACAGGAGTAGGCCATTCGGCCCTTCGAGCCTGCTCCGCCATTCAATGAGATCATGGCTGATCCTCGTCTGAGATCATAGCTGATCTTACCAGTTCAGTACCCCGTCCCCGCCTTTTCTCCGTAACCCTTAATCCCCTTAGCCTTCAGAAATATATCCAATTCTCTCTTGAAAATATTTATTGAATTAGCCTTCACAGCCCTCTGTGGCAGGGAATTCCACAGGCTCACCACTCTTTGAGTGAAGAAATTCTTCCTCATCTCTGTTTTAAATGATTTGCCCGCTATTTTTAAACTGTGGCCCCTGGTTCTGTGCTCCCTGGCCATTGGAAACATTCTCTCTGAATTCAGCCTGTCCAGGCCTGCCATAATTTTATATGTTTCGATGAGATCCCCTCTCAATCTTCTAAACTCCAGTGAGTACAAGCCCAAACTATTTAATCTCTCTTCGTAGGTCATTCCCGCCATTCTCATTGATGTGCTGGAATTGCTTATCCTCAACATCTCGTCTTATGTTTGGTTTGAGCAAATCCAGGCGACATCTTAACCTTCGGTTAAAGAACATTATGGCTGGAGCTTGGTTGGTGACTGCATGTGTCGCATTCCGGTAAGCAAACAAGAAATTATCCACATCGCCTTTATTGCTTTTTTAAAGGTCTGAACAAACCTCTCAGCCAATCCATTTGTGGCTGGATGATATGGGGCAGATGTGTAATGTTTTACCCCATTATTCCTCAAAAACCTCCGGAAATCCTCGGACACAAACTGTGGTCCATTGTCGGAGCAAATCTGTTCTGGCAAGCCATTCCTGGCGAAGATGGTCTGTAGGACTGCAATAGTTTTCTCCGCGGTGGTGGAGGACATTTTGATGACCTCTGGCCATTTTGAATGTGCATCCATGGCGATTAAAAACATTGAGTCCATAAATGGACCAGCAAAATCAATGTGTACCCATTGCCATGGAGATGAGGGCCACTTCCATGGGTGTAGCGGGGCCTGTGGTGGAGCATTTTGGACTTTCTGGCATCCTGTGCATCTCTTGGTCATATCCTCAATTTCTTTATCGATTCCCGGCCACCACACAAACGCCCTGGCTAGGCTCTTCATTTTTACCCCTCCCAGATGACCCTCATGAAGCTCATTGAGCACTCTATCTCTCAACTTGGGTGGAATTACCACTCGGGATCCACACATCAAGGTCCCCCGGCACACTGACAGCTGTTCTCTCCTTGGCGAGAATGCTGGCAACAGTGAGTCGTCATGTGCTGGCCATCCCTTCACCGTCAAATCATAGACCCGAGAGAGTGTAGGGTCATTTCGGGTCTCCTTCTCTATACTTGAGTTTGTAACAGGTAGACATTCGACTATGGTCGAATGGAATATCTCAACAGGGTCCACTGCAGGTACTTCCTCCACCATAGGCAACGGTAGGCGTGACAGCCCATCAGCGTTTCCATGCTGTTTCGTACCCTTGCACTCTATGTCGTATTGATGTGCCCCTAGAAAAAGGGACCATCTTTGCAGCCGTTGCGCCGTCATCACCGGAACGCCCTTCTTTGGGTTAAAAATGGAGACCAGAGGCTGATGATCAGTCAGTAGGGTGAATTTCTGCCCGTGCAGATAGTGATTGAACTTCTTCACCCCCCCCCCCGCACCAGGCTGAGGGCCTCCCTGTCAATCTGGGCGTAGTTACGCTCGGCTGAGGTTAGCGAGCGCGACGCAAAGGCTATTGGCCGCTCTGAACCGTCAAGGAATTTGTGTGACAGCACCGCTCCAATGCCGTAGGGAGACGCATCACATGCCAACCGAATCGGTAGTGTTGGATTGTAGTGGGCCAATACTTCTTTTGAAGTGATTAGGCATTTACATTTCTGAAAGGCACGCTTACACTCATCACTCCATTTCCATGCTACTCCAGTTTGCAGCAGGGCGTTCAGTGGGTGCAGAATTGTAGATAAATTTGGCAAGAACTTATGGTAGTAGCTCACCAACCCGAGGAACGACCTCAGTTGCGACACATTTTCCGGTGCTGGAGCCTTGACTACTGCCTCAATCTTGTCTGGGGACTTATGTAACCCCTCCTCATCAATCATGTGGCCACAATACGAGATTTGTTTCCTGAAAAACTCGCATTTGGGGCGGTTGGCTCGTAGCCCATATTCTTGTAATCTAGTGAGCACCTGCTCCAGGTTGGCAAGGTGTTCACTGTCATTTTCGCCCGTAACCAGGATGTCGTCCAAATAACACTGCGTCCCCGGGAACCCTTGCAGGACTTGTTCCATCGCCCTCTGCCAAATAGCCGGAGCTGATGCTACCCCGAATACCAGTCGGTTGTACTGGTAAAGACCTTTTTGAGTGTTTATCATGAGGTATTTCCTAGATGCTTCTTCTACCTCCATTTGTAGATACGCTTGGGCCAGATCAACCTTCGTAAAGCGTTTCCCTCCAGATAGTGAGGCGAAAATATCTTCTATCCGTGGAAGTGGATATTGTACTGTGTGCAGGACTGGGTTCACAGTCACCTTGAAGTCCCCACAGATGCGAACCTTCTTCAGCTCCCCAGGCGTGCTGCTCAATTATTTCTTCATTACAGGAACGATGGGTGTGGCCCACTCACTCCAGTCCACCTTGGACAGCACACCCGAATGCTCCAGACTCTCCAGCTCTGCTTCGACGGCTGGGCGGATCGTGTACGGTACCGGTCTGGCCTTAAAAAATTTTGGGTTTGCGTTATCTTCGATTTTTATCGTTGCCGTTACTCCTTTTAGAGTCCCAAGTCCTTGTTGGAACACCTCTTTCGCGTCAGTTAGAATTTTTGACAGTCGTCCAGGTGTGACGTCGTCATCCTTTTTGTCAGCCATAGTTAGCGCCTGAATGGAATGCCAATCCAATTGTATTTTTCGGATCCATTCATGTCCCAATAATGGTGGTCCTCCATCTTGTAGTATATATAAATACAGTTTCTGTGTTTCCTTGCCGTTGTATTTAACGGGCACCCTTATTTTTCCTCTGGGGTAGACTTTTTGCCCCATATATGTCTTCAATACAATGGACGTGTCCTTCAAGGGTATGTGTGAGAATAGCCGCTCATAGTCTCGTCGATTCATGCCAGTTAGGGCTGATCCTGTGTCCAATTCCATCTTTACTTGGGACCCTGCTATCATGAGGGTGACCCAAATGGTTCGGTGATCCTCCTTTGCGATCACGTTGTGTAACTTTAGACAACTTAGTCTCCTGCTCCCGGAGTCATTATCACTCTCCTGATCTTCTGAACTACTGTCTGTCATTTTTTTTTACTTATACTTTTCCTTAGTAGTTCTTTTAGTGTTGGTTTTCTTTCCCGACCTGCAGACTCTTGCTATGTGTCCCACTTTTCCACATTGCCTGCATACTTTGTCCTTAAACCAGCAGTCCTTCTGGTCATGGGTTGTTATGCCGCAGCGATAGCACTTTTCTGCTCCATATGCCATTTCGTTGGTGCTATATTCTTGTGGTTTCTGTTGTATTTCCACAGCTTCCCGTGCTGCTGCTTCGTAGGATACTGCCACACTGAAAGCCTTTTCTAGCGTCAGGTCCTTTTCCGAAAGTAGTCGTTTCTGGGTTCCTTCACTCTGGAGCCCGCAGACAAACTTATCCATTAAGGTATCTGCCAGTCCTGCTCCGAACTGGCAGTGCTTCGATAACTTGCATAGTTCCGTAAGATAGTTAGCATTGCTCTCATCTTTGTGCTGGTTTCTTTTATGGAACTTGAATCTTTCTGCTATCAGCAGCGGTGTAGGGTTTAGATGTTCCTGTAAAATATTGACAATCTCTTCAAAGCTTTTCTCCATTGGTTTAGCTGGGGTAATTAAATTCCGCAATAGGCCGTACATTCTCGCGCCCATCAAATTTAATAATACCGACGCCTTCTTTCCATCGGCCACCTCATTTGCCTTGCAGTACACTTCAATTCTTTCCACATACGTGGTCCAGTCTTCTATTTCGTTGTCGAAAGCAGTGATACTGCCACTCTTCGGCATCTTGGGTGGTTTAAAATGGCGCCTCCCGCGCTTTTCCTTCTTCCCCAATGGATTAAAATGGCGCCTCCCGCGCTTTTCCTTCTTCCCCTTGCTGCCAATGCTGCTCCTAGCGTTCTAAATAGTAATGGCGGCGCCCTGCGGCTTCGGCACGTCTCTCTTTGTTAGTTAAATTCCTTAGTTTTATTCTCCTTCGACGCTGTCCACTGCGCGTCTCTCTTCCTTCCCCTCGTTTTATTTTCTCTAACGCTACCCGGCTCTTGAGCACCGACCGCGCCCTGTGCGCTCCACCCTCTCTCTCTCTTTTCCTTCCCGACGATGCTGCATGGCTCCTTTGCAGAGCTGCTCGATCGAGCTCAAGCCCGCCGCAGCCCGGAAGGGTCAGCGCACTACCTGCTACCAGCACAATTTGCTGGAACACCTTGACTGGGGAGCCAAGCCCAGCTCTCCACAGCCTCCCCTGCGATTCTCTGAACTCCGATGGATCACTGGGCGGTTGCCCGCGGTCGACGTCCGTTGCTCTGACTTCGACCTCCAAGAAGCTTCTTTTCAGGGATGGATCCTCGTGAGGTGATGCAGTACTGCAGGTGAGTTCGAACCTGCTCGTCGCCAGTGTGGTGTCCGCGTATCAATAACACACAGACTGCAGGAGAACGGTAATAACAGGTGTTTACTGAATGGAGGGTATGCTGGAACTGAAAGTACAGAAGGCTGCTACGGCTTTATATACAGGTGTGGTCACTGCCGGTACTACAGTATAAAAGCAGTTCTCTCTTAAAGGTACATACACAACAACCATGTCCCTAATAACAGATTCTAGTAACTTCCCCACAACTGGCCTCAGACTAATCGGCTTATAATTTCCTAGTTTATCTCTTTTACCCTTCTTAATGTTTTTTTTTCCATCTCCTAGGACATTCAGAAAGGCAGGTGGAGAAAATTGCTTGGTAACGTCTGCTCATACTTCTTAACAGCAGGATCAGAATAGTGAGCAATAGCATCTTGAGATGATTCTGCCATGCATTGGTACTTCAACATGTTGTACAACTTTGGGATAATCTTTGTCTTCCCAAATGACTTTGCCAAAGTTACAGAAGTACAAAAAGAAATACAATGACTCAATCTTATAGCAAGTTGCACTGCTTTACAAAATGGACCTCTCTACATGGTACATAACGTAATTAAGGAGGTGCTTGAACATATGGAGGGGGAGGCACTGTCCTCATCAGAAGGTTGCACGGTTGAAATGACTAGATAGACCAAAAGAGTTATAGGGGGTATGTATATCCAAAAAATGGGCGGGTTGGGGTCGGGTGGGAGGTTAAAAAGTTTTAAATCTGAATCCCGACCCCAACCTGCCCACTTCTGGTTTTAATGGAGGTGGGCCGTGGAGGCGAGCAGCCAACCCGCTCCCTGGAGGCGGGTTGCCACTTTAAATATTAGATTAAGGCTGCATGCCTCATTTTGAATCACAATTTTAACTTTAACTGTGGGCGGGTGGGTTTCCCTGGCCTCGGGGAACCCGTCAGCTAAAGGAAGGCGAGGACTGCTGGATCCAGGAGCTAAGTGCCTTTACACTTACCTGCTGAATCCAGCGTTCCTGTCTCGCCAACCCCTCCATGATCAGACATCCCCGACGACTCTGATCTCCCCATCGAGGCCTCCGACCATCTCCCCCCCCCCCCACCATGAGGCCTCCGATCGCTGATCCCCCCTCTTGCCTTTGATACTCGGCCCTCCCCCCCCCCACCACCTCCAACCTCCAGCCATCCGAGCCCTCCATAATCTCCATCCTTCGAGCCCTCCACGATCTCCATCTTTTGAGCTCTCTATGATCTCCATCCTTTGAGCGTTCCATTATCTCCATCCTTCGACCTCTCCATGATCTCCATCCTTCGACCTCTCCATGATCTCCGTCCTTCGACCTCTCCATGATCTCCGTCCTTCGACCTCTCCATGATCTCCGCCCTTCGACCTCTCCATGATCTCTGTCCTTCGACCTCCCCATGATCTCCGTCCTTTGACCTCTCCATGATCTCCGTCCTTCGACCTCTCCATGATCTCCATCCTTCGACCTCTCCATGATCTCCATCCTTCGACCTCTCCACGATCTCCATCCTTTGACCCCTCCATGATCTCCATCCTTTGACCTCTCCATGATCTCCGTCCTTCGACCTCTCCATGATCTCCATCCTTTGACCTCTCCATGATCTCCGTCCTTCGACCTCTCCAGGATCTCCATCCTTCGACCCCTCCACGATCTCCATCCTTTGACCCCTCCACGATCTCTATCCTTCGAGCTCTCTACGATCTCCATCCTTCGACCTCTCCATGATCTCCATCCTTCGACCTCTCCATGATCTCCATCCTTCAACCCCTCCACGATCTCCATCCTTCGACCCCTCCACGATCTCCATCCTTCGAGCTCTCCACAATCTCCATCCTTCGACCCCCCACTCCCCCCCCCAGATCCCTCCCTCCCTTCTCTTTGTGGCCTGGTGCCACTGGGGCAGGAGGAAACCGAGAAGCGAAATGTTAATCAGGCCCTGTCGTTGAATTTGGCAGGGTCTGAGAGCAACCCGTCCTTCGGGGTTTCCTGACCGCATTGAAGCACCCCCCGCCCCCCCCACCCCCACTCCCTACCCACCTCCAAGATAAAATTCCGGCATAGAGAAGATGAAAAGTGTTGGAGGGACTGTCTAGAGCCTGGTGGTGTGCACCATCTGTTCAGCAGTTTACTGAACTTTAGTGAGCTTTGATCTGAAATCAACAAATACGTTTCTTGCTGCTTTTTGATCCTCCAGTCTAGTGGATACACACATATACCAGGCATGAAGTATGACTGCATACAGGGAGGCTTAGTTGGATGAATTGGAAGTTGAAGGGAACTCTGACCTTATGGAAATGGCACGAACATGTTTGGAAAGGGGCCAAAAGCTTTAATAGAGATCTATAAGGAAAGAGAAGGGAAGCTGACATGGAATCAATAGGAGGTCAGGGAAAACACAAGGAGGTTCTGTGGAATTATTGGCTCATTTTGAAGGTAGACTCAGGAACTACATCCATCTTACTTCCTTGAATGACTTATAGGGAAAACATACTCATTTGTTAAAGTTAATAACTATATAATTCTGTTTAAGTTGTATTTTTTGATATAAAAGTCATAAAAATGAAAGTAAGATATTTACACTATGCTTATTGAAATAAATGGCTCTGAACGGTCAGGCTGCAGAAGTAATAAGTGCATTTAGAACTGTCCATTCTATCACGTACAAAACCAACAGCATAATAGAGGTCCATTGAGTTGATGGCATTTTACGCAGTTATGTCACATGCAGTGTGTAAGAAACAAGGTAAAGCGTGTCGGAAAATGAAAAGAGACAGCAAGAGAAGTGAGGGCAATGATGTAACTATTGATTTTCCAACCAGTGATCTAATAACAGTCACAGCTGAAGAACCAGTATCCTTTTTGCGGTCCATCATGTACCACTTTAACTAACTATAGGAACTTGTCATTTATAAGATCATGACCGTGAGACTCCTCCCCTGTGCCACAAGTATTATTTATGGAGCACAAGTAGCATAATGTCACCTGGCAAGTGCTTGACATTATTCCTGCTGGTGTTTGCTGACCGCGATGAGCGGTTTTATTGTGTGCCTACACTTGGCTGTTTCTGTAGCCATTTTAATCTGGGTGGCCAGGAATTTAGAGAGCATCATATGTAAGTTCAAAATATGACCGAGTTAATCAATTTCCTGAGCTTTACATTTTTACAAACATATTCCAATGTGTACTGATTGTGAATTCCTGTCAGTCGTTAGGATAAATTTATGTTAACCTACACTTTCTCATGAACAATATTTGAGAAAATACCTTTTGACCCATTTAACCCATTTCTTCCAAGGGATCATGCCATGGATTCTCCCTATTTTATTAACTCTTTTCACTGAGCTCAATAACTATGGATAATATTCTCAAGAAGGGAGAAACTCAGTTAAATCTCTTCATGAATTTGAAGGTAATTGAGTGAAACTGTTATCAATGTAATGTTATAGTCTGCCTTGCATAGATATCATTTATATGGTCCCAATTATACAAGAACTCTTTGTTTACATCAAATACACAATCATCCATGTCTAATTATCTTTACTATCTTCAGAACTACTATAAGGGGAGAATACAGTAGCAATTCATTTAGAATGCATAATCATATTCTACCCACTCCTTTGAGTCTTAGTATTGTGTACAGTTTTGATTTCCTTACCTAAGGAAGGATATACTTGCCATAGAGGGAGTGCAACGAAGGTTCACCAGACTGGTTCCTGGGATGGGGGGATTGTCCTATGAGGAGAGATTGAGTAGACTAGGCCTATATTCTCTAGAGTTTAGAAGAATGAGAGGTGATCTCATTGAAACATACAAAATTCATACAGGGCTTGACAGGGTAGATGCAGGGAGGATGTTTCCCCTGGCTGGGGAGTCTAGAACCAGGGGTCACAGTCTCAGAATAAGGGGTCGGCCATTTAGGACTGAGATGAGGAGAAATTTCTTCTCTCAGAGGGTGGTGAATCTTTGGAATTCTCCACCCCAGAGGGCTGTGGATGCTCAGTCGTTGAGTTTATTCAAGACAAAGGTCGATAGATTTTTGGATATTGAGGGCATCAAGGGATATGGGGATAGTGCAGGAAAGTGGAGATGAGGTAGAAGATCAACCATGATCTTATTGAATGACGGAGCAGGCTCGAAGGGCCAAATGGCCTGCTCCTGCTCCTATTTCTTATGTTCTTAGTAGTAGATTCCTATTGCTGTTTCTGGAAGAAACTAAGATAAGTAGTTTCCTAGGTGCTAGTGCATTATCTGCACTACGATTGAGCACAGTGCAAGCTAATGATAGCTGTTTAGCACCAATAGGGGTGCATGAGGCAGTAATTTGAGTCCAGTATGTTTACAAACTTCTGCAATTCCAAAATGTTTCATGCCATTTAATTTAAGATTTAATGCTACAATGAAGTTATTTAAAACATTTTGAAAAATACAGCAGTTGGGATGTTCACAAAATGTTATACTACATTTGGAAATATATATCACCATAAAAATGCTTGGGACAGCTGTCGGTTTATTTCTTTGGATTTTAAAAAACATGTGGAGGATAAACAAGAGGGCAAGTCCCTTGTACATCATCACATTCTGTATGTGTTGTCTTCACATGTTCACTGTGTCTGATTGCACACAGCAGTGTTTACGTGCCTGATGTATATTCTAGCACTGAAACCTCTTCACGAGCAACAATACTGTACATGAAAAATAAATACAATGCAAGTTGCATTAGTGGAGATAGTTTACCAGATCAGTAAGCACTAGTGGCACCTTGCATATGAACTGAAACTTCTCCAAAGTGCTTTAAGAAAAAAAGCTGGCCAGTCAGAATGGGAAGACATCACAATTTCTTCCAGTCATTAAGGAGAAGCTATGTTAGAGACTGCAGGTAAATAGTTGATATTGTAATTATTTACTCTGAAATAAATGACAGCGGATTACATTTTAACTATTAATTACAGTTACACAGCTTCTCTGTGGATCCCAATACACAAGTAGTTCAAATGAGCAAGTGGGTTGGAATGACATAGGGCAAAGGATACTCTGCTAAGGTAGGCTAGTTCCACCGGTCGTGTTACTGATCAGACACACAGCCAGGCTACTGTGTCCAATGTTATTTCAACATGCCGTCTGATACTTATCTAAGGGTATTTCCTTACAGTGCCTAGTACTTATCCAACAATATTGCCCTAAACTTGCATGATTCTGCACCAAGAGCAGAGTCTCACAATTTCAGGGCTTATAGACTTAAGTTGGTATTCTATTTTGGTAGTCAGATCATTGCAATTAAAGGTTACATAGGACCAGAAAACCTGCAGGCCCGCGATCCTGGCAGCTGTACTGGGACTGCACCCGCAGGTGATGTCTGCTACTGACCCAGCTAGAGTATGTTGAGTCAGCTCCATTAGCATACCATGGACATGTGTCTGCAACACGAGGGGTGCATCCCAAGCTACCGGGAAAACCAAGAGCTGCTCCTGAATCTGGGGAGATTCCAAGGAAAGAGTACTGGCCAGCTTACAGCCCGCACCTTTATAAAGGAGCTGCTAAACATTGCTGAAATCTGTATCCTCTTCGAGGTCCTGGCCTGGATTATGGCTGGAACCCCCAGGTTGGTACCACTTTGACCATTTGGCAGCTGGCTTGCCTGTTCTCAACAGGCATAGCTCTGCCAAGGATAAACTGGGTCTCTTTGAGGGCCAAGGCCATAGGATCTCAAGGTAGGGAGCCCTTGTCTTTATTACTGTCCCCTTTGATCTTGCTGGTTAGGGATGGGTGGAGGACCCACAGGAATTTCGATGTTAGGGTGGGACCTGGTGTGGCTGGGTCTCAACTTCTCAATTTGTAGCCCTTCCAGCACACTCCAGCTGGAGCACGTACCGTGAAAGTGAGTTGGAAGGGCCAAGGATTATTGGCCTCATTAAGTTTAGGTAGATATAAGGAGTTACTGTTGCAGTCATTTGACAACATTAATTTCACATGGCATGCAATGTCAACTTTGAAAACTATCATTGAATTTTCGACGTAACCCCAAAGAACAAAAAATAACGTTCCATATTCAGCATGATGATTCATCCTACAATTGTACTCCAGTGTTATGTAAATGAATTTGCAGTTATGATTTTGTTTAGGTTTAAAACATGCCACAATACATGATGCCATTGAATATTGGATACATCTGGCAATAGAAGAGATCAAGTTGAATCTTATGTTTGTTGTGAAATTGAAGAACGCTAAAACTATCAATGATTCCTACACAAAAATATTCTGCAATACATCCTGGCTCTTTCCTCAGAGAATTCAATAAAATACATCACCATAAAATACAATGTGAACCATAATTACATTGAGCTTAGCCTGTGCGCACTACAGAAAATGTGCTATTTTTCACTGTCAGTTCCTTGTTTCCATTCATTCCATGGGGATAAACTAAAGCTGGTTTTAAAGAACTGAAAACAGGAATTGGAAAAGACAGGTATAATTTGTTTTGGTGAGTTTTATCAAGGTGATGGGTGTCAGACCTATGAAATGGAACATATTTCATTTTTTGGCAGCTGGTGTTAGCATCCTATGATTCTCGGTCAGGAATAGCAGGGTTAGATTCAACATAAAAAATCTCTCTACCCTAACAGTGTGGGAACATTCCTTCTGTGCGCAACATACAACAAAATCGTACGGCTGTCCCTTTTAAACAAGATTACATAGTGCACTGAGGAAATCTTCCTCCAGTGTGCCTTAACTTCAACCTTAAATGAGCAATGTTAACTGTACCAATGTGACATTTCATTTTCCGACACCAATCATCTTCGTAGCCTGTCTGAGAGAGACTGTCAACCAGCATAGAATGGTAGGTAGTTTTAGTTCTGGGGGTCATGCTCACCATGAACAGGGTTGAGACTCTTCAAACTCATTTCAGAACTCTTCTAGGCTTCAGAGAGAGGAGACTTTGCAGGTCATTTTCGTCCGACTTCCACTCAGTTTTTCAGGTCAGACAAGGTAAGAAGGGCCAGCCACACCTTCCAAGAACGCACTGTACTAAGCATATCTGTCACTTACAATGTCTTCTCCTCACAGTGTTTACCATCAATGCTCAGGTGGTAGCATAGTGCCTTTTACACCCCAGTTTTTACCTGCAATTAGTGCTTCACTCACAGTGCTACATGCTTTCACCCCACAAGAGAAAGCTTGCTTGGCATATAACTGTCAATTGCATGTGCATTTCATCATAATTTGAGCAGAGAGTTGGGAACTGTATATTTATTGCAACCAAAGGTTTTCAAGCACAAGACAGCCCATAACAGCTGGGTTGGATCTGCAACTGGTGGAACATAGATAGCAGTGCTGTCTTTCAGGGTAGCAAAGCATGCATGCCCTCATGCAACCCTTTGCAGTTGCCTGCCCATATGGCGGAAAGAAGACAGGGCCAGGATGCCCATGTAGCAGAACACGAGCTGCAGCCTGCAGCAAGTCCGTCTCTGGACATAACTACCATCTCGCACCGAGGAAAAGCACAAGATTAGGTTTAAGAGTTCAGACATCACTTGCTGGCACCAAGGGGAAGCACGGTGGTAACAAGCACTGGGCACACAGGCACACTACGGGGCTCGAACTAAATAATGGTGGGACTGAAGTTGTTGTTCGTGCAGACATTGTTCTTGGAAAGGTGATGAAGTTGCTTTCTTTAGGAGCCATGAATGGGAATTGCTTGAGTTTCTGCACAGAAGAAAGGGTCTGGAGATGATATATTTGCGGAAAGAAGAGGAAAGATGTACACAGGTCACGCATCAGTCAGATATGGTGGTCAACAGAAGATCTTCTGTATGAGACGGCTTCAGACAGCTGCTCCTCTTCCTGATCCCCTTGCTGCCTGTAGGGCCTTCCTTGTCCAGGCCTCCATGTGGAAGTCATAGAGTCATAGAGTCATAGAGTAATACAGCACGGATAGAGGCCCTTCGGCCCATCGTGTCCGCGCCGGCCATCAAGCCCTGTCTAATCTAATCCCATATTCCAGCATTTGGTCCGTAGCCTTGTATGCAATGGCATTTCAAGTGCACATCCAAATGCTTCTTAAATGTTGTGAGGGTTTCTGCCTCCACAACCCTTTCAGGCAGTGAGTTCCAGACTCCAACCACCCTCTGGGTGAAAAAGTTCTTTCTCAAATCCCCTCTAAACCTCCCGCCCTTTACCTTGAATCTATGCCCCCTAGTTATCGACCCCTCTACTAAGGGAAAAAGCTCCTCAGCATCCATCCTATCTATGCCCCTCATAATTTTGTACACCTCAATCATGTCCCCCCTCAGCCTCCTCAGCTCCAAGGAAAACAAACCCAACCTGCCCAGTCTCTCTTCATAGCTGAAGCGCTCCAGCCCTGGTAACATCCTGGTGAACCTCCTCTGCACCCTCTCTAACGCGATCACATCCTTCCTGTAGTGTGGCGACCAGAACTGCACACAATATTCCAGCTGTGGCCTAACCAGTGTTTTATACAGCTCCATCATAACCTCCTTGCTCTTATATTCAATGCCTCGGCTAATGAAGGCAAGTATCCCATATGCCTTTTTTACCACCTTATCCACCTGTTCCGCCGCCTTCAGGGATCTGTGTACTTGCACACCCAGATCCCTCTGACCCTCCGTCTTGCCTAGGGTCTTTCCATTCATTGTGTATTCCTTTGCCTTGTTAGTCCCCCCAAAGTGCATCACCTCGCACTTTTCCGGGTTAAATTCCATTTGCCACTGTTCCGCCCATCTGACCAACCCATCTATATCGTCCTGCAGACTGAGGCTACCCTCCTCGCTATTTACCACCCTACCAATTTTTGTATCATCCGCGAACTTACTGATCATACCCTTTACATTCATATCCAAGTCATTAATGTAGACCACAAACAGCAAGGGACCCAGCACCGATCCCTGTGGTACCCCACTGGCCACAGGCTTCCAGTCACAAAAACAACCTTCGACCATCACCCTCTGCCTTCTGCCACTAAGCCAGTTTTGTATCCAATGTGCCAAGGCACCCTGGATTCCATGGGCTCTTACCTTCTTGACCAGTCTCCTGTGCGGGACTTTATCGAAGGCCTTACTGAAATCCATGTATACCACATCCACTGCGTTACCCTCATCCACACACCTAGTCACCCCCTCAAAAAATTCAATCAAATTAGTCAGACATGATCTTCCCTTGACAAAGCCATGTTGACTATCCCTGATTAATCCTTGCCTCTCCAAGTGGAGACACATTTTGTCCCTCAGGATTTTTTCCAATAATTTTCCTACCACTGATGTTAGGCTCACTGGCCTGTAGTTCCCCGGTTTTTCCCTACTACCCTTCTTGAATAATGGTACTACATTAGCGGTTCTCCAGTCCTCTGGCACATCCCCTGTGGCCAGAGAGGTCCTGAATATATGTGTTAGAGCCCCCGCAATCTCCTCCTTTGCCTCACACAGCAGCCTGGAATACATTTCATCCGGGCCTGGGGATTTATCCATTTTTAGGCCAGCTAAAACCGCCAATACCTCCCCCCGCTCGATGTTAATATGTTCGAGCATATCACAGTCCCCCCGCCCTATTTCTATGTCTACATCGTCCTTCTCCATAGTGAAAACAGACGCAAAAAATTCATTCAGAACCCCTCCTACATCTTCCGGCTCCACACACAGATTGCCACTTTTGTCCCTAATGGGCCCTATTTTTTCCCTAGTTATCCTCTTACCCTTAATATACTTATAAAACATCTTCGGATTTTCCTTTATTTTGCTTGCCAGTGTTATTTCATGGCCCCTCCTTGATCTCCTAATTTCTTTTTTAAGTATCCCCCTGCACTTTTTGTACTCCTCTAGGGCTTACTCCGTCTTTAGCCTTTTGTATCTACCAAAAGCCCTCCTTTTTTTCCTAATCCATTCCCGTATATCCCCTGACATCCAAGGTTCCCTGTGGTTTTTGGAACCACCCTTGACCTTTACGGGAACATGTTGCCATTGTATGATCTCAATCTCCCTTCTGAAAGCCTCCCATTGCTCCGATGCGGATTTTCCTACAAGTAGCTGATCCCAGTCTCTTAGGAAGGCCAAGTTATGTAGCATCCTTGACACCTTAGCAGGACTATATTGCAGCATGTCCCCGCATTGATCCAGGCACCGGAAGTGCACTTTCAACATGTCAATGGCGTGCTCTAGTGCATACGTGGAGTTCATTATAACAATGCTCAGCTCATGTCCTGGCAAACCACACAGATGTCAACAGCCATATGAGCCCAGAGCATGGTGGTGGGGGTCTGGAATGCACTGCCTGAAAGGGTGGTAGAGGCAGGAACCCTCATCACATTTAGAATGTACTTGGATATGCACTTGAAGTGCTGTAACCTACAGGGCTTTGGACCGAGAGCTGGAAAGTGGGATTAGGCTGGATAGCTCCTTTTTTGGCCGGCATAGACACGATGGGCCGAATGGCCTCCTTCTGTGCCATAAATTTCTAGGATTCTATAACTCATAAGGTCATATAGCCCCACACAGTAGGGTACACTACTACTCTTCAAATCGTTGTTAGGAAGAATGCAAGAGTGACCAGGATGGTTGTCGCTCCAGTTTGCTCTCCTTCTCTCTTTCCAGCATCTCCCCCAATGACACAGAATATGTGTGGAGTCATGTAAACAGAACCCTTCCTGGTGCTCGGTGACAAAACGGCTTGGACACCCAAATCACAGCACTAAATTGCTTAATATCATTTTATTATTTATTCCTGAGTAGGTGGCAATTGATATCAGTTACTCTACTGACATCTAACGGTTCCTGCTTCTATGATCTGTGGAATAAAAAACACTCACACTTTGCAGCCAGTATCGTCAGTGTATACCTGGTAAAATGAGGTCCCTCAGACTTCTCCCAAGACTGGGAATCATTTACAGGAAAATAGTCACTCATGTATGTATTGTTTTTGGCAGCTGGTGTTAGCTTCCTACAATCCTAGGTTAGCAATAGTATGGTCCAATTTTTGTACGAAAGTCTCCCTACCCTAACAACATGAGCTATATTTGCACCAGGGCATGAAGTTATTTCAGTGCATTGTACAGACTGGAAACATGTACATTGTTGGAATAACTTTGTAAAAAGAAAAACTAGCACATTATCCTTTCGCACTGGGACCTGGGCTTGGAACGAGCCAAGACAGATAGAATCAAAGGGGGCAGTTTTTGTTTTTGGTGTTCAGTGGGCAGGCGGTGAGCAGAGCAATTGCATCGTCCACCCGATGAAGCTCGCTGGAGGCCCAAACTATTTTTCTGGTCAGGACTCATTAGAATAATGTCAGCGAGCTGCTGGCACTGAATGAGCGCGGACGGGCAGTTCGCTAGCTGGAGGGGGTTGGGGGGGGAGGGGATCCGATGGCCACTCTATGGATCTGAGCCAGAGTGGGTCCTTCATTGAAAAAAGGTGTTTTCAGACTGGCCTGCAGCAGTCACTTTAAAGACCACAGGTTTGGCCGCTCAACCCTCAGTTCTACTGTGCAGAGTGTGCTCTCTGATGCGCCTCAATAACTTCAAGACTCAAAGTTAACTGAATAAAACAAGGCTTTTATTAGCAAAGAAAGATGCCTGTGTCTTCACCTAGCTTCACCTAGCGTTCTGCTGTAAGACAAGCCTGGGCTTGTCTTAAGTAGGGCCAGGTATGGGCAGAGCTGACACATCCAATGGGGAGAAAGGGGGCGGTGCACTATATACAATACAAGGTAAAACACCGGAGCAGGCAATACAATATATGTAGTTAAATACAGAGTCTGATGAATGACATATTTCATCACACTCTCCAGCCACTGCAAGACGACAATTGCATCGGTGTTCTAAATACAATGTAAAGATCTTAATGAGACTCCTGCCTGTTTTGGGTGGGTGCACTGGCCGCCTAATTTAAGACCTACCTGAAAATGGAGGCAGATGGGCCTCAGGCGACAAGTGAACAGTAGGTGTTTTTAACAAAAAGATTGTCTCCCTCCTCAGCGTCAGTGTCAGCTGTGGCTCAGTTGGTAGCACCCTCGCCTCTGAGTCAGAAGGTTGTGGGTTTAAGTCCCACTCCAGGGACTTGAGCACATAAAGCTAGGCTGACACTCCCAGTGCAGTGCTGAGGGAGTGCTGCACTGTCGGAGGTGCCATCTTTCAGTTGAGACATTAAACCGAGGCCCCGTCTGCTTTCTCAGGTGGACATAAAAGATCCCATGGCACTATTTCAAAGAAAAGCAGGGGAGTTATCCTGGCTAATATTTATCCCTCAATCAACATAACAGAAACAGATAATCTGGTCATCTTCACATTGCTGTTTGTGGGAGCTTGCTGTGCGCAACTTGGCTGCCACATTTCCCACATTACAACAGTGACTCCACTTCAAAAAGTACTTTGTTGGCTGTAAAGGACTTTGAGACGTCCAGTGGTCGTGAAAGGTGCTACACCTAGAACTTGCCACCACTATTTTAATGAGGTTGACCCCAGAAATAAGAGCGGGGTCAGCGCACATTACGCCAGGTGTGGACTATGGCCACTCCACCACATCTCCATTCAGGATCACGCTTGATTAGAAATTCTAGGCCACTGCACTGCCTTGCTATCCTCTGCAGACTCTGTGGGAGGGATTAAATGGCCAACAATTTTAGTTTGGGCAAAAAGTATTATAAATATCTGAGTGAAATGCAGCACGAATCATGAAATTTAACACAGGGGGCCGAACATCTGTTACCTTTCTGGTGCACTTTCACGGAAAATTACATTGGGGATTCTGAAATGGCCTGTTGGTGGCCAAACAAGGTGTAAGAGGGTGCAGGGCTGGGGTGGGGAATCCCTACATCAGGGACCAGGCATATCATGCTGGCAAATGACCCAAGTGAGGCTCACCAGGGGGTTCAGGCAGAGATCGTGGCCTCAACCCCAAAGAAAAGCACTGACAATTTCTAACAAAAATAGTTAAAGAATGCCAATGAGGCAGTTTAACAATCTGGCATCCCCTCCCAAGCCAATCTCTCTGCAGCTCTCTCATTTCAGCTTCTTTGGCGGGTGCAGCCCAGATGTGCTCCTAATAGTGTGGGCAACTGCAATTGCCATGTAAGTAAAGGGACCTTTCTCTGACCCTGTGAACTTTGGCAGCAGTCAATGGTGGAAGCCTTGAACGGGTACATCCTGGCACTGATGCCAGGCTGTGTCTGCCTGCGGATTGTTGGCTCTATTACGTTTATCATTGGTGCTTTAAGAAATGCTTTATGGATAATGCATATTTCTCAACACATATGGGTCTGAGTTTAGTGCTTTTTACTGTTACCCTCAAATTAAATTGCAAGTAATGTTAACAGTGACTTATCTGGTGCAAGGTTCACTCCTCTTATTCGCTGAGTTGCTAAGTGTTATGAGCTGAAGGAGCAGATCTTGAATAGCACATGGAACTGTCTACTTACATGGGAACAATTTATTAGGCCAGTGTTTCTTTTTAAAGATGCATTGCATTTGTTGCTAGGGAAAGGGAAGAAGCCAGAAGTATCCATGTCGTAGCGAGAGAGTTCGAGTACAAGAACAAGGATGTCTTGCTGCAGTTGTACAGGGCCTTGGTGAGACCGCACCTTGAGTATTCTGTGCAGTTTTGGTCGCCTTATCTGAGGAAGGATGTACTTGCCATGGAGGGAGTGCAGCGAAGATTCACCAGACTGATACCTGGGATGGCAGGAATGACGTATGAGGAGAGATTGGGTCGATTGGGCTTGTACTCGCTGGAGTTTAGAAGAATGAGAGGGGATCTCATTGAAACTTATAAAATTCTAACAGGACTAGACAGACTGGATGCAGGAAGGATGTTCCCGATGGCCGGGGAGTCCAGAACCAGGGGTCACAGTCTAAGGATAAGGGGTAAGCCATTTAGGACAGAGATGAGGAGGAATTTCTTCACCCAGAGAGTGGTGAACCTGTGGAATTCTCTACCACAGAAGGCAGTGGAGGCCAATTCATTAAATATATTCAAGAAGGAGTTGGATATATTTCTTAAGGCTAAAGGGATCAAGGGATATGGGGAGAAGGCAGGGACAGGGTACTGAATTTGGATGATCAGCCATGATCGCATCGAATGGCGGAGCAGGCTCAAGGGGCCGAATGGCCTACTCCTGCTCCTATCTTCTATGTTTCTATGTTTCTATGTCATGTTCACTGTGACAATGTCACATTCAAACAGCGCAATGAATTTTTGTGGCGCAATAAAGCAATCCAAAGCAAATTTTATCACCACATCAAGAAGTTGGAAAATAAACAAAACCAATTAAATGAAGGCTAAACACTTTACTGCTTTAACGCTCCAAACCTTTTGTGCTATCTGATTGGAAATTGGGGAATTCCGCAATCCTGTGTTCCCAGCAAAGCAGCCACACTTACAGGGAGCACAAGACACACGTAGGGATAAATATTGCACAAATATTGCACAAAAAGTGCCCATAATTTGGCACAAACTTGTACTAGATTAACAATCTTACTCGTAAAGGTCACAAAATATGACTAGTGTTGGAGGCAGAACCGTCACACTGGAGCAGTAGAGGGTATGTTTCTGTAAATAGAATTAAGGTGCATAGTTGAAGCAAAGTAGGTTTGGCACTGCCTCTAATCTCTGGTTCATCTGGCCTAGGAGGATTTGATGTTTACACTGGGTGCAAAAAGTGGAAAGTCTGTCCCATTACTGAACACTGACATCTCTCACCTTAGTAAGCAAAAAATGCACAAAAAAGTGTAATTGAAAAGGAACGTAAAAGTAAAGCATTAGGGGGAAAAATTCGGTTGGTTAGCATTTCCCTGGATGCTAACGACTTACCGCCTGTGCGCGGCGATTTTAGCGCCGCCCGCGAAATTCAACAAGCAGTTTGCGGTGTCGCTAAACACTACTGCTACGATCTCCTGCGCCTGGAGATCGTGACGTCATCCAAGAGTGTATTGCTCCGGTAGCGCCCTGGACTGGAAATTGATTCTCGCCCCCTGCCTCAACGCCTGCCGCTAGGAACGACAGGTAGAGGGGGACGGTTTGCAGTCGGCTGGGAGCGCTATTTAAAGACGAGCACGTCCTATTTTTTTCCACAGCCACAATCAGAGCCTCCAATGCCTGGTCGCTGAACCGGCGAGCTCTCTCCCTGGGCCTCTGAGCAGCCAGGATATTCCTGGTTGAAGAATTGCATCTCCTTGCAGGCCCAGGTCAAAAGCAGCAATGATCAGGGTGTGGCTGTGCAGCATGATGGACCCTCCCCTTTTAAGAACTGGAAGGCACCAGTGAGTCTGAGTACAAGGTAATTGACATCGCTTGAGCTTGAGTAGCGCTCTGAGGTAATGGCCTGTTCGCCGACATTAGTGCCCTAAGGGAAGTGTGTAGCACTTGATTTAGCGCTCCAGTCACCTCCAGGGGCGCTGGAGACGAATTTCGCAGTCACCGGCGCTAATTTGCTGATGTTAACGCCCCAAAATGGTCGATACTGAATTTTCCCCCCAAAGACTTCTTGCTGTTGGCACTACCTGGGACAAAGACTGACTCAAAACAATCTTTTTGAAACCTTTGCACCAGCTTCTAAAGATGTTTTCCTCCTGCACATTCTCATTCTAAGAGGGGAGTAACCTGCTCCTAGGCACTTGCTAATGTTCTTACAAAGGTACTTGTCGGAGATCCATGAGAGCAACTTTGGGTGACTCTGTCTACCTCTGACATTCTCTGTGTAGGGAAACTTTTGGCTTCCACTCGTCACCTCTCAGTAACAAAGTAGCTGAGATTGGAAGCACCTTATAAAGAATAACAGAGGCAGATATGCTGGGGGTAATTTTCCAAGTACGCACTGATTGCCGGGAACCTCAACTGCCACCAATGTCTATTTGTGCACGGCCACAATTTTCTGATATGGTTTGGCTGTGGGAAAGGTGCCCTGCCTCGAACACATATTCTGAAAATTACACCCCCTCTCCTCGCAGTTGCTGTTGATTTCGGCAGAGCCTCATTATATTTGCAAATTTGCCATACAACCAAATCTCTGTGAAGGCCTCATATACTTGGTTGTTCTGTTTTTTTTTGCTTCATATGGGTTTTCAGAAATCTGCCAGTGAGGCTCCGCCTCACTGCTTCCCAAGCTACATTTGCAATGAAATATTAATTTCTACTGTCTTTTTTACCCCTTTCAAAAGCAAAGACTTGTGAAAAAAAGTGCCGGGTGTTTATTATATCTCTGTGAATGTTATGCACTGTAAACAAGAAAGTACTAAAGTAGAAATGATCGTTATCCTATTCACACGAGTTGTTTGTGTAGGGTTACTGAAATATGGCTTTTAGTTCTACGAGTGACTTTGCTTTTGTCTCCTGAGTGGGAATAAATTTCACTGCTCTCTATAATAAATTCTATTTGTAATATGATGTTATAATTAAATAATGCTGGTATTAATTAAAATGTAAAAAAAGCTTAATTTACCTTTAATGAGTGCTATTGCAAGCACAGAGGGCGCTGTAATGCTTCTTATTGATTCATTTGAGATGCCACTTGTCTCTCTCCAGAGGAAAACTGACAGCCATCTTAAAAATCCTACAAATGGACATTATCAAGTGTATTGAGCCAAAATAGAACTTGTTTCCCACGTACATCAATATCGATGGAGGGAATTTAAATTATCTGTTCATGGTATATTTGAATTTTTTCCAACAATTTCCTACATTACAACAGTGACTACACTTCAAAAAGTACTTAATTGGCTGTAAATCGCTTTGGGATGTCCATGGTCATGTAAGGCGCTATATAAATGCAAGCCTTTCTTTTCTTTAATAAATAATCAGAGGCTTAGCTGCAAAACAATAGTCAAATCAGGTACAAGGCTACATTAATAGTATTGTTGTTGTATAAGATTATGGCTGGAACACAGATGTAATACTGTGTGCAATTCTAGCCACCTAATCATTGGAAGAATATTATTGCTTTTAAAAGGTACACAGGCAAGCAACAAAGAACATTTTGAATGTCAGAAATTTGAGTTTCTTCGGAAAAGACAGTACTCCAAAGTGATTGAATTGAAGATGCCAAGCTTAGGAAGGGAATTGATATAGTTGATCTAAGCAAATTATTCACAATGATTATGGGTTCAAATACTAGAGAACACAATTTGAAAATTAGGACATTCAAGGTAAAAAGTGACTAACAGGTGGAGTATTTTCACCCAAAGGGTAATAGAGTTGTGGAATAAACTATCAGGAATTACTGCAGTTAAGCAGCATATTCACGGCTTCATTTCCCCCCCTACAACTCTTGGATTTCTTTCCTAATCAGAATGTTGCAACATTATTTTGTCTCCCATGCTAATTATTTTACACTTATCTGCATTTAAATGTACCGACTGTCTATTGACCCAGTTAACAAAAAGGCGTAAGCCCATCTGGATTGAGTTGTATTATTCTTTATTATTTGCTTCTTATATGCTATTCGCTATCATCTGCAAAGTTGGAGGTTTTACTTACTGTATAAGTCCAAGTCATGAATTATACAGTATATTGAAAATAGCAAGGATCCCAAAAGTGACCCCAGGAATGTCCTACTCGTTACCTCTTTCTAGTCTGAAAAGTTTTCACTTATGGCTACTCTCTGTTCAGTATGTAGGTAATGCGGAACAGCAGCAATTATCTGCTGGTGGTAACATATGGCATTGACTGGTAAGTGCACAGTAACACTGCCTGACACAAAGTGGGACAGCAGCATGTCACTTCAATTTGAATCAGCTAGTATCGTGCCACTTTAGTCTGAGTCATAAACTTCACACAATTTTGTCGTGTCTACTCCATTCCCTGCATTTCTTCCTCCAGTAACTCATTTTGTTTCTGGACGTGTTACAAAGAATAAAACATATTCAGTGTCAGCTTGGCTCAGTGGTAGTACTCTCACCTCTGAGTCAACAGGTCCTGGCTTACGCCCCACTCCAGGACTTGAGTGCCTGGCCAAGCTTTCTCTTTAGTGCTGCACTGAGGGAATGCTGTATTTTGGATTTGCCGTCTTTTGGATGAGATATTAAACTGAGGCCACACCTGTCTGTTCAGGTGAAAGGAAAAGAACACATGGGGCTATTGGAAGAAGAACTGACGAGCTCTCCTATTGTCCTGGCGAACATTTGTCCCTCAGCCAAAACAGATTAACTGGTCATTTATCTTATTTGCTGTTTGTGAGATCTTGCTGTGCATGAATTAGCTGCTGTGTTTACCTGATACAAGAGTGACTACATTTCAAAAGTAACTGATTGGCTGTGAAGCACTTCAGAATATCCTGTCACCAGAAAGGGCGCTATATAAATGCCTGTTCTTTCTGTCGACGGGAGTGCGCTCCTAGACTATACCATTCTGCTGCTCCAAATGGAGACATTAAATGTGTATTGCTGCCTTCTAATAGACATCTTGCACTTTATTATCCAAAAGAATTGATTTTATCCTCCCTCCAGTTTTTTCCTTTCCTCTCCTGAAAGTGCTGACTCATGCCAGGGCTTCGTTTGATACGTACTGGTTGTCCTCCTGTAAGTGGTCAGTCTTCATATATGAGCATAGGCAGTGAGTATCAGCGGCCTAATTCACCCTAAAAGGAGGCACCACTGCTGAGCCCAATCCTGATGTCCGTACGTACGTACTATTCAGCAGAGAACACCAGATGATTTCGCTTCATTGGGGCCAATTGTAGTGCCTCTACTGTGATTACGATCAAGCAACAGAGCACAGGAGATCTTCTTTTTCTATGTGCCTCAAAGAAAGAAAGAAATACTTGCATTTATATAGCGCCTTTCATGACCACCAGACGTCTCAAAGCGCTTTACAGTCAATGAAGTACTTTTGAATTGGAGTCACTGTTGTAATGTGGGAAATGTGGCAGCCAATTGTTGCACAACAAGCTCCCACAAACAGCAATGTGATAATGACCAAATAATCTGTTTTTTGTTATAGGATATATATTGGCCAGGACACCAGGGATAACTCACCTGCTCTTCTTCAAAATAGTGCCATGGGATCCTTTATGTCCACGGGGCCTCGGTTTAACATCTCATCCGAAAGACAGCACCTCCGACAGTGTAGCACTCCCTCAGCACTGCACTGGTGTGTCAGCCTAGTTTTATGTGCTCAAGTCCCTGGAGTGGGACTTGAACCCACAACCTTTTTGACTCGGAGGCAAGTGTGCTACCCACTGAGCCACAGCTGACACTCAGTTAGACGCCGGGCAATGCATCTTCTCCTTTCACCACTGGCCAGCCATCAGGGAATGCACCTGGTAAGCCTGCCGTACCAGTGCCTGTAGCTGCTCTCAATTCAGACCAACTTAAACCAAGGACCGTGCAGCCAGGCTGGTTACAAAAACCAATACAACCTATTAACG
This sequence comes from Somniosus microcephalus, assembly GCF_052327205.1. Taxonomy (NCBI): domain Eukaryota; kingdom Metazoa; phylum Chordata; class Chondrichthyes; order Squaliformes; family Somniosidae; genus Somniosus; species Somniosus microcephalus. Next base: position 28,879,311 of record NC_140996.1, on the reverse strand, counting down.
AGGTTAAGATGTAAATTTTTAAAAAATACATTGTATATTTTGTAAAAAAAAAGGATAAATAACAAATGGCAGAAAGTTAAAAGGTTAGTCAATGCCAAGGTTCAGATATGTTCAGAAACCACTCAACTCTTGTGTTCATAGTTTGCGTCATCTGATAGGATCAAAGCCTTTTAACTCCCTCACAGGTATTGCTATTCTTAGTAAATAGTAGTGCAGCAAATTCAATTGTAGGTGATTTTTGTTTATAAGTGCTCCTGTGTCTGTTTGATCCTCCTGCTTATGAAAGGAGTCCACTCTGCTTGGGTACTGGAAAAAGGGCTGTACCGCAAGGAAGGGGAAGGGCTATTCACTTTTGCTTGCTAAAACTCTTAAACTTTTCATCTATTAAAAAAAAAATTGAAAATGCACTACTTCATTTTACGTTTAATTCTGTTGACTTTTACTTGCAGTCACCACACAAATGATTTGGTGAATGACATTGGGGGTTAAGTAACTGATTGCCATGTTACATCCACGAGTGGAAGTCATACTAGTCTCCCCGAGTTTCATTCTGTCACAGAACATGCGCAGCTACTGTCACAGATGCTGTAATTGTACACTAAAGTCATTTAAATGAAATCAAAAGCATTAATTACTTCCCTTAAGATGGCAAGAGGCATTTTTTATATAATAAGTGGTTTCCTGATATAATTTAAAAATATTGGGTGATTTGTTCTGCTTGTACATGTCCAATAAAAGTTACATCCCACAAGCAAGTGAAACCACATATGTCGACACAAAATGCACTTTGCGCTCTGTTACCCACAATGCTATTGGTCAGCGAGGATGTAGCTCAATTAGTTTGGGCTGTGATTTATCCTGCTTGCTAAGCACTTTTGGCCAGAAAGGCATGGCAGGGTTTCACAATTAGATCAAAAGATCAATCCTAATGTACCATTTTCTCCTGACCCCACTGCTGTAATAAAGTGACTGCTATTCCCTCGGGTCCTACTCCAAACCCATGTACTGATATTTCTAAATTAGCTGACTCTATGACCTTGCTAGTAATTGCATTAGTTTATCAATGTTCGACACAATTTAAAGCTCTCTGATATGTAGTGTGGTGTTTATCTCTCAACAGCTCAAAAGGAAAAGATCTGAAGCATCACGATTTAGAATATTACCAAGCAAAGTAGAAGTGGAGTCTGTGACATGTGAGAAAGTATAATAATATTTTAGTATTTCGCATCAATCTTTTATTTACTTTTTTTTTTGAAAAGCTGATATAAATGTTCATTTTGTGCAGCTGCTGAAACTTGGCTTTACTTTCTAAATTTAGCATTATCATTAAGAATAAATGATGCAGTAAAATATGACTGGATTCTTTTAATTGTGGCTGTGTTCATCATTTATTGATGCTTTGAAGGGCCGCCATAGTTTCTGCACCAGAAAAAGACCCAACAAAATTACAACTAATCTTTATTCAGATAATAACACTGTGATTTAGAGAACATTGCACAGAATGGTTCACTTTACTTCTCCCACCACTTCACGGTATTCAGTATTAAAGATGTAGCGAAGGAGTGATCTAGTCTTATAGATGGCAGGACAACTGCCTTCTAAAAAGATGGGAGGCTATTTTAAACTAACCTGCCAGTCGGGAAACTGACGGGATTAGGTGCAACGCTGGTTTTACACCCCGCATGATTTTGCTCTCCATTGACGTCAACATTGTGTAATATTGGGCGGGATGTATAGCCAGCATTCCACCTGATCCCGCTGATTTCTCGCCAGGCTTAAACTTGCCCCCATGATTTCAGGTTTGAGTTCCAGGGCTGTCCGCCACTCAAATCTTCCCGAGACCAATGGGCCAGTAATTCCTGTCCCAACGCGTGAGTACGGACGGGGTACTCGCGCGTGGGCCCGGAGGAATTGCCGGTTTTCAGCATGCACAGCGCATGCGGGGAAAACCGGCATTTCCTCTCCTCTGACCCAAGGGGTTAAGAGGCGGAACACATACGACGTATCAGGCAGCGCGTGCGCGCTGAACTTCCCTTTTTTTTATTAGAGTTGCCCGTGGGGAAAAGACTCCGGTTTTTACACGTGGAAAAAGCAGCCGTAAGTACTTACTTTTAACAGGTAAGTGGTCTATTAAGTAAAATTAGAAAAATTTTCCACAGGTTCATTTTTTTTGAAGACTTTACAGTAAGGTAAGTGTATTTTTAGCCCCGATTTTTTATATAATAATTTTTTTCAAAATTAAAAATTATTGTTTAAAATAGTTTTTTACAGTTATTTATAGTTTATTTAAGTAGTGCGATGTTTTTTAAAATTTTCTTTCAAGTTTAAGTAGTGTTTTGGGGCCAGGAGTTTTCATGAGTTTGACAGTTCTTACTATCAAACTCATGAATGAGCTTTTACAACCTCCCATTGGTTGCCCAGTGCTCACGTGATCCCAGCCGGCTCATCGCACTAAGTACGCCGCCGGGTCACGCACGCACAGCGCGGCAGGACCTGAAGCGGGCCAGTGACAGGAAATGCAATGCGGGCCAGGATTGAAATGTCAGCACGCCGGGTAAGTGCACATCGGGGGCTTGCACGCGCGGCAAGCCCCCGAACCTAATTTCTGGCTCATTAAAAGTGAGTCGTACCAGTTTATTGATTGCTCGTTGTTTCGAACAATATAATCCTGTCACAAACGTATCTCCCATTGATCCATCCTAGCACAATGTTGCTGCTGGTGGTAGTGAGGTTTGCAGCTCAGATTGCTTTGTTCAGGCTCGGGTAGACTGTCTGGCAAAACATTACTGTCTCTTCCTTGGAATTCAGCTGAAGTTCTGGGTTAACAGGATTTAATTGAAACTAACTCCTGCATAGAACTTTTGGTTTCCCTGATGCATTGGACTTTCCAAAATCCAAGTTCAACCCATCAGGATTCCCAAGAAGGATCATTCTCTGATTCCAAGGACACTTGGCTTAGTCATGGAGGCTGTTGTTGATTTTGGGGTTGTGTTGCTTCCCCAGTCATGCATATCATGGACTCGTTTAAAAAAAAAAACTAGGAAGCTGTAATACCCCGACATCTTTTAATCTACTTACTGTTTTTACTTTAGTAAATAGGCCATTGTTGAGAACACTTGTAAAGATCAGCATTACAGCCGTAATCAATAGAAATAACTACACTAGTACAGTGAATTAGACACTGGTGTTTCACCAATTTGGCCCAGGTTCAGATATAGTTAGTCTCCTCTCTCTGTTGGCTGTATGTTTCCCATGTGAAATTAGTTTGGGTCGTCCCAATCTAGGTCCTAGTGGGCATGGAGCAACAGCAAAAAACTGTCCCCAAATTTCACTCAAAGAAGCTGATGTGGGAACTGGGGAGAAAAAAAGAATCACACGTAGGGACACTCTTCTGAGACAGGAGCTGATGAGGGAGGAGATTTAAAAAAAAAAGTTTTATCCTGCATCTAGCAGAGCTTTACCTCACCCAATAGTGTTTGATGTTGACAATGGATCCCTGGAATTGGAATGCATTTCACTTCCCAACCAGCTAACATCCATTCACAAGAAAGTCTAAAAAAATGCTGTGCTCTTCTTTATGAGTGTTAATGGCAGAATTCCAGAGAGAAGAAAGGAAAGTGGAAGAGACAATATACGACAAAAACAAAATACTGCAGATGCTGGAAATCTGAAACCAAAATATAAAATTCTGGAAACACTCAGCAGGTCAGGCAGCATCTGTGAGGAGCGAAACAGAGTTAACGGCCAGAATTTTGCCAGCGCTCAGAGTGCGGGTTTGGAGGCGGGCCTGCTGTCAAAATCAAAAGTATTGAAAGCGGGTCGGTATCCCACTGTAAACCCGCCTCTTTGTCAGTTTCCCAAGTGTTGGGTCTGTCATCCCTGAACAGACCCAACGCCAAGCGGCGGGTCAGCCAATTTAGATACTTAAAAGCTTGTTACAAGGTAGTTAAGCATCATTTTACCATGTACTTATCATTTTACCAGGTTTTCCACGCGTTTCCCGGAGTGTGGGAATCACGTCAGGTAAGGAGGTCAGGTGTTGTATCAGAATGGAATGATTTACTAACTTGACAGCTGCAAATGGTCTATAAAAGCTTCCATTTCATAGATCTTCACTTTTCAAGGTTAGAAGCTATTGCTTACTGCATTTAGAAGACAGGTTGAGCTTTATGCAGCTTGCAAGTGTTTGGAGCAAACTCTCTATCCAATGTCACCTCTTTGGAACAATCTCTCTCACCATTGACAGCTCGCTTCTGTCATCTCAACCTCACCTGCCATCTATTCCATCAACATTGGTGCCCCTGAAAATATCTCACCTTGGTCCTCAGAATCCCAACACGATCATCCCCAACACCAGAAGCCCCGGCACACCAGCAGCAATAACATCCACACCAACCTTCTCTGCAATCAACTGATGCTGCACTGGACACAGGGCATCAGCACCCGACTACATTGCTGCCCGGGACACCAGAGATGGCCTCACCATGGCCAGATTTACTTCACTTAACACTGTACCCCCTGGCTGTCACATGATGTGCCAGGTTGGCACCACCCCACACCAGAACCATAAAGCATCCCTACAATGTCCAAATCATTCCTTTCACACTCATCACTATTGGGGTGGGGGTGGGGAGGGGGGGGGAACGTTATGTCTCACCATTCACTGGAACTCATTAACACACTTTCAAAGGTGAACACAAATCTGTCCAAGAAGGAAAAGTTGTGAAAATTATGATTTCAATGCTTGACAACATATTAACAGAAACTTCACATGAACATTGGCTAAAGCACACAACTGCCTACCCTTTTGTGTTGTTAGTTTGAATGATTGGACAAGGATCAGGGTGAATGTGAGGGGTGGCTAGTGAGATGGGGAAGTGATAATGTAGATAGAGAGGGATGGGTGGAGGTGCAAGGTAAGTTGGTGTGAGTAAGAATGTGCAGGAGTAGGGTAGGGAAGGCAGAGTGATGGGGAGGGAAGGCAGCGTGATGGGGATGTGATGAGTGGCACAGCAGGATGAGGTTGAGTGTGGCTTTGCAGTAACGTTTTGTGATCTACTGAGATCATTGAAAGGTTTGTGCCACTGCAGCCTGGTCCTCCTGACGACATCCCTGCTTGTGTCCTCCTGTGCAATGTGCAACCAGGCTGGGGAGGTTTCTTCCGCCTATGGGAAGGGAAGAGAACCTCCCTGCATCCTGTGGCTCACCTCCATAAGTATATGGAGGGAGTCATGGGAGAGCCTGTGTGCAGCCGTGCACCTCTGTGCAGTTCTTCTCAGTGTTTGCAGCACCTCAATGCTGTAGAACACTGACAGCACAAATGTCAAAATGCATGTGAACATGGTCCCCTTAAGGAAACCGGCTGATGACGCATCATCAAATGACGTCATCAGACCCGTTTCTTTTTAATTGGCTGGGAACCTCGCACGGCGGGCTTAGCAAGCCCAATCAGGGCAAAATCACTTGGAGGAGGTGGAATGAAGACGAGAGTGGGGTTTGAGGCCGCTGTCTGCTCCGGCAGCACCGGACTCTCCACGGCTGGTGAAATCGCAGCCAACGTTTCAGGTCAATGACCTATCATCAAAGCTTTCATGGAGCTGAAATATTATGGGGAATTTTAACCCCCCCCCCCGCAAAAAAAAAACAGGTGGGTTTGGTTCGAGTGGGCTGTGAAATTTAAAAAAATCTCAAACCCGAACCCAACTCGCCTCGAAGCCGCCCACTTCCGGTTTTGGTGGGGGGCAACCAACCCACTCCCGGGAGGGTGCGTGCCTCTGACTTTATCTGTCTTCCATGTTTAACCCTGGCTGGCCGGGTTTCCTGGGCCTCAGGAAACCCGGCAGCTAAAGGGAGGTAAGGACTGCTGCATGGAAGAGGTGAATGCTTTTTCAGCACTGCTTGTGGGCCAGGAAGAGCAGGAATGCTTCCCCCCCCGGCCCACCAAGCTTACCCCCCCCCACAAGATCGGAGCCCCCCCCAGGATTGGAGCCCCTCCCCCCAAGATTCAGACTGCCCATGCTACCACTAACCCAGCTACAAGATCCCTACCTGTTCCTGGACTGCAGCCTCCTCCAGTGCGTTCCTTGCCCGACAGGGAGCCAATCCTGTCAATCAGATAGGCTTCCGGGTGGGGAACCTGCTGGAAAAATAAGACGCACACTGCGGAGTCAAAACTCCACCACATGTCGGGAAACCTGGACTTCTGAATTTCCAGCCACAACTCCTCCCCGCCTCCACCCCCCCCCTCCGCCACCCCACCCCCTCACCAGCTCGGAAAACCTGCCCCAATCAAGATCGGGGCCATTAACCTCTCCACCGATGCTCAGTGTTTCCAACATTTTCTGAGGTAATTATGTGAGCAGTTTGAAAGCTGTACAGAAGATTTGTTCACAGGGATTGCAGTGACCAGTTTTAATTCCTGATAGATTCCTATATTATATTATAATTTCCATTTCATAAGTTGAAAAAATACATGTTCTTAACTCTATGCTTACACTGTTGAACAATTGCCTTAAGCTTACTGAAGTACTTGGCTATTGCCTTGTTGCCTGATTATTGCAGGGTATAACTGCAGTACAATTCATAAAGCATAAGATCAGAAAAACACATGTCACCAAACCAAACAAGATTCCATGAGGTCAGAAAATGATTGCAATCTTTATTTGGTGCAGAAATACTGCTGCAGATTTGAAACAGTAGAATTAGTAACTTTTTGATCTGCTTCGCTGTTCCAACAAAGTTACTGTACTGTTACAACCTTGTGTATTTTATGGACTTTCTCCATGGATTCAGAACACTTCCCATAAACAGTCTTTGTCCACTGTGGCTGAGAAGCTGTAGTTTTATTGATAATATATGCCCTTCACAGAATTGTGTGACTCAACTACCTTTACCTGTACTAAGCTGCTTACTGGAATTGCCATAGTCTTGTGCTACAATACCACACTCTCTAGCCTCTAAAGTATGCACACTGCCAGTTTCTGAGTTGGTGTCTGCGGGTGACAGATGCAGTGACGCTGTGTCTTCTTTTTCTTCTTCTCCCCCCTCGCTCTCCTGCATCGCCTCGGGGAGAGGCTGCTTGGGTGCTTGGTCTTGATTAGCTGAAAGCAGAAAGGTACAAGAGTCGGATTACGGTGAAGGGAGGGGGTGTGGATGGGGAGGGGGGCGTGGAAGCAAGATATGCATGCATATAGCATCAGCACCTTGAAAGTGAGAAGAGATTGTGGGATGAGGGGGTAGTGGGATGTGAGAAGAAGGATTAGGAATGAGCATACCATTGTTGTCCCCATGGGCTTCAACCTCGCCAGTTGCCATGGCCTCCATTATCTGCTCCCAATGATCTCCGGCACACTCTCCTCCAGCTGGCTGAGGTCATGGGTGAAAGCTTGCCCCCCCGCCTGTCTGTCTGCCACTGCTCTCTCTGATGATGCGTGACCTTGGCCTGCAAGAGAAAGAGAAGTGTGTGAATGAGTGTGGTGCAATGTGTTTGGGTGATGTGCCTGCAATAGTTGAATAGCTGTCAGTGTGTGCAAGGTGTGAGATGTGGGTGTGAGTGTTGTAACAGTGGTAAGGTTGTGAGGGTGAAGTGAAGCTCTGATTGTGAGGTGTGAGTGGTGAAAGGTAGAGATAGTTGTTAGGTGAGTGCTGGGGGTGTGGTGCACTGAGCAGTGTGTGAGGCTTGTGGTGCAGATGGTGGGATATAACATTTGCTGAAATCTTCACTCACCTTGACTTGCTAGATGAGGTCATTAAACTTCTTTTGGCACTGGACGGCCGAGTTTGGGACCATGGTGCTGGCCGTCACATGGGCGGCAATCTCCTGACAGAGCCTTCGAGAGGTGTGCGTCAAGGGCTTCCAAACATGAGTGGGAGTTAGACTGGAGCTGATATTGGCCCAACTGTTGAGTGGTAAGCCAGTGATCAGTGGTTTTAGTGCTGAGATCAAGGCTACAATCATGTTAATGAGGACTGAGCATGAATTCTGCGTGTTAAACTGTGCCAGGTCTAGTTAACATCGTTGGTCCTTAACATTGCCTGTTTCGTGGTCATATCCAATTTCTAGGCCACAAGCCCTTGTTGCTGGCCAGCTGAATTCAACAGGCTGTATCTCCTCATCTGTCTGGGGGATGACTGGATTTGAAGTATGATGAATGTAACACAAACCTTATATATGGATGTGATAAATCCATGTAGTGGAACAAGAACTCGAAGAGGCAATATCTTGGAACTAGTACGGGTATTTTATTAAACGAACAGAGTAACAAACATCATGCCTGCATCCTGACATTCCACCTTTGCTGACCTTAACAGGAAGCAAACCTCTGACCTTAGCAGCAGCATTGGCTACAGCACCACCTGGTGGATAACCTTAATCATAACATCCCAGATTACTATATCCCGCCCCCCTTAAGATTTCAGTATGCATTTCTTAACAGACAACCATTCCTGAGGGTCACATAAGGAGTCTCCATTCATCATGTTCCATACTTGATGAATCTAACAGTTCAGCATCACTCTCTCTGGTGGCTTGCGAGTCCTTTGTGAACGTCTAACATTAAAGTCCCTGCTTGTTTGTGGTGAAGCCACCAGCTGCTCCTGAGCAGTGCTCAGAGTATCTGACTCTGCAACGATGGTTTCCTCTTGACGAATAGGTTCCTGTGGAATTGTCTCTGTCCCTGGGGGTGGCACCACAGATGCACTTGGATAACTGGGGGCAACCCTGTCTTCAGTCATTGCATCTGGAACCTTCATTTCAATTTCCCCTTGTCTGGGAAGTACCTGATCTACATGTCTGCGTACTACCCTACCATCTCCCAACATGACCTTGTATGATACTGGACCTGTTATTGAGTCTATGAAGCCAGGAATCCACTTTGGTCCATAACTGAAATTCCTGGTAAGGACCGCATCTCCTTCTCCAAAACTTCGGCTCTTTGTTCTTTTGTCATGGTTCTCTTTTTGTTTGTTTTGTCTGTTTTCCATTTTCCTTTTTAGGTCTGGGTGGACAAGGTCAAGAGTGGAGCGTAGTCTACGACCTAATAACATCTCAGCAGGAGAGAGTCCTGTGGTGGATTGAGGTGTTATTCTGTAGCTGAACAGAACCCGTGACACTTTGGCTGCTAAACTCCCTTCTGCACTTTTTTTCATCATCTCTTTAAATGTTTGTACGGCTCTCTCCGCAAGTCCATTCGAGGACGGATGATATGGAGCCGAGGTCACCTACACTATGCCATTTTTCTCAAGAACTCTTTTGTCTCTGTACTCACGAAACAAGTGGCATTGTCACTCACCACGATCTCCGGTCGCCCTTGATTACTGAAGCTCCGACGCAGGCAGTCTATAGTAGTAGTGGCAGAAGCAGAATTTACAGGATAAACATCAATCCATTTGGAATGTGCATCAATGATTATGAGGAACATCTTCCCCATGAATGGACCCACATAATCTAAGTGCAATCTTCTCCATGGTTTATCTGGCCACTCCCAGGGGTGGAGAGGAGCAGCTGCTGGTGCCTTCCGGTGTTCCTGACAAGTGCTGCATGTCTTGACTAGATTTTCTATCTCCTCATCTAGCTTTGGCCACCACAAGTAACTCCTAGCCAAGGCTTTCATACGTGAGACCCCAGAATGACACTGATGTAGTTGCTCTAGGATAGACTGTCGTGCTGGCTGTGGAATAATCACTCGTGCTCCCCACAACATGCAACCATCCTGCACACTCAGCTCTGTCTTCCTGACACTGTAGGGTGTGAAATCAGTCCCTTCCGGATGCTGTGGCCATCCCCTCACCACATATTCTCGAACTCTAGACAGTACTGGATCTTTACCTGTCCATGTTCTTACTTGCTCTGCAGTCACAAGTGCCATGTCAGTGTCCTCCAACATCAAAACTCTGTCCTCTGGAGCTGCATGGATAGGTGTGCCTGGCAGTGGAAGACGGCTCAAGGCATCTACGTTCCCATGGTACTTGCCCGCCTTGTAGACGATGACATACTCATATGCCCTCAACGTCACTGCCCACCTCTGGATCCGGGGTGACACCATCTGTGGAACTGCTTTCATTTCATTGAAAAGAGAGAGAAGAGGTTCATGATCGGTGCATATGGTGAACTTCCTGCCATATATGTACTTGTGGAACCTCTGTAACCCAAACATTACTGCTAACCCCTCTTTGTCTAACTGGGAATAGTTTTTTCCGCTGGTGTTAGAGTTCGGGACATAAACCCGATTGGTCTTTCAGTTCCATCTTCCATGCAGTGTGAAAGAACTGCCCCCACCCCGTAAGGTGAAGCATCACAAGAGAGAATTATGTCTTTCTCTGCATTGTAGTGAACCAGCACATCCGATGACAGCATCAGTTTCTTGGACTGTTCAAATGAAACCCCCTGCTCCTCTCTCCACTGCCACTGTGTCTCCTTGTGCAGTAGTTTGTGAAGAGGTGCTAACACAGTTGACAAGTTTGGTAAAAACCTGTTATAATAGTTCAGCAGTCCCAGGTAAGCTTTTAACTCAGCCACATTTGTAGGAGCAGGGGCGTCCTGCAGTGCTTGTACCTTCTCCTTGAGTGGATGGAGCCCGGTGGTGTCCACCCTGTGTCCCAGGAACACTGCCTCATTTCCCAGGAAAGTGCACTTACTCCACTTGAGAGGGCAGACAGGGCCTCAGGTTAATGTCCAAAAGACGGCGCCTCCAACAGTGCAGCACTCCTCAGCACTACACTGGTGTGTCAGCTTAGATTTTGTACTCAAGTCCCTGGGGTGGAACTGGAACCCACAACCTTCTGATCTAGAGGCGAGAGTGCTACTGTAGAGCCACAGCTGACACCTGACACCAGTTTATTCTTAAGTATTCGAACAATTCTAGTTTGTCATGTTTCTCCTTTCGCAGAATGCTTGCTACCATGTATCGGAGCCCAGAAATTAATGTTTGCAATATTAGTGCAGGAACACTAAACATGTTGTGGTCGAAATTTGCCCAGGAGTATTTTCAGGCCCAGGCTTGGCATTGTGCAGGCAAGTGGGCACCACTGAGAGGCCCGAGGCCAGCCCGAAATTGGGCCTTAGGCCTCATTAACATTTTACGCCAGAAGTACCAGCATCTGTCGTGCCTTCGCAGGCAACTCGCACATTGCAAATTCCAAATATTGGGCACTTGCCTTGCCAGTAATGGTCCGAAGGTAAGTCTCAGGAGTGAGGTTGGTGTGGGCAACAGGGGAGGGGGGAGAAGGAGGCAATCGCGACAACTGTGGAATCGGGAGAATACTCCTGTTCTTCCTTTCTCCACATGAAGGTTTTAAAATAAATTTAATTGAAAATAAAGAATATCTTTAGTTGATGGTCGCACATTGTGAACTATTTTTACAGAGAGGTTCTGCAAGGGCCTAACATCTGTTTTAGGCGGCCGATCGGAATGACTGTAAGTCCGCCTACACCAATATGGTGACGTTCGTAATGCAGGCATTGATCGGGCGTGGGATGTTGCGTCCCAAAATTGGTCCTCTTTACCCCCATTTTCTGCCCAGAAAACAGCTGCCAAAAGGATCCCTCTTTCTACCCTATTACGTGATACTTCTCTATCCATTATTTTAACAGAAGCATTAATCAATTTATTTTAACAGTCACTTACCAGTCGATTTTAACTCCGACACCAACCCCCCCCACAAACCCCTGCCCCCGCCCAGTGGGAATGGTGCATGGAAGGGGTTAACATCAGGCCGAGTTCACTTACCGGCCTGAGACTGCATTGTTCCCGCCCGGCGAGATCTTAACTTCACCGACTTTGAAGTTGGCTGAGGTTCCCGCAGCAGGCGAGCAAGGGCATAATTTAAATTTAAAAGTCTAGGCCCAGTGACGTTATCGGAGCCTTGAGGCGATTTCCACGACGACTCAGGGGAGGCCCGCCCGGTGTCAAAGTCGCCAGAGAAACCAGGTGGGAGGCAGCAGAGTGGCCAGTAGAGGCCAAAATAATTACGATATTAACTCATTGGAGGAGCAAGACAAAATACTCTTGTCCCGGCCCTCCCCCTCCTTCCCCACTTCGACATCTGTTTGGGATCCCACCCCCACCCCCATCACTTACTTTATGCCAGGACCCATTTCCTTAGGTCCCTGGTGGCGGCGGCTCCTGCCTCAATTCCCACTCCCACCCGGCCGGCCTTGACATAATTCCCACCAGCTTTGAGCAGGACACCGACGTCAATTATTCAAATGATTTGGACAGGTTGGGTGATTGGGCAGAAGCATGGCAGATGCAGTATAATGTGGATAAATGCGAGGTTATCCGCTTTGGTGGCAAAAACAGGAAGGCAGATTATTATCTGAACGACAATAGATTGGGAGAAGGCGAAGTGCAACGAGACCTGGGTGTCCTAGTGCACCAGTCGCTGAAGGTAAGCATGCAGGTGCAGCAGGCGATTAAGAAGGCAAATGGTATATTGGCCTTCGTATCGAGAGGATTCAAGTACAGGAACAAGGATGTCTTGCTGCAGTTGGACAAGGCCTTGGTGAGACCACATCTTGAGTATTATGTGCAGTTTTGGTCGCCTTATCTGAGGAAGGATGTTCTTGCCATGGAGGGAGTGCAGCGAAGATTCATCAAACTGATACCTGGGATGGCAGGAATGACGTATGAAGAGAGATTGGGTCGATTGGGCTTATACTCGCTGGAGTTTAGAAGAATGAGAGGGGATCACATTGAAACTTATAAAATTCTAACAGGACTGGACAGACTGGATGCAGGAAGGATGTTCCCGATGGCCGGGGAGTCCAGAACCAGGGGTCACAGTCTAAGGATAAGGGGTAAGCCATTTAGGACTGAAATGAGGAGGAATTTCTTCACCCAGAGAGTGGTGAACCTGTGGAATTCTCTACCACAGAAGGCAGTGGAGGCCAATTCATTAAATATATTCAAGAAAGAGTTGGATATATTCCTTAAGGCTAAAGGGATCAAGGGATATGGGGAGAAGGCAGGGACAGGGTACTGAATTTGGATGATCAGCCATGATTTCATTGAATGACGGAGCAGGCTCGAGGGACCGAATGGCCTACTCCTGCTCCTATCTTCTATGTTTCTATGTTTCTAAATGCTGCCCATAAGATGAAATCAGCCCGGACCTCGCTTCATTCATAACTGCCAGGTGCGCCAGCAGCTTTGGGCCTCCCACGCATCATGCCTGCCCCTCCCTTTAAAATCGGGACCTTAAACTCTTTAGGTGAGTGGGCATCCCCAGTCACAGGCTTCTCCACTGTCCTTTGCCAGTGCTACAACAATGTTTAGCCAGCAGGGGGTGCTATTCAAGCAACATCAACTGAATGGACAACGTGCCCTGTCCAATGAAATACCTTGCATCGGCATGATGCTTCACTTACCAGTTGAGAACAGAGAAAACCTTCTCAACTGAGGCAGGCAAGCGCGAGTGACGGGCAGCCTGGGACTTCATCTTGTTATTTTCTGGGTGGAAGTCAAGTGTTGAACCGTTTAAACTAGTGGGCTGCCCCTCAAGTTAATCTTTAAATTATAGATACAGCAACTGTGGAGATGAATTATAAATATAATAAGAGATAAATAATAGATAAAATAAAAATAACAAATACCTATCTCAAATCAAGTAGAAGAAGCAAACTCTTTTAAAATTTTATTTGACATTAAAGTTGAATATTCGAATCTGGGGAAGGTTTGGTGGTGACTGGAGAAAAGCGCACTTAGAAACAATTTCACACCAAGAATGCTAAAGGCCAGGCTATATAAATTGTATCACGTGACATGATTATAATGATTTTTATCACTAACACTGCAACACATTCATTGACATTTAAAAAAATATCTAATTAAACTTTCATAGTTTAAAATGAAATGTGGAAAATTATACATCATTTTTATTCAGCCTCAACAGCTCTGCAACCATGTGAATTCAATCTGAATTTTTTTTTACTGTTTTGTTATTACTCAGATCTGTGTGAAGAAAGTATTTCTTTTTCCATTTTCATTCCATATTAGAAGCTGCAAATGCAAAATTGTACAGAAGAGAATAGTGTTACACCTAATCAACATATGTGATGTAAATTGAACTTGGAACAGCCAGAAACAGGCTGCTCTGAAATATCAGTTAAAACACTATCATGTTGAGCCATCAGGGAAAGCTTACATCGTATATTTGCTGGAGAATCAACTGTTTTAATGGAGTTACTGGGTTATTATCTTAGTTTTCTTAGGTTTCAATGTTATTATTTATAACGGTCGATATAATTAGTGATGAGATAGCATCATTGTCATTCTCTCATTAATTTGGCAAATTATCTTGTAAAGCACTTCATTATTGTCCCATTAACAGGCTCGTGGTTTAATTAGCTGCGACCCTTAGAAACTAGTTGACTATTTACCAAACTCTTTCTTCCAGGATCTAATTCTAAGCTGCCCCATATAAAATACAATTACTGGCTATCATTCCTTCAAAAAGATGAACACCAACTGGTTTTATTAAAACTTAAAACAGAGATAGCAAAGTTTCAAAATCAAAATTATTTCAGGCTTCAGCCCTTCATCCAGTCTCAGTGATTTTCTTTTCGTCTTTATGTTTGGCTAACTGGAAATCTGCAGGCACTGTTCCGAATAGGATGTCTGCCATTTTATCGTCCACTGTCCCAACTTATGTAGATCTGTGTTGTGTATGTACCTTTAAGAGAATAACTGGTCTCAGACTGCAGTACCGGCAGTGACCACCCCTGTATAAAAGGCACTAGTGAGCCTCTGTAGTTTCAGTTTCCCGATTGACTTCAATCAGTAAAGACTTGTTTTGTTCAACTCCTGCTGTCCGTGTCTCAATCATACACGGACATAATACTGGCGACGAGCAGATACGAACTTACCTACAGTCTGCACCACCTCCTGGGATCCATTCCTGCAGCGAAGTGAGCAGAGGTCGAGGCCAGAAGGAAGAAAGAAGCAGTAGAAACGGGCGTCGACCGTGGGCATCCGCCCCTGTGTTAGCGGAGTTGAAGATTGCTGGAGAAGCTGTCGAAAGCGGGGCCTGGTTCCTGTCGACGGTGCTTCAGCTAATCGGGCTGGTGGCAGGTAGTACACTGATCCTTCCTGGGCTGCGGCGGTCGCGAACTCGAGCGGGTGGCTTGCAACGGGGTCAAGCAGCGTTGTCGGGAAGAGGCGAGAGAGAGGGTGGAGCACACAGGGCGCGGCCGGTGCTACGAAGCCGGGCTGCGTATAGACCCGAGAAGAGAGAGGCAAGAGTCCCACAGGGTTGTTCCACGACGGGAAAATAATAAAAAAAGAAATATTAAACGCGCAGGAAACCACGAGGAGCTGCAGGTTGCAACGGAAACCGCGGAAAGCAGCGCAAGCAACAGCGGGGAAGAAGGCAAAGCGCGGGAGGCGCCATCTTAATCAGCGGGGAAGAAGGCAAAGCGCGGGAGGCGCCATTTTGTTAAATCGGGGAAGAAGGCAAAGCGCGGGAGGCGCCATCTTAATCAGCGGGGAAGAAGGCAAAGCGCGGGAGGCGCCATTTTGTTAAATCGGGGAAGAAGGCAAAGGGCGGGAGGCGCCATTTTAGATTTTCAAGATGCAGAAGACTGGCTGTATCACTGCCTTTGATAATACAATAGAGGACTGGACCACGTATGTGGAAAGAGTCGAGGTATATTCTGAGGCAAACGAAATAGCCGATGAGAAAAAGTCATCGGTATTGCTAAACTTAATGGGCGCTAGAACGTACGGCCTATTGCGGGACCTGATTACTCCAGCCAAACCGAAGGCGAAGAGTTTTAACAAAATTGTTGCTGTCCTACAGGAACACGTAAACCCTGCACCGCTGTTGATAGCAGAAAGATTTAAATTCCACAGGAGAACTCAGCATAAAGATGAGAGCAATGCTGAGTACCTTACGGAACTATGCAAGCTATCAAAGCACTGCCAGTTCGGAGCAGGACTGGCAGATACCCTACAGGACAAATTTGTCTGTGGACTCCTGAGTGAAGGAACACAGAAGAAGTTACTCTCAGAGAAAGAGCTGATGCTAGATAAGGCTTTCAGCGTGGCAGTATCGTACGAAGCAGCAGCCAGGGGAGCTGCGGAAATTCAACAAAAGCCACAGGAATACGGCACCCACGAAATGACACGGGGATTTGCAAAATGTTATCGCTGCGGCAGAACTAACCATGACCAGAAGGACTGCTGGTCCAAGGACAAAACATGCAGGCAATGCGGAAAGATGGGACACATTGCACGAGTTTGCAGGTCTGGGAAGAAGACCAGCGACAACAAAAAGGCTACTAAGGAACCGTACAAGAAAGTACAAAAGATGACGGACAGTAGTTCTGAAGACCAGATGAGTGATAGTGAATCCGGGAACAGGAGACTAAGCTGTCTCAAACTTCACAATGTAATCGCAAAAGAGGATCACCGAACCATTTGAGTCACCCTCACGATAGCAGGGTCCCAAGTTAAAATGGAATTGGATACAGGATCAGCGCTAACCATCATGAATCGACGAGACTACGAGCGGCTATTCTCACACATACCCTTGAGAGAGACATCCATCATCTTGACGATGTATACGGGGCAAAAAGTATACCCCAGAGGA
Source organism: Somniosus microcephalus (assembly GCF_052327205.1). NCBI lineage: Eukaryota > Metazoa > Chordata > Chondrichthyes > Squaliformes > Somniosidae > Somniosus > Somniosus microcephalus. The sequence continues at coordinate 28,862,724 of NC_140996.1, read as the reverse complement.
AAAATAAGGGTGCCTGTCGAATACAACGGCAAGAAAATACGGAAATTGTATCTCTACACACTGCAAAATGGTGGGCCACCGTTGTTGGGATGTGAATGGATCAGGAAGATAAGCTTAGATTGGCACTCCATTCATGGAATGACGGCGGACGGTAAAAAAGATGAAGACGTCACTTCTGGACGATTGTCAACAATCTTAGCTAACGCCAAAGAGGTATTTCAACAAGAACTGGGCACTCTTAAAGGCGTAACCGCCTCGATAAAAATAGAAGAGAATGCAATTCCCAAGTTTTTCAAAGCAAGACCGGTACCATATGCAATTCGCCCAGCTGTCGAGGCAGAGCTGGAGAATCTGGAGAAGGCAGGCATGTTGTTTAAGGTCGACTGGAGCGAGTGGGTGACACCCATCGTTCCTGTCATGAAGAAAACGTTAAGCAATAAGTCTGAGGAGCCAAGGAAGGTTCGCATCTGTGGGGATTTCAAGGTGACGGTGAACCCAGTCCTTCACACAGTACAATATCCTCTTCCAAGGATAGAAGACATCTTCGCCTCACTGTCTGGAGGGAAGCGTTTTACAAAAATTGACCTAGCACAAGCATATTTGCAGATGGAGGTTGAAGAATCCTCTAGGAAGTATCTCACGATAAACACTCACAAAGGTCTTTACCAGTATCATCGATTGGTATTCGGAGTAGCATCGGCTCCGGCGATATGGCAAAGAGCGATGGAACAAGTCCTGCAAGGGATTCCGGGGACTCCGTGTTACTTGGACGACATCCTTGTGACAGGTGAAGATGACAGTGAACACCTTAACAACCTAGAACAGGTGCTCACTGGACTACGGGAACATGGGCTACGAGCCAACCGCCCCAAGTGCGAGTTTTTTAAGAAACAGATATCGTATTGTGGCCACGTGATTGATGAAGAGGGGTTACATAAGTCCCCTGACAAAATTGAAGCGGTTGTTAAGGCCCCAGCGCCTGAAAATGTGTCGCAACTGAGGTCATTCCTCGGATTGGTGAATTACTACCATAAGTTTTTGCCGAATTTGTCGACAATTCTGCACCCACTGAACGCCCTGCTACGAACGGGAGTAGCATGGAAATGGAGCAATGACTGTAAGCGGGCCTTTCAGAAGAGTAAGGACTTAATCACTTCAAGAGAAGTCTTGGCTCACTACAACCCAGCACTGCCGATCAGACTGGCGTGTGATGCGTCTCCCTACGGCATTGGGGCGGTACTGTCACATAAATTCCTTGATGGTTTAGAGAGGCCGATAGCTTTTGCGTCACGCTCGTTAACTTCTGCCGAGCGTAACTACGCCCAGTTTGACAGAGAGGCCCTCAGCCTAGTGTGGGGGGTGAAGAAGTTCAATCACTACCTGCACGGTCAAAAATTTACTCTACTAACCGATCATCAACCTCTTGTCTCCATTTTCAACCCTCAGAAGGGTGTACTGATAATGACAGCGCAACGGCTGCAGAGGTGGTCCCTTTTCCTAGGGGCACACCAATATGGCATTGAGTACAAAGGAACTAAACAGCATGGGAATGCTGATGGATTGTCATGCCTACCGTTGCCGACGGTGGAAGAAGAAGACCTTGCAGTGGATCCAATGGAGTTATTCCACTCGACCATAGTCGAATGTCTCCCTGTGACGAATGCAAACATAGAAAAGGAAACACGGAATGACCCGACACTATCACGGGTCTATGATTTAACGGTGAAGGGATGGGCGAACCGCTGCTGCCAGCATTCTCGCCGAGAAGAGAACAGCTGTCAGTGTGCAGAGGAACCTTGATGTGTGGATCCAGAGTAGTAATTCCACCTAAGTTGACGGATAGAGTGCTCAATGAGCTTCATGAGGGTCATCTGGGTGGGGTAAAAATGAAGAACTTAGCCAGAGCGTTTGTGTGGTGGCCGGGAATCGATAGAGAAATCGAAGAGATGACCAAGAGCTGTGCAGGATGCCAGATGGTCCAAAACGCCCCACCACAAGCTCCTCTACATCCATGGGAGTGGCCCTCATCTCCATGGCAAAGGGTGCACATTGATTTTGCTGGTCCCTTCATGGACTCGATGTTTTTAATTGCGGTGGATGCACATTCAAAGTGGCCAGAGGTAATAAAAATGTCCTCAACCACCACGGAAAAAACTATCACAGTTTTACGAACCATATTCGCCAGGAATGGGCTGCCTGAACAGATTTGCTCTGACAATGGACCACAGTTTGTGTCTGAAGAGTTCCGGAGGTTCTTAAAGAACAATGGTGTTAAGCATTACACATCTGCCCCATATCATCCAGCCACTAATGGATTGGCCGAGAGGTTTGTTCAAACATTCAAGAAGGCTACCAAGGCAATGTGTAATGAAGATATACCCCCACAACACAAGGTGGACAACTTCTTGTTTGCCTACCGGAATGCGACACATGCGGTTACCAACCAAACTCCAGCCATGATGTTCTTCAATCGAAGACTACGATGCCGCTTGGATTTGGTTAAGCCAAACGTCAGAAGAGATGTGGAGAACAGACAGTTTCAGAATATGAATGAAAGGCCGACCAGGAGTTTTAAGATAGGTCAACCAGTTTTGGCCCGGGACTACCGCACTGAGAAATGGCAGCCAGGAACGATTTGTACACTGCAAGGACCTCTCATGTATACCGTGGACGTTGGAGAGAGCATTGTAAGACGCCATGCTGACCAGATTCTAGAGTCACTGGAAAACGTCAACTCCACGCCACGATCTGATACACCTGGCAATGAAATCGATGTACCAATTGCAGCTACCGCAGAATCGGTGATATTGGAAGCAGATGAACCAAACAACGACATTGATCCCGACTCAACTTTGCCAGAAGAACCTGATACCCCAAAGAGGCGTTATCCAGACAGAATCAGGAAGCCTCCTCAAAGACTGAACTTATACTTGCTTAAACTTAACCAATGTATCTAGCAACCGTAATTGTGATTGTAATTCGTTATCATTTAGTTGTTAAATGAATGTTATGTACTGTTTATCTAAAAGGGGAGGAATTGTTGTGTATGTACCTTTAAGAGAATAACTGGTCTCAGACTGCAGTACCGGCAGTGACCACCCCTGTATAAAAGGCGCTAGTGAGCCTCTGTAGTTTCAGTTTCCCGATTGACTTCAATCAGTAAAGACTTGTTTTGTTCAACTCCTGCTGTCCGTGTCTCAATCATACACGGACATAATAATCTGTTTCTGTGTAAATCTGCAAAATATCACCTTGATATACAGTTAACAGCCAGCCTATGTGAGTTACTGCAGGTATGCCTAGAGAGGGCAACAGGCAAGATGTGTTCTCTCAGGAGGTTGAGTTACTGATGCCTTACTTTCAATGGCATTATTTTCAAGTACCAACCTACGAGCAGCTAATCTTCACACCAACAACATTTCCGTACACATCAAATCATCTATACCAATGATATTTTGAAAAGAAATCATTACTAAAGGGGATGGAATGAATATTTTATTTAATTGGTTGCATTCTTTTCTTGTTGCTGGCTACTGGCAAACCCTATCGGTGCCATTACGTGCCTGATGTTTTGATCACTGCCAGTTAACCAATGCACTATGTAGTCAAGTTTCAACTTAGCACAAAGACAATCAATTTGCTTTAGTGAACAAAACAAAAGTGTACTTCCTTAAATGAGAAAGCATAATTTGGAGTTGAGGTAGAAGATCAGCCATGATCTTATTCAATGGCGGAGCAGGCTCAAAGAGTCGAATGGCCTACTCCTGCTCCTATTTCTTATGTTCTTATCAAGAAAGGAAGAACTTGCAATTATATAGTGCTTTTTATGTCCTCAGGACATCCCAAAGTGCTTCCCAGCCAAAGAAGTACTTTTGAAATGTATTCACTGTTGTAATGTAGGCAAAAGCACACAGCATCTCACAAACAACAATGAGATAAATAACCAACTAATTTGATAAGGTGATTTTGTTTGAGGGATAATTATTGGCCAGGACCTCTCCAGTTGTGCAGAGCTTTGGTCAGACTCCACCTGGAGTACTGCATTCAGTTTTGGGTACTGAATCTCAGGAAGGCTATATTGACCTTGGAGGGGGTACATCGCAGATTCACCAGATTGATAGAAACATAGAAAAATAGGAGCAGGAGTCAGCCATTCGGCCCTTCAATCCTGCTCCACCATTCAATATGATCATGGCTGATCCTCTATCTCAATACCATATTCCCGCTCTCTCCCCATACCCCTTGACATCTTTTGCATCTAGAAATCTATCTATCATAGAAACATAGAAACATAGAAGATAGGAGCAGGAGTAGGCCATTCGGCCCTTCGAGCCTGCTCCGCCATTCAACGAGATCATGGCTGATCATCCAAACCCCAGCACCTGGTCCCTACACCGACAGCCATCCCGCCCAAGCCCTATCTCCTTCTTAAATATATTCAGTGACTTGGCCTCCACAGCCTTCTGTGGAAGAGAATTCCACAGGTTCACCACCCTCTGAATGAAGAAATTTCTCCTCACCTCAGTCCTAAATGTCCCACCCCGTATCCTGAGACTGTGATCCCTCGTTCTAGACCCCCCAGCCAGGGGAAACATCCTCCCTGCATCCAGTCTGTCTAGCCCTGTCAGAATTTTATACGTTTCAATACAAGGGCTTAAACAGTTAGATTATGAGGATATGTTGCATAAACTTGAGGTTAGAAGGTTGAGGAGTGATCTAAATGAGGTGTTTAAAATGATAAAGGGACTATTTCCTTTGGTGGTGGAATCCAGAACAATGGAGCACAGTCTTAAAATGAAAATTAAGCCATTTAGGAGTGAAATCAAGAAGCACTTTTTCACAGAAAGGCTAGTGGAAATCCAGAACTCTCTTCCTCAAAAGGCCGCAGATGCTGAACCAATTGAAATTTTAAAGACCGAAATCAATAGATTTTTGTTGGGTAAGTGTATCAAGGGATATGGAGCAAAGGTGGATGAATAGAGTTGAGGTACAGATCAGCCATGATCCAACTGAATGGCGGAACAAGCTTGAGGGACTGAATGACCTACTCCTGCTCCTATGTTTTTATGGCAAGAGACCTCCCCTGCTGGTCTTTGAATAGTGTCATGGAATCTTTTACATCCACCAGAGATTCCAGATAGGCCTTAATTTAACTTCTCACCTAAAAGACCATGCAGCACTCCCTGAGTACTGTACTGATACATCTGGTGGGATCTGTTTTAATGCTGGGGAATGGAATATTTCCAGCTTTTAGTCATTGTCAGCTGTGGCTCAGTGGTAACTGAGTCAGATGGGCATGGGTTCAGGTTCCACTCCAGAGATTTGAGCACAAAAGTCTAGGCTGACACTTCAGTGCAGTACTGAAAAAGTGCTACACTGTCAGCGGTGCTGTCTTTTGGGTGGATGGAAAGAGGGGTTACCTGTTCATCGTAGACTTTTTAATCTTTCTGTTTGTGATTATATGGGTTGACAATAACTTTTGGTCCATTTGGAAAATTAACATTCAGAACAGAAGGGCTGATTTCCCAATCGGGTGCTCCTGACGAGAAGCTATGCTTGCAGGCAGCACAGGCCAGCAAATTGTGGGCCCACAGTGCCTGACTTTCCATCTATTTAAACTAACTAATAGAAAATAAGACAATGTGGGTCCGCTCATTTCCAACAATGCTTCCTGAGATTGCCGCTCCTTTCTGGGAATCGGCCTTATAGTCTATTCTGGCAGCGGTTGGCACAGATAGTAAAGAAAGAAAGATCTTGCATCTATATAGCGCCTTTCATGACATCAGAACATCCAAAAACGCTTTACAGCCAATGAAATACTTTTGAAGTGTAGTCACTGTTGTAATGTAGGAAACGCAGCAGTCAATTTGTGCACAGCAAGCTCCCACAAACAACAATTAGATAAATATTAGCCAGGATTCCAGGGAGAACTCCCCTGTTCGTCTTTGAAATAGTGCACCTGAGAGTGTGGATGGGACCCGGTTTAACGTTCCATCCGAAAGACGGCACCGCTGACAGTGTAGCACTTTTTCAGTACTGCACTGGAGTGTCAGCCTAGACTTTTTGTGCTCAAGTCTCTGGAGTGGGACCTGAACCCATGCCCATCTGACTCAGTTACCACTGAGCCACAGCTGACAATGACTAAAAGCTAGAAATATTCCACTCCCCAGCACTGACATTTCATCTTAAAGAACATAAAATTCACCTAAGGTTGTAAGAAAAATGAGAAGTCACAACCATTTTGCAAATTCTTTTGAAAGCTTACCTTTTTCCAGACCTATCAATACCCATTCATTAGGAGTATGTCACTCTTAAAAGCAAACTCAGTTCCATATGGTAAATGGGTTTGCAATATATGCTGTGTTAGTGAACATAAATACCAAAATTAACATTTCCCCAATATCGATAATTCTGTATTTGTAGGGCCTGAAAATACGCTGTGGGATTCTAGTTATAAAGGGTTAACACATTTGTCTCAAATTCCCCTCTCTGCCAGAGGCATTAACCCATTTAAAATGAACAGATGAACGCCTCTGCTAAAATATCAGGGAGGAATTTCATATATGAATACATAAAACCTTGGTGTAATTCCATGGCCATAGGTCATAGAATTTTTTTTAAAGACTATTTAGTACACTGGAATAATTATCTACAATAATGAATTACAATCTATATTGCACTGTTTCTTTAACTCTCTTTTTTACTGCACTTCATTGTGAAGTCATCAATATTCCCGCAGTTTACGGATTTAATAAAACCAGAACAGTCGCTTGGCAACTGTAATACGCCACAAATGTTGGAATGTGCAACACCAATGGACCATTAATTTTACAATTTCCTCTCCTCACTTAAGTACATCTCATTGAAAATTCTTTTTTTCCAGTCATTAAAACCTCTTAAAGATGCCCTTGCTTTAAAACATTGTAATAAGTTGAATTTAATTATCAGTTTCAACCTGTTGATAACAATTAACTTAGAGACCACAGCAGTTCCGCTCTGGGGCACTGTTGTGGTGAATGACCCATATACTGGAGAGGCCCCTCTGATTATATGGAATTATACAACACAGACTCCCCTGCATATCAAGTTCTCTATTTCCATCCATTAGAGATATGTTATAGCTTGCCATCAGGGGAAACACTAAATCACTGGATAAAGAGCCTGACATAAGGCATTGTCAGTGCAGCTCCAGAGCAGGTCAGCAGCACTACAGCTGTCCCAAAGTTTTCATCATGGGGCAATAGGACATTATAGCCGAGGTCAAAGGCCACGCCAGATGTGAACAGGCAATTACTTCGATCACACTGTGCTGTCACTCCAGGGACGTTTGACAAGCACCGTGTGTGTGTGACTCTTTAAAGGCACCATCACAACCCAATTACAGAGACTTTACATTAGAAGGACCATCGAATGACATGTGTATTGTATTCAATAAAACACTTCTTCAGCATCATACAAAAGCATTCTGAGATCTTCACTAATAGCGTTAAATGCTTATAATGTGAACTGGACGTAGATTTGAGTAATCAACCGTAGATTACCTCTCAATAAACTGATTGTAATTACATCCTGTTTGTTAATCCTTTAGTGCGAACATTAGCATACCTTGACATCAGCTGCTGACACAGAAGTAAGCTGAAACGGAATTAAATACTTTGTAAAATTAAAAAATTCAAAGATGAAGAGATCACAGCTCTAATATAACCAATGAGTTCAGATTACAGCTATAAATCTTTTGTTGTTAACAATGATACCTGAACCCATTAGTTAGATGCCTTATAATGGGTCCCAGGTATCCATTGTTCTCTATATAATGGAGGAAAGAGATAAATATATTTCTTGTTGCATTACATTTTACAGCAGCTTCCACAAGAACAGCAATGTATGCATATTTAGTGCAATAAAAAGCTTATGCTAAAGTTATTTATTTATATATTTTAGATTTAAATTCTACTTTGTTTTTGCCATTGTCTATTTCTAATCAAGATGATGAGCAAGCTAGTTGGTCCCAGTCCTGCATCAATGCTGCTTTATGACTTAGTTACAAAGTGGTGGTGCGAGAGCTCGGAATTACTCCATCCCTCTTTATAGTCCCTCCTTTCCTGCAGGAAAGTGCGTGGCTTCTCCTTGACATCACCTCTGATCATTTGGCCGAGGCTGGAAACCACCCGGTGGGCCATTAGAGACTCAGACCCGCTCCCTTCCACTCCAAACTACTATGTTAATGGACTACACGGTTATGTTTAGCACCAAAAAGAGCTTCACAGCTAAGAAATTAATTTTGAGCTGAATAACCAGTTTATTGGCCTCTTGCATTGTTCCACGGAAGCTCAGCGTAAGCTTGAGGAACAGCACCTCATCTTTCGATTAGGCACTTTACAGCCCGCCAGACTCAACATAGAGTTCAACAATTTCAGATCATAACCTCGGCCCCTATCATATATACATTTTTTATTCACACCTTTTGTTTGTGTCTTTTCCTCCCTCCCACATGGCAGCTGTCCTTCATTCTGCCAGCACAATTTACACTTCATCTAGAGCCATCCTTTGTTTCTTAACCTGTCCCATTACCATCTCCTTTTGCCTTGAATATCGCTTAATGTCTCTTAACCTCTCCTGCCTTCCATCCTATCACAGAACTTCCCTTTTGTTCTTTCATCCCCTCCCCCCTTTCCCAGCCCCTACACTTGCTTAAAAATCTGTTCCATTTCCTGTTTTTTTCCAGTTCTGACGAAAGGTCATCGACCTGAAACGTTAACTCTGTTCCTCTCTTCACAGATGCTGCCTGACCTGCTGAGTATCTCCAGCATGTTCTGTTTTTATTTCAGATTTCCAGCATCTGCAGTATTTTCTTTTTGTATCTTTTTTATGGTTGTGTTAGTTGAGGGACCAATGTTGGCACCAGGACAGCTCCCTGCTCTTCTTTGAAAAAGTGCCATGGAATCTATCACATCAGACATTACATTGTAATATATGCTTACGTGTTCCGCTAGCAGGTAAGCATGTCAAAAACGCAACAGATGACAGACGCCACCACAAATAACATTAAAGGCCGTGCCCACTGAGACACGCACCCTGGCACTGTAGCTTTGACATTTTGGGGAGTCATAGATTGTATCAAGAGAGTCTTGTCAGCAAGCAACATTAGTGGTTGTATCTATCTTCATTGCAGGTGGGAGGATGGATGGGAAGGTAGGTAGGTAATAACTTGTAAAACATATTTGCTGTAATATAGTTTAGCCCTGTTTTCAAGGATGTTGGTGATCCACTACCTCATTACTTTGTACATTAGTATTTTGTTCACATACTTCACCAGGATGAATAAGTATATTTAATGATGCCGCTTGTCAGCTCTTGGCTCAGTGGTAGCACTCTTGCCTCTGAATCAGTAGGTCCTGGGCTCAAGCCCCACTCCAGAGGCTTGAGCACAATAATCTAAGCATAATAAGGAAATGCTGCACAGTTGGAAGTGTCATCTTTCACATGAAATGTTAGAATCTGCCCTCTCAGGTGGATGTAAAAGATCCCATAACATTTGAAGAACAGCAGGGGAATCCTGCCCAGTATTTATCCCTCAACCATCATCATTAAGCAGATATTACTGTCTGTGGAACTTTGTGCAAATTGGCTGCTGTGTTTTCCTACATCACAACAGTGTATACACTTCAAAAGTATTTAATTGGCTGTGGAACACTTTGCGATGCCACGAAAGGTGGTATATAAATGTAAGCTCTTTCTTTATGTGACTGTGATTGCAGCAGCCGTAACTTTCTGCCAAACCTTTCTTTGGGGGGCAGGGGTGAAGGGTGGGGAAGAAAAGCCAAAAGAGCAAGGCATAATTTCTTTACAGTCACGTCACAATGTATTCTGATGACATTTACACCATTACATCATGTGCTTGCAAATGAAAAAAGGCAAAAGACTTGCCAGGCACTTTTTGTATGCAGACAGTACCTTTTTAAATAACACCAAATCAGGAAAAAAAAACAATGGGCCCGATTTTGCTGGTGTTGGCGCCTAGGAACAGTATTCCCAAGGCACAAAGATTAAGAAAATGGGGATGGAGAACCGTGACAGCTGAGCTCTGCCACCTTTACAAGGCCCAGGATTTCTGAAGCTGCTTTCGAAAGGTGCCTGTGCCTTCACTGCAATAGGCATAGGTCAAGCGTTGCCATAGATTTGAGGTGGGTAGATTGCTCCCAAAAGTGCCATTTGTCTTGTAGGCCCTGTGCAACAGTTCGGTTTGGGCCGCTCCATAAAGTCGCGATCGAGTTATCTCAATCCTTAAACTTAACAATGAACCCACTCGGAGCCCCGTGGAATTGCGTGTGGCCTTGTGTGTGGACCTTCTTGAGATCCGACGAGACCAGGCGGTAAGGCAAAGAAGGCCCAAAATATTGAGTGGCCTACTTTTTATTGCAGGGACCCTCAGGATCTTTACGTCTGGAGGCCTTTTGGCTGCTGGTCTCCAATAGCAACCACTGAGCCCCGAGGCTGAAGTCCGTGCCTGCAGCTGCGTTTATGTTCCAGCCTCCGTTTCCCGGGGCGAGGCCCTGCCAAGGGGCGGCAGGCCTGCACTGGGCGTGAAACCAGGACATGTTACTGACCTAGGCTACCAAATTCAGGCAACTCTGAAGCCTGAATAAGTGGACTGCACCTCTGGTGTGCTTTACCTGCCCAGCATCTGGGCAAGGCAGGGAAGGGGTCATTGTCATTCTCTTTCCCTCGGGCAACGTATATGCAAACATGCTGAGAAGGCGGCAACTGTGCTTACCTGCTGTCTGACCCTATTTACTGAGCAGTATGCAGTAAACTGACAGCTTGAGCCAAACCTGAACTAGAGGCAGGGCATTTTCAGAGATTGGCACCAATGCTGTCATATTTCTTAAAAAAAAATACCCTTCTATATAAAGATGAATAAACAAAATATCTAGTACGATAGCAAAATACTGCAGATGCTGGAAATCCGAAATAACAACAGAAAATGCTGGAAAAACTCAGCAGGCCAGGCAACATCGGAGTTTTTCTAGCATTTTCTGTTGTTATATTAATAAAATATCTAACTGTTCCTTAAAAAGACAGATGCTCCATATTCTGGTGATAAGAACTAGCTTTTAATGGTAGGGTCAGGGGTTTCTGTCACATGAATGTATCTGCAACAGTTTGGCTCCAACAGCTACCTGCGGGAACGCCTTGGGACGGTGGAGCTTGCTCCCTCAGGAGAACGGAAAGATTAGTTTTGCCCATCAGTAGGACCACTCGACCAGAAGGTGACTATACAGAGATTAAAGGCCTTTTTGAGGGAAAGGGAGTTAGGAGAAAGATAAATCATAGTCGAGAAACAACTTGGAGAAAATATATTTTTCCTATCCCTTTAGTTCCTTTTGCTGCAGTTGTACTTTGAGCCAATCAACAATGTTTCACAGTGAAGGTATGATGGCAAAAGGATGACAACAGGAAGTCAGGCCCTGATTTTAAAGGAGGGGAGGAGTGCAGGTACGGTGCCCGCGAGCCTTGACGTGGGCAGCACACACAGGGAGTCTGGGGATGTGGAGGCCTGACTGATCCTAATGGCCGGACCTCATTTGAATAAAGTTTCCCAGAGCCACGCCCGAACCTGGCCTGTGGGCGGGACTGGGAATTGAGGTGGGACCCAGCGGCCGCCGGGGGCCTAAGGGAACGGGCCCCGGCATCAGGTCAGTGCTGGGGTGGCATTCCCAATTAGATGCTGGTGTGGCGAGGGGTGAGGGAGGGATGGGGCAAAACAGGCCCGAGGGTTTCTTCCTGCTGCTACGAACAATCAAAAATGTTACTTATCTTGGCCTCTGCTGGCTCCTCTGTGGCCGGCCACCAGGCTTCTCCAACAGTTCTGACACCGGCCGGGCCGTCCCTGAGTCTTTGTAAAAATCACCCGCGGCACCAATGAAGTCATCGGGCCGCGATTTTTATATTTAAATTAGGCTGTGGAAACCTCCAAAGTCGGTGCAGATAAGATTTTGCCGGGCGGGAACGGAGTGACCTCAGGCGGTTAAGTGGACTCAGCCTGATCTTAACCCCTCCCATGCAGCACTCTTGCTGGGCAAGGGTGGTGGCGGTGGGGGGGGGGGGCGGTGTTAAAATCCAGCCCTTAAATGTGATAAATAGGAAGTGCACACTGGATACAAAAGTTTTAGGGGGAATAATTCGGTATCGCCCCATATGGGGCGCCATTACTGGCGGTGCGCAAAGTTTAGCGCCTGGCGCTAATTATCGCCTCCGACAGCAAACTTGGATTTTATCGCCCCTGGCGGTGATTGGAGCGCTAAATCAGGCGCTACACAACTCTCTTAAGGCGCTAAGGCTGAGGAGCGAGGCGCTACCTCAGAGGGCGGGCGCAGCGCAGGTGCTGTCAGTTAGCGATTGAATACAGACACACTGGCGCCGGTCAGCTCTTAAAGGGGAGGGTCGATCTTGTTCTCCAGCCACACCCTGCTCACTGGAGCCTTGAATCTCGGCCTGGGCAGACCTGTGGCTAAATCTAGCAGCCAGACACTATGGAAAGGGCCAGGGAGCGAGCACAGCACTTCTGCAAGCGGGCTTTGGAGGCTTTAGTTCGCGGGTGGAGCGCAGAAGATCCATTCTGTACCCAGAGAGTGGCAGGAGGCCTTTGCCACGCGAGTACAGAAGAGTGTGGAGGGAGGTGGCTCAGAGCGTGTCCTCAAGCAGCATGGCGCCTAGGACCCATCTCCAATGTAGGAAAAAGTTCAACGACCTCACTCGGGTGATCAGGGTGAGTGCCTTTTTTTCAAAACCTCTCCATCTCTCCATCTCAACCTCACTTTATGGCCAGAGGGTCTTGAAAGCCCCAATGCCCAACACTCATCCAACACCTATGGCCCTTTCATCAAACACACACGCACATTCCACACTTTGCATACAGTAACGGCTATTCAACTATGGGAGGCACATCAGGCAAGACCATGGCTGCATACAGTAAGGGCTATTCAACTATGGGAGGCACATCAGGCAAGACCATGGCTGTATATTTACTCAGACGCCGTTCTTTTTCTTGCAGGCCAAGCTGTCTCATAATAGGAGACAGCAGCAATGGACCGGTGGAGGGCGGCCTCAGCTTCAACCCCTCAGCGATCTTGAGGAGCGTGTCCACAGGATTGTGGCAAGCCGGGTGATTGGTCCCATCGCCACTGGAGACGCCGACCCCGTTTTGGACAGCAATGGTAAGGTCATCATCTTTTTGTCCTCTCTCCTTCCACTTGTTCCTCACAACAGCAGCCTTTGACACTTTCAATCCAAATCACTAAATCGCTGCACTCATGCCTCCCTTGCTGCCACCCTGTCCTCATGCTAAAGCCACTCTTGTACCTCCCTGCTTTCAGATGGTGATTCACCAGGTGAGGAGACGGGCCCTCAAGCTGCCAGTGAGAGTGAAGTTGAAGGCGAGGATGAAGAGGAAGCCGGAGCATCAGCGCCACCCTCTACCGAGGCAGCCCATGGGGACACGCATTCCCTGGAGGGGAGCAGAGGGGAATGGTCTGATGAGGGTGAAGCTCCAGGACCCAGCGGGCTGGAGAAACGTGATGGGCGTAGGGAAGCTTGGCGGTCTTCTCCCCGGAGGGAGAGTATGGCCTCGAGCCCTGCTGTACTGGACGCAGACGAGGAGCGGGTCCTCGCTGAAATGAGTGCCCAGGCGGAGCGCAGGCACACTGAGCTCATGGCTGCAGTGGCAAGGTTGCCCGAATCCATTGAATCACTGGCAAGGAATGTGGAGCACTTTGCTGTAGCACAGGCGGCTGCCACGCAAATGCTAAGTGCTGCAATGCAGTCAGTGGCTGGTCTCATGCAGACGCAGATTGAGGCCACGCGAGCACTGACTGCTGCCACCCTCGCTGGATCGGGAACATTTCCCCGGGGCTCTCACCGTGGCGCAGCAGGTCAGCAATCTGTGCTCCATCAGATTGCTCCAGATGCTGAAGTGCTGCCCCGTGGGAGTGCCAGTGTGTCGGTCGAGCAGGGAGTTGCTGTCCTCTCTCAAGATGACAGCATTCCTGCTGCCACCACTGGCACTTCTCCACTGCAGTTGCCACCACCTGTAGGACAGACTGCTGCCACCCATGCAGAGTTGGTGCAGTCAGCAGCCGGGCCCTCCAGGCCCAGAGCTGGTCCAGGCCGTCCCTCAAGGGCATCTGCAGTCTCAGTTTCTGACACTCAGCAGCCTTCCCCCAGCCTTGCTGCAGCCACTGGGGTCCCATTACGGAGGAGCTGCAGGGTGGGAAGGGGGGAATTTCGCAAGGGAAGCAGATCACCCTCGAAGGGCAAAAAGTAGGAGGTATGGCAAAATGTTTTTCATTGTTTTATTGAAGGCCGAGGTTCGTGGTCAAATTTTTGTTGCTGTTTTGGACATTGTCTCCAGGTTGTGAGAGCCAGTTATGTGAATGACTGCTTTTTTTTGTGTTTCTTTCTGTTACTTTGTCATGTGGAAATGAGACACACAGAGTTTGTGAAATAAAGAAGTGTCTGTATTCAAAATGTACATGTTTGGTCTTTAAACTCATTGTTGCCTTGACCGGCTTAGGGGTTGTGGGATGGTTTCATTCAGGTTGTTTGAATGGCAGAAGCCATTCCCTCAGAGGGGGCCTAGAAGCGACTTGCTATGAGCCTTTGACAGACGGTCCTTCCACTTTGTGCCTCCCTCCCGCCTTGGTGCTGCTGATGATCATCCTCCTCATCACCCTCCTCCTCCTCCTCTGCTGGTGCTCCAATGCCTGGTGGCATTGGCTGGGTCCTGAGGATTGCAAGGTTATGCAGCATGCAGCACACAACAACGAAGTGGGAAACTCGCTCAGGCCAGGGGCAATGCACCGGTCATGCAGAAGGGAATGTTTCGCCAGTGGGGATTCCGGCACTGGACCTACCATGAGTCTGGGGGGGGGGCGGTGTGGGGATGAAAGGATTTCAGGAGGGGGGTAAGCGGTGGCCGAGAGTAGCTTGCAGTTTTAATGTGGAGCCCGGAGATGCACTCCTGCTCCTTCTGGCTCCACATTCAGGTATGCAGAAATTGCTTTACTTACCTTTTTGGTGGCAGCCTCCCGCGGTCCCTTAAAGGATCACTGGTTTGGCTGCGGTTCACCTGAGGAAACAGAGTGTAGCAAGCATGGTGCACGCTACGTTCAGTCCTGATCCAATATCCGGAAGGGGCCTGATATAGGTGTTAGGCCCCCAATTTGCATAGGGAATGGGCTTAAGGCCTGTTTCAGGCAGGCTGCAAGGCGCCCTAACCAATATGGCATGTGGTGGCTTCCTGGCACGGAATGAGCACGTGCACGCTGTACTCCATTTTGGACCCTTCAGCGCCTGTTTCTCACCTGAAACAGGAGCGCTGTGCCATCCAATTTCACGGCCTACGTGTCCAGGATATATTATCACTCCCGTCATGGGGCCACTTTTGTTGTCTAACGTGTGGATCAATAGCAATCAATAGCGACATGGTCACATCTTTGTGACATAGAGCTTTCACCCAATAAACCTGCCCAGTAAATCCATGATGGCAGTTCCTCTTTACAAGGTTGCACTGTGTAATGAAGGCACATAACGAATGTGAGTCATTTTGGAGATAAAGAAGAAGAGAAAGAAGAAAGAAAAAGACTTGGAAATATTTAAAATGGAGGCTGGATGGATATTATCAATTCAGCCTCTGTGTAATGGGTTTAAGCAGCCTTTGTACTCCTAATGCTTGGTGCAATTGCATCTATTTTATACCAAAACATGCATATGAGCTTTGCAGTCTGATTGCCTTATGGGCACAAAGCATTGGCATATTCATTGCTAATGAATCATAGCACAACTCAAATGGTGCAGTACGGTCTTGTACAGATTCAATTTCTCCTGCTGGACGTACCCCTGGCAGTGTAATTAAAATATGTATTATTAATAAAACTACATTTAATTCATATTTTTACAGAAATGGTTTGGGCATTATATTACAGTTATTTGTAATTTACATTGTAAGCAGCGTGCACTGAATGTCATTGGTGCAAAGTGAGATTTTGTATGAAAATAGCACACATAGCGAGTGAAAAGAAACGTCAAGGTAAAAACAGCCTGGATCTCAATTACAAATGAATAGCAAGCTACAAATATAACGGAGTGCTTTTTTGTTCATTATTTATGATCAATATCACATAATTAAGAGTAATTTACGCAGAATGTATATAAACTATTTTCCATACTGGGGGAAGATATGTAGCTTAAAGGCTGGAAGGCTGGCCCCTGCTCCTCTGTCCATGTATCACTGGCTCGATTATAATACTGAATAACAGGCATAGGCAATAGGTCTGAAAATGTCCATTCCTGTAATTAATGTAAAACTAAAATCTGCTATTCTTTGGCGAGTCTTATGGTATTTCTTTATTGAAAGTAAGGGGGAAATTTGGAGCTGCGTGCGAAATATTACCTCAGGAATATTTTTTAAAATGATACAATGTTGTAGCAATGGTGGGAACAATGGCCATTCACACCGTCATTTGATTAGTGTAAGAGAAGCTTTGATGGAGGACTTAAAAAAATAAAAACAATACTTGCTGTTCTTAGTGCCTTATCAAAACATCTCAAAACCCTTCACTCAATGAGTTACTTTCTGAAACACAATGGCTTAGAAATTGAGGCATGACCCGGGTGCAGAGACCACTCCATGTGCCCAAAGAGTCTGGCGACAGGACCACGGAAAATTGGTCCACTGGTTTCATTTGTATATCACCAGCAAGCTGCGGATGGCAGGCGCGGGGGTGGGTGCAATTCTCGCTTAGAGCCCGCAGTATTAATGTGGAGCATTTTTGCTCCTCCTGGCTCCACATTCATGTAAGTATCTTATCTTTTTGGTGGCAGTCTCCAGCGGTCCCTTTAAGGACTGCTGGTTTGGCTGCCGTACGCTCAAGAAAATTGACTGCACAGCTG
Source organism: Somniosus microcephalus (assembly GCF_052327205.1). NCBI lineage: Eukaryota > Metazoa > Chordata > Chondrichthyes > Squaliformes > Somniosidae > Somniosus > Somniosus microcephalus. The sequence continues at coordinate 28,845,774 of NC_140996.1, read as the reverse complement.
TCAGTCGCGATCCAATTTGGCAAAGGAGCCTGAATTTCTTAGAATGGTGTGCGGGGATCTTGACTATGCCCCAGAAGTACAAAGAAAGAAAGACTTGCATTTATATAGTGCCTTTCACGATCTCAGGCTGTCCCAAAGCGCTTTAAAGCCAATGAAGTACTTTTGAAGTGCAGTTGCTGTTGTAATGTAGGAAACGCGGCAGCCAATTGCGCACAGCAAGCTCCCACAAACAGCAATGTCATAATGGCCAGATAATCTGTTTTTTTAATGTTGATTGAGGGTTAAATATTGGCCAGGACATCGGGGATAATTCCCCTGCTCTTCTTTGAAATAGTGCAATGGGATATTTTTATGTCTCATCCGAAAGACAGCACCTCCGACAGTGCAGCACTCCCTCAGCACTGCACTGAAGTCTCAGCCTAGATTTTTGTAAAAACATGCAATTGGGGTCTTGATTTAATTGCCCGTATTTTCCGATGCATAGGGGTGTGTACGGGCTGTGTACACGCCCGTAAGAACATCGGAAATGCCGGTTTCAGGTCTATCTGTCAAAAGTATGAAGGGAGATTCTCTTCTCCTACTGGCTGGCCTGGCCCATGTGATCCCAGGGATGCTTGCGAACCGCATGTGCCTCTGGGATACATGGGCCCTGCGCATTTCGACTTTGGAGAGGCCCAGGAGTGGAAGTGTCCGGACCTCGGGAGCCCTCAGGTAAGTTCGTAGATTTTTTTCCGATAGGAGACATCCGCACGCAGGAAGCCTCCTATCGGAAATCACGGGCCAACGTCTCATCCAAATGACAATGCAACAAATTTTCTCAGCACTGCCAACGAGTCAAAATCATAACCTGAAGTGGAGGAGAACCTGCTACCAACGAAGCCATTAGTTGGACACTGGCGAAAGGCACAGTTTTATGTACGTGTTTAAGAAATTGTAAATATAGAGGGAGAACAAGAAAATCATGAATCTTTCCTATCAAGTCTAGCTTGATTTTTTTTCCCATTTGTCGCATGCTATTCTCTTCCTCCTTCAGTTAAAAGAGTAGGCTTTGGCCTTTGGCTTCTCCAATGACCCAGCAGGAAGCACGATTCCCCCTCAGCGGGAACTATGAAACTCCATCTACTGGCCAATCCCAAACTGATCAAGTGGAACTAATAAGCCAGTGATCCCTTAGACTTCAACCGATTAGCCGTGACAGTGAAGTAGTCAATTACTTAGGCTGTGGAAAACAGACTGAATCTTTATTGTGTTTTTGCCAACAACAACAACTTATATTTATATAGAGCCTTTAATGCAATAAAACATCCCAAGGCGCCACACAATAGTGTTATAAAAAATGTTTTTGACACCGAGCCACATAAGGAGATGTTAGGGCAGATGACCAAAAGCTTGGTCGAAGAGGTAGGTTTTAAAGAGCGTCTTAAAGGAGGAAAGAGAGGTAGAGGGGCGGAGAGATTTAGGGAGGGAATTCCAGAGCTTAGGGCCTAGGCAGCTGAAGGCACGGCCGCCAATGGTGGAACATTTCAAATTGGGGATGTTCAAAAGGCCAGAATAGGTGGAGCGCAGAGGTCTAGGGGGATTATAGGGCTGTAGGAGGTTACAGAGATAAGGAGGGGACGAGGTCATGGAGGGATTTGAAAACAAGGACGAGAATTTTAAAATCGAGGCGTTGCTTAACTGGGAGCCAATGTAGGTCAGCGAGCACAGGGGAGATGGGTGAACAAGACTTGTTGCGAGTTAGCATGCGGGCGGCAAAGTTTTGGATGACCTCAAGTTTATGGAGGGTAGAACTAGGGAGGCCAGTCAGGAGTGCGTTGGAATAGTCAAGTCTGCAGGTGATAATGGCATGGCTGAGGGTTTCAGCAGCAGATAAGTTGAGGTAATGGTGGAGATGGGCGATATTACGAAGGTGGAAATGATTGGTCTTAGTGATAGAATGGATATCATGGAAGGGATGTTAATCGACTGAGCGTTATAATAGTAGTCATTTCCATAATATAGTAATATTCAGATATTCTGGTTTATCGATATGTATTCGTAAAAAGAACATTAATACTGAAGGCTGATCCTGGTGAGCAGTTGTCATCTTTTGAAATCAATCCTTGAGGAATTGGAGTTCATCCCCATTGAAAAATGAACCTGTTTGATTCGCATTGTTATTCTCTTATTTAGATATATTCACTTTGCAAGAATTCACATTGAAATGTTAACAAAAATGTTGTGCTTCCCAAGAATATTCCTTACTGTAATGAAACTTTTATTCTAGTATTGTTTTTACTTGTTGGCAAAAGGCCAATGCCACAATATTTACCTCAGAAAACTACAGGAAGATAGTGCAGGCAATGACTGTAAACCTGGGGCGGTAAAGAGTCACATATATAATCTGAGAAATAAAGGTCAATGCACAACATTAACCTAGACCTTAAATTCATCAGTTGACTCGTGATTGCAGTGAGTGCATGCATAAAATGATTATGGGTTTTCAGATTAAATGTTTTAAATGTTTAATTTCTGTTGGTAGAAAGGAAGGTCTTGCCTCTCATCTCCCAATCTCTTAACATAAATACCCGAGCAGGAATAAAAACACTGCTGGGTGAACCTATTGGTCGTATATTGTAAAATAGGTCTTTTCCTCATAAATTTTAAAGACTATTTTTCATGAGATAGGACATGAAAACTTGCAAGTGGACGAGGTAGATGAAGGAAACATTCAGAATGAAAACCTTTCAAGGAGAACTCTAAGGATGTGTCTGGCTATACAACTAAGAGAAAATCCAAGAGAGGTTTTATATCACAATGGAAAGCAACCTGGCTGATGCTCTGAAATATCATATCAGATATATTCCCTAGTGCTCTTAAGTATCATTTCTCATTGTGTTACCCTGGCTGAGCTCTTAAATATCATATCATGAAATATTATATTCCCAGGTGCTCTTAGATATATCAAGTTGTGTTACACCGTCTGCACTCTATCGTATCCTGAAGGAGCTTTTTAGGGGTATGTTACCCTTAGTCTGCGCATAAGTGATAGGATTTATTAAGCATTAACTTGTATCTATCTATAATGTAACACAAATAGTATGCTTGCACAGATTTTCTATTAGTTACATCACACATCCTGTGTCACGTATCACACTTTTTTGATTGGTTCAAATTTCATATTCATAAATCAGTAGCGGATCAAAACTCTGTAGATAGGAACTGTATGAATTCACAGCAGGCATATGTGAAAGCAATGAATCAAGGATAAATATTGAGTAAAATGTGCCCGTAAACGAAATAAGAAGCTGAACCAATTAAATTGCTGAATAACATTTTGTGAAGTTGCTTTGTGCAGCCATCCTGAATTTTATCCCCGTGTCAAAAAACTACGGGCAAAAGTAACATTTATAACATACGAAAACAGGAAAACAAACTAAATAGTACTTAATAAAATACTTATTCTTACTCATAGTGTGGCCAGCATGGTGTGACAAATCCCTGGGAAATCTTTTCTTCGAGATGTCTACCTCTACATCAACAGCTTGGGACAGACTGATATCAATTAGTTGGAGCTTCTATTATTCATTTGGGCTTTCCCGCCCTTTTCTTTTGTGGACAAAATGGAACCTGAATCACACATTCACACCCTGGGATTCCAGTGGTCGGCACATGCACGATATTTTACATTGATTCTTGATATTCAATTTCTTTGATTTTTACAATTCAAATTTTGAAAAATGCTTTATGCACTTTCTTTTCCTTTAAAAATAAGACCTGACCTGAAAGTTGAATCATGCATCCATTTTCCATTACTGACATTGGTTTAAGTAGCATATTCCTTGCTCAGGCCTCAGTTATCGGACCCCAATCTGCATATTTAAAGTCGGTCCTCAACATCCTTTTGGCCATTGTCTTTTGTTCTCCACTAAGCTGAACATTTATTTCTGTAATCTCTGTAATCTCCTCCAGCCCCACAACCCCCACCCCGAGATATCTGCGCTCCTCTAATTCTGCCCTCTTGAGCATCCCTGATTATAATCGCTCACCATTGGTGGCCGTGCCTTCTGTTGCCTAGGCCCTAAGCTCTGGAATTCCCTGCCTAAACCTCTCTGCCTCTCTACCTCTCTTTCCTCCTTTAAGACGCTCCTTAAAACCTACCTCTTTGACCAAGCTTTTGGTCATCTGCCCTAATTTCTCCTTATGTGGCTCAGTGTCAAATTTTTTGTCTTATAATACTCCTGTGAAGCGCCTTGGGGCATTTTACTACATTAAAGGCGCTATATAAATACAAGTTGTTGTTGTTGTTGTTATTATTTCTGGACGTGAGGTTTGTAACATACTAAGGCATTAAAAAATTCCAAGCTTTACAAGAAAACTTTGTGTTCGAAATGCCTGTAATTGTGTTATCTGTTGGAGGCCAGTGCCTATGTGAAAAGCTTGTTCCTCAATTTCATGCAGGCTTTGAGATGCATTATTGTCAGCCGCAGAGTTTTAAAAAAATCATAATAGCAATCAGCATTCAGAATGCACCAAGGTCAACAACTTACAGAATATTTTTATGAATGGCAGCAAGACTGGTCATTCACAGTATGTACCCAGGATTTGCTCTTTGTAAGGCCTGCCCTCTGCACTGATGGAAAATTACTGCAGATAACAAAATCCCAAGGAGGTCAATATTAGAAGCTGATAAGGTAAGTTAAATGTGTTTTTTATACATATATGAACCATCAAAAGCAAGATAAAAACGAGCTCTACAACTTTATCTGAGGTAACTTTGAAAGCAAAGATGGTGTACAGGAGATATCAGCGGACCACCTACAAATAAAATCAATAAATACAGTAAGCAAGCTGAACACAGAAATAGCTGAGGAGAAAACCGGTAAGTGGGGGGGGGCGGGAAACCAAGTCTTTATATTTTGTAATGTATTCTAAATGTTTACAACATCTGCCTTTCCTTTGTTCATACTGAGAACTCAGCAGCAATTATTGTTCACATGAGCATTTTGTACGTTTTGTGCCATTATTCAAAATTGGAGGGAGGTTCTGAATAAAAGCCCTGATTAAAACATGTCTATTTAAGTGGATCACTTTGGGAACACTATGAAGGGGTGAGATTGTCCTCTTTGGGGTAGAGTTCCAGTGGAGCAGGACTTCCACCCACACGGCTACGTCTGCCCCAGCTCTGATCTTTTCTCTTGGGTTGGAGCTCAATAAGTATAGATGGCAGGCTTCTGGTGGGATTCCTGCCAATAAAAGGGATCTCCCAATGCAAAGACAGAGAACCCCAGCCGTGCTACAGTGGGCTGCTGCACCAGAAGATCTGGAACCCCAAAGTTTTGAAATGAATACCCCTGAAGGCGTTGGTGGAATTCATCGCTTCATAGCAAATTTGTATTTTTTAGTCACACCATACATTTCCTTCGTTTTGTTCTTTTCTGGGATGTTTCTTCACATCGTCTGCCCCCCATGGCTAAGAGGGCGTGTAAATATTCGACTTTCAAACCTCTGCAAATTCGATGCTGAAACTGGCCATCAGAAAATGATTAATGGTGGGCTTCTGCCAGTCTCTCTCCTCTAGTGTGGAGAAGGTTCTGGGCTCTGCTCAGCAGCCCGCAACTCAGATGGGAAACTCAATCATTCCAAGGACCTTTGGCATGAAGCTCTTCCACGTGGGAATAGTTTTCCTATTTATTTTTATGTAGGCTATTTTCCCTAAATTTCTCCCCTTCCCTCCCGAAGGCACTGACCCTTGCTGGTGTATGGTTCCACAACCTTCAGCTTAGGGTTGCCAACACTCCAGGATTATCCTCGAGTCGCTAGGAATTGAAGAATAATCTCCAGGTTACGGAGAAAAATCATAGGGGGCATTAAAAAGAAATTGTGTTTAATTTTTAAAATTTTTTTTGAACACTTTCATTTATTAGTTAATATAGAAATATAGGAGTTAGGAAAAAATGGCTGTTTGACAGTCAAGAACTAGTCATGACGAGTCTGTTCGCTTTCTAATTGGTGTAGGAAGGTGGTGTGTGCCAAGAAGGTGGATGTATTGGGCGACCAATAGGTGGAGCGTGGGGGTGGGGCAGTGGGAAGCGGGACCTCCAGGAATACATCCAACCAGAGTTGGCAACCCTACTCCAGCAGCCATCACTCAACCTGCGTGTGAACCTAGACAGTGAATATTGAAAGGCTATTCAACCAAGGAGGGCACCACAGCTGAGTGCAATCTTGCCGTCAGCCAATGTCCACGCAGTGGATAATGACCAGGAGTGGAAAGCCTGGGTTAAATTTTCCCCTCCCTCACTTTGAACCTTTCTGGCCTGTATGGCTCAGTGACATACAATGCAATCTATTTACCCACTAAACCATCAGGCAAACTTTGGTAAGGCCCCAGAATTTCCTTGGAGCTGCTCCCCGCTCCAACCACTGTAACTTCGCAGGAAGTGCGACAGATACCCCATTGACAGGGTTTCTTTCCACCGCACTGCCGGCAAAGTTACGATGACGGAGCAGGAGCAGCTCCGAGGAAATTCTGGGCCGTGGAATCTGGAAATCAAAATATCCAGAGGAAGCAATGAGGTAGTCACAGGATAAACAAAGTGATGTGTAAACAAGAGCTGCCAGAGGAGAAGCTGGCACTGGTCATTGGGGTAACAGCCGAAACCAGTTAGCATCTGCAGATTAGTGTTTTGTTTATAAGCAGTACCATCTGTTAAACTTTCTCTATTCCCCTGGCTTACCAGCTGACAGCGCCAGCCCACCTTATCAATACCAAGTAATTTATTTGTTTCAACTGCAGGGGCTGACCTCTATTGATTGTATCGGGGTAATTTGTTTGAAATGATTTTTAAACATCAGGTTTATTACAAGAACACTTCATCATCAGATAATAGGAGCAAAATTTGATTTTAACAAGTGAAATGAAATCATTCAAAAGAAGGACGTTTGTATTAGAGATGTGACAGTTATTGATCTTTCTGAGCAATAATCAGTTTTTTGTTGATTATGCTTTGATTACATGTCTCTATGATGTAGGGTGATGTGTGCTGTTTTGCACTCAAACACTCTGTGGAAAGAAACATCGCCTCAGAAGGCAAAAGCTTTTTTCGTGCCTGTTAAATCAGGAGCACTCCTCTTAAGTATAGCACTAAGATTATACAGTAATTTACACAGTTAGATTTGGGACACACCTAAAGGTGCAGTGTCATCAGAACAGGGACTCCTGATGTATTAATAAACGGGCAGGACTTTCTTAATTCATATTACATGTCAGTTAAATGGCCAGTACAGAGCGGTTTCAGCTTTGCATCATCACCAACTGTGTTATGTAATTAGGGTGTGAAGTCGGCCATTTTGTGAACTTAGGCAAGAGGTCAGAGTTCACCTTGGGGCTAATAATGCATGGACTTGCAACCGCTGCTGTATAATTGTAACTAGTGCTAAATGAAGTTCACAGGTGGTTCAAGTAACCGTCTGAGAATTTTTTACACTTTTGTTTAGTCCTTTTAATGAAAGCTGAAGGAAATTTAAAATTTAACTGGCATTTGGATGCTGATGAGTAGAGCTTTTCACGTGCAAGCATTATGTACAGAGCTTAATTTCCCCAAGTTAAATAGTAAGACCGAGTCAGCAGTATAACAAGATTCTTCAAGTCCTGTGTTATTTCAGCAAGTATCAGTTTCAAACTTGCACCTGTAGCACAACAATGCATCAAGTCTGTCATGGTGAGCAGTTTAACCAATGCAATATAAATGTTGACCTTTCTTAATGTCTGTGGAGTGGGAGCTTGTGCCAAAATGTTTTCAGGAAATGAAATAAATTAAAAGATGCTTCTTTTATTTTGGTAGGAGCTGTGACCGCCCCAGCTACTGTAGCCCTCACAATGTTAGGGCCCTATGTGATGCAAGCCAATTGTATCTTCCAGGTGGGTTTAAAATCCATTCAGTACACAGGACGTGATATGGATACAGTCTGGGACAGTTGGCTAAAAGTGAATCCAACACTGACATCAGAAATTTCTACAATTTTGCTCTGGTACTTTATAAGTGTCATTAAAGCCACAATATTAAAGGCAAACTTAAACTGACTATAATTTTTAAAATCTTTTTCAGCATTAGGATCTCAATGAGGCACCGACTGTTTCTGTGGGAGACAAGGGTGGTAATGGATGTTTCCATTTGCCTACTTAGCAGCCAACATTGAGATTTCTACAACTGTGGGGTTTTGAGGTGGGCAAATGGCGAGCCCATTGTAAAGGTGTCTACACAACCTGCTGCTTTCCCAGCTTCAGGAGTCAATAGAGGATCACTTACTGTGCTTGGCATTGGGGGCCAGGGAGACAGGCATTGGGGGTTGGGGGGATCGCGATCGGTGGTGGTGGGGGTGGGGAGGGAGACTGGGGGTCAGGGGGCCTGGAGGTCAGGGCTGGAGAGGAGGGACATCGGAGGTCGGGGCCAGGGCTTGGAGGTCAGAGGTCAGGGATCTCGGGACCGGGAGTGGCGGTGATCGGGAGAGTGATTGTGGTAAGTACTTACCCTTTTTTAATGCAGGCGATGTTTAGGGATGGGCAAACCAATGTTGGAGCAGGGACAGCTGACAGCTTGTTTAAGAGAGAGCTAACGAGGTATTGTACAGTTATTTATTTATTGCATTGATCATTATTTTTATCCAGTTTTAGCTCAGTCACTTCCTTTTTAAATCCAGTCACAATACCTAAGTGGTTTTTAAACCAGCTGCAGTTAAAATCCATGCCTTCAGCCTAATTTAATGCAAGGACGGTACAAACTGATTTTTAAACTAATGGCTTGAGGAAAAGAGCCAAGTCACAATCCGACAGATAGAATGGCTGGGGTTGTCCCCTGCACTGTTCTGGCAGGGCAGGATTTCTGCCTACCTCTCCATCACAGGCCAAACCCTGACCCAATATCCTGGGTTGGGATTTAACACATATGAATGGTGGGCCCTCAGTGGGATTTCTGCCACCATGAGGGAGCCTGCCATTGCCTGGCCACAAGATCCCAGTGGTGTTGCTGCTGCAGCACCGCAGGAGGTGGACGGACAGTTCAAGGACGAGTCCCGCAGATCAAAACATGGACATCCCGGTGGGCCTCGGCAGAGACCAAAGCCTACACAAGGAGATAATTTGAGGGTCGGAATAGAAGGAGAGAAGGCCACTACAAGCTCCTCTCCCTCCACTGCGGGAACCCAGGGTTGTTATCACCTCTTCTCGGGAACTTCCAATGGAAATGAAAGCTGGACAATTTCTATAACGGGGAGTTGATCGGCAACATCCAGGCAGTGAGTTGAAAATCTACCCCCAAGAGTCAGGATTCTATTTTGCTGATAAATTATTTTCCAGAAGAAAAATATGTGGTAGTTTGGGCCAAAATATCTGTGTTGCGAGTGTCAGCTCATCCTGAATACTATCAACCGACCTCACAACCACCTCTCTGGAGCATTCGAAAATATATTCAATATTGTGCTGATGGCTATAGCAAGAATTCTCTTTCAGAGCACAGATGAGACACTAGTAACAAGCACAAATAGAGGCTTGGCTCCAATGTTAAACATATCAATTTTATTTTCCGGAAAATAGGCGATGGGAGAAAAGTTGATATGCAGGAAGCCTCACGGAAACTTTAATGCTTCTCATTTAAAGAGCAATTAGAATCGCCGACAACTCCAAGTACGTGCACAGTGTAAGAATAAGAAAGAAAAGAGTAGTCATCCCCTTATCCACTTCACCTTGTTTCATGTGAACAGATTGTTATAAGACTAATAGCTGTCACATTAACTGAAACTATTTCATCCACTGTAGCTGTCAAGATAATGGCAATAATCAAACTAGTTCATTGTAAGTACAGGAAATTACATGAGTTGAGTAATATCATAAAATAGTGTTTAAATATTTTAATTTCATTTATCAGCACAGGCCTATCACTTAATTATACATATAACCATCTCTCATCAGTAGAATTAGTGCATTATTCATTACTGTTAATTATTTTCACATAATAGCTGCCCTGATATATTTAACCTCAGCATTATATCATGGCTAATGTGTCTGTAAAATTGAATTGTGGAAGGAGTACAGTTGTAAAGCTCATTTGCAGATCATCAAAGGACAAAAAGGAATTTAAAATGGGACTTCTGGCCCGTCGTGGACAGAACATCTGTTTTTGTCGGATTTTTATGCAGAAAACAGATTATGCTAAATTAGATTCAGGGTGTGTGGCTGCTTGGAGTTTTTACATCTATATTTTAAACCGAACAATTCAACATGCTATTTGAGTAGCTGCCGAAGCTGCATTTTATTTTATTTTATTTTATTTGCCTATTTCAAAACCAAGTTTCCGTCTTCATTTCCAACGTCCTGGGTCCCAGAAGCAAATGGTTTGTTTTCAATGATGAAAATTTCTTTTTACAAAATCTAAATCAGGGCTGATGCTTGTTTCAGTTTATTTTCTGGTTGTGACATCTCTTTATATCATGGAGCAAAAAGAACTTATTTTTGCCGATGTTTAAAACTAATTTTGGCAGATGATTTTATTTTTAAGCTACAAAAGATTTTGAATGAAAAACATTGCTTAGTTTATCGTCATTTTCCTTCAAATCATGTTTTTGTAAAATCTCCCTGGTACAATTATCAATCCCTCTATTAAAACAAGTTAAATTACCAATCAGTTATTTTTTTTTTAAAGTACGCTTAACAATTAATTTAGTGGCTCCCCCACAAGGAAAATACCAAAGATGTACTCCATTTTGTTAAAAAAATAAAATGTCTGAGCTTAGATAATTGTGCTTAGTATTTGTTTTCCCCGCCGTGTATTGTTGGCCTAAACCCAGTTTTGTTTTCTCAGGCATTGACTGTGGCCTCCACCTGGAGCACTTGAAACTTCAGTAACAGGAAGGAATTAAAAGGATTTTTTTTCAGAGCTTGAAACCAAAAAAGGCTGACTCTGACTTCTAAAGGCACTTTGACATCAAGAATTTCTCAACTGCAAGTCAAGCAAATCAGTGTTACAAATTGCTCACCTTCACCTTTCTCCATGATGCGACAACGCCTCTTTAAATAAGCTTTTACTCAGAGTAAATACTCTTTAAAAAAACTTTATTTCAAGAAGGCACGCAGATTACACACTGAAACTGAAAAGTGGCCAAACATATAACAATTAACAGTCAAGGTGTACACATGTTCCTTTAATTTTTTTTTGTATAAGAGAAAAATCACACGTTTTTTACATTGATATGGTAATGGTATATTTTCTCCACAAAGCATTCAGAGGAAGGCGCATTTATGGCATAGTTGCGCATGTACTCTGAGTAATGTTTGATGTTTAGACACCTCTGTAATCATATGGGCACAAATTGTCATTTCTCTAATATGGCTTTCATGCTAGTATAAACCTCCGGAGCTAGGGACAGTCTAGGGACCACGCCGTATAGCTGCCCAGCACCACCGGCACTAAAAGTGAGATTGAAGAAGTATCTGACATTTCCCCATTGTCATCATTAATTTTTCTGAAAGTTGGGCGGTAGGCCCTTATTAAAGTGGAGTTACTTTCTTACTGAAGTGTCATATAAAAGGCGTTGCAGAGATTACCCATGTTCAATAGGTGATGATATCATAAGACCTCTGATGAATCTCAGATTGTGCTGCGTGACCCAGCCTGTTTATGGCTGACCTGCTTCCCTGTTAACACTTGAGGGAAAAAAAGAGCAGATTCCCAGTGCTGGATTAACTGGTTGTTACTTCTGAATTTTTTTGTCCTTTTTTACACAATTGCAGTGGTTCATAACAGTGAACGTACAGCGTTTGCTGCTATTACCCATTTGAAACTGACCGCAACTTCAGGATGTAGACCCTGCGCATCCTAACACGGAAATCCTGAAGTTGCAGTCAGTCGTTCACTGCTCCGACACTGGCTGCTCTGAGGCCATTCCACCCCCCCCCCACCTCCACCCCTGCGCACAGCCGGCAATCAGTGTAATCAGGGAAATCAGTGAAACTGACAAAAACTTTGGGCTCGATTCTCATTGGGCCATTGAGAGGATTGGAGGCGTGTGGGGGGTTAAAATCGTGAAATCGGGGGGCACGAACCCATCCCGTCTCCATGCCAGTTTCAAAGGAGGCGGATACCCGACCTGTGCTGGGACCCGCCTCCCCGAGGTGGGAAGGGGATTAATGCCAATTAACTGCCTGTTAATAGGCAGTTTTTAGCCTAATCCCTATTTTTATCCCTGAAGTGTGGGATTCCCGATGGCTTCAAACCACGCCAAGTTAGCGAGGCGGACCGTCGGGTTGAAGGGCTTGGAGGGTTCGAAATGTCCGGTGTTCAGGTGAGTGATGTGTGCATGAGTGCAGAGGTAAGTGTGTTTGGTGTGTGTAAAGTATTTAAATAAATTTTACTTACCTTTACTTACCTTTACAGCCTCCCTTCCTTCAGGTCTCGGGAGTCCCTCATCTCACCAGCACAGAAAGCAGAATGGCTGCGAGCTGTCAAAAGTTGCAGCATTCAGCTTTCTGTTCTGGAGAGATCTCTAAATCAGCCTGAGAGGAAGGAATTAACTTAGTGTACAGATTGTCAGTGTTTGACAGCTTCAAAGAGCTGTCAAATGCTGATATTTCATCTGTCAAAAGTTCTTGACAGATGAAATGTCAATCTGTGACGTCACCTGTTGCCGGGTGGCCCTTAATTGGCCTGCTGAGCCCACTGGGCAGGCTCAACAAGGTCAATCAAGTGAAAATCTCGTGGGTTGGCCACAACTCGATGGAGGCGGGACTACAACCCCAAAAGTTGTAGTCCCGCTTCCTACACGCCTCCAGTATCAAAATCCAGCCCTTTGATTTTTCCACGGTAATGCCGCTGTTAAATACCCCATTAAAAGTTAGACCCTTTTGGATTAGGTGTAACTGGGGTTTTAACAGTGTATTGACTGCTAAACAAAGGTTACGGCCCTGAACAACTAATTTTAATGTTGTGGAGTGTCAAATTTATCCATTTTAATAAAAATGACAATTTTTAAGAAACTTAAAAAAATTTTTTTTTTTAACAGCTTGTTCATCTTTATTTCAGCTTTACCTTTTCCCCATGTGAGAGCCCCAATCTTTGTTTTGCTCTCTATAACATTTTTAAAAAGTTAGAATAAAAGGAGCTTACTCACTTCCTGTGAGAATTCTGCGTTGTGATTGGCTGCTTAGACAGCTTGTCGATGTCACAGTAGCTCACGCTATGGGATTCCCCATTAATTTACACTGATTTCAACTGAACTTCTGAAAATCCGAACTTCTCGCCACAGAGATCACCTGATCTTTGTGCGATGCGTACTTCGGGGCCAACGGTGAACGCCTTTGCTTCGCCGCTGACCGCAAATTACGGGCCAATAGGTTTTGGTCTCACTGCTGATCCTGCTACACAGATCTGGTTCCCTCAGTTGTCTCTTTCCTTTCTCCAAGGCTAACTCTCCTCCTTTTCCAGAGTAAAACCATTGTCTAACCACCGAAATAACTAGGGCTGGATTTTCATGGTGAAGGCGGGTTGGGGCGGGGGTTTGGAGGAGTGGGGGGCCTCTGAGGCGGGTAGGAAACCCGCAAAGCTGGGTTCGGGCCCTGCTGACTTTAACGGCAGGGCCTGATTTGCATGTGAGGCCTCTGCGAGGCGAGGGAGGGAGAGATTGGGTGGGGGCTGGGGCTAGCCTCAGGATGATCGGTGGGGGGGGAGGAAGATTGGGGCCAGCCACTGGAGGATCGGGGCTGGCCTAAGAATGATCGAGGGTGGGGGGGTCCGGGAAGGTGATCGGATGACTCGTGAGGGGGTCTCCGATCGCGGAGGGTGGGTTAGTCAGGGACCCTGGATCCAGGTGGTAGTTATAAAGGCAGTTACCTCCTGGGTGCAGCAGTCCTCACCTTGCTGTAACTGCCAGGTTCAGCTACAGTTAAAAGCAAAATGGAGATTAAAGAAGAGGCTTCCAGCCTCATTAAAATATTTAAATTGACGTCCCGACTCTTGGGAGCAGGTTGGTTGCCTGCCTCCCATCCCGCCCCCCCATCTTGCCTTCGTTAAAACCGGAAGTGGGCGGGTTGGAGGCGGGTGCAGGTTGGGATTCTGATTTTTAACAACTTTACTACCCCCACGCTCCTAACCCACCCGTTTTTTTAGGTTAAAATTCTCCCTTTGAGCTGCCCAGACTCAAAGCAAGTCTGGGGCTTGGCATCCAAAAAAAATGCTATTTGCAGAACAATAGGGAACAGCAAAACAGCACCAGCAACTAAATACCAAAGCAGAGACAGCCAGACAGAAAGAGCATGCAATACAAACTGAAACAAAACTAATAGTAAGAAAAAGGGAGAGGGTGAAAGGACAGGATGAAAATCAAAACAATAATAAACCGAACATATATAAAAAATAAATGGTAGGGGGAAAGATTTAAAAAGGGAGAGGATTCATGAAAAATAAGAAAACTATTCAAATGTGATAAAGACGCTGAAGGAGAAAAATAGCAAATGAGAAATACACCAAGGAAGCAAAAAAGGGAAAGAAAAAGTGAACTGAAAATGATGAAGTGGTTGAAAGCACTGCAGTGGTGAAATGCCAGGGGCTGCAGCTCACTTGCTAAGCCATCATTCTCCTTATCATTTTGGCACTGTTGATCTCTGTAGTGTGAAAGTAACTGTCCCTGATGTTTGTGGGGTCCATTCCAGATTGACCACTTCAGGCACTGATAATCAAACTGTAATCCAGGCTCAAATGACCCACCTCTTTCTGTAATGATCAGTAACATGTCATTCTAGAATGGTACACTAGGTGGAGCTGTATGTTTAGTAGGTGGGCTACCCACAAGGCAGTAGTCAAGATGGATGCCTGTACACTAGTCCACATAGCTGAATAAATGACTCGCTCTAAGCTAGCTGTTCATAATGAAAACGTCTATTTATTTATGAACATAACATGGTACCAGGAGTGGTGATATCTGCTGAATATTGTGAAATGCGACATGGAGAATTTGAAGCCACCGGAGGGTTTGAAACTCACGGGGAATGTCGACTGCAATTGGCGGACTTTCAAACAACAATTCGAACTCTACATTGCTGCCATCGGGTTCAGTACGAAGCCAGACGCAAGGAAAATGGCGTTACTGCTCACGGTTGCAGGCCCGCAGGCGATAGAGGTATTTAATACGTTTGTATTTGATCAAGAGGAGGACAGAAAAAAAATGGACGATGTGCTAAAGAAGTTTGATACACATTGTTCTCCCAAAAAGAATGAGACCAATGAGAGGTACGTGTTCCATTCACGGACACAGCAGCAAAATGAGACTTTTGATAGCTTTGTGACTGATCTGAAACTGAAAGCACAGACATGTAATTTCTCTGAACTGAAATCATCCATGATTCGTGACCAGATTGTGTTTGGTATTCATGATAAACAAGTCAGGGAACGTTTGTTGAGAGAAACCGAACTAACATTGGAGGATGCTGTGAAAATATCCCATGCCAGTGAGCTAGCTCAGAAGCACGCGAAGACTTTCAGTGAAATTAATAATAATGTGACTGTAATGAGTGACTGTGCTGCTGTCGATGCTGTGTCCTACAAGGGGACGAAACGTGGGCAGAACAGAAATGCAAAGCAATCGGAGGATGGAATTTTTAATTGTAAATGCTGTGGTTACCAGCATCAGTCAAGACAATGCCCAGAGTTTGGAAAAATGTGCACAAAATGTAATGGAAAGAATCACTTTGCCAAACAATGCTTTTCAAAAGTAAAAACAAAGAAAGGGCAACAAGTCAATGTGATTGAGGACACTGATTTAAGTGAGACATTTTTTGTAGGAATGGTGTCATGTGACAATATCAAAAAGGATACAGAAAATGTGCAACCCTCAGGAATGGACAATGCTGAACATAAAGTTAATGCAGTAAAAGAGGACAAATGGATGATCCCACTGCAGGTAAATGGAGCATTAGTTACATTGAAACTAGACACTGGGGCAAAAGCAAACTTAATCAGTATGAGTGACATTAAAAATATGAAACAAAAGCCCAAAATACAGAAAAAGTCAGTACTACTGAAGAACTATAATGGACAGAAAATAGATAGCTTAGGTGTATGCAGACTTAAAGTGACAGTCATGTTTTCTGCTGTGGCTGAAGGACTTGATTCACTACTAGGTGACAAAGCTTGTGAGGACTTAGAACTGGTCAAGAGAGTCTACCGTATAAACTGTGCCATAAGCAGACCAGATGACTCAATGGATTCTGTAGTGAGTAATTTCCAGGATGTGTTCAAAGGATTTGGAGTTCTACCATTCACTTACAAGATCCAGCTAAAGGAGGATGCTCAGCCAGTGGTACATGCTCCACGGAGAGTTCCAGCACCCCTGCGTGACCGGCTCAAGAAAGAACTGGACAGAATGACCACACTAGGAGTCATCAGGAAAGTCGAAGAGCCAACAGACTGTGTTAACTCCATGGTATGTGTAAAGAAAAAGAACAATGATCTAAGAGTATGCATGGATCCAAAGGGCTGAAATGCAAACATAAAACGCGAACACTACCAGATTCCGAAGCGAGAAGAAATCACCAGTGAAATGTCAGGTGCCAGATACTTCACAAAGCTCGATGCCTCACAAGGATTTTGGCAACTAAAACTGGATGAAGAGAGCACCAAATACTGTACCTTCAACACACCATTTGGCAGGTATTGTTTCCTCAGAATGTCTTTTGGGATAATATCTGCATCTGAAATCTTTCATAGAGCGATGGAACACATAATTGAAGGTCTGGAAGGAGTCCGGGTTTATGTTGATGACATCATCATCTGGGGCTCCACACTGAAAGAACACAATGAGAGACTGACTAAAGTGCTACAGAGCATACGCCGGAATGGACTGAAGCTCAACAAAGCCAAGTGTCAGTTTGACGTCCAGGAAGTCACTTTCCTGGGAGATAATCTATCTGGTAAAGGAATAGAGCCAGATATGGAAACAGTAAACGCCATACTCAAAATGCCCCGACCCACTGACAAAAAAGGAGTGCTATGCATCATGGGGATGATAAACTTCATTGGAAAGTTCATTCCTAACTTGTCAGCCAAGACAGCCTGTCTGCGAGACCTGCTACATAAAACAAATGTGTTCGCATGGACAGAAAGACATGAACAAGAGGGGATGAACCTCAAAACAGTGCTGACAACCACACCTGTACTCACCTTCTTTGACCCAACAAAGAGAATCAAAGTATCAACGGATGCATCAAAAGATGGCCTAGGCGCGGTCTTGCTACAAGCAGAGGGTAAAGATTGGAAGCCTGTTGCCTATGCCTCCAGGTCTATGACTGACTCTGAGTGTCGAAACGCCCAGATTGAAAAGGAATGTCTAGGCTTGGTAGTTGGACTAGAAAAGTTCCATGGCTACACATATGGACTTCCCACCTTCACAGTTGAGACAGACCACTGCCCACTGGTTGCCATCATTAAAAAAAACCTGAATGAGATGTCTCCAAGGATTCAACGACTCATGATGACGCTGCAAAGATATGACTTTGAACTGATCTACACACCAGGCAAACGCATAGTGTTAGCAGATGCACTATCCCGAGCACCCACAATGAGTCATGTGAGCTCTACTGAGGAGGACGTGGATGTTCATGTGAGTATGGTCACTGCTGCGCTGCCCGTGTCAGACATAAAATCAAAGCAAATAGCAGAAGAAACAGTAAAAGATACAATGTTACAAACAGTAATAGAGAACATTCATCATGGTTGGCCAAAAGGTTCCTGTCCAAAGTACTATCACATCAGGTCAGAGTTAAGTGTCGCAAGTGGACTATTATTAAAACAGAACAGAATAGTCATTCCACAGGCTCTACATCAAGACATGCTCAAAAGGATTCATGATGGACATCTCGGAATTGAAAAATGCAAAAGGAGAGCAAGAGACACTGTTTATTGGCCTAGCATAAATAAGGACATTGAGAACATGATAGGCATATGTGAGACATGTCAGAAGCACCAAAACAAACAAGCAAAGGAACCAATGATAGTAGCTGACTTACCAAGAGCACCATGGCAAAAGGTTGGTATGGACCTCTTTCATTTGAATGGTAAAGACTATCTAATAGTGATTGACTACTATTCTAACTATCCTGAGATGCTGCTGCTCTCAAGCACATCAGCAAGCAGTGTCATAATGCATGTTAAATCCCTCTTCGCCAGACATGGAATTCCCAGGATTGCCGTTAGCGACAATGGTCCGTGCTTCAACTGTAAGGAGTGGCAACAGTTGCAGCACATTATGACTTTCAACACATCACATCCAGTCCTCTGTATGCTCAGTCGAATGGTAAGGCAGAGAAAGGTGTTCAAGTTCTCAAACAGCTACTGAAGAAAGCAACAGAAAGCAAGGCTGATCCTTATCTCGCCCTGCTGAGCTACCGAGCCTCCCCTTTAGACTGTGGTTCTTCACCTGCTGAACTCCTTATGGGTCACAAGTTGCGCACCATGCTACCCTGCTGCGCAAAAGAAAAGCAGAGTAAGGAACTGAGACAGAGACTTCAACTGTTAAAGCTGAAACAGAAATCACACTATGACAAGTCATCCAAAACTCTGAAACCATTGACAAGGGATGATGTTGTCAGGGTTGAGGATCCAGATGCATGGAACAGGAAAGCTACAGTTCTTGAGGATGTAGGACCAAGGTCATACACTGTTAGTACTGAGGAAGGACAGATTCTCAGGAGGAACCGTCGTTCCCTCCTGAAAACACAAGGAACTATCCAAGAGCAAATCGATGACAATGCCGCAACTGAATCTTGTCACTCACCACCAGAATAATCTAACACAAACACACATCCAGGCTCTCATGAAAACACATCAGACCTACCTGTGCTGAGAAGATCCACACGTGAAGTAAAAAAGCCTGATAGACTTAATCTTTGATTATAAAGAAAACTATAATAAAAGAATGAAAAGCTTAGAGTTCATAAAGTAAAGCTTTGAAAATGTGTTGACTGTTGTGAAGATGTTTATGTTGTTATGATTGATTGATATTGATTTTGTTTAACGTCTAAGGAAGGGGGATGTAATGATCAGTAACATGTCATTCTAGAATGGTACACTAGGTGGAGCTGTATGTTTAGTAGGTGGGCTACCCACAAGGCAGTAGTCAAGATGGATGCCTGTACACTAGTCCACATGGCTGAACAAATGACTAGCTCTAAGCTAGCTGTTCATAATGAAAACGTCTATTTATTTATGAACATAACACTTTCCATATTGTGTCCAATTCTGGGCACCGCTCTTCAGGAAGGACGCGAAGGCCTTAGAGAGGGTGCAGAAAAGATTTACAAGAATGGTTCCAGGGATGAGGGACTTCAGTTATGTGGACAGACTGGAGAAGCTAGGGTTGTTCTCCTTGGAGCAGAGAAGGTTGAGAGGAGATCTGATCGAGGTGTTCAAAATCATGAGGGGTGTAGATAGAGAGAAACTGTTCCCACTGGCGTAAGGGTCTTGAACCAGAGGTCACAGATTTAAGGTGATTGGCAGAAGAACCATAGGCGACATGAGGAAAAACTTTATTACACAGCGAGTGGTTATGATTTGGAAAGCACTGCCTGAAAGGGTGGTGGAGGCAGATTCAGTCGTGGCTTTCAAAAGGGAATTGGATAAGTACCTGAGGGAAAATAACACACTGAATCAAGCACTCCACTTCCTTCCTGGAGCACAGCAGGCGGGGCGGTAGGTGAGCAGCGCTGTACACTGGGCCATGCAACGCTGCCGCATTGGAAGGCTTCTTCCTTCCCTTAAAGGGAAGGGCCATCGCTGCAGGCTCGGCAAGGAAAAAACTTACCTGGTCCCCGACGTAAGCCGTGATCCGGCCCGATCAGCCCGATGCACTGCAGCAGAGTGCCGGGCTGATCGATCGCCAGCGAAAAAAAATGAAAAAAACACAAAGAGCATTTGAGAATTTTTTCCACTTATCTCGGCCACTTCGCCTTTAAGTATCGCCCCCAAAACGCTCGGCCTCCTGATGAACACCTCCTGCAGCCGCCGGTGTTTTTGCCTGGCGATGCTGCAGGGGCCGGAACCAAAGTTTGGGTCTGGGGAGCTACCGGGGCAATGCACACGCCGATGACGTCACGATCTCCGGGTGAAGGAGATCAGGGCGCAGTGCCATACCGCCGCCGCAAACCTCCCGCCGAATATAGCAGGAGTCGATCTTGTCGAAATTAAGCAGATTGTGACGACAGTGAATGTGCAACGCTCACTTGACGCTCGATCTGCTACATTGGACTTCGCTGCTCCACTTACCAGCATGCCTTAACTACAATGAGCTGAGCAAGCGTAGACAATCAGGAAGGAGGCTCCAGCAGTGGTATTTAAAGGGATCATCAGCAATAACCTGCACCTGACATGTTTCTGCATGTTGACTGGCTCTGTACTACTTTCTGCAACTCCACCAGCTTTATTAACTTCTTTCAATGTTCTAAGGTAACAGGGAGTGTTGCTACAAGTGGTGAATGCCTTCCTTCTTATTTAAAGGCTTCTGCTCACACCACTTGCTCACAGTCATGGGGGCTCTATTGGCAGTCCCCCTCGCACTCGACTACCTTCGGGAGAGGGAGCAGAGGCAGCGAAGAAGAGAAGATACGTGCAGAGGGAGGAGGAGGAGGGCCAGGAGGGCTCTCAACAGGAGGCCTTACCAACCTGGTGTCTTCCGAGAGCATTTCATTTGTATCCACTTAAGCGAGGAGCAGTGTATTAGGAGGCTACGCTTCACCAAGGAGGTGGTCACAGAACTCTGCCACCGCCTGCAACCAGACCTGCAGCCTGAAAGCAGGGCAAACATGGCTCTCCCAGTGGCAGTCAAGGTCACCATGGCCCTCAATTTCTTCGCCAGCGGATCCTTCCAGTCTGCAGCAGGAGACATAGCTAACATCTTACAGTTTGCCGTCCATCGCTGCATCCAGGAGGTCACTGACGCTCTTTACACCAGTAGAAGGGACTACGTTGTCTTCTCTCTGAGCTGAGAGAAGCAGGACGAGCGTGCATGTGGCTTTGCCAGGATAGCAGGGTTCCCCATGGATGCCATTGACTGCACACGTGGCTTTGCGGGCACCGTATAACAAGCTTGAGATCTTCCGGAACCGCAAAGGCTACCACTCACTTAATGTACAGGTGGTGTGCGACCACGCCCAGCGATTCCTGATGGTCAATGCCCACTTCTCTGGCAGCAGCCATGACGTCTTCATCCTGTAATCTAACAGCCACCACAGCAAACTCGAGGATCATTGCTCGGAGACAAGGGTTATCCGCTCTCCAACTGGTTCATCACTCCCCTCCGCAACACCAACACTTGTGCCAGCATTCATATAATGAGAGCCATGCATCCACCAGGAACACCATCGAGCAGATCATCGGGCTACTGAAGCAACAGTTCCGCTGCCTTGAATGCTTGGGAGGAGCCCTCCAGTACGCGCCGGAGTGTTTGTCCTATTTTGTGGTGGTCTGCTGCATGCTTCATAACTTGGCCATTAAGAGGGCGTAGCCTTTGCCACCAGGGATTGCGGGACCACCTCAGGAGGAGGACGAGGGAGAGGTGGAGGAGGAGGAGGAGGAGGGGGAGGAGGAGGAAGAGGATGAGGAGTAAGAGGAAGAGGAAGAGGATGAGGAGGGAGGGAGGAGGCAGGCAACCAATCCCCCTTCCAAACAGGCTGTCCATGAATGTCTCATCAGACTCCGATTCCAATGAATCAGATCCCCGTTCCTCACCACATCCCCATCATATTATCCCTCTGTCATGGAATGTCACAGCTTCCTCCTGGGCACAAAGCTGAAATGAGAGGCACCACAAAAGATTCCAAACAAAATTAATAAACATAGCAAAAATTACTTAACACATTTTTAAAGCAAAAATATGAACTAATCGCACTTGTGCAATCCCCGGTGGAAAGCTGCTGAGTTTCCATGGGGGAGACTTCAGATGGCCTTGCAGGATGACCTCGAGCAGCTCTGGACCTAGAAGGCCCGGCTGTAGACTACACCACCTCAGCATGGGCAGCAGCAGTCTGGGCTGGCTGGCTGACAGGCAGCGGCAAGGGCAATGGTGGAGTGGCAGTGGTGGGAGTGGGAATGCTGTCATCCTGAGAGAGGACAGCAGGTTCCTGCTCCACTGACCCACTGCCACTCCCCCGGGGCGGCACCTCAGCATCCCTAGCAATCTGTTGGAGCACAGATTGCTGGCCTGCTGCGACACAGTGAAAGCCCTGCTCGACGGTGGTAAACCCAGCCACAATGGCAGCAGTCAGAGCTTGCGTGGCTTCAAGCTGAGACTGCATGAGAGCAGTCTGAGCTTCCACTGCAGCACTAAGACGTTGGGTCGCTTCCGCCTGTGCTGCAATGGATGCTGCGACAACGCTCATCATGCGCGCCATCATGTCTGGGTCGCCACGGTCTCTCTGGGAGTGCACCGTCATTTCCAGACTGGAAATCCCGGGCTCCATGCTCTGTGCAGAGCCCCGTACAATGCTGGAGGCGGACTCCGCCACGCTCCTTGCCATTGCCGAGAGACTCTCTGGCAGCTTTGCCATTGCACCTATCATTTCCGTGTGCATGCCCATCACCCTTCTTCTGAAGGCCTCCCCATCATGATCCTCATCTGAGTCCTGTGCAGCAGAACCCGCGCGTGAACTCGCCCTCCGGGGAGCTGGCCCCCGAGCTACCCTTTCCCTCTGGCTTTGCTGCAGCCCACTCACGCCCGGTGTAGGGGTTGGCGTGTGCACCCAGTCAGCTTCGCCTCTGACTGTCCCTTGAGCAGTTCAAATTGCTCCCACACCCCTGGGTTCTAGACACCGGACTCAGGTACAGGCGGCGATACAGAAAATCGAGTAGACAAGTGGTTTGGTGTAAGAAAACCAGAATTTTATTACAAGCAGAATACAACAATCTTATGAAAATTACTGGTATGAAATTATAGGCATAAACAATGACACTACATGGGAATGGGGAACACACGGCACATCGAGGGAAAACAACTACATTAACAATCCCCTTATCCTTATCCCACCCCCTATACCTAACTAGATTAAGCTATGAGGGGCCAGGAATTCATGCTCACCAATCCAAAACCTATTGCTTTAATTGGGCTGGTTTTGAGGTCCGCTCTTACTGTCCTTTAGGGTATCCCGTCACCACGTGGTCTCAGGACACGGTGCTGAAGTTGTTGATGCGAAGCACCCTCCTTTTCCCTCAGCTACCATCATCATCTCGTCGCGATGGGTTTTCTTCTTCTTCTCCCTCGGGCGGTCGTCGGCAGTAATGTTATGGTCGGGGGTTGATTGGCGGTCTTTATCGTCTAGATGATTTTGCTATCCATGCTTCGAACGGCAGTTTATTCTTTAACCGGGCTACTATTGTCCATGTGACAAACGCCAGCTTATAACTAGGCCGTTTGTCTCGATTCTTCTACCCATCCTTCGAATGCCAGCAAATTCTTAAATTGGGGTTACACTATACGGCAGCTTATTTACCAAACACCAGCTTATAACTGGGCGTTGGTCCCCAAATGCGTCTTTCCGCTGCCCTTCTCTGCCTTTACCAGTTTACCTTCTTCTTCGTTTCGTCTCGTCTCGTCTGCCCGTTTGTGGCCTGTGTGTCCTGTGTGGTTTTGAACTCGGGTCTCGTTCTCCTCCCGTGTTTGGCCCCGGTGTAATGGGCGTCCTTGGTTGTTAAGCGGCGCGGGGAGCGAGAAGAGAACCCGCCACGAGGCCAGGGCGCGAGTACGAGAGGCAGCAGGCCAAGGTCAAAGATGAGGGCAGGAGCAAGAGAGCGATTGCTACTGATGGGCCTACAATTATACCCGTTCTTCAAATCCTTATCTGCGCGCCAAATCAGGTCAGTCCATTGTTTAACTTTTGGCGGGCTCGTTTAAATGATTACAGCCATTTATTTTAACGACTTGTGGAGTGGTTGTCTCCGGGTCTAATGGCCCCGATGTCCTGGTTGTTTGTCATGGATAAGACTTAATTGTCCCCATCCTGACTTGATGGCTACTGTGAGCTGTTACTGATTAAATATGCAGAAACCTAATGGCCTCGATTCTAGGCCCATTCTGGCTTGATCTATTTCAAGTCGAATGAATGCGTATTCTGTGTTTACTTTGGCTGTCTGGTTCCAGAGTGTCCTTTTCACAGATTCCTGCATTTTAAGTTTTGTCTCCGGACCTCAAAACCAGCCCAATTAAAGCAACAGGTTTTGGATTGGTGAGTAGAGCCCTGTTTTAAAAATCCTGTCGGTTTTGGTCACGAGGTTACAGAAGCTATTTTGGGTGCCCTGTTTTTAATAACTTGTCCAAACAGGGTCCCTCGATCCATGATTTGGGGAGTGCGGGAATTTTGAGAACCCTGCACTTACACTGGTGCCTCACCCTGTGCAGATCCTGCTACTGCACTAGCCTCTAAAGAATGCGTAGTGCCAGTTTCTGAGCTGGTGCCTGCGAGTGACAGATACAGTAACGCGGCGTCTTCTTCTTCCTCCTCTTCTCCCCCCTCACGCTCATCGGTGCCCTCAGGGTCAGGCTGCTCGGGTGCTGCTGATTATCTGAAAGCAGAAAGGCACAAGAGTCGGGTTATGGTGAGGGGAGGGGAGCAGGGAAGCCAGAAATGCATGCATACAGCATGAGTAGCTTGAAAGTGAGAAAAGATTGTGGGCTGAGGGGGAAGTAGGATGTGAGAAGAAGGATTAGGAATGAACATACTGTTGTTGACCCCAAGGGGTTCAACGTCGCCAGTGGCCACGGTGCCCACGACCTGGTGCCCAATGATCTCCAGCACTCTCGTCTCCAGCTGGCTCAGCTCTTCAATGTGGTCTTGGCCCCCACCTGTCCGCTCCTGCTCCCGGCGATTATGTATCACCTTGGCCTGCAAGAGAAAGGAAAGTGTGTCAGTGAGTGTGGTGCAATGTGCTTGGGTGATGGGCCTGCCATAGTTGAATAGCTGTCATTGTGTGCAAGGTGTGAGATGTGGGTGTGAGTGTTGATAGGCAGAGATTGTTGGTGGGTGAGTGCTGGGGGTGTGGTGCATTGAGCAGTGTGTGAAGCTTGTGGTACAGGTGGTGGTGGTATGTTGCATTTGTTGAAGTCTTCACTCACCCTGACCACCCGAGTGAGGTTGTTAAACTTCTTCCTGCTCTGGGTGTGGGTCCTGGTGACCAGAGTGTTGCCCATGGCATGGTGTGCCACCTCCCTCCACATAGTGCGGCAGACTTGTGGCGAGGGCCTCCTGCCAGTTGGTGGGTCCAGGACCGCCCGCTTTCTCTCAACCGCGAAAACCAATTGTATGACTAGGTCCTTTATGGTATCCCGGTCTGACAGCTACTTAGAGTTCGCACCCGAACCAGAATGAAGACAAGTTAAGGCAAAATAGTTATTTCAGTGCGGCTGAAACCGGCAGCGGGACCGGAACCCACCGACCAGCTGTCCCAACTCCAACCCGCCGCCTGTGGTAAAATCGCGGCCTTAGAGTTCAGACCCGAACCAGAATGAAGACACTGAGACAAAGATTTCAGGGTAACTACTTCTTTACTTAAAATCAATCAAGTTTACAAGCAAGCATAAAATCAAGTTTACAAGCAAGCATAAGCTTCAACGGGCAAGATTAAGCACGCATACATACTAACACCTACAAGTGCCCAGTTCGGTGGTGACTAGTAGGCTCTTCTTTCTGTGCGGCCAATCAAGTTGCACGGCTCACTGCAGCAGCCCCCAAGCTTTCTCTAACTGTGTCCTTTATACCCAAAACTTGGCAGGTCTCCCAATGCATACGTATCTCAGACCACGTTGACTATTGTTCAATCATTGGCATCTCTTCTGTCTCAGACCACGTTGATGATTGTTCAATCATCGGTATCTCTTCTCCTTATCTGTAGTCAATGGGCCTCAAGGCCACTTGTGCCATGTCTGAAGGGGTTGCAGAAGTTCCTCATTGTTCAATCAGCTTAAAAGTTTGTTTTGCAGAACTCTCAAGGTCCTGTCTGATGAGGTTGCAGAAGTTAACTAAACCTGTAGACAATGGGCCGCTTATGCCATGTCTAAATGGGTTACAGAAGTTAACTAAATCTGTTTAAAAGTTTGTTTGTAGAATTCTTGAAGCATGTTGGTACATTAAATTCAGCCATGTCACAACCAGCAGCAAATTATATCTTACACAATGCCTCCAGAGCTTCAGCAAAGAACCTCCATGCTCTCTCCCTGGGGCGGTGACCTGCCATCAGGATTTGTACAGAACTCTTCCTTCTCCTTGACCTTCTTATGGTTGTTGGGGCAGCTTGCACACCCAACAATCCTGCCAAAAAGGTACTGCAGCATCAATGAACCTCCCCTTTAAGTAGTGAAAAAAGTCTGTGGTAATCATTACTTGCAATTAGACTGCCCTCGACATTGGTCCAGCTTTTTAGTGTAACACCAATGAGCTTGAGTTTTTAGATTAGAATCATGACTACAATCATTTTAATGAGGAGTGAGCACAAATTTTGCGTGTTACCTGGACCATTTAGAGGTGGCGCAGCTTAACATTTTTAGGCCTTAACACTGGTCATTTCGTGGCTATATCCAATTTCTAGGCCAATAACTTTTTCATGGTGCAAACATATTGGTCCGTATTTTCTGATCCCTATGGGTGTGTATGGGCTGCGTGCACACCCGTAGGGACCTCGCAAATGCTGGTTTCAGGCATGCGAAGCGCATGTGCTGAAGACCGGCAATTCCGATCTGTCAAGGATCCTCTTGACAGATCGGACGCCTGCCCTGGAGAAAGGTCTCTGCGGGGGGAGAGTTCTGCTTTCTGCAGAATCTCCGCCCGCTGGAATCTCTTAAAAATCTTACGGCTGGTAAAAGCAGGCATAAGGCCTGCTTTTACCAGCATAAGAGTTTAAAAAACATTAAAAAAAATGTTTTCACTCATTTATAATTTAAAAATACTTTAAAAAAAGATAAGTTTATTTTTAGCCCCGTAAAAAACTTTAATTTCTTTTTCAAAAAGTTAAATTTTGTTTAAAATGTAATTTAATGTAAATTTAATGTAATTTTAACTTATTTTAAAAATGTGATAAAAAAAATTATTTAATGTTTTGATGTGTTTTTGGGGTGATCTCCATTCATACTTTTGACAGGTCTATCTGTCAAAAATATGAAGGGAGATTCCCTTCTCCCATTGGTTTCCCATGGCCTACGTGATCCCAGGGACGTTTGCGAACCACCTGCGCCCCTGAGATACGTGGGCCCTGCACATTTCGTCATGGAGAGGCCCAGGAGCGAAAATGGCCGGACCTCGGGAGCCCTCAGGTAAGGGCGTAGATTTTTTCCAGATCGGAGGCCTCCGCACGCAGGAAGCCTCCGATCAGAAAATACAGGCCAATATTCAGAATGGCCACATATTAGTCCATGATCACCACGTGATTGTTTACTTTATCCATTCTGCATTTTGTGCATGTCATTGCCTAACATCGCACTGGCCTTAACAGGTCTTCTGAGCTCCTTCATGCCTTGTCCTTTTAGAATGGATACAATTCAATTCAATTCAATTCAATTCAATCAATTCAATTCAAATGCTTTATTGGCATGAAAGTTTACAGAGAACCATATTGCCAAAGCTTACATATCAAAAAGGTACATTTTCAAACATTCTGTAGGTGTCAATCGATTTGACTACTTCTAGATAAGTGGACCATGGGAATCTTTATCCTGTTTTTATTTGTTTATAAACTTGACATTCACCTTCATGCAAAATTTAAATCTTTACCTTGTACCAGCTACAATTACTTCACAAAGAGAGTCCTTTGAGTATCTAAAGCCCCAAGTGTGGGAGGAAACACAAAAACAGTCATTAAAATGTGTGTATCTGTGTCTTCTCTTTGCTAAGTAAGCAGGTTCATAGAGCAAGCCTGTGCCTACTGTGAAAGAATGAGTTATATGACCTGCTTTGCTCTTGGTAAAAAGCACAACTTTTAATTGTGCTATTCAGGATCTGTGTACTCTCATCTTCAAGCTTCAACTTGCAGTTCTGTTATACGACCAGCTTTGCATCGACACAAAGCGGTTTTGAATAGATTTCACTGCAGAAGTGGAAGTATAATTTGGTCCCAATCTAAGCCCCAAGTGCACTAAAGCCAAGATGTGTGAGAGCTCCTCTAGGAGCCCCTCTCAAACCGGCTTGAGTTTATATCTTAACTCCAACTCAGTGTTTAGCTGCATTTTAAAAGTATTCAGGTTATAAACTTACTTTTCAGTGTTTTTAACCTTCAGTGAATTCATCCTCTTGCACCTTCCTAATATTAAAAAAATTGCCTAATGGTGAACTGAATTTTGCGCACAGACACATGGGCCTTGATTTTAACTGATCCGTGGAGTCAGGATTGGAGGCGTGCGGGGGGTTAAAGCCCCGAATTCGGGGGTCCCGACCCCATCCCGCCCAAAACTTGCCTCCGTGTAAGTTTCAAAGGAGGCGGGTACCCGCCCCGCACTGGGACCCGCCTAGCCGAGGCGGGTAGGGATTAGTGACAATTTTTAGTGACAGTTTTTATCCTAATCCCTATTTTTAATCTTGGACTGTGGGATTCCCAACGGCTCCAAACCACGCCAGGTTAGAGGAGTCGGGCTGTCAGGTTGAAGGACTTGGAGGGGTCGAGATGTCAGTGTTCAGGTGAGTGATGGGTGCATGAGTGCAAAGGTAAGTGTGTTTGGTGTGTCTAAAGTGTGTAAAGAAGTTTAAATTACCTGTACTTACCTTTTCAGCCTTCCTTCCTCTAGGTTTCGGGAGTCCATCATCCAACCGGCACAGAAAGCAGAACGGCTGCGAACTGTCAAAAGTGACAGCCTGCAGCTTTCTGTGCCGGAGAGATTTCTAACTCAGTCTGTGTAGAAGGACTCAGGTGTTTGACAGCTTCAAACAGCTGTGAAACACTGATATTTCATCTGTCAAAATGTCTTGACAGATGAAATTTCAGTCTGTGACGTCACCTGTTGCCGGGTGGCCCTTAATTGGCCTGCTGAGCCCGCTGGATGGGCTCAACAAGGTCAATCAAGTTAAAATTGCGTGGATTGGCCGCATCTTGATGGAGGCGGGACTACAACCCCAAAAGTTGCAGTCCCGCCTCCAACCCGACTTCTGAGTGAAAATCACCCCCATGGCCTACCCAAATGCAACCCACAGTTGACAGTATAGCTTGGGTTTGCAGAGTATGCCTTGTAAAGTGCAGATACCAGTCGGAGACCTGTACCTGCAGTAAACCAGCAAACAGAAAACAATGATCCAAAATAAGTACTGCTGCTGTTATTTTCTTCTCTAAGCAAAGATTTAAAAAGGCAGCTGTTCTATTTTATAATTTACGATTTCATAATAAAATGACTGCAATACTTAAGACACGACAATCAAAACATTTTAGGTACAATTCCAATGTCAGCCAAATTATTATACACTTCTCAATGGAGTCAAACTAAGTTAGACTTCTTACAAAAATGGTTATGATGAGCCGCTGCCTTACAGTTTAAACTGACTTGCTTTAAAGGTTATAACCAAAGTGGGAAAAGAAGTCTAACCAATTAATAAATGGTATTACAACCATGGCTGGTAAGGAGCTTTTTTTCTCCAACTCTCTCACAAGAATAGATCTTCTAGAAGAAGAGGGCGACAAAGTAAAATGTACTTCTCTGTTTCTTCTCCAGTAAACATGTCAAAGACACACGGATTGGAAAACCCTCTCCCCAAAACGAAAACACTTTACAGCCTACTACAAAGGCTAAAAGCAGAGATGCCTGAGTGACCTCCCATCACATCAGAACCAAATCAGAGCCACTAAAACCATTATTCCTTCCTCTTGCTCAACAGCAAAGTGAAAGGTTGGCTCCGCTCCAATTTTCTGTTCTGGTCACTGGAAAAACATAAACAAAATTTGAGCTGATCAAATCCTGAACCAGCTGGACTTACTTTTGGATCAGATTCACTGGTCTGCAGTTGGATAAACACACTGATGTAAGAAAACTACTAGGCACTTGGTCTAAGCGTTAAACAAAGCTTTAATCAACTGTTTTACAACATGGAGGTCTAGTTGTGTCCTTCACTAGTTCCTGTTAAGAATGTCCTGCACAAGCTGGGCCCATGCCCGAGTATTTATACTCTCCCTGGACACCGCCACCCGTAGGCTGCTCAGTATTATTTCATAAGTCTTTCTTTTATGAATGACTGATTCATGTCACATAGTTTGGATCATTACTAGAACTTATCTTGGTGTTGAAAGTCTTGACTGACCTCATCTTGGTTCCGTTAACCTCCTTCTCTTTGCGGCATGTCTACATATAGCATGCCTCAAGATGATCTTCTCATGCATCACTAAATTAATAATTTTATATAAAATTAGAATTTTATTGCACTTGTCAACATTACAGTTGTTTTTAAGGATAATCAAATCAAAACTAGATATATTTATGAACGTTATAAGTACTTTTTATTATTGTGTGTTATTAATGCATCTGAGATGTAATATTTGTGGGTCTGGCTGTGTGAATTGGAAAGGAAGACAAGAAATGGGAGGGAATCTGGGAGAATATCCCTTTGGTTTCACTAATATAGAGCAGAAGAAGGCCAATTTAAAATACTGTAAAAATTATTAAACATCTCAACAAGATGGGGGTGGGGGAAGGGGGGATTTTTGACTTCTGGCTGAAATGGGCACAAAGTCGGTGGAGTGGTTGCACTGCCCGTCCAAAGTTGGCATCAGGAGGCCCGAATCATTTATGGGTTTGGCTCTCATTTGGATGTAGCTGGCAAGCTTGTGGTGCCAAATGGGTGCACCACTGCAGCTTGGCAGTTGTGAGAGGGTGGGAAATCAGCTAGCTGCAATGCTCCAATGGTAGGAGGTAAGTCGGTCTCGAAGAGGGAAGAGCACACGCTGGCAGTGGGCAGCAGTCATTTGGTGGAGGCAGCAGGAGCCCTCCTGCTCCTCCCAGCTCCACAAAAATGTCTGAGCCTTTTGTAGAGTGGTAACTAGCCATCCCTTTAAGGACCATATATTAGGGTGCTGACTATGTGGTATAAAAGCAGGGGTAACGAGAGAATGGCTGAATACAGGAAAAAGGCTGTTATGTGTGGTGGGGGCGGTGGGGGGGGGAGGGTGGTGGGGTGGTGGTGAGGGGGGGAGGGGGTGGGGGCGGGGGTGGGCGGTGGTGGGGGAAGCCTTTTGGTCACAAAAATAGGTGTGGAGGCAAAGGCAGCAGAAGAAGAGCTCAGCAGCATGTCAAGCTCGGAATTCATTGAGCTGGGAGCATAGAGGCCTCATTTTGTCTCATGGACATATGACTTCTGCTATTTATCCATCTCCTGTTCTCCACCTAAGCACTTTACAGGTCATTCTCTGTGTGTGGTCATTGTATGTTCCCTCCTCCCCCTTCCCCTTGTTCTGAAAATTCTTCCCTAGAGGGCTGCACTGCAGAAGTTCTGGCAGGAGGTTGCAGCAAGGCTCAATGCATAGACCTGTGGAAGAAGATAACACACCTTAAGGGAACTATCAAGGTACAGGCCTGTTTAGCCGGTAAATGACCCAAGTATGTTTGTGACAAAGTGTTGCCTGCCAACCTGTTGCCAGCAGAAGAGCAGGAACCAGCTGCTTGGATGGCCACATGGCTGCCATCAATCACCCTCTGCACATTGAGAAATGCAGCGGTGCAATGAAATTTTGTCGTCCTGTCATGCTTCTGTCAGAAAGAAGATGAAAGTGCTGATCAGCGGATCAGCCACTGGTTTGCTACATGTGTAGATGGACCATTGGTTGATACTGTAGATTAACCCAATGTAAGACTGGAAGGAAGTGGAGGCAGAAATGCTGAGGGTGATGGTAACCTTGACTGCAACCTGCAGTGCCATCCTCATGGCGCAGATTGGCTATAGATATCCTTGAAGCAGAAGATACAACTTTGCAACTGGCTCCATCCGGAGCCTACCACTTCAACCATGTAAGCCTGTAATTGGGCTCCAGTGTCACCTAACAAGAATCAACACAAATACCCCTTTAAGGGCAACACAAATATAAGAAGGAAACATATGGTCCAATCAAACTAACAGAAGCTCAACATTAGCAAAAAAAAGTTCTATTACAACAGTGACCTCTCTTCCAAAGTACTTCATTGCCTGTAAAGTGCTTTGGGACATCCTGAGGCTCTGAAAGGCTCCATATAAATGCAAGTTCTTTCTTTTCTTAACAAGACCAGAAGGAACCTTACCAACTCAATGATGATATAATCCTGCAATTTGGGCACTTTAAAAACAATGCTGATCATTCATTTTAAATTGTTCCGTGAACCGGCACAAGACTTTGTGGCTTGTTGCTCCCTGAACCGGAGTGAATTTTGTATTGTAAGAGATGCTTTTCATGCCCACTTGACTGACATAAATTATAGTGGGCCTGCCTGGGAATTTTCTAGATAATATTCCTCTGTTTTTGTTTCCACGTAAACATTTCAAATATGTTCTAAAAGTGGGAAAAAAAAAACAACACAAAACAAAATACAATAGGCAGAAATAACGTTAAAAACCATCAGGAAAGCATAACAGAAAAAAAGCCATTGAAAGAAATGAATGTATTCATTGAAAACAACCTGTGCCCATTTAAGGACCCATTATGCATTGAACTTCTCTTTACAGGTCGTTGAGTGCAGAGTGAGATTCCATCGAAAACAATAGAAAATTTCATGTGCTCCAATTTCCATTCATTAAGGCCTGATTTAAATATTAAAATGGACAACGTGCTAGATATGGCAAGGATTCCTGTGAGCAGCATCATGCAACACTGAATTTCCTGATCCCCTGCTGCCCAAATTGGGCAGGCTGGAGAATTCCCTCACCAGAAAATGACCCATTAATATATGCATTCTCTTTCTGAAGTACTTTAAAATCAGTGAACACCTTAATATTATACATTCACATGAGAGATGGCAAGTTTCATTTTCTCGGAGTAGTGTCTGCAGTGACCGTACAAGTGCTGGTTAGAATGTGTTACTTATTTCCATTTTCTAACTGGAAGCTAAAGGCTACTTCCGAAAAAGGAAAACGTTTGGACAAATCAATAACAATGCACATACACCAAAAGCAATATCTCAGTTATCTCTATTTGCAGTCATTAGTTTCCTGAACCAGCTTGTTGACTGCATCCGTGTACAAAATTAACAATCAAATCAGAAATTAAAATTGATTTTATTGACTTCCTTCAAATTGGTCTGCACACAAATCAAAAATCAGAAAAATAATAGCTAAGAATCATTACTAAGGGCTGCAGATTGTTCCTCTGTCACGGCTTTGTCTAACTATCGATTTGCTTTAACTTTTTCTTAAAATGACTCAGAAAGGAGTAAGAAAATGCATTTTACATAGCGGAATACACATTTGATGTAATTCATATTCATCAGCACGTAAACCCAACTAGATTAAAGTATGTTAATGTGTTAGCAATGTATCTACTCCCTGCCTCGGGTTTTTGAAAATGTTCTCATTCTTCAAAATACATTAATGTTTCTATGATATACACATCAAAATTAAATACATCGATGCCTAGCAGTACCAGGTAATTAGCCTCAATGATGCACGACTTCCTGCCAATATATACTATTAGGACTATTTCCTTTAACTGTTACCTACCATAAAGGTTGCTATAACTTCTTTGGCACAACATTCATTGCTGAGATCAATTGCAATAGTCACCATCTTAATTTTCTCAGCTGTAACCACCGCTTCGAGTTTAAAATGCATATTATTGCCCAAAGTTCCTGATACCTGTGTTACAATAGCTATCTTTACAAAATGTTATTCTTGCTGAACAAGTTTGATGGAGCATCGCTGTGTACAACTGCCAGTGTGAATGCACATGGTGAAGTTATCTGGTCTAATGCAGTGGAAGCCGGCAACCATCTGTTATGATGTCTATGTCCATTTCTAGGCTTACATTTGCACCTTACCCCAGTTGCTGTTTTCTGACCCTGAGATTTATTTATCTGTGTTTCATACGATAAGATTCCTTTGGCTTTCCCTAGGTTTAAATTTGACCAGCTAACAATGAGCTCTTTTGAGTATGGCACATAGTGAAAGAATTCTGTATTCATTCATGTATGAGCTTTCAGTAGTACACAGAATTCTCAATTAAAGCTGTGTTGTTGTCTTGCAAGCAGTCAATCAGCCAGTAATATTAGGAAATGGCAACAACTGAAACAATTCTGCTCGATTTGGCAGCTTTACACACGTGACTGAAGTGTCTGGGCAGAGTTGCCAGCCCAGACTACTTAATGTCGAGCACAAGGGTTATGCAAGACATTGAATACATTGTTATGATGATAAATGGAATAATTTTGTGATGAACAATAATTGCAGTTTAGCTTGATTGACACCTCTTTGATAATGTCATCACAATTGTACACCCTGACAACCAGAAGGAAGAATGGAAATTATAAACATTACAACATTTGGCAAATTTTCAAATGATTTTATTTAAAACAAATTCAGAAAATGGCCCCCAATTTTCATCTGTGTGTGTTTGTGTAGGCACAACTATTCCTTGTTGGCACTTTATAAATATAAGAATATCACAATATTCAAATGAGCTAGTAATGTGCTGAGGGAGGCTCGTCCACCAATGTGGCTATTTTACTCTTGTGCGTGAGAAGAATGTTTGCATGGAGCAAGCAAATGTTAAATAGCCCATCCCTTCCAATATTTTTTCCAAAAAATGAATCTAAACCATGTACATCGAGGGCAGGAGTCTTTGTCCTGAGTTGTGTGGTCACCTCTTTGTTTACGTAAAACACCTCTGAATGTACAGCTTCCTATTGTAAAAGAATTTAAATGAGGATCCTAAGGCATGGACCACAACCTTTTTACGTATGATGTGCGTTGAAAATGAGCATATCTTGCTGCAAATATGGGCATTGGCATGTTGCTTATGCAAAGAGAGAGAAATGTAAGAAGTCACACAACACCAGGTTATAGTCCAACAGTTTTATTTGAAATCACAAGCTTTCGGAGCGCTGCTCCTTCATCAGGTGAAGTGGAGAAATGCATAAAGACACAACTTATATAGTCAGAGAATAATGCCAGATGATTACAGGTAATCTTTCTAACTGCCATTTGTCACACCTCGGCAGAGAGATAATCACAGCAATCAAAGGTGTGAATGGTGTCCAAGCAGGTCAGTCAGGAAAACATTACATCAAAGAACAATGAGGTGGGGTCACAAGGGGTCAAATGTTGCAGATGCTGGGGTCTGTATGAAAAACCAAAACATTTTTTTTGCTGGAAATCACAGCAGGTCCGGCCGCATCTGTGTAGAGAGAACAAGCCAAAGACGACTCGAGTCTGGATGACCCTACGTCAGGTGGGGTTACATGTAGCGTGACATGAACCCAAGATCCCGGTTGAGGCCGTCCTCATGAGTGCGGAACTTGGCTATCAGTTTCTGCTCTACGATTTTGCGTTGTCGTGTGTCTCGAAGGCCGCCTTGGAGAATGCTTACTTGAAAATCGGAGGCTGAATGTCCTTGACTGCTGAAGTGTTCCCCAACTGGGAGGGAACACTCCTGCCTTGCAATTGTTGCGCGGTGTCCGTTCATCCATTGTCGCAGTGTCTGCATGGTCTCGCCGATGTACCATGCTCTGGGGCATCCTTTCCTGCAACGTATGAGGTAGACAACGTTGGCCGAGTCACATGAGTATGTACCATGTACCTGGTGGGTGGTGTCCTCACGTGTGATGATGGTATCTGTGTTGATGATCTGGCATGTCTTGCAGAGGTTGCCGTGGCAGGGTTGTGTGGTGTCGTGGTCGCTGTTCTCCTGAAAGATGGGTAATTTGCTGCGAACGATGGTCTGTTTGTGGTTAGGCGGCTGTTTGAAGGCGAGTAGCGGAGGCATGGGGATGGCCTTAGTGAGGTGTTCATCATCATCGGTGACATGTTGAAGGCTGCGAAGAACATGGCGTAGTTTCTCTGCTCCGGGGAAGTACTGGACGACAAAGGGTACTCTGTTGGTTGTGTCCCGTGATTGTCTTCTGAGGAGGTCTATGCGATTTTTTGCTGTGGCCCGTCGGAACTGTCGATCGACGAGTCGAGCGTCATATCCCATTCTTACGAGGGCGTCTCTCAGCATCTGTAGGTGTCCATTGCGTTCCTCCTCGTCTGAGCAGATCCTGTTTATTCGCAGGGCTTGTCCATAGGGGATGGCTTCTTTAATGTGGTTAGGGTGGAAGCTGGAGAAGTGGAGCATCCTGAGGTTGTCCGTGGGCTTGCGGTAGAGTGAAGTGCTGAGGTATCCGTCTTTGATGGAGATTCGTGTGTCCAAGAATGAAACCGATTCTGAGGAGTAGTCCATGGTGAGTTTGATGGTGGGATGGAACTTGTTGATGTTATCGTGTAGTCTTTTCAGTGATTCTTCACCGTGGGTCCATAGGAAGAAAATGTCGTCGATGTATCTGGTGTATAGCGTTGGTTGGAGGGCCTGTGCAGCGAAGAAGTCTTGCTCGAACTTGTGCATGAAGATGTTGGCGTATTGGGGTGCGAATTTGGTCCCCATGGCTGTTCCGTGTGTTTGGGTAAAGAACTGGTTGTCGAAGGTGAAGACATTGTGGTCAAGGATGAAGCGGATGAGTTGTAGGATGGCGTCTGGAGATTGGCTGTTGTTGCTGTTGAGTACTGAGGCTGTCGCAGCTGTGTCTTTATGCATCTCTCCACTTCACCTGACGAAGGAGCAGCGCTCCGAAAGCTTGTGATTTCAAATAAAACTGTTGGACTATAACCTGGTGTTGTGTGATTTCTTACATTTGTCCACCCCAGTCCAACACCGGCATCTCCACACCGAGAGAGAAAAAAGTTTTGTTGATGTGAAAAGTGAAAATGCTTAGATTCACAATGACAAAAAACGTAGTTCCATAGAACTGAATAATAAAGTCTTTAAGGAGAAAAGGAATAGCATCGTATGATCTATCTTTAGTCTTAATCATCCTGAGTTTTGCATACTAGTACGATAAGCCACTATGTCCAAGAAATGCATTTAATAACTGCAAAAACAAGCATTTTAAATGCAACTGGTTTGTAGAAAGTTGATTGGGTAAACGGGCATATATTAATAAATGATGTACTGCATTTTATCAACAAACATTTATCATCATATCTTAGCCTCAAATGGGCGTGCATAATATGAATAATGTATTTAAGAGCTGCCATTGAATTGTGTAAATCCTACCATGTTTTACTGTATTGTGGATCATTTTAGGGGGAAAATGAGACACCATTTACATTAAAGAATGTTGCAAGCCAAAAGTCTTGTGGGGCCAAATCAAAGATATTCGACTCTGAAGCTTATCAGAAACAATGGCTGCGATTTTGCTGATCTCGATGGGTCCGTGGCGGGCGACATCAGTGGCGGGTCCCGACCCAGCTGTTGGCTCCATCCCGCTCTGTCAAATGAATTTCCCTTGATGGGGCTTGTTAAGCCTGCCCAGCACGGTTCCGGGCCAATTAGAGGAAGCGAACTGGTGACGTAATTTGATGATGCATCATCAGCTAGTTTCCTTAAAGGGACCGTGTCTAAATTTATTTTGACATTTGTGCTGTCAGTGTTCTACAGCATTGAAGTGGTGTAAACACTGACAATGACTGCACAGATGTGCAGGGCTGCACCCAGACTCTCCCAAGACGCAGGGAGGTCCTCTTCCCTTCCCATGGGTGGAAGAGACCTCCCCAGGAGATCAATACAGCCTGGTTGCACATTGCACAGGAGGGCACAAGCAGGGATGTGGTCAGGAGGACTTGGGTGCAGTGCTGCAAACGTGTGTCAATGATCTCGAAACGTTAGTACAAAGCCACACTTAACCTCATTCTGCTCTGCCTCTCATCATATCCCCATCATTCTGTCTTCCCTATCCTACTCCTGCACATCCTTACTCACACCAACTTACCTTGCAGCTCTACCCATCCCTCTCTATCTATATTATCACATCCCCACCTCACTAGCCACCCCTCACACTCACCCTCATCCTGGTGCAATCATACCAACTAACAACACACAAGGGTAGGCATTTGAGTGTTTTATGCAATGTTCATGTAAAGTTTCTGTTAATGTGGTGTCAAACGTTGAAACCTTTATTTGCAGCACTTTGCGTTCTTGGACAGATTTGTGTGCACTTTTGGAAGTGGCTTAGTGAGTGAATGGTGAGACATAACGTTACCCCCCGCAATGGTGATGAGTATGAAAGGAATGGCTTGGGCATTGTCGAGATACTTTATGGTGTTGGTGTGGGGTGGTGCCAACCTGGCGCATCATGTGACAGCCAGGGTGTACAGCGTCAAGTAAAGTAAATCTGGCCATGGTGAGCATGGGCAGCAATGTGGTCAGGTGCTGATGCCCTGTGTCCTGTGCAGCATCAGTTAACTGCGGAGAAGGTTGGTGTTGTTGTTGGTGCTGCTGGTGTGCCTGGTTTTGGGGCTGATCGTGGTGGGATTCTGAGGACCAAGGTGATAGAGTATAAAAAAAGGGCACCCATTGTTATAAATCTCATCATCAAGAAACTACTTATGAAATAACGCTGAACAGCCAGCTGGTGGCGCCGTCTAAGAAGTATAAATACTCAGGCGTTGGCCCCAGCTTGTAGGGAACATTTTGTAAGACAAGGAGCTAGTGAAGTACAACTAGACTTCCATGTTCTGAAACAAGTTGATTAAAGCCTTGCTTTATGCTCAAACCAAGTGTGTAGTGAGTTTTATTACGTCAATTTAATCAACTTGATATTGACTCCACGCTTTGGGTGATTTCGGGAACAGCCAGCTATGACTCAAACCGTAGAAGGGAACTCAGACAAATAATCGATCCATCATGGAGAAACTACTCAGCCCCGCCCGTCTCAACCTGGACCCGAATTCACTTACAGCTGCTAAGGTATGGAAACACTGGTATCGTACTTTCAGCAACTTCCTCAGGGTGTGTGGTGAAAATGTTCCTGATAAATTAGAGATACTTGCGAATTATGTATCCCCTCATGTGTTTGATTATATTGAAGAATGTGTAGACTATGACGCCGCTATCCAAATACTACAGCAGCTATATGTCAAGTCCCCAAATTAAATTTTTGCTCGGCATTTACTGGCCACAACTCGACAACAACCCGGGGAATCACTTGACGAATTCCTTCAGAAACTTCGGAAAAAGGATTGTAATCTTAAAGCTGTTACAGCTGAGCAGTACCAGGAGGAGTTAATTTGTGATTCCTTTATTAATGGGATTGCGTCTCCCTTCATACGTCAGCATCTGTTGGAGAATAAAACCCTCAAGTTACAGGCTGCCTATGATCAGGCATGTTCTGTAGACTTAGTAAAGAGGAATGCAGATACCTATCTTTCACCGCATGCACGGGCTGCTGCTTTCACTTTTAGTGACTCCTTCAATAGGCCTCGGGCGGAAGCCCTCACGGATGACGACTCCAACCTGGCTGATGGCAACCCTACCTTAGAAACCTACACTGATGATGACCCCGCCCTAGCGGCATCTTGGCAATCTGGAAGGAAGTGTTTCTTCTGTGGAGATGCGTTCCAATATAGGAAATTTTGTCCTGCTCGTAACGCAACCTGCAATCATTGCAGCAAGAAAGGTCACCTTTCTAAGGTATGCCAGTCAAGAGCAACTGTTAGTAAGAAAGGCCACTTTTCTAAGGTATACCGGTTGAGAGCTCCTGTTAGTTTTGCAGCTACTATCTATAAAACTGCTCCTCTCCCAAGAGCCACTACTAAGGTTACAGCTGCAATCTATAAAACTGCTCCTCCCCCAAGAACCACTAATGTTACAGCTGTCAAGGGTAACACTGCCCCTCCTCCCATCACAGCTGTTTTCCCCCAAAGTATGTCCCATGCAGCCACGAAGTATTCGGTAAATGGACACATTTTGAGTGCACTAATCGACTCATGCAGCTCTGACAGCTTCATTAGTGAGCGGGCTGTCAGTAAGTTAAAACTGCATATTTACCCCTCGGACAGGGAAATTGCAATGGCTCTGACGACACTGACCACCAATTCTTCCGGCTTTTGTCTTGTCGACCTTATCCTCAATGGCCGCACTTATTTCTCCACCTGGCTCGGGGTGCTCAAGAACCTATGCAGTGATGTGCTCCTGGGACAGGATTTCCAGAAACAACACAAAAGACTCACTTTCGAGTTTGGAGGGTCAAAGCCAGAGCTTACTATTTCCAAAGTACCATTTTGTGCACTTTCGGCGGCTTCGCTCGATGAGCCCTCCTTGATAAACCAATCTTTCCCCCTGGTGTAAGCCCATAGTCACTAAATCACGACGTTTCAGCCAAGATGATCGAGCCTTTATCGAGGCAGAAATCTCTCGCCTTCTAGCTGACAGTATCATTGAGCCATGTTCATCTTCCTGGTGGGCTCAAGTCATCATTGTTATGAAGCAACACAAGAAATGTCTTTGCATCGATTACTCGCAAACTATTAACCAGTATACCGACCTGGATGCCTACCCACTACCACGCATCGATGACATGGTCAATAACCTTGCCAACTACAAGGTATTTTCAACTTTTGATTTAAAGAGCGCATATCATCAAGTACCGTTAAAGGACTCTGACAAAAGGTATACAACCTTTGAGGCCAATGGTTGGCTTTATCAGTTTTGTCGCCTTCCATTTGGGGTCACCAATGGGGTGGCCGTCTTTCAATGGGCAATGGATAGCCTAGTCAAACAGGAGAACTTAACGGACACTTTTCCATATCTGGATAATATCACCATTGCTGGTCATGACCAGAAGGAGCATGATGCCAACCTCCAGAAATTTTTTGACGTTCTCCGGCGTCGCAACTTAACCTTAACTGAGTCCAAATCTTTGAAATCAGTACCATCAGTCAACATCCTTCGCTACTGGGTGGGCAACGGTGTCATCAAACCGGATCCGGAGCGACTTCGTCCGCTTCAGGAGCTCCCTCCCCCTACAAATCTCGGCTCTCTTCGTTGGGCACTCGGCATGTTTGCCTATTATGCAAAATGGATACCCCACTTCTCCGATAAGATCCAGCCCCTGCTTCACGCTAAGTCATTTCCATTGGAGGCAACGGCTATTTCAGCTTTCAACCTCCTCAAGCGACAACTGGAAAAAACCACGCTTCGTTCCATTGATGAAAATCTTCCTTTCGTGGTCGAGTGTGATGCATCGGATGTGGCGATCTCTGCTACCTTGAATCAAGATGGTTGACCCGTTGCATTTCTGTCCAGAACTTTGCAGGGTAGCGAGCTCCATTATCCTCCTGTTGAGAAGGAGGCTACGGCCATCATCGAAGCGGTACGTAAATGGAGTCATTTTCTCGCTCTTCGCCATTTCACACTTATAACCGATCAGCGCTCCGTGGCCTTTATGCTGGATAACCGGAAACGCACTAAGATCAAGAATAACAAAATACAACTCTGGAGGATGGAATTGGCTGCCTTTGGATACACCATACATTATCAACCCGGCAAAGAGAATGTGGCCCCGGATAACCTCACGCGGGCATTCTGCTCTACTATGTCAACTTCGACTCTGGCGGATCTTCATACTGACTTATGCCATCCTGGCGTTACCCGTATGTTGCACTTTGTGCGATCTAAAAATCTCCCATTTTCTACGGAAGATGTGAAAAGAACGTGCTCCTCCTGTAAAATTTGTGCGGAGTTAAAACCGCAATTCTTCCATCCATCGGAT
Organism: Somniosus microcephalus; assembly: GCF_052327205.1. Taxonomy (NCBI): domain Eukaryota; kingdom Metazoa; phylum Chordata; class Chondrichthyes; order Squaliformes; family Somniosidae; genus Somniosus; species Somniosus microcephalus. The sequence goes on along the minus strand of NC_140996.1, from coordinate 28,804,041 downwards.
GGCTCGCTCATACATGCCATGCAGCCTATGCAGCGACTCAGCATTGAGTTTAAAGGGCCATTGCCTTCCTCAACGAGGAACACCTACTTACTGACTATGGTGGATGAATATTCACGCTTTCCCTTTGCTTTCCCCTGTCCCAATATGCTTACTTCCACAGTGATCAAATGCCTTGATCAAGTCTTTTCCCTTTGCGGTACAGCCAATTTCATCCACTCTGATCGGGGTCCCTCCTTCATGTCAAGCGAACTCAAAAGTTATCTCTCCCAATGGGGAATTGCCACAAGTAAAATGACACCGTACCATCCCATTGGTAACGGACAGGTTGAGAGATACAATGTTACCATTTGGAACACTGTTCATCTTGCGCTGAGGTCACACAACCTACCAGACCAGCAGTGGGAAACTATGCTCCCTGACGCATTGCATTCCATCAGTTCTCTCTTTTCTACTTCTACCAATGTCACACCTCACGAGCGATTCTTCAGCTTCCAGCGTCGCTCCACCCATAGGACGTCTCTACCGTCATGGTTGGCAGCTCCTGGCCCCGTGCTGCTCCGAAGATTCGTCCGATCATCGAAAACCGATCCTCTAGTCGACGAGGTAGAACTTATGGACGTCAACCTCACGTACGCACACGTGCGGTACCCGGATGGCCGGGAGTCCACCGTTTTGCTCCGGGACCTGGCTCCCTGTCCGGCCGGTTCCGCGGACTCGACTGATGGAGTGACCCGCGGGGATGAGGCCGATACTGCACTCCCCCGAGGATGACGCCCTACCTGGGACATCGAGGGATCTGCCGGCTGCCCTGCTGGATCTGCTCGGGGAGCCAAGCGCTCCCCGTGGGATGGCCTTCCCAGGCCAGGACGCCGGTCAATCTCCAGCTAACCAGCGGGACGAAGCCAGTTCTGCGCCTGTGCGGACCCGCACCCGGAGTCACGATCTCCCCAGCCTCCCTTGGGTCGATCAGAGCAACACGGGCCCTGTCGATCCACCGGCACAGATCAAGTGGCCCAGGGACCAAGACACAGTCCGGGGAGACGTGCCTTCTGGCCATAAACAAAAATCTAAAAGACTGCGGCTATTCGTGGTCCGCCTAATCCGTTAAGAGGAAGTCGTCGGACTTCCAAATCTTTTAGGCAGGAAGAATGTTATAATCTCATCATCAAGAAACTACTTATGAAATAACGCTGGACGGCCAGCTGGTGGCGCCGTCCAAGGAGTATAAATACTCGGGCGTCGGCCCCAGCTTTCCAGGGAGATTTTGTAAGACAAGGAGCTAGTGAAATACAACTAGACTTCCATGTTCTGAAACAAGTTGATTAAAGCTTTGCTTTATGCTCAAACCAAATGTGTAGTGAGTTTTATTACGTCACCCATGCTGATGGAATAGATGGCAGGTGAAGTAGAGATGACAGAAGTGATCTGTCAATGGTGAGAGAGGTAATGAGGTCAGACTGGATGGAGACTTGTGTAAAGACTTGCAGCATGGTGAATCTGTTGTGGAAATGCACTGAGGAAGAGCTTGTGGCTGAGGGAAGATATCTCTGTAAGGTGGGAACTTTTACTTTACATTTGAAGCTGTCAACTCAACAGCTGATTCAATGGCCACTGACCTCCCGCCTCAGCTTGACAGACATGGTCCATGACCAGGGTGTACCCTGTGGGCGAGCTGTCAAATGCAAAAGGTGAACTGAAAATCATTCGTAAGTGGCTCTAAACAAGCCACTAATTACCTAAAAGAGGTACTAAAAGAGGTGGCCATGGAAATAGTGGAGGCATTGGTTGTCATCTTCCAAAATTCTATAGATTAGGGAACAGTTCCTGCAGATTGGAGGGTGGCAAATGTAACCCGACTATTTAAAAAAGGAGGGAGAGAGAAAACAGGGAACTATAGATCAGTTAGCCTAACATCAGTAGTAGGAAAAATGCTAGAGTCTATTATAAAGGATGTGATAACAGGACACTTAGAAAATATCAACGGGATTAGACAATGTCAACATGGATTTATGAAAGGGAAATCATTTTTGACAAACCTACTGGAGTTTTTTGAGGATGTAACTGGTAGAATAGATAAGGGAGAACCAGTGGTGTATTTGGATTTTCAGAAGGCCTTTGATAAAGTCCCAAATAAGAGGTTAGTGTGCAAAATTAAAGCACATGAGATTGGGTGTAATATACTGGCATGGATTGAAAATTGGTTAACAGACAGGAAACAGAGAGTAGGTGTAAATGGGTCTTTTTCTGGGTGGCAGGCGGTGACTAGTGGGGTATCGCAGGGATCAGCGCTTGAGCCCCAGCTGTAAGATTCGAAATTTTCAGGAATTCAATCACGCAACAAAACAGGGTTGATAAGACAGTTTATTGACCAAGAGAAAGCTTGTACAGAAAAACCTTTGATAAAAAGGGGCATACAAAATGGCCACCGGACCTCGTGATCAGCTTCTGGGACCATTTGATTTCGGTTACTGCAAGCCAGACAGGCTTGTGGATTGAGGACAGTAAGCCCGTGAAAGCCAGTATCGGGAAACTGAAACTCAGGGAACTGAGCATACATATTAATTGGATTCTAAGTACAAGACAGTTTCAGGTAACAGGATGGGGCCCATCAAGAAATGGGCGGACAATTGAATGAACACTTAAACCCATTTACTGTACAAAGGAAAGACCGTTTAACAGCCATCAAGGGCAATCTCCAGACCGATCAATATGCGAACCGAGTTACGGTGACAAAGTAAAAGACATTATCGGCCAGGAAGGCCAGTTAAGCTATCATCGGCTCCCGTTACAAGACAAAGCGCCCCTGCAGAGATTTCTCCCCGCCAAAAATATTACAAAGACTGGACTATGATTAGGCAGGAGATAAGACTGTCCCAAATAGGTATAACTATGGATTGAAAAGTCCATCAGGACGCTTAACGCTTCAGAATTTCATCAGGACGCTTCGCTTCTTCTACGATTCTACGCTTAACGCTTCAGAATTTCATCAGGACGCTTCGCTTCTTCTACGATTCTACGCTTCGCTTCGGGAACTCGCTTCTTCTACCTCGGCAGCTTCGGAATTCGACCAGGATGTTTTCAGGACATGGTCGGTGTTCAGCCAGGCAAGGCTCGGTGACGACGGGAAGACGACGAGGGTGGCCCGGGTACTGCTGTCGGGAGATCATCGACGACCCAGGCCGAAGGAGAAGACACCCTCAGGAAAACCGACGAGCCAGGCGGGAGCGAGAAATAAAAGACACTCCGGGCCTAGCACTCCCGTGCCTCAACATCCCATTCTCAGCTTCCCAGGAATGGACTTTCCCATGTGCATCCAGTTCTTCAACAACTTTTAACAGAGTCAGTCATGACGAGCGCTCATCGAGGCTCTGTCCGCTGCCTCATCGCCTGAGAGAGAGAAAAACAAGCTGCGCCAGAAGTTTCCAAATCCACGTGACGACGGAAAGCTGTGCCAAAGGGGCTGCGAACCCCTCTTTTGCAAATCTGAAAGTGGTGAGCATGATTCTGAGTTCCTCAAGTCGAAACTTAGTCTAGGTCTAGGGGAGGGGGTAAGGGTAATCGTAATGTGTATCCCCTTTTTCAATGTGCCGTGTGTTCCCCATTTCCATAGAGTTAAGTTTATAGATATGTGTATGCTTGTAGTTACATTAATCAGTGCTTATGACATGTATTTCTTAATGCTGCAAACTGTTTAATAATAAAAGCATCCATTTCGTGCTATTCAACCTGGTCTATTGAGTCTTTCTCTGCACTACAGTTCCCTGCACCTAAGTCCAAGGTCTAGAACCGTAGGGGAGAGTGGGTCGAACTACTCAAGGGTAATTATTGCACGAAGCCTGGTAGGAGACCAGAACGAGCAAGAGAAACCCCCTACAGAGATGGCGACCGCGGCAGGACCTTGGCAGCAGGAATGTAGCGTGTTAGATCAAGGTTTGAATAAACGAAATGTGATGGATGAGAGGATAGCGGATTATGTTTTTGGGAAGGTAAACCTTACAAAATAGTGGATATCTGACCTATTGAGAGATAGGCGCCCGCTAGACGCAGCCATCAAGTGGACAGAAAGTAAAGAGCACAAAAGATCTGTAGAAAAGGCGGTCTGGCTGATGTGCTACAAGAAGCAAGTCCAGCTTTTGGACCAAGTCGTTGTAGCACAGACGGCCCAGATCAAAGGGTTATTAGCAGAAGTAGAGGAAAAGGTTGCGGGAGGAAAGAAACTGATTGAATCGCTTAACGCGCTGAATCAGGAACGCCAATCCATAACTCACCGCCATGAGACCTGGATAGAGTATTTGGAATGTCAGGTCATTGAGGCCAAGGCCAGTGAAGGTAGAATGAAAGAGATAGCAAAATACTGCAGATGTTGGAAATCCGAAATAACAACAGAAAATGGTGGAAAAACTCAGCAGGTCAGGCAACATCCGTGGAGAGAAATTTGAGTTGATGTTTCGGGTTGGACCCTTCTTCAAAACTGGAAAGAAAAGAAACTAGATCGAAGGCAGGGCTGCGATCAGACAAAAGAATAAAAGAAACAAAAGAAGTAAAAGAGATTAGAAGCTAGGCGAGATGTTAATAGGCTGGGATTGGGTGTAAAGTGTACTGGCAGGGCAAAAGATAGCTGCCAGGTGTGAGAGAGAAACAAAAGGAAAGGGGGGGGGGAAAGGAGTGGAACAATTACAAGAGAAAATGAAATGGGGGCCGAGCTTATGATCTGAAATTGTTGAACTCGATATTGAGTCCGGAAGGCTGCAGACTGCCTAATCGGAAGATGAGGTGCTGTTCCTCGAGTTTACGTTGAGCTTCCGTGGAACAATACAAGAGGCCAAGGACGGTGAGGTCCGAGTGGGAATGGAGCGGTGAATTAAAATGACAGGCGACCGGAAGCTCGGGGTCACCCTTACGGACTGAACGGAGGTGTTCCGCAAAGCGGTCACCCAATCTGCGTTTGGTCTCCCCAGTGTAGAGGAGATCGCATCGTGAGCAGCGAATACAGTATACTAGATTGCGAGAAGTACAAGTAAATCGCTGTTTCACCTGGAAGGGGTGTTTGGGGCCCTGGACAGTGGGAAGGGGGGAGGTATAGGGGCAGGTGTTACATCTCCTCCGCTTGCACGGGAAGGTGCCAGGTGAAGAGGAAGGGCTGTTTGGGGTGATAGAGGAGTGGACTAGGGTGTCTCGGAGGGAGCGGTCCCTGCGGAATGCTGAAAGGGGAGGGGAGGGGAAGATACGTTTGGTGGTGGGATCACTTTGGAGGTAGCGGAAATGCCGGAGGATGATCCGTTGAATGTGGAGGCTGGTGGGGTGAAAGGTGAGGACAAGGGGAACCCTATCGTGGTTCCGGGAGGGAGGGGCAGGGGTGAGGGCAGAAGTGCGGGAGATAGAACTGACACGGTCGAGGGCAGTGTCAACCACAGTAGAGGGGAATCCTCGGTTGTGGAAAAAGGAAGACATGTCTGAAGCACTGGTGTGGAAGGTGGCGTCATCGGAGCAGATACGGCGGAGGCGGAGAAACTGGGAGAATGGAATAGAGTCCTTACAGGAAGCGGGGTGGGAGGAAGTGTAGTCCAGGTAGCTGTGGGAGTCAGTGGGCTTGTAGTAAATATTGGTCGATAACCTATCCCCAGAGATGGAGACGGAGAAGTCGAGGAAGGGAAGGGAAGAGTCCGAGATGGACCATGTGAAGGTGAGGGAAGGGTGGAAATTGGAGGCAAAGTGAATGAAATTGTCAAGTTCGGGGCGAGAGCAGGAAACGGCACCGATACAGTCACCAATGTATCGGAAAAAGAGGTGAGGGAGGGGACCCGAGTAGGACTGGAACAAAGATTGTTCCACATAGCCCACGAAAAGGCAGGCATAGCTAGGGCCCATGCGGGTACCCATGGCAACACCTTTGATTTGGAGGAAATGAGTGGAGTTAAAGGAGAAGTTGTTCAATGTGAGAACAAGTTCAGCCAGGCGGAGGAGGGTCGTGGTGGATGGGGACTGTTCGGGCCTCTGTTCAAGGAAGAAGCGGAGCGCCCTCAGGCCATCCGGGTGGGGGATGGAGGTGTAGAGGGATTGTACGTCCATGGTGAAAAGGAAACGGTTGGGGCCAGGAAACTGGAAACTGTTAAAGTGGCGGAGGGCGTCCGAAGAGTCGCGGATGTAGGTGGGAAGAGACTGGACAAGGGGAGAAAAGATAGAGTCAAGATAGGAAGAGATAAGTTCCGTAGGGCAAGAACAGGCTGAAACGATGGGTCTACCAGGGCAGTCCTGTTTGTGGCTCTTGGGAAGGAGGTAGAAGCTTCATCCCCTTACGCCCCCACCTCAATGAATTTCGAGCTCGGCACAATGTTGAGCTCTTTTTCCGCCGCCTTCGTCTCCGTGCCCACTTCACTGGCCAGGAGTCTTCCCCCCGCACAACTGACCCTTTCTCCCGCTTGCAGAATTCCTGTTCTACCTGGACCCCTCCCCCTGGCCTCTTACCCTCGCTAGATCTTTTCATCGCTAACTGCCGCCGTGACATCGGCCGTCTCCATTTCTCTGCTCCCCTCACTCACTCCAACCTACCTCCCTCTGAACTTGCAGCACTCCATTCTCTTAGATCCAACCCTGACATTGTCATTAAACCCGCTGACAAGGGTGGTGCCATTGTTGTTTGGCGCACTGACCTCTACCTAGCGGAAGCTGAACGCCAACTCTCCGACACCTCCTCCTACCTCCACCTGGACCATGACCCCACTACCGAACATCAAACCACCGTTTCCAAGACTGTCACTGACCTCATCTCCTCTGGAGATCTTCCCCCTGCTGACACCCACCTCATAGTTCCCCAACCCCGCACAGCCCGCTTCTACCTCCTTCCCAAGATCCACAAACAGGACTGCCCTGGTAGACCCATCGTTTCAGCCTATTCTTGCCCTACGGAACTTATCTCTTTTACTTGTACTTCTCGCAATCTAGTATACTGTATTTGCTGCTCACGATGCGGTCTCCTCTACATTGGGGAGACCAAACGCAGATTGGGTGACCGCTTTGTGGAACACCTCCGTTCAGTCCGTAAGGGTGACCCCGAGCTTCCGGTCGCCTGTCATTTTAATTCACTGCTCCATTCCCACTCGGACCTCACCGTCCTTGGCCTCTTGTATTGTTCCACGGAAGCTCAACGTAAACTCGAGGAACAGCACCTCATCTTCCGATTAGGCAGTCTGCAGCCTTCCGGACTCAATATCGAGTTCAACAATTTCAGATCATAAGCTCGGCCCCCATTTCATTTTCTCTTGTAATTGTTCCACTCCTTCCCCCCCCCCCCCTTTCCTTTTGTTTCTCTCTCACACCTGGCAGCTATCTTTTGCCCTGCCAGTACACTTTACACCCAATCCCAGCCTATTACCATCTCGTCTAGCTTCTAATCTCTTTTACTTCTTTTGTTTCTTTTATTCTTTTGTCCGATCGCAGCCCTGCCTTCGATCTAGTTTCTTTTCTTTCCATTTTGAAGAAGGGTCCAACCCGAAACGTCAACTCAAATTTCTCTCCACGGATGTTGCCTGACCTGCTGAGTTTTTCCAGCATTTTCTGTTGCTATTTTAGAATGAAAGAGAGGTGTTTCCGCCTAGCTAAGCAGATAGCGACACAGGAGGAAAGAATCTTGGGGGCCAGGGCAGCTTATAAGATGGCCATGGAGGATAGGTCTGAGAACACCGATCATAGCGCTTGCCACAGGGAGCTAGAGAACCTGAGAACGGCCCTAGCAAACGCAACCAGCTTGGTGTGTCTCATAAACCCGCCAGCGAGCCAGTTACTGTTAGCCAAGGAATCAAAAAGACCAATTCCACAGGAGGCAGTTAGGGTACCGACCCCCGAGCCCTCAGCACCTCCCGCCTATACTGAGTCTTGGACTCCGGGGGAGGAAACGGAGAAGTCAGACACAGGGGTTCTTGAGGTAGAGCAACACCCGGTAGTAGGGTCGGGACCGGCGCCGATGTGTCCCACGCGACACCAGAGGCTCGGTCCGAACGAAGACAATGGCGATGACGGACCCCTCGTGAATCAGATCATAATGCCCCATAGCGCACGACAGCTAAGGGAAATGATCAGTAACATCCCGAAACTCTCCGAGTCAGGAGATCCCTCCGTGCATTTTAGGGACGTGGAGCAAACCGCAGCAGTTAACGACTGCGACGGGGCCGAACTGTCCAAAATGCTGCTGTTCTCCCTGGACAGCTCGCTCCTCCAATGTCTCCCTGACGAGAGCAAAAGGGGACCCTGTGCACCATGAAGCCGTCAGGGGGTTACGACCTTGAGCTTCTGGTCGCGGACGTCCCAACGGACTTGCAAGCGTTTGTGTCGGACAATCTGACCGCGTTTGCCACCCACAAGCACGACTGTGGGAGAGTCACCAGGTTTGAGGTCAGCGTAGACGGGGACCCCATGATCCGACCCCAAAAACAGTATAACTTCCCCAAGGAGGCAGAACCCGACATGGAGACAGCAATATCTTCCTTGGTGCAGCAGGGCGTGTTGAGACCAATAGCCACTCACGTGAACTCCCCATTGTGGCCGGTAAAGAAGCTAGACAATTCGTGGAGGGCCACGGTGGACTATAGAGTCCTCAACAGTAACATCCCAGCCTGCGCGCCCATGGTAGCAGCAGTTGCCGACCTAATAGGGAGTATTCCAGCATCCGCGACCACGTTCACGGTGCTGGATATCTCGAACGGTTTCTGGTCCATTCCACTGCGGCGGGAGGATCAGTACAAGTTTGCCTTTACTTTTAAAGGGCAACAGTACACCTGGAACTGCTTGCCACAGGGTTTTCACAACAGCCCCAGCATTTTCCATCAATGCATGGCGGGAAGTTTAAAAGAATTTAGCCAGCCCAATCAGATAGTGCAGTATGTGGACGACTTACTCCTGTTCACGGACTCAAGGGAGGAGCACGGCCCACTATTAGCTGAATTATTGGAGCTGCTGGAAAGAAAGGGTTTTAAAGTAAACCCAAAGAAAGCACAGATCGGCCAGCAGGAGGTGAAATTCCTGGGTCTGGCCATCCGCGCTGGAGAAAGAGCCATCGATAAGGCTAGACGGGAATCGGTGCAAGATCTACCGATCCCTAACACAGTAACGGGTGTAAGGTCCTTTTTGGGATTGACCGGGTACTGCAGGGATTTCATCGAGGACTATGCAGCCACAGCAGCCCCGCTACTCCGACTCTTACACAAGGGAGTCGAGTGGTCTTGGGATGAGGGGTGTCAGGCAGCATTCGAGAAGTTGAAAAGGGATCTGCAGACCGCGCCAGCCCTAGGGGCCATTGATGGGGGGGAGGAGTTTTTCCTGGAGGTGGCTGCTAGTGGGGACAGCCTGAGCGCCGTGCTGCTCCAGGAGCGACACAGCAAGCTGAGACCAGTGGTCTATTCCTCCAGGGTGCTTACGGATGTGGAGAGGAGTTTTTCCAATTGCGAACGGCATCTCCTGGCCACGCATTGGGCTGTGAACAGATCAGTGATCTTCACAGGAACCTCTCCCATCACTCTCCTCACCCATCACACCCCCACAAAGATGCTTCTGGATGGAAGGATTAAGGATGGGACTGTAAGCAGCGCTCAGATTGCGCGCTGGACCCTCCTCCTTTCCCAGATGGATCTCAAAGTTAAAGGTCTCTGCGAGCCGAAGCTCGCAGCCAACATGGTATATCCCGGAACAGCTCATCGGTGTTCCGTCGAAGGGGTATGGGAGGTTAACATAGGTTTACGGGCTGGGATACACCCCACAGGCTGCGAGATCTATGTAGACGGTTCCAGCACGGTATCTGCTGGCGAACGACTCACAGGGTGTGGAGTTTATGACCCTACGGCAAACATTGCCTTGGCAATTAAGCTCCCCAGCACTATGAGCGCACAGCAAGCTGAACTGTCCGCGGTGGCATATGTGGTTACCCACCTCGAGATCTTCCCAACCCCATACACGATTTGCTCGGACAGCATGTTCACGTGCAATTCGTGTACGGAATACCTCGCCATCTGGTCCCGCCGCGGATATACCTCCGCGGACGGACGGCCTTTAACAGTTAAGCCCTTGCTGGAAAAGATCCTGGCAGCTGTGGGGGAGGAAGGGGAGGTGTTCATCCACAAGGTGAAGGCTCATTCCACCACAGAACCCCACAGTCAGGGCAACCAGCAGGCGGATGCGCTAGCCAGGGAGGGAGCCCGCAACGGCATTTTCTGGGACCCCTATGGACCCGGACCCGTGGCAGCGATCCGAGATGGGGAGAGAACTCCAGGGAACACAGGGGTGACACCGCCCCCAGACCTAAAGACCATCCAAACCCTGGATCCCGCCCTAAAAACAGTCCTCAAAGCCATTACTGAGGGCAAGCAGGTAGAGGGTCCGTACAGTACGGCAGCCCTCTCAGTCAAGGAAGACATGCTGTTTCGAGAGGAACAGTGGGTTGTGCCGCAGCAGTACTGGAGGGAATTCCTTCAACTGGCCCATGAGGGTCCAGGGGCAGGACACCCCGGGCCCGAGGTTACCTGGCAACGGGTAGAGCAGGCGGGATGGTGGCCGGGACTTAGGGACGATGTCCGCGAGTTCTTTGCGCGCTGTCTTGTGTGCGCTGCAAACAACCCAGACCCCCAGAAAAGGAAGGTGCCCATGGGACACATCAGGAGGGTAGAGGGACCATGGCAGTCGATTCAGGTCGACTACATAGGGCCCCTGCCCGCCGCCCAGGGAGGCTATAAGTACTGCCTTGTCCTGGTGGATGTGTTCACCAAATGGGTAGAAGCTTTCCCGTGCAGAACAGCTACGGCGCTGGGTACTGCCAAGATCTTGATCCGGGAAGTGTTCTCACGGTGGGGACTCCCCCGTTTTGTTGAGTCCGACCAAGGGAGTCAGTTCACCGGTCAAGTGATGCAGAACACGCTCATTCTCTTGGGCATTGAAGGGAAGTGGCACGTAGCGTACAATCCCCAGTCATCCGGGATTGTTGAACGCATGAACCGGACCCTCAAGGAAAAGCTGAGGAAAGAGACGATGGACTCGCCCCAGAAATGGGCGGAGGTCCTGCCTTTAGTCCTCATGGGGATCCGGGCCAGCCAGTCCAAAAGTACGGGGTACTCCCCGCACGAATTAATGACTGGAAGGATCATGCGAACACCCACCCATGTACTAGCCCCGGTGCTCACTGAGGGCCAGCTCCAAGAGGTGAAGCGAGACAAGTTCGTCCAAACCCTTTTGGAGCGCCTGAAACAGATTTATGGGCTGGCGGCTGGGAACATGGGGAGACAACATCAGGGAAATCGACTGTTGCTGGAACCTCGTAAGCAACAAGAGTGGGAAGTCGGAAACCAGGTAATGGTTAGGAACTATGCCCGGGTGGGGAGTTTTGAACCACTGTACATGGGGCCTTACAGCATTGTAGACAAGGCCAGCCCCATGGTTTATGCAGTGAAGGTGCCCTGACGTACTAAATGGTTTCACATCAACCAGTGCAAACTGTTTAAGTCGGGTGCACAAGGGCCAACAACAGTGGCCAGGTCTGAGGACAAAAATCCTCAGCCTGCGACAGAGTCACAGACCACACAGGCTGGAACAGTAGCCTGCGTGAAGGGAGGAGTCATCCCATTGGAGTGGGAGGTCTCCCCTCTGATTTGGGATTCGGACGAGGGGGAGCCCGATCACGGAGGAGGATGAGTCAGAGGACGAAGATCCCGCCCTCGACTCAAGCTTAGGGGAGGTAGGGATTGGGGGCGGAGACTCACTGCCTGTAGGGACAGGTGAGGTGGAGTCGGACGCCGCAGATTCCGGCCCCGGGGGGGGCGGAGCCTGAGGGAAGGGAGCCGGAGCCGGCAGCTGTGGTGGAACCACAGGCTGTGACGGTGAAAGTCCCAACCCCCGGTCCGTCAGCTTTGGGAGCCTCACCCAAGGCAGCCCCTCGTAGGTCGACTCGAACGCCCCAGCCCAGAAAGCAATGGCCCAATTCTCCCTATCTTCCCCAACCTCGGTACAGAGCAGCCTGAGAAAGGCACGATTCCCGTTCAGCAGCGACAGGCTGCGGGGGATCAAAGCCGAAGGTCAGTGCAGCCCCGCCACAGGAAGCGGCACGCTGCAGCCCTCACAGGAATTAGGTAGGCCGCCCGAAGGAGGGCGGCGCTGTACATAGGTAATTGTAATGATAGTTTAAGGTGTGTAAAGTTTAAGATGATGGGGATGTTTAAAAGATAGTTTTCGAAGTCTGCCCAGTATGTGTATTTTGTTTGGAAGCGGGGTCAAGGGATCCGCGCGTCCGTTTAATTAAGCCAGCACCTATTGGGAGCCTGGCTACATCATCTTATCGATTACAGAAACCAGGGATACGATGGAGAGGTTTCTCGTGATGCTCGTGGCGATCGGGTGCGGGCTGGCCTACCGGGGCCGCACCAAGGACGTCATCGTGTTCGGATGTTCCGGTGACACAGCCCCCATCGCGACGGATGGGACGGGGAAGCGAGAGGTTGAGGAAACCGCCACCTACTTCCACCAAGGGAGATGGCCAGGTTGGCTGGGAACGAATTCTACGGAATACTCCCGCAATTTCGGTTTCGCCTACCAAGAGACTTCATTAATGTCCCCTCGGGTGAGGATCCTTGCACCCAGAGTCAGCGTTACCGTGGGAAAGAGGATCTGTTTGGTGTGTAATGGGAACGTACCGTTGAGTAGATGGTGGTGGTTACGAAAGCTGGGGAAGGACATGAAGAACTCTACCATCGAGTGGGAACGACTGGGTAACAATACCCATCGGACAATTACGGGGACTCACGGACAATTACGTGTGTGTTGGGACAAATGGTGGGAACCAGATGAAGGGATATATGTCTGTATGTGGGGTTCGAAACACGTTTGCCCCAAGGGCGTATCCATCTTTTTCCAGAGGCAGTGGCAAGATGAAGGAAAGGGGATGAGATGGGATGTCAGCACTCGGGCGTGCGGAGCCCCATACTCCCCGATTCCAGTAAGCGCCACTGAACTCATCACCCGCCCACGAAAGCCCCTACCCATGATTCCGGTAGCACTAGCCCAGAAGGAAGGGTGCCCCACCACCACAAAGGGACCCGGGAACGGTCTAGTATTGGTTCCCACCGGTCAGGTGCTGTACCAAGGGGTACACTACACGGTGGCCTCAGTGATTTTAAACCTCACTGAGGTACGATTGCCTGAGTGGTGTCCCAGGGAAACGGAACAGCTGTACCAGGTCCTGTTAACCCGAATGTTCAGACAATTTTTCGAGTTTGACTTTGCCGACATCGACAAGGCCAAATTATACACCACACCACAGGAAGTTTTGGATCGGGTAGGAAGGCAAAGAAGGGGTACTGTAAATGACATTTTCACTGCTCTTAACACCGGAACGTCTGTTGTCAACGCTCTAGACAACGTGGAGCTGCAGACACAGATCAATAGTTTAAAGGCCCAGTTAAGGAACATACTGACAAGCGAGAATAAGGTAGTGGGTTCTGAGCTGCATGAGGACCAAGCCATGACACTACACTTAAAGGATATAATTGCTGAGCTGGAGAAACACGCTAGAACAGTAAATGCGCTCATTAAGGAGGATCGGAATGCGTCCGATCAGGCTGCGCAGAACGAGGCCTGTGTGCTATACGGGGCGTGGTTACTGGGCGAGGGCCGCAGTAATCTGGAGGATTTAAAATAAGGTTTGGTCCCGTCCTGGATCAGCAACAAGCACTTGCAAGCGCTCCACCCTTTTGAGAACGCATTAAGCCCGTGCCAGCTCAGACTAGCTGCAGAGGCATACCCAGTCCCAGTGGACTGCGGACGCTCAAACCACACTATCATGGGAATAGTGGTAAGGATGCCGGTGTTGGGTCCCGCAGCAAAGCCTGCCCCGGTATACAGGGTGGAGAACATTGGAGTCATTCAGGGAGGTGCGCACATTCGTTACGCAGTGGTCCCGCCTTATGTCATCAGATGGGAGCGTACGATGACAGGCACCGACCTCTCGGGGTGTCGTAGCCGGGGAGCGCACATCATCCTGTGTCCCCAGCATTTGAATGCCTTCTTGAAACCACAGTGCGGGTTCAGAGCCGTAAGCGCGAAGCTGATAAATTGCACCATGGAGGCAATGGCAAAGGACCATGTGCCCCCGCAGGTGGCATATATCGGAGGTGGGACATACTGTGTCACCACTGCAGCGCCTCACTACCGCCACGGACAGCATGAGTGGTGTCCGGTCAGTGACAGCAGTTTCTGTTTCAAACCCAGGGCTGAAGTTCAAGTGGCACAACAATGGATTGTCCCCATTCCTGCACCCTCCACCGTTCACCTCACTGTAAAAGAAAATTTCACGGACTTTCAGCGATTCGTCACGCATTTTGGTTATGTCATTCCCCCTCTTCCCGAACACCTCACCAAGATTTTAAAAGCCGTAGTAGTTTCTCAGAAGCATTTTTACACACTGGAGCAGAAGACATTAGAGATAGGGAAGGACATATTGGACATAGTCACCCCACCATGGTGGGACCTGTTCACCAATATAGAGATCCCGGCCTGGATTAGAATAGCATCCCACATCCTAGTAGTGTGTCAGGTTTTAATTGTAATATTTTTATTGTTCATGCATTGCAAGAGAGGCAAACGCCTCCAGAGGCACGAGAACACAGGAGAATGGAGAGAACGCTATGTACGAGTGGGGGAAGAGGACACCCCAGTGTAAGCAGCTAGTATTAAAAGTTAAAGCGGCCCTCCATTTTTTGGATTTCAGACACTGCATGATTTAAGTGTGTGAATACAGTAATGTTATAGCCGTTGGTGAAGTTTTGTTTGTTTGATTAATAAAAGGTGTATGCAGGTGGTGCAAGGGGCCTTGGGCCCCTTCACATCTGAAAGATGAATGTGTTATAGTTGAAGATAATACTGCCTATGATTGTCCAATTGTACACAAGGTAATTTTCTGAAATGGGAACTGCATGTGTCGTGGGGGTCATAGATAGTTAATTACCGGGAATGTTTGGACGTGAGGAATCAGGAAAATTTGCTCACCAAGGATTGTTGATACTTTAAGCAAGCTATCAGTATCACAGGGAGAACTGTAAGATTCGAAATTTTCAGGAATTCAATCACGCAACAAAACAGGGTTGATAAGACAGTTTATTGACCAAGAGAAAGCTTGTACAGAAAAACCTTTGATAAAAAGGGGCATACAAAATGGCCACCGGACCTCGTGATCAGCTTCTGGGACCATTTGATTTCGGTTACTGCAAGCCAGACAGGCTTGTGGATTGAGGACAGTAAGCCCGCGAAAGCCAGTATCGGGAAACCGAAACTCAGGGAACTGAGCATACATATTAATTGGATTCTAAGTACAAGACAGTTTCAGGTAACAGGATGGGGCCCATCAAGAAATGGGCGGACAATTGAATGAACACGTAAACCCATTTACTGTACAAAGGAAAGACCGTTTAACAGCCATCAAGGGCAATCTCCAGACCGATCAATATGCGAACCGAGTTACGGTGACAAAGTAAAAGACATTATCGGCCAGGAAGGCAGTTAAGCTATCACCGGCTCCCGTTACAAGACAAAGCGCCCCTGCAGAGATTTTTCCCCGCCAAAAATATTACAAAGACTGGACTATGATTAGGCGGGAGATAAGACTGTCCCAAATAGGTATAACTATGGATTGAAACGTCCATCAGGACGCTTAACGCTTCAGAATTTCATCAGGACGCTTCGCTTCTTCTACGATTCTACGCTTAACGCTTCAGTATTTCATCAGGATGCTTCGCTTCTTCTACGATTCTACGCTTCGCTTCGGGAACTCGCTTCTTCTACCTCGGCAGCTTCGGAATTCGACCAGGATGTTTTCAGGACATGGTCGGTGTTCAGCCAGTGTTCAGCTCGGTGACGACGGGAAGACGACGAGGGTGGCCCGGGTACTGGTGTCGGGAGATCATCGATGACCCAGGCCGAAGGAGAAGACACCCTCAGGAAAACCGACGAGCCAGGCGGGAGCGAGAAATAAAAGACACTCCGGGCCTAGCACTCCCGTGCCTCAACATCCCATTCTCAGCTTCCCAGGAATGGACTTTCCCATGTGCATCCAGTTCTTCAACAACTTTTAACGGAGTCAGTCATGACGAGCGCTCATCGAGGCTGTGTCCGCTGCCTCATCGCCTGAGAGAGAGAAAAACAAGCTGCGCCAGAAGTTTCCAAATCCACGTGACGACGGAAAGCTGTGCCAAAGGGGCTGCGAATCCCTCTTTTGCGAATCTGAAAGTGGTGAGCATGATTCCGAGTTCCTCAAGTCGAAACTTAGTCTAGGTCTAGGGGAGGGGGTAAGGGTAATCGTAATGTGTTTCCCCTTTTTCGATGTGCCGTGTGTTCCCCATTTCCATAGAGTTAAGTTTATAGATATGTGTATGCTTGTAGTTACATTAATCGGTGCTTATGACATGTGTTTCTTAATGCTGCAAACTGTTTAATAATAAAAGCATCCATTTCGTGCTATTCAACCTGGTCTATTGAGTCTTTCTCTGAACTACAGTTCCCTGCACCTAAGTCCAAGGTCTAGAACCGTAGGGGAGAGTGGGTCAAACCACTCAAGGGTAATTATTGCACGAAGCCTGGTAGGAGACCAGAACGAGCAAGAGAAACCCCCTACACAGCTATTCACAATATATACCAATGATTTGGATGAGGGAACCAAATGTAATATTTCCAAGTTTGCTGACGACACGAAACTAGGTGGGATTGTGAGTTGTGAGGAGGATGCAAAGAGGCTTCAAGGCAATTTAGGCAAGTTGAGTGAGTGGGCAAATACATGGCAGATGCAGTATAACGTGGATAAATGTGAAGTTATCCACTTCGATAGCAAAAAAAGAAAGGTAGAGTATAATTTAAATGGTGATAGATTGGGAAATGCTGATGTACAAAGGGACGTGGGTGTCCTTGTACACCAGTCACTGAAAGCAAACATGCAGGTGCAGCAAGCAGTTAGGAAGGCAAATGGTATGTTGGCCTTCATTGCAAGAGGATTTGAGTACAGGAGCAAGGATGTCTTACTACAGTTGTACAGGGCCTTGGTGAGGCCACACCTAGAGTACTGTGTGCAGTTTTGGTCTCCTTACCTAAGCAAGGATATACTTGCCATAGAGGGAGTGCAGAGAAGGTTCACCAGACTGATTCCTGGGATGGCAGGACTCTCGTATGAGGAGAGGTTGGGTCGACTAGGCCTGTATTCACTAGAGTTTAGAAGAATGAGAGGGGATCTCATTGAAACGTATAACATTCTGACAGGGCTAGACAGACTGGATGCAGGGAGGATGTTTCCCCTGGCTGGGGGGTCTAGAAGGAGGGTCACAGTCTCAGAAACATAGAAACATATAAGATAGGAGCAGGAGTAGGCCATTCGGCCCCTCGAGCCTGCGCCACCATTCAATGTGATCGTGGCTGACCATCCAAATTCAGTACCCTGTCCCTGCTTTCTCCCCATACCCCTTGATCCCTATAGCCTTAAGAAATATATCCAACTCCTTCTTGAATATATTTAATGAATTGGCCTCTACTGCCTTCTGTGGTAGAGAATTCCACAGGTTCACCACTCTCTGGGTGAAGAAATTCCTCCTCATTTCTGTCCTAAATGGCTTACCCCTTATCCTTAGACTGTGACCCCTGGTTCTGGACTCCCCGACCATCGGGAACATCCTTCCTGCATCTAGTCTGTCCAGTCCTGTCAGAATTTTATAAGTTTCAATGAGATCCCCTCTCATTCTTCTAAACTCCAGTGAGTATAAGCCCAATAGACCCAATCTCTCCTCATACGTCATTCCTGCCATCCCAGGAATCAGCCTGGTGAATCTTCACTGAACTCCTTCCATGGCAAGAACATCCTTCCTCAGATAAGGTGACCAAAACTGCACACAATACTCAAGATGTGGTCTCACCAAGGCCCTGTACAACTGCAGCAAGACATCCTTGTTCCTGTACTCAAACCCTCTCGCTACGAAGGCCAACATACCATTTGCCTTCTTAACCGCCTGCTGCACCTGCATGCTTACCTTCAGCGACTGGTGCACAAGGACACCCAGGTCTCGTTGTACTTCCCCTTCTCCCAATCTATTGCCATTCAAATAATAATCTGCCTTCCTGTTTTTGCCACCAAAGTGGATAACCTCACATTTATCCATGTTATATTGCATCTGCCATGCTTCTGCCCAATCACCCAACCTGTCCAAATCATCCTGGAGTTTCTCGGCATCCTCCTCACAGCACACATGCCCACCCAGCTTTGTGTCGTCTGCAAACTTGGAGATATTACATCTAGTTCCCTTGTCTAGATCATTAATATATATTGTGAATAGCTGGGGTCCAAGGCCCGATCCCTGTGGTACCCCACTAGTCACTGCCTGCCACTCGGAAAAAGACCCGTTTATTCCAACTCTTTGCTTTCTGTCTGCCAACCAGTTCTCTATCCAAGTCAATACCTTGCCCCCAATCCGATGTGCCTTAACTTTACACGCTAATCAATTATGCGGGACCTTATCGAAAGCCTTCTGAAATTCCAAACCACATCCACTGGGTCTCCCTTATCTATTTTACCAGTTACATCCTCAAAAAATTCCAGTAGATTAGTCAAGCACGATTTACCTTGTGTAAATCCATGTTGACTTTGTCCGATCCTGTCACTGTTTTCCAAGTGCTCTGCTATTACATCTTTTATAATGGACATTATCCCCACTACCGATGTCAGGCTTACCGGTCTGTAATTCCCCGTTTTCTCTCTACCACCTTTTTTGAATAGTGGGGTAACATTAGCTACCCTCCAATCCATGGGTACTGTTCCAGATTCCATCGAATGTTGGAAGATGACCAGCAATGCATCTACTATTCCTAGGGCCACTTCCTTAAGTACCCTAGGATGTAGATTATCAGGCCCTGGGAATTTATCGGCCTTCAATACCGTCAATTTCCTTAACACCATTTCCCTACAAATACTGATTTCTTTCAGTTCCTCCCTTTCATCAGACCCTATGGGGTTGATTTTCAGTGTGCCGTGAGGTGGGCTTTTAGGCGTGCGGGGGGGGTTAAAATCCCAAATTCGGGGGTCCCGACACCATCCCGCCCAAAACCCACCTCCATGTAAGTTTCAAAGGAGGCGGGTACCCGCCCCGCACTGGGACCCGCCGACCCGAGGCGGGAAGGGATTAGTGCCAATTAACTGTTTGTTAACAGGTAGTTAACAGGCAGTTTTTAGCCTAATCCCTATTTTGAAGGTTGTCGTGTGGGATTCCCAACGGCTCCAAACCACACCAAGTTAGAGGAGTCGGGCCGTCGGGTTGAAGGACTTGGAGGGGTCGAGATGTCGGTGTTCAGGTGAGTGATGTGTGCATGAGTGCAAAGGTAAGTGTGTTTGGTATGTCTAAAGTGTGTAAAGAAGTTTAAATTACCTGTACTTACCTTTACAGCCTACCTTCCTCTAGGTGTCGGGAGTCCATCATTCAGCCAGCACAGAAAGCAAAATGGCTGCGATCTGTCAAAAGTGACAGCCTGCAGCTTTCAGTGCCGGTGAGATTTCTAACTGAGTCTGCGTAGAAGGACTCAGGTTAGAAGTAAGACTGTCAGTGTTTGACAGCTTCAAATAGCTGTGAAACACTGATATTTCATCTGCCAACATGTCTTGACAGATGAAATTTCAGTCTGTGATGTCACCTGTTGCTGGGTGGCCCTTAATTGGCCTGCTGAGCCCGCTGGACGGGCTCAACAAGGTCAATGAAGTGAAAATCGCGTGGATTGGCCACATCTCGATGGAGGCAGGACTACAACCCGAAAGTTGTAGTCCCGCCTCCTTCCCGACTTCCGAATGAAAATCGACCCCTATGTTCCCCGACATCTCTGGGAGGTTATTTGTGTCCTCCTTTGTGAAGACAGAACCAAAATACTGTATGTATTTAATTGCTGCCATTTCTTTGTTCCCCATTATAAATTCCCCTGATTCTGACTGCAAGGGACCTACGCTTGACTTCACCAATCTTTTTCTCTTCACATATCTATAAAAGCTTTTACAGTCAGTTTTTATGTTCCTCGCGAGCTTACTCTCATATTCTATTTTCCCCTTCTTAATTAATCCCTTTGTCCTCCTTTGTTGAATCCTAAACTGCTCCCAATCCTCAGGTTTACTGCTTTTTCTGGCCAATTTATATGTCCTCTCCTTGGATCTTATGCTACGGATACGGGGTAGGACATTTAGGACTGAGATGAGGAGAAATTTCTTCACTCGGAGGGTGGTGAACCTGTGGAATTCTCTGCCACAGAAGGCTGTGGAGGCCAATTCACTGAATATATTTAAGAAGGAGATAGATTTCTAGACACAAAAGGCATCAAGGGGTAGGGGGAGAGAGCGGGAATATGGTATTGAGATAGAGGATCAGCCATGATCATATTGAATGGCGGAGCAGGCTCGAAGGGCCGAATGGCCGACTCCTGCTCCTATTGTTCTATGTTTCTATGTTACCTGAATTGGGTCCCCTGCGCTGCTTGTCAGGCCTGCTCAGTGCTGACAGACCCAACATTGGGAAAGGCGGGTTCACAGCGAGGTCCTGACCCGCTGGGGAAAAAAAAGTTTCCCACCCGACCCGCCATCGATCGCGCCCGCTGACCCCCCCCGGAAAACACCGACCAATGTTGTTAGGAAAATGTTTGGTGGACTTCATGGCTGCCACACCACCAATTCAGCACCTGTGCTGTTTTTGTCACTATCCTACTCTCCGCCATACTATTCATAAGGCTAAAGGGATCAAGGGATATGGGGAGAAAGCAGGGACAGGGTACTGAGTTTGGATGATCAGCCATGATCTCATTGAATGGCGGAGTAGGCTCGAGGGGCCGAATGGCCTACTCCTGCTCCTATCTTCTATGTTTCTATGTTTCAATGAATATTGATAAGAGGCAGCTTATGATTGGTCTATAAATTGACTGATGCCACTGAAAGATAGGTGTGAGCTTGTGCAAAGTCCATCATGTGTGGGTACCGACATGAATTAATTTAGAAAGAGGCCTCTAATTGAGGTTTTGTTTGAAAAATTAATTGTTCTTTGTTGTACTTTAAAAATATATATATATCTTTTTATGAGCTATCTGAGGGGAAGTGCTCACCATTCATAATATTTAACACCAACACCAAAATTGCAGTTGGAATGCCAATAAAGCATTTTATCTAGTCTCAGCTTTGTAACAGTTCCATTAGTTTAGTGACACTGCATAAGGGTGCAGATTTCATTCTTTAGCACTTGGATGGAGGGCATATAGCAAAATCAGGTGGGGAAGCTGCACACTCATAATGCAGCCTGCTTGGATTTTGTGTCCATTCATTTAAATGGACAGAAAATCCATTTGTTATGGGCTGCGTGGGCTGTGCCAAAATGTATGATCCATCTGAGCAATCTTTCCTAGAAGCAGTCTACCCTTGCAATGTTTTACGCCCAAGTGCTAAAGAGGAAAATCCAGCCCCATTAATGAAGTTTAAAAACTAATTACAGCTAGAATGACAACCCCAGCCTTATTTGATAAATAAGTTGCAAAGTTTTGTCAGTTGCTCAAAGCTTGAGGGGGCAGCCAAGCCATATTTGAAAGCAAAGCTCACGGTGGAGTGGCGCAACTTGGACAGCAACTTTTGGTTATTGGCATTTAACCGCGCATCTGCCCTCCGACTGAAGTTGCTGTACCATTTACAAAGGCTATCACAAGAGCCTAGCGTACAGCTTGTGACCGGTTCTTGTTTCTGAACTTGTTTAATATGGTAGCTATTGTAAATTTATTGTATTACTCTTACATATCACATGTTCACTTATTGTTCAATAAATTCACTAGTTAAAAACCGAAATGAGCTCAGCTGTTGTGACACTCTACTGTTGTTGTGACATGTGGGAGAGCTGCTGTAGAAACATAGGATAGACCCAATAGCTAAAGTGATTTACAGAAAGATTTTCAGTTTGTTATCCTGGACTTGCTATCAAAACCTTACTTCGATATCATGGCGAGTGAAAATATAGGGAGCTAAGACTCACTAATAAGGATATTCCTTCCAATGCTTGCTGCACCTTGTCTCTCAGTAACCCACAGTCATGTATATGGTAAAATTCATTGAGTATTGAAAACTGAATAAATATAAATTCCATTATTATAACTTAGCTCTGAATGTTATTTAGATAGTGATATTTCATTATTTAACAGAAGCTGAATTATCTGGGGTAAGAAGGGCAGAAACAATCAAAATAATCTGATAATGGCTGATGCAACCTTGGAAATAAAAATGGTTTTCTGAGGCAAGCTTTTATTCAAGAGGAGACCTTGGAAAAAAAGCAAGGTGATTTTAAATCCTGAAACGCAGTACACATCATTTCTATTCTTGAAGATTTGGATATGTTTAAAATGCATTTTTGCACATTCAGCATCTGGTAGCTTTGAATGAGAAAAAGGAAACCTAATGCATATTTATTGTGGTTAAAACATGAGACAAGATGCAGCAAGCATTAATATCAGGTTGGGAAGAATCAATTCGCCTTGGTTTGGGATGTTTGAGTTCAGTTCCATACAAACTCATTCTCCGGCACATCGAACTTTAAGAGAAATCTGACCCACAGAGGCAGCGACTACGTCAACGCAGTTTGAAGAAATTAAAATGTATCGGAAACTCCAGATTTTCAGCAACTGCAGTTTCAGATTTCTTGAAGAACAGAGAAATCTGCCTTTTTACAAGAAATATGATCTGAACTTTGACTGAGAGAATAAAGTCCCAACTGGGACAATCTTATTTGAACAGGCTAATTCTGTCTTTAGACTCAGGACCAATCTCCCCAGATTGTAAGGTCCCAGTGCATGGTTTTATTTAATGTTTCGGATCTCCCACTTCTGAGCTATTTTGTCACCTCTCCTAGATTTTCTGCAGCAAATCCCATCCTCTGGCTGAGAGGGAAGAAAGTGACCACTTCCTCAGCCTCTGCTCTATAAGAAACAGCTTAGCTTTTGCTAGGTGCTGCTTTCTGGTGGCTTCACTGAGAATAAGAGCTCACTGGGGTAGATCTTGTCCTTGTGCGATAGTGTAAAACGGGTGATAGTGAGTCGGCAGCCCGTTTTCCATCTCTCCCCATTGAAATCAATGGAAAGAACAATGGGGAAAGATGTACAACAGGCTGCCAGCTTGCTATCACCCATTTTACACTATCACACAAAGTCAAGATCGACCCCACCGTGTGGGAACTGCCTTTGTAAAACCACATCCTATTGCTCCATGGTACTGTACATGAGTAAATCCAACTTAATCTTTCAGGGAAACTCAAATCCAAATGACTGGGATTTGAAGTTGGATCTCTCAGCCAGCAGTCCAATAGTGCAGCATTGTAGCTACCTGACCAGCCACATATACTGTTAATATTAAAGCTATTTGTACTATATTCAAATTTTACTTAGTTATTGCATGAAAGATAATGAGGCTGATTCACATTTTCATTTAGTACCTATAGAAAATAAAGCTTAAAAACCTAAGGTCTGATAAACAGGTAACAACCAATCTGCTGCAAAATATGGTGCTTGGATCAGGATTTCTATAGAATTCAAATGAATCAATGTTACATTGGAATTCTATACTCACAGAAGAATTATTCATTGATCTGTCCAATGCGACTTAAGTCTTCCTAAAATTAGCTCACTAGGGAATTATAGAATTTGCACAGTACACTAGCCAATGCTCATAAATAAACACAGGTTATCCCATCAGTTACTCAGCTGCAATTTACTGGTGGTCATGCTTGTTTCTTATAGCTTTTGAACACATATAACTACTGTTCACCTGAGTATAATGGGATAGCAAGTATTAATGAATGGATGGAACAGAGGGAGAGTGGAGGTCAGTTTGTGTTGTGGGTCCAATTATAAACAAAGTAGGACTGTGCTCACTCATTTCAATCATGATCCATAATAGTTTTTAAAGAAAGAGGGCCAAGAAGTAATCATCCTCTTTGACTGGGCTGGTTTCAGACAAATCCTGGAAGTGAAGAGCAGTGGTTTAATGCAGTGAACTGTACTCACCAATTTCAAGTCAATATCACAAATTCAGAATTCTGAGTTGCTGGAATTTTGAACAGTTAAACATCAGACTCGAAACTTGAGAAGGCCATCAGCTCAAAGCTGACACTCCAGCCTGAAGGTTTTCATCGAGTGACTCCTGGTCACACTGCTGTACACAACAGCAGCAGATCAATCTATCTTCGGGATTAGAACTGGGAAGGGAGGAAGAAAGGAAGGGAGGAATATTTAGCAGAGATGGTCCATATAATTGATTCTTCTGCTGCGCAAACCGGCAGTAATGAGCAGCCATGAAGAAGACTGTGGCATCAACCAGTTAGCTTTTCCAGCTGAAGGAAGGAGGCGGTGAGAAGAAGGAGGAATTGGGAAGAAAATGATTCAAAAGTTAATGATGATCAGGCTTAACCATCGTGAGGACCCTTAGAATGCAGACTGATCCAAATAAACTAACTACGGAAATTCCAGGAGGTTACAAGTGATTTTATTTATTCTTTAAGAACACAACCCTGTAGCAAATCAATGAAAACTATGGGGATAGTTTTAACCTTGCCTGACATGTGGGAAACTGATGGGATTGGATCGGCTGCCCGTTTTACACCTGCCCAATTTTACTTTTCATTGACTGGGGTTAGGTTAAAATTACCCCCTGTATTTTCAATTAACCTTCACAAGTAGATATTTGTAGTTCTCTGGGGATGGTCCAGCAATGAGACAATCTCAAAATCTCTTTGAACATGCTTTCACTTTTAATAAAAAAAGAATGAAGTTGAAAACTGATCAGGAAGACCCCTAGTTTGGTCCCCTGGTGTTTGTGGAGTTAGCTGCTTCAGCTGGGGCAGCGATGGGCACTACCTGAATTGGTCTCAGCGCCTTGGGCTACAGAGGGGAAAGTATACTAATCACATTCCTGCTGCTGATCACAGCCCGATGAATTCTGCTGGAAGTCCACATAGGTGGACAAGATCAAGCTTGCATGTGTTGTCTTCACATTAAATAGCCTGCCAATGCTAATTATCTGGGCTCACACACGAAAACTAGCCAATTGGGAAAGTTACCAGAGGGCTTCCAGAACTAAAGGAACCATAATCTAGTAATCATTGGCAGCTTTGTGAGATGAGGGAGAAAATAATTGGTGAAAAAAACCTAGTGTTGTCGTTTTCTATTGTAGCAGACATCACACAAGCAGACAATACTACAACAATATCTTGCATTCATATAGTGCCTTTAATTTAATCATAGAGTGTCAAACTTGTTGTCTTAAAATACTCCTGTGCAGGGACGTTTTACTACGTTAAAGGCGCTATATAAATACAAGTAGTTGTTGTTGTTGTTAATGTAGTAAAATGTCCTAAAATGCTTCAAAGGAGCATAATCAGACAAAAATTGACACTGAGCCAAAGGAGGAGATGTTAGGATGGGTGACCTAAAGTTTGGTCTTAAAGGAGGAGAGAGTGGCAAAGAGGCGGAGAAGTTTAGGAAGGGAAATCCTGAACTTAGGGCTTAGACAGCTGAAGGCACGGCCGCCAATGATGGGGCGAAGGAAGTTGGTATGAAATCTTACGTTGAGTTGGTAAAGGTTACTACTTTCTCATTGCGATCATATCTCTACAGACAATGGCCTAGAAATTCAGTGGGCTGCGCCACCCGTTAGCGCCCAAAGAGGGCACTTAGTGGGTTTTATGCCACTGGCCACGCCTCCCGCTAAATTTAGCGGGACGCTAATGGCGGCACTAGCCGTTAGTGCTGCGCCACTACCGATGACATCATTGGTGTGCACAGCGCCCCGCTACCGCCCCGATCGTGAAATTTGGTAGCGCCCCCTGCTTTAACGGCGGTCGCAATTTGCGACCGGTTCAGGGGGGCTTACCTGCGGCGGTAGTGCGCGGAGGTGCGGGGCGGGCATTTTTTTTGCTGGCCGCCTGCCAGCACCTCTTTGCGCTGTCGTCCCCGGCCTCCTGAGCTCCCCCCCCCCCGCGTTGTGCTGTCTGTGTCCCAGGAGCCCGGCACTTCTCCTCGGTGGCGGGCTCTTTTGCCGGCACTCGCGATCGCCGATCGCGCTGCAGCAGGCCCCTCCCCTTTAAGAAGGGGAGGAAGGCCTGCAGTACTGCAGCGCGCCGTGCTGCAACGTGTGGCACTGTGGCACATTGCGACAGTGCACACGCTCCTGCAGCACGGCGCGCTCGCAGTACTGCAGGCCTTCCTCCCTTCTTAAAGGGGAGCGGGCCTGCTGCAGCCGTCCGATCGGCGCTCGCGACTCCTTCCGGGGCGGTACTTCCGGCGCCCTGGCGAGACTGACGCCCGTGAATTTCTAGGCCAATGCCTTTTACAATGAATGAATGTCACAATTCAAAAAAAAGCAAAAGATTAACACTGATAGTATCAGATAGGGATAGACATCCAACAAATTTCAGTCATACGGCCATGTAGAATGAAGTCCACAGTAAGAACTTTAGTGGTCAATAAAGATTAAATGTTCTACCTTGTGATGGCTTTATAACTTTAGTTCTGTCCTCTGTGTGCTGGAAAATTATCATAAAATTTTTAGAGATGTCCTCAGTGCAGAATATGTCTATGAAATATTAAATATTCAATTTTCCTCTATCATGGCTAGAAACATTCATAATTATATGATGATTCACATAATAACTCATTCTGAAAAGTCATAAATGGTACTCCCTCTGCGACAAAGTTAATAATTTACTGCCATTCAGGATTTTTCACTCTGCACTGTTGCTCTTGTGAACATTTATTAAGCAAATGTTCAGTTGAATAGGTCAAAATCTGAGCCATGCTTTTCAGAATAGTAGAGTAAGATTTTAATGAGGGCTGACAGACAGGTGAGATGAAGTTTGAGATTCTTAGTCAATAATTAGTTTGAATTCACTGTGTATGGGGGAAAATTAAATCTGTCAGGCCTGGACAGACTAGATGCAGGAAGGATGTTTCTGATGGCCAGGGAGTCCAGAACCAGGGGTCACAGTCTAAGGATAAGGGGTAAGCCACTTAGGACTGAAATGAGGAGGAATTTCTTCACCCAGAGAGTGGTGAACCTGTGGAATTCTCTGCCACAGAGGGTGGTGGAGGCCAGTTCATTAAATATATTCAAGAAGGAGTTGGATATATTTCTTAAGGCTAAAGGGATCAAGGGATATGGGGAGAAGGCAGGGACAGGGTACTGAATTTGGATGATCAGCCATGATCTCATTGAATGGCGGGGCAGGCTTGAGGGGCCGAATGGCCTACTCCTGCTCCTATCTTCTATGTTTCTATGTTTCTTTATAAATCTGCAGACCATAGAAATGCCAGGTCCAGTCCCTGGTCTGTGTTGAGTTAACTGGTCACAGCTGAGGTGGTGTAGCATCAGTGTCCCTGGGTTAAGGCTGAGAAAATAGTCAATTCTTGTCCCTGATCCCTTCCAGGTAAGCCTGTCTCTCTGTAGATACTCAGTGAGGATAGGATTGGATTGGATTTGGCTGTGATGATCCCATCCCAGTTAAATATCCAGCTGACACTTTGGGGTCAATCTTGACTTTGTGTGTTAGTGTAAAACGGGTGATAGCGAGTCGGCAGCCCATTTTACATCTCCCCCGATTTCAACCGAAATAAAACTCAGGATCGACGTAAAACAGGCTGCTGACCCGCTATCACCCGTTCTACGCTAATCGCACAAGCCACGATCTACCCCCTACTGTCTAACCTCACAAATAACAGGCAACTGGGTAAGGGAGACAACCCAATGTGGAAATAAATCCCAGCAGACTTCCAGGTGAGGGGAGAACATTGAGGGGGAGAATTGATCAGAAAACTAAATAATTTAGCTGACTAAACGCGCTCTCGATGGTCCTGTGGGGGAGTCAAGGAAAAAGTTAGAGATGTGATGTCAAGGTTACATGCACATTGCATTTTGCAGATGATCATAAGTCCATATGATGTAGCTTCAGAATCATTATCAGCGACTCATGCAATGCCAATGAGAGAGATGGAAAACTATTCTGTCACCAGCTTGCGGGGATGCACCTGTCTCTCCTTCCCCAACTCCCGCATCTATGTCAGCCCCGACAATCTCCAGGACGCCTTCCTCCCAGGGGGTGAGCTGGGCTAATGAGGGTGGCCCTCCTCCTGTCCTGGCTCGCTCTCTCCTGTTGTGAGCTCTCTTTTCCTGCAATGAGGGAGACAAGTGGAGGTTGAGTGAGAATGAAGGAGTGAGTGCAGAGATTGCATAGCATAGATACTTAGAAGGAGACAACGATGGAGTGAGGTTGCAAGACCAAGGGCCCTCCCTGTGTGTTGTCAGTTGTGTTCAAAGCATCAGAGTGAGAGGGAGTGTGAGGGCTGCATGGTGGAATAGTTATGTGAATGTGAGCATAGAGAGAGAGGGAATGGGTAAGGGTGCATGGATGTGAGTGTCAAGTGGGATGTGGAGGAAGAGATTGCTAAAGCTGAGTGCTGGTGAGGAAAGGCAATGGGGATCAGATTGAGGGTGATGGAAACTTCATACAGTACTTACTTTTCCAGTGCGATGAAGGTCATGGAATCTTTTTCTGCACTGCATCCAGGTGCGCCGTGTGAGCCCCAAGGAGTTGACCTCCCCAGCCACCTGTAGCCACACAGCCTTGGTCTGACTGGGAGGCCTCTTCCTCCCTGAAGAAGGGAACAGGAACTCCCTGTGGGCCCTAGCACCATCCAGCAATGCCTGGAGTGAAGCCTCATCAAATTTTGGGGCAGCTCTTGCCCTCCCGCTGGCCATTGCTCCTGCAGGCTCCTGTGCCATCTCAATGGTGAAGCTTGGAAGCCTGCAGAAGAAGCAAGGCTTGCTGTGGGCCCTAAAAGCAGCAGCAATGATGACGTCATATTCTGCGACTTTCTGACTGGAAATACTCAATTGCCAAGGCTTCGCACACGTTGGAAATCAATTGGCCAATTGAGTTAAAATTGCATCAATCTCACAGATCCATTTAGATTTGTGTGGGAAACACCACATTCGGGGAACCCGACAATTCCCCGCACTTGAGTTAAAATCGAGCCCATCCAATTCGCCGTCATCAGGACCGCAAATTCCAGGCCATTAATATTTTTTTCCAACAGACTGATTTGTTATATTTTTTCCATTGTGCAAAATGTTTCAGATAAACTGGTACATTCTCTTTAAAATTACATCTTTGAAAATAAATTAAAATGAAATATTTTTAGAACTCAGGTGAAACTTTTCTCTTTTGCAATACATTTAAGGGTGTAGCAATTATTTACACCGTGTAATGCTGAGAGCTCTAGGCGGCTTTGGAAGTATTCTCACAGCTTGTGTCTTTACAGCATCTGTAAAAATAAGCTTCCATCGGGTTCTGCTATTTAAAGGAAGCAGGTAAAGTATAATTACAGGAATGTGTGAGCATTACTTCATTTACACTATCCTGTCAGCGATTGTTTAAAGGCTGATTATTTTAATTTTAACGCAGAAATCCAGATTCTTCATAAATGAAAATGAATGAGACTACAAACCTGAACCAGGTTTATTGTCCTGCTGTTTATTACAAACGGCAAATTATTCAGTAGGCTATGGTCGTGTATAATATCAGTCTGCAGCCACGTTTTCAGAGGCCTGCATTTGACTATTGGGGCTGCAACATGTTTGAAATGATGCTTACACTTTCCCGTGAGGCCAAACTTCAGTGAATAAGAACCACCTCAACAATAAATCAACCATGCCAACACAAAAAGGCTTGAATAAAAGTAAATATGTAGGGGGTAATTTTAACTTTTGGCAATAGTGTAAAACGAGCAATATTGAATTGGCCATCCATAATACGCCCCGTCGCATTTTCCCTTCCATTGACTTAATTGGAAAGGAATATCAGGCCTGGTGTATATTGGGCAGCTAATTCAATATCGTCTGCTTTGCCCAAAGGTAAAATTACCCCTGTAGAAATATTATATATGACTATCTTAGAAGTAACAAAACTTTGGGGGAGAAATTCGGTACCTTAGCACCTCCAGTTAATGCCTGGCGGGGGGGCGCTAATGGGGCACTGAGGCAGTAGTGCCGCGGCGAGGCAAATCCAGTGGTGCACGCCAAATCTGGCACCCCCTCATAGTACCGTAGCTAACAGTTACCACCTGGGACTTCAGTGCCAGGCAAACTGTGACCGGGCGCCCAGTGCAATGCTCACTGGGCGCCTGATCTGCAAAATTCATTGTCGCCCCCTGCCTTAGCACCCCGTCCCGACAGCAACAGGGAGAGGAGGTGTCAAGCAGGCATGCCCCAATGGCGATACTTAAAGGGATCATAAGTAATGAGTTGCAGCTCTCAGGTTAGTGCTGTTTCACTGCTTCGTTATCAGTTTGACATTGTGCAACAGTTTAATTCAGTCATTTAAAGGTTGTTTAGTATCAGGAGTGTTGTGGCTACTAAGAATTAGTTACATTTATTCTCACAACATATCAAAGTGCTACAGTAATGGGGGCTGTACTGGCAGCAATGATGGGAATGAGGTTCTGCAGCATCAATGAACCTCCCCTTTAAGAACTGGAAAGAGCCTGTAGCAATGATGACTTGTGATTAGACTGTACCTGATATTGGTCAGTGCTTAAAGTTTAACACCACTGAGCTAGGCCATTAGTGCTTGATTTAGCACTCCCATCCTTTCTTTGTGCAATGAGGCTGAATTTTGCGTAAAGCCTGAAGCATTAGTGCCTGGCACTAATCCTCAAACTTTTCAAAATTTACTACCCATTCCTGGACTATAATGAATTACTCCCCCAATTAGTCTAAAATGTCCACCAATGACAAGGACTGAACCCCAATTACCAGTAGATCAGCTCAATTACCACATGCAGCTATACTATTCCTCTGTGGTACCATGCTTAAGTATAAGGCAGGACCTCCACTTATTTTACTTTTCATCATTCACATTATAAACTTCAACAACTTACTATAGTTAACCGTTGCATAAATAGAATACTGCATAGGTCCTAATGTGTAAATACTCTGTTGCTTAAGCTATACGCAGTTAGTTCCATTTATTTAAATATCATATAGCACCAGAGCTCATGTGGTATCTCTTGTTATATTAGAATTACAAATATAGATATTGATTTCATAGATCCCACAAAAATCGAGTCCAATGGCATCAGAAGCAACCTCAAACCTGTGTTTGAAACACACTCACATATTTACTTTGTAAAAGGCTCAGTTGCTGATTACAATGTTGCAAATCAATTATTAAAATGTTCTGGCCAGTTCGCTCGCCAGGTTTGTTCATGACAGTGATCTAGTTATAGCATTAAATTTGACATTAGATCTTGTTGAATTTATTGTTGCTTGAATGATTTTAAATAAGTTAGAACTTGTGCAGAATTGCATTAATTTCCTTTGTTCAAGTCCTCACGCTGAGCTTCACATTTGCAAACAAAGATGTTGCTGTCGATTGAAATATATTTTAATGTCAAACCCTTTTCCTGGCACAATTGGCACTGATATCTGTTTGAGAATAATACTGTTTGGATCTGCATAGACGCTTAATACAGTCTTTAGCTTCAGTGTATACAAATAACCTCCATTATTCATTTAACATGAAAATCTCTAAGCTACAAATTGGTGTTGGTGATACTAGCAGACAAGTGCTAAAATACTCACCTGACATTCCTTTGTCCCCTATTTTAAAGGGACATTGACCCATTCAGACAGGAGTATTATTCAACCATGTGAAATGTTTATCCAGTAATATCACCAACAGTAATTTCTAACCATATATATTTTTAAAATGCACATCATTGCAAATATTATCATTATTTCATATATATTTACAAATATACTCAACAGGAGTAATGTTCTCAGTTTATGCTCCTAGAAAGGACTCTTGTCTGTTGGCAGCACATATTGGTGCCTCGCTGGTCAATTTTTCAATCATGGTTGGCAAATGGTGAGCGGGGCATGCTCGCATTTCCAATCGGTGCTGCTGGGAGGTGAGGCTTCCCACTGGAAGCGTGGTTGGACTATTAACCCTAATAACTCTTCTTTTTAATTGTCAAACTGAAGGAGAGGCATCTGGGGAATGAAAAATAAGCAAGTGGCCACCGAGCTGGCTCTCTGTGCTGTGTCAGTGCATCTCCCCAGAAGGTTTTGACAGGAGCAGCACACAACTGCTCCACCTGTCTGGGTCAGTGTTCCTTTTGGAAGGAAAATCTACCCGCTCCCCGGCTGGCTCAGTTAGAACAATGGATCTGAGAGTGTGTCCTTGAAGATTTCGAAAGTTGTGTTGTCAGGATCAGTCATTTGTACAAGGGGCATTAATACAATTCGACTAAAGAGCATTAAAACAGTCAAGGATGGAAAAAGATCATTTGACCCAAGGAAGCTTAATATTCTGTTATCGTAACAAACCCATCTGAAAATCCACCTGCATTTTGAATGCTCCGAACATGCATTTCTCTGGTACTGTTTTACCTGGAAGATTTGTCAATTGTGAATAAAAAAGTTCTTCCCATATTTGTTTCCAAATTTGCTTTTCACTAAATTAAATTTATGCTCCCTGATCCTACTAACCTTATGTATTTTGAAGTAAAATTCCAGATTTAGCTTATTATTATGATTTAATATTTAAACACCTCAATGAGGTTCCCTTAACCTTCTCTCAAGACTGTAGAACTTGAGCTTCTCTCATTTTTTCCCATTTAGCCCATTCTCTTTGTATTCATGCTTATTCTTGTTGCTTTTGTCCCTTCTTCAATTTGTGTACATACCTCTTGTCGTGTGGTCACCAGAATTGAACACAATACTAAATATGATCGGGCTAGTTTATTGCAAAGTCTCA